>NW_026138076.1:23282500-24482500 GCF_025592945.1 Manacus candei
CTGTACTGTGATTTATGCTTCCAGTGCTACAAAGACTTATGTTGAAATAAATAAATATAGCAAGTGTTCTACTACATCCACATTAAGTTATAATAAAACCTTCCACCAAAGTGTAATACTTAAATGCATTATCTCAGTTTGACAGGGTTTTTTCACAGAGAAGATCAACAGTCTTCTCTTGTTGCTGTTCCTTTTCCTTCCCAAATACTTGTTTTGAGAATTTGGTACTGAAGCTGTTGAGTTACACTAATGGTATAATTTTTCCTATTTAATGCACTTTATTTAAAAACAAAAACCCCACTGTGTGTAAGACGTTTTCCTCTTACCTGCTTTCCCTTAAGTGCTGACATGAAAATTAACTGTGTGAAGATTATTTTTAGTTTGGAAGAATTGACTTCTAAGATTGTTCTCTCACATCTATCTTCCCACACTGTTCCCCAGAGAGTGTTGTGAGGTGTTCACCGTACTGTAAATTTCCTCTCTCAAGTTGTAACATAGCTTTTGGAAATATGTTTTTTTTCTTTTCGAGTACATGCTGTGTAATATTTTACTATCTTGATGGAAGCTGGAGAGAGACAAAATAAGGGGTAGGGAAGCTTCTAACCTTCAGCTCATTCCTTGAAATACCAAGTTTTCTTCCACACTTAATGTGTCAACATTATTAAGTTCACTAATATGGTTATACCTGGCTGTGTGCTTTTGTGAGCACTTAACATGAATGGAAATTTGATGACTAATACCTTAAAAGATAGATAAGGAGCTACATGCTAAACTGCCTCTTCACTGTAACCAGGGCCCTGCTCATTTTGTCTCTTCATTTCACTGCACAGCACTGAAGGCCAAGTACTCAAGAGGCCTGCCTCTTGTGTCTCAAGATCTTGCATTGAATTGGCTTACTTTATTGCTCTGATCCAAACATTTTTATAATCTCTTTCATATTTTTTTTTTTAATTTGCTGATCAGATATCATGCTAGTTAGAGTATGTAGTGAATTTAGGTTTTGGATATTGCAAAATCCTTCTGCTGTAACAGTTCATAGAGCAAAACAGCACAAATGTACCTGTAAATGCATGATGTTTCCTTTGAGTTACTATGGGAGCTGAACGCAGGGGCTGATAAAGAACAAGTACTGGCAAAGAAACTGCTCTTCTGAGGAGTGAAAATAATACTAACCTTTAATTAAAAAACTGTCTGAAAATATTTCCTGAGACTTTTGTATTGAACTTGACCTGAAGAAGCTGAAGCAGTGGAGCTGGAAGAGTCCTCACCATGTTTCTTCTTCTGGGAAATAGTGAACATAGAATGTGTTGTCTGGACCATAATGCCTGGGTGAAAGGAAAAAACTGAATGGTACCTCTGACACTTTTAAAATATCCTGATACACAGATTTGAGTGCTAGTACTGCCCTTGGTACTGGGGAGGTGGGGTGTTTTGGGTTTTCTTTGGTGGGTTTTTTGTTTGTTTGTTTGATTGGTTTTTGTTTGTTTTTATTTTCTCTGAAATACCAAATAATTTGTTTGTTTAGGTAAAGTTCTCAGTTCGGGAGTTTTTGGTTGGTTGGGGTTTTTTGTTTGTTTGTTTGTTTTGTAGTGGTTTTTTTTCTAGTTTTCTCTATTTATTTTTTTTTAACTCGTATCCAGACACAAAACCAGTATATCAATGGGATATACTTCTATGTGTGCACATGGTAATAGCTTTACATTTGTTTCTTTGTTATTTTTCACCATTCTTGATTCTGTCACTAACTTGTAGGGGGAAACCTGTACCAAATAACTAAAGTGCACAGAAAACGTACTTGATTGTACATTCATCAACTTTTTGTGGATTGCATCTATGTCAGGGTTTCTTGGGATGCTCTTTCTTGCTGGCATATCACTTAGTTCTGGTATGAGAGAGGGAATTCAGCTTAGTCATTGAAAAATAAAATACAGTTGATGACTTCTTACTATTGTGGTCATAATCAATTTGTGTTTACAGTATTTATTTAATAAACCCTTAGTTTGCACAAGTCAACACTATTATTTTTATTTTAAAATGCAAATCACGAAAGTGTAACTGTAAAAATAAGTAGACCATAACTGACCACAGGACATGTTATTTGGCAGTAAATATCCACGTTTGTAAAGGTAAGATAGGGGTCTGATTTAAGTTATGCCTTTAAATGTCAAATTTTACAAGTTTTCCTTGCAACAGGAGTAGCAAGATATGACAAAATTGCTAGAAAACTGGCAACCGCATGAGGCTGACATGAATGTTCGGCTTTTGTCAACTGGAATAGTCTTTGAAGGAATACATCAGTGCAAGCAATTTTGCATTAGTTTTTCCTTAAAACAAATAAAGCGGAAAAGTCCTACCTCTAGCATTGAGACAGTTTTTCACTGTTTTTACCTTCTGCAAAAATGCAGTTTTACAGCTAGTCATATTTTTTCATTAGATTTTAAAACTCAGATCTTTGCCAGCCTTTCTTTGCTTTTACATTCCATGTTTCAGCAAAGCAGATACTGTCTGAATTTTTAATTTTAGCTGACAAAAGTTTTTAAGAGTAAAATCACCAGAAGCAAGAATGTGATAAAGTAGCAAGCAATATATTTCTAGCAGAGGCCTAGCTCTGAATGGGGTTGCATTTAGTATGTATCTTTGAATTCTGAATTACTGCCCAGACTTTTTTTTTTTTACCTGTTTTTATTTATTTAATTCTCTAGGGTCTGTGATTCTCTTTATCTTTATTTGAGATTAACCTAAGCTATTCAATGAATGAAGTTTTTGTTGTTGTTTTCTTATTTCTGAAAGCTGCTCTTAGCCTGTTTCTCCAAGTCAATTTCCTTTTAACTTTTAATCAAACCTTTCTTAATAAGTGATGTCTGCTGGCACTGTTTTCAGTATAGTGTCTTTCAGCGAGATACATGATGTCCGTGGGATTTAATTCTTTTAGCAGTTCTTTTTTATCTTCTTTTTAATAGGCTCTCTCATTTTTGTGTCATTTTCCTTTTGGAAGTCACATACATCTGTGGTGGGTTTTTTGGCTTTTGTGACTCCTGTAGGGATATTGAGTCTGAATGCATTATTAGCGTGCCTTTCAACCGAAAAAAATTGAACAAGATCCTTCATGCACTCTGGGATTACATCTCTAATGGTTTCGCTAACCAGCTCTCTGTGAAATGATTATCATAGCGCTAAAAGTTTCTTCTCTGCATTGTGTCCCTGTGTGATGTGTGCCTGATATTCATGGGTATCTGCCATTGCAGTTGTATTTCTTTCCCTCTCTGCCTCTCTGATCTCTCCCAGTGATGGTGGTCAGTGCTGTCATTCCACTAAGGCAATTAATAATCCTTTGAGCTCTTACATTCGGATCCAGGATCACTGAAATCTTCCTTCTTACAAAAATTCAGTCAGAGGCCAAATACTCCGCTGGACTCTTAATGTGGGCACCTGAGAGCTGAGACTTTCTACTTAGAAAACTTCATTCTGCTTAATACCCTGTTGTCATTCCATTGAGAAAACAATGTATCAAGTTCCAAGGCTTTTATGGCTGGTCCACGAGATTGGGCGTTTCACGGGAACAGGGCAATAATTACAGAATTCTTCAAGTGTGTCCCTGTTCCATCACAACTGATTATCCATTTTCTTTCTGAACACTAACTCCTGCCTTGGTGGGGAAAAAATGTACATGCCATGAACATCTCAGAGCTCTTCTCTACTGTAATGATGTATTGTTGTTTTTTGTGTTATGCTGAAATAGTACAGATATCCAAAGGATGTACAAGGTAAGAGTGAATTGCATCTCTAATTGAAACTAATAGGAGTTCCTGGCTCTTTTTATTCAGCCATCCGTTGGTCTCCATGTTCTAGTTAACTCCACATGTATTTGTTCAGAGTATTGTCCATTCAGAATGTTACATTACAGCTAGTAATAATTGACTTGTATTTTAATGCTAATCTGTACTATTTAGCTCCTGGGTCCAATTACTTATTGTTGAGGGGATAGGGAATCAATGGTGATTTTTCTCCACCTCTACCCTAGATTATGTGAACTACATTGTAGCTATTTAAAATTCAAAAAATTGCACAGTTCATGAATAGGGTGCTATTATTTTGCTGTTGACTACTGACTCTCAGTATATATTCCTTTTTGTGATGGAATAGAACACTTTTTTTGAAGCATGATACTTCTGATAGGTTTTTTGTCTAGCCTCAGTTTAAAGTGATAATATTTGTAGTAACAGCAAAAACATTCAAATAACATATTTTGCTGAGAATTCTGTGATTCTGAAATATGTAAGTAGAACTTTATCCATTACCAAAATCAGCTCTTTGGTAGCATTTTTTTTGCTGCAAGACTGGTGAAATTCATAGTAATGCAGAAGTTTTTCCCATCTAGCTTCGTAGATGAGTTTTATGAAATACCACTTGGTAAATAGCTCGGTGAGAGATCTGTTGAATTAATTTTACTTGAAATTAGACAGCTAATTCTACTTATAGGACTGAATATAATGCGACTAGTTGTTGCATTGAAAGATAGAATTGTTTTGCTTTCTTGTATGGCGGAAAAGTAACCTTAAAATAAGACAAGAAAACATTGATTTTATATAGATCTAGAAGTCTTTTTTGTATATTAAGTGAAAACAGTAATACTCAGCTTTTATGTGGTCCTTAACTTAATCAATAGTTTTGATAACAATGAGGTTTATGTATTAAGTGATTGTAATAACACAATCAAAGTACAGGCCCAGCCACAGATGTAAATGCTCTAGTTAGATTAGAAGAACCGGATGGGACAGAGGGAGGAAGGTGAGTCTTACTGTTCTCCTTCTTCCACTGCTGCAAGACTGTAAGCACCACATCAGAGTTAATCTTAGTACCTTGGAACTGTATACAGTAAAAACTGTATGATCAGTGCATTTATGTTCTAGTTCAATCCCCTGCCTTCTAAAGTGCCAAGGAGGCTAAAGTTATGGGGTGTGTTCATCTGTGTTCATTTTAGACTCTCTCTCTCTCTCCAAACTGCAGTACTTCATCTTCAGCTCCCTCAAACATATGAATATTGAGAGATACCTAAATTTAGTGACTGTGTCTTGGTTGAGATGCCTACTGTTCAGGTTTCCACTCTGTATTTTGTCAGCAGTCTATGTAATATTAAATACATTTCTGTGTTTACATTTTTATTCAATGTAACTACATTGTAGAGTTTTGACTTCATAACCGTAGATTATATTATTCCCAGCAGATTAAATATAAGGAAAGCAATAAGTCAGCAATAAGTTCTGTGTGAGACAGTGACTTTGCTTGCAGGTAGGCTTGTTGTTATAAAAATGCTATGAAACACTGAAATCTTGGCTTTATAAATAGTTATGAAGTGTGAAAAACTGTTAAAAATGTAGGGGTGAATAGGGAAACTTGTACAGACTGAGCTTGAACTAGTCACAGAGTAATGAGCAACTAATTCTCCATATTATAGTTATATTTTAGTGCTGCTGTTATAATGGAATATCTAATTGATGCACCGAAACTTTTAAAGTCTAGAAGAAAAATTTCTACCTGGTGTGATAAGGGACCTCCTCCTGCTAGTTCCTGATTTGTTTTATTACTTGTCTATCAAACTTACCATGAAGTTCTAGGACATGGCAGGAAAACAAAACGTCATAGGAGAATTTGCTTCCACATAGGCATAAAAATGACCTGTAATCTACATACTTGAAAATATTTCCTATTTTAACATTTGATTCTTACAGAATTCATAAATAGGACATTCCTTCAATCAGAATGTGACATGAAGGGTATTGCCATGGGGGTTTAGATGAGGTGGTGAAGAAATTTTCCTATTAATTCAGTAGAAAGGACTGGTGTCCTCAACTGAGAAGCCAATACAATGAATCAGTATTAATGAGTCTACTTCAGTGAATAGATAAAATAATATTTACTAAACAAACAACAAACAAATCAACAACAACAACTTTAGAAAAGGCATAACAAACTTTAAATGCACACATAGTTTTAAGGCTTGGCACTTTTTCCTTTAAATGGCTCCATTGACAAATTCTGACTGTACACAAAAGATAAATTGAGAAAACTCCAAAGTCAATTGTTCTGCAGGATTAAGGGATGGGGTAACTTTCACAAGATTCATATTTGAGCTGACTGAAACTAGACATATATTTTCTGTCTTTAGTGATTTGTTCATTCCACAAGAAGACAGCCTACATTTTTCTGAGGAAGAAAAAAGCAAAGTAAAAAAGATAGTATTTCATGCTGAAAATGCTGAAATTCTTTTCAGATGAATGAAATGCCTAATTTGCCTCAATCAAAAACAGCACAAAGCTTTGACTTTTACGTCTGTGTTCTTGAAAAAACAGGCCCCATATTACACCATGCCAAATGGAAACATAACGTGCTAAGATGAATGTTTAAGAAACACTTGAACACTTCAAGAAAACAGATAATTTTTGTAATTTTTGGTTAACCAGAACTCTTTTATATTTTTGTTTTAACTGACCAAAAATGGCCTATATTTATTTTATCCTTTTGGTAAACCAAAATTAGATGTTTGCACATCTGTAGATATAAAATATTTGCACATTGCCACATCCTGCCCCATTTGTTCATTTCCCTGTTTACAGATACCCAGTGCCTTAATATTGTCCTGCATAACATATGTTCTGAAATTTGCACAATAGCGTATTATAAACTGCTTTATTTTGGATCCCACCTGTGTCTTTACTGTCATGTCTTAATACATATTGAGCCCACAGACCTGTGAGTCTTGAAAAGAAAGGTAGAATTCTGTGTTTTTTGTATTTAAAATATTTTTAATTACTTTAAAAATAATTAGATATAATGTAATTTTCTTTTCAAAAGGATATTACATACTGTTATTGGACTGCTTAAAATGCTGAATTTCTATCTGAGTAGTACGTGTTTGAGTATGATAAGTGTTCTTGCATTTTTCCAGTACTTGTGTGTTATTAATAACTTTTTGAATACTTAGGAGTAAAATAGATATTTATTGGTTTCTGGAATAAGGAAAAATTTTGGTTATTTTCTTTTCAGATATTTATTTCAGCAGAAAGTGTTGGAATGAATAATAGATATCAGAGGTGGAAAATAAACCTGTTAAGCTGTAATTTGCACTTCCTCAGTATGGCATAAAAGTATTTCTTATATTTATTTGCTTTGTTACACTCTAAAAGTCCTAGCTCTTTCAGGTTCATACTTTTTAACAGGTTTTTTTTATAGCCTGATAAATATTACCATACAGTAGTTTTCCTTGGCATCCCATTTTTTTTCCTAACTTTGGACTATTATTTCTAATCATTGCAACATCCTGAATAACAGATCATGTTTTTATATATATATATATATATATATATATATATACACACATATATACAGTTAGAGCATATAAGAGTAATCCTTTCCTCCTATAATCATCTTATTTCTTTTTGTTCTCTAAGATAGATTGCTTCTTTAGACTACTTCCTGAAACTTTTCTGTTTCTCTGATGACTAAGAACTAATTTTTAGCTTCATTCATTAATCAGTGAAACTCTTAGAAGAAAAAGACACATACTATATCCTTATCTGTCCAATAGTGAAATACCATCATTACTAATAGAGACCTTTGGGAGGCAAAGTTGAAATTGCATATTATTGTTTGGTGCTGGATTCACCATGATTACATTTAAAGCTGTAGTTGTTAAATATAAAGCTTTTGGAAGTGGTATCCTATGTGAGGAGGATTTTCTCTTTGTGAATACACTACTGTTCTAAAAAAAATTGGAAATTGTGGATTGACAAGAGTGATAATTTGTTCACGAGTCATTGTGCTAGTCAGATTCTTGAAATAGTTTTGATTGCTGGTACAACAGCATTTGTGGAAGACTTAGAATTTTTCAATGGCAAAACTTGCTCTTTTTCAAAATTCTGTGTCTCCTCTTGGAAATTTTTTCACTACTTGAAAAACAGCCTAGCCGCCTAAGTGCTTTGAAGAAGTCTAAACATTAGGGCTAAAGAAACTATGGATCATGAATTATCTGTTTACTTCAAGAGAGCAGATTTTTTTCTGAATTAGCCCTTTGTCTTAAGCCTTTAAAGAACCCTCAGCACGTTAATACGGTAAGCAATGAGCTCCCTCAGCAGTTTGCTTGCCCACCAATTCAACTTGATTATTATGAAATCATAACCATATAACCTCATATTATAACTGTTTTTTATTCTGAAATGTCAGAATCTATAACACAAAACTGAGAATGTTTCATAGCATTGAAATTAATTTTTTTTTTAGTTGATAAGTGTGATGGCAAATATGTGAGTAAAGTGAATGACCACCATGCGTACAGAAGGCAATTTTTTAAAAAAAATCCCTGCTTCAGTGTTTGTCATGAAAACTGTAATACTCTATTACAACAAAAAATATAACTGTGCCCTGAAACAGCACACAAGATTTGAAATTACTTTGAGAACTATTGATTTTAAAGTTCTTGAAGAGTGTCTGTAATCAGCATAGCAATTTGACTTCTTAATTAGACTAGTCCTGTGAGAATTGGCTCCCCGTACAGTATGTTTATGAATCTAATCAACCAGGCAGCAAAAAAAACCCCAAAAAACAATTATAGAAACTATCTTTATTTTAACTCACAAGGGAGCAAGAATTTAAATACTGGAGCTCTTGCTTCTGTGATAATTAAAACATGGATCTGAATGAAGAGAAAGGCAAGAAAAATATTACCCTGAAGAAATCTGTTCACCACAAAATGAGGTCCTTGGCACTTAACAGAAACAGGAAAAGGACAAAAGAAATTCTTGGACTGTGCCATAAAATACAAGCTACCTGCTGGACTAGTGGGCATCAAATTCCGGTTTCTTTTTCTTTGGGGATTTATCAAGGCACAATAAGTCATATGTGAGAGTTTTTGGTTTTGCCATTGCAGGTCAATCAGTCTGTCATCTGGATTAAAAGATGAATAGCTAGAAACAGTGGTTGGATTCAACAATATACAGGTTTCTTATTTTCTTCATTTAGTTTTTCAATAGGATAGTTGTTCATTCACCATTCATTCACCATTCACCATGACTCCTAAGATTTTGAGCTCTGTGTTTGATATTACAACTGTGTTGGCAATTGAATGGTGTATTGTGTTCTGCAAACACATAGCTGTAGTATTTGTGGATGTTAGTCTGTGTCTGTGGTCTAATTATTGCCTTTTCTTTCCTTAGGGAAGAGGTTTTGTGCACTGGATTTTTTTCTTGTCATTGATAGAAAAGACTTGGTCTTTGGTTTCACACTTTGATTATGTTTAAAATTTGAGTTTGTAAATGCCTGTGAGAGAGTTCTGAGGAGTTCTAGGTAGGTCGGGAGTATGTGCCAGAGCCTTTTACAACTCGAAAGCTCTGGTTTCACACAGACAAACCTATCTCCTGGGGCAGGCAATTCTACTTTGCTTTTGTAATGGACTTGTTAGTTATGTTTGTTTATTCCAGACATCTTTTACAGTCTTGTAACTTTACTTAAGCTAGACCATTGATTGCCTAAAACTGTAGACTGAAACCTTGCAGTCAATACTATGCCAGGTACAGAGCAGGAGAGGAAATTTACATTCTTACAGGCGTCATTTACCTTAGTGTAAATAGCCATAACTCCAGCTATGAATCCTGCCTATGAGTAGTTTTCAATTTAATATCTTTTATTTAAATTACTGAATCAGTAGAAAGTATTTATAGCAGCAGGCATTGATGTCAAAAGGCCATCTGGGACTTTTAAAGGGAAAGGTACTTATTACTTTTTTTTTCCTGGTTCACATCTTCAGGTTTTGCTTTCCTTATTTAGCAGTGATTTTTCTGAGGGACTGCTGGCAGTAGTGGGGCAGGTGTGTACACTAGGCTTACTGAGTCTTTTGGGAAATGCCCAGTCAGAATAGCAGTTGTGGATGCAGTATGCTCTTTGAAGCAGTTTAATAGTCACATGCTGTCATTCTTTTTCTTGATCACACAAATAGAATTTGGATAAAATAAGGATATTCGTACTAACAGTTGGAGAGAGACTTTCAGAGTTTGAAACACAATATCTGATATAATGAGATGTGTTGGAAAGTGTTTACTGTGAGCTATGAATTCTTCCTTAATTAAAAGATACCTGATGGCAGCTCTAAGAATTAGAGGTATTTTGTTAATTTGACAAGATCTAGTAATGTACGACGTTAGGCACAACCACAGCCACGTGATCATGAAAACTAAATCCATTAGGGCATGTATGCACTCGCTGTCATGCTTGCTCTCTGGCCCATTGACTGGACTCTTGTCTTGGAGGCCAGAAGCATGCTTTTGTGTATAGACTCTGTAGGCCTTGCTGATTGGTGTTTTGGGAAGATTTGCCTTAGTGGTAACTGTCTTACTGGATGGAGGGTTTTTTGTTTGTTGGGTTTGGTTGTTGTTTTTTTTTTTTTTCCTTTTCCGAAGGATGTAAATCTTTTTTTCTCTGCAGTTTGGCATCTCAACTGGGACCTGGAAGATGATGATCATTTTCTTCCTCAATTCAGTTCCATTTCAAGTGAACCATAGTAGGAGGACAATTTTCAGCCTCTACAGATGATGTGAAAAATATGCTTGATGATGTATCATGGGGATATTTACTAAAGTGCAGCAGAGTGACTGAGTTTTGAGATGATGAGCTTTGAGTTGCAGAACTTGATGTCTGAAGTAATTAATGACAAAAGCCTCCCAGCTTTCATTTTGGGATCCTTAAGTGTATGTTAGCCAACCCTTAGTGCTTCAGTGAGGCAAAGTGTATTGGAAAAACATGAGCAAGTAACAGAGAACAAATGCTATTTAGATGGTGGGAAGGGATCTACAGAAATCATGTGTTTCTCATATGAACTTTACTTGAAATCATTCCAAAATTGCACATCTGTAGAGGTGTTGTCTACCTCATCCCTTAAGAATCTGCACTGAGGTGTGATGGTTTCTCTGTGCAGTTTGTTAGTTTGTTTGCAGTTTATTACCTGCTCTGTATCTCCTTCTGCTGAAGGGGGCATAGCTGGAACATTGTGGAAGGGGGCTGCCTTCCTTCAGATGCTAGGAAATGGTCGAGGTAGGAATCTTGGGGAGGAAGGGGTGACTGCTCCTTGCCAGCAGACAGCTCCCAGGATTTGCCTGAGGAACGGCTCTGGTAGTGCTGGGTTGTGCAGGTGGTCGGAGACTGCCTTAGCTGCTAGAAAGGCTTAAAACAGGCAGTAAGATGGGCTTATGAGAAGCAGGAAGGCTTCTGTGGGATCAGTTTTTAAAGATGGTTAGAAAAGTCTTCAGGAAGATTGAAAAAGAACTGCCTGGAGTTCATTAGAAACCAGATGCTTGCCAGAATTTCAGCATTGGTTTGAGACCAGTAAAAGAAACTCGCTATTCAGGGATGGGATATGGGCAAAGATGACTGTGTGCAAAACTTTTCATTCTGCTTACCCTTTAGAACCAAATTTCTTTATTCCAAGGTTTCATTCTTCGTTCTAACTAATTTTCAAGAAAATCACGCTACATCAATTTAGATGCCCTTTTGTTGTACTTGATGACTTCCGCCTAAAGCAGTAATGCAGGTAAATCCAGTGAAAACTCTGGCACATTTGAGTGGCCATTGCAGTGTGCAGCAACACATGCAAGAAGCAGAAGCAAAGTGCTGCTTTGTTTAAATTGCAGAGCTTGCCTTCCCACCCTCCTTTTTTTTTTAAGATCTTATCACCCTTTTTCAATTCTAGTGAGGCCCCCCTGGTCTTCAAAAGTCAGCTACTGGAAAAGCTTTAAAGAGACAAACCAACGACTGTATTGTCATGTTTTCAGGGACCAAATAGTAACTTGAATTTATGAAGTGTAGAATATCTCAATGTAGCAGTGGTTTGAAATGCTGGCATTCCCTGAGTATTTACTAGAAAAAAGTCTGAGAAGATGTACCTTCCTTGTGCATAAGTAAAATGGAGTTGGGCTCATTTGTTTGGGGTTTTTTGTTGTGTTTTGGTTTGGTTCTTTTTCTGAGAATGGGGAAAATAAAAGTTTAAGCAAAAAATGCTTTTGGTCCTCTGGCAGTTTCTTTTTGAAGATTTATCTTAGCATTAGCCATTCGCTTAGAAATTCAGGGTATATATGTTGTCTGACACGTATGTTACACAGATTTTGTAGGGCAATTATAGTTTTGGGATTTGGTTTAATAATGTAAAGGCATAATAATGCACCCTCTCTAGTAGAGGAAAAAAAGTTATGCAGTGGAGGCTTTGTGAATATAGTATATGGAGTTGTGGACTGAAAATGTTAAGTCAAAGAGGCTAGCACTGGTAAGACAGTGCTTTGCATGTTTCTTCTGTTTCAGGAAATGTACTACCTGAGGAACTGACTTAAACTTTTAGCTCCAACTTTAAGACAACAGTTTCATTATATGTGCATCTTAGATATGCAGGAACTCCACCTGTACTTACCTTAGCTTGTTAAGTAAGATTTTATCAGTTTAGCAAAGAGGCACACTAGGGTAGCTGGTCATCTAAATGTACTAACACTCCTTCTGAGTGGCACTATCACAGACAGAAAATCTTATTTCCTCTTTGCAGAAGTCATAGGATAGAGGTGAAAGGCTATGTTAGGATACCTCTCTATCTTAATTTTAAGATATCCCCAATGTATTTTTTTATCATAAGGAAACAAACTTCAGATTCTTTGAGATCTAGTGAAGTTTATGCACCCTGTCACTGGTTACTTATCCTTCACTCTGTGCTATACTTTCTTTTGGTTTCTGAAGATGTAGATTCATAAACAACTCTAAGACAGAAATACCTCAAAAATTCTCCCACTTTTTTCCTTCTGCTTTTATTTCCTTCTTTAATTCTAGAAAAAGGATCATTTGAGCAGCCTCCTGGTAACTTAGCATGGAAGAAACCTAGGTTTAAATGAATTCAGCATAAACCCCATAAACTAGTGATGATTTTGATTGTGAAAAAATTCCAGCTGGATTCAAAAGTGGGAGAAAATGTTTCAGGGAAGGTTGAACAGCTCCTTGTACGGAATGAAGGTCCATAAAGGGAGACAGCATTTGGGGGCAGGAAGGTATGTACAGTACTTCTTCCTCATGACAGCTTGCTGGATGTTGCTTGACAACTAGGTACTATGAATTCTCAAATTCATGAACTGAGTTCTCTTCAGTTAAATATTAATTTAAATGCTAGATTAATGTTCTATTCACAAAGTGTCAAAATAGAACATAAAAGGAGGTTATGGATGAGTTGACATAACTTTTAAATTGTAAAATAGTAAGTTGGAAATGGAAAATGAGAGATACAACTCACTTCATAGAGAATTACAAACTCTGAGATTTTTTTTCCGACTTTCAGTGATATGCAATGTCTTCTTTGTATAGTGAATGAAGATGGCTGGGATTCAGATTTTTTAATGGCAAAATTTGCCAGGACTTGGAAAACAGATGGTACTTTGAAAAATCTACACAATAAAATTCAAGTGATCACATTATGAAATAATTTTAGTGTAAGGCAATTGAAACAAAAAATCATGTAATACTTATTCCTGTAAACACTTTTCCCCGGTTTATTTGTTTTAAATTTTTTCTTTTTGCAATTCATTGGGTGCTAGTGTTGCTGATGAATATGAGAATTGTTACTTTCAAAGCAACAGGCAGTCAGACATAATGAGAATATAGTGGTTCAGTTGTTTGTGAAGTCGACTCAACGCAAAAACATAGTGGATCATGACAAAACATTGTGTAGACACATTAATTCTCAGAGAAGACTTTTATGGGTTCCCTTTTTAAAACCAGAGATGTTAGTCCTTAACAGAATCACATAATAGTTGAAGTTGGAAGGACCTCTGGAGATTGTCCAGCACAGCTTCCCTGCTTACAGCAGGGTCACCCAGAGTAGAGTGCATAGGGCTGTGTCAAGTCATTTGCTGAGCTTATACAAGGATGAAGACTCCACAAGCAACCTTGGTGACATTCTCCAATTTTTGCCCAATCTGTTTTTCCTGATGTTTAACTGCAATTTCCTGTATTTCAGTTTGTGCCCGTTTCCCTGTGTCCTGTGACTGGGCACCACTGGCAAAAGCCTGTCTCTTTCTTTTATGCCTTCCATTAAGTATTTATAAACATGGATGAGATCCCACTTAGGCTTCTTGTCACCATGCTGAATGCCCCCCATAATAATGAAAATGGCATTTCTAAATTCTTAGAGTATAATTACTGAGTTATGGTTCCAGTTCCCATACCTTCATTCAGTTCCTATACTTTCATTGTGGCTGAAAGTTTGCAGTTCAGCAAATAAAATATCCAGCCTTCAAAAAGAGACATTTGTTTGAATGTGCCCTGGCACCTGCCAATCATTTAGTGAAAACTCATGGCAAAATTTCTGTACAAATCTTGAAATATTTTGCAAACTTGAAAACTTTGGGGATTCACTGAATGTGAGGTGACCACTCAGAGTGTGGTCATGTAAAATGGTAACTATGGCAACTGCAGTGTGTTGAAATGGAGAGTAAGCAGAGAGCTTTATATGAAAGAAGTAATATCCTTGGACATAGAAAACATTCTCAGATGAAAATTATATATGGGCATTTTTTTTGTGTGAGGTTGTTTTGTTTTCTAATGTCAAGCAAAATTAAGCTTTCCATGACTCATCCACTTCCAAGTTTATTTTAATTGGTACTTCAGGTTTCAAAGAGAGGTTTAGCTCATGTTCCCCCATAATCTAAAGCTTGTGGAATATTCCTAGGGCTTTAAAGGCATTAACACCGTAGAATTAAATCAAAGGAAAACTAAAGCTATGAAAATATGTGGCTTAAAGTTTTTGTGTCTCTTCTAGTTTAATGAGAAATGAAAGAACAATAGCTTTTGAATTTTGACAAAGACTGTATGGAATAAATGTAGGTGAATGGTAAAGTTGCTTAAACAGGCATGTTCATAGAGAATGCTGTGCAGTATTTTGATTTGAAGCCTCTGGGAACAGAAAATTACTGGTATTTTTCAAGGCATTCTAAGATGCAGTACTTGCAAAAGCTGTCATCGGATTCTGCAACACTTGCAAGTCTTTTGAGAGCACCTACACCTCTTTATACTGTATCAAATCTCTAGCTTTTCTGATTTTTTTTTAAGTTCTATTTTTCTGAATTCTCTTCAGAGCTGGATTTGATTTCTTGTGATTTGTCCCATCAGTGCTGCTTCCCGTTATGAACCTTTTGCATGAGGAAGACTAGGTAGAAAAAGGAAAGTAGCTGTATATCTTGCTCTCTTCTCCTAAGATAACAGTTCACAGAGTGTTCCGTCAATACGGAGAGAAGTACTTTGTTCTAGAGCCTGAGTGGTCAAAATTGTAAAGTCATTGTTAATGACAAAGGTTTTTTTTTTTTCTTTTCTTTGGGTACTCAGGTTTGTGTCTTTGAGTATCTTAATGCGTAGGACAAGATTGAATCTGGGTCTCTAAGCGTCTTGTCAAAATGTTCTAACTGTTAAGAACATCCCTGCCTTCCTCAATATGCTTATAATGTTTTGAAGTAAAGGTGAGCCTCTGTCTGTTTTTGTTTGAAAGGCAGAACCAAGAGTATTTGGCAAGAAGCGTTTTGTTCATCTTGCTTTGAGTGTTGAACTCTCAAAAGCTGTTATTGAGCTTTGTGCTGTGATTTCTGAATTTTTCTGTCATTCTGAATTAGACTAGGGCCAAGCTGATGATCATGAAATTATTAAACGAGTCAGGTGTAGGAACTATGGTGACATGACTTTGTCCTCTACCATGGTGACGGAGAAAGCATGACTTTTAATCGTCTGTTTTGTCATCGTTGTCATTAAATATACATAGGGTGAAATCTTCACCCTACTGAAGTTTATGGCACTTATGCTATTAACATCAATGAAGCTATGACTTTACAAGTTGTATATTATAGAGAAAAAGCAGAAGATTTAGATTCAGGTAATTCTCATGAAATTGTTTTTGCTTCTATTGAATGCAAGTGTTATTTCATTTTGCAATTTTTGTGGTCTCTTAAAAATAATCATGTAATCTTTTTTTATCTTATATGAACATGGCCTTGCCATATTGTCTTGTTGTTTGTTACAAGAAGTGCAGTAGCAGGACAAAGAGCAAGGAAGCAGAAATAAAATACCAGTATGGATTCATTTTCTCTTACCAGTGGATATCTTCCCATTCCCCAGCACAAATATGCACACTTCTTACAATGGCAGATACTTTCTTGAATATTTCTTTGAATCATGTTTGATTCTAATATAATGCAGAAGTGAATGGAAGCAGAAAAATCAGCAGATGTTGAACTAACAGTTAAATAGCTGAAAAGTGAGTGGAAATTTTCAGTTAAGGAATGTGGTATCCAGTACAAAGACTCAAGGAATTCTTTGTTTTTAAATTAGTGGGTTGTGAAAGATTTTCCTACACTTGCAGATTCCAACTGTGGAATATATTCCAACTACTTGCAGAAAAACGTGCCTCCTCGTAGTTACCAAGTGTAACTCCTGGTAATTAGCATTCTAGCAAACTGTGGCGATGTCATTAGCTTAGTTAACCTGTAACCAATGTCGGGGCTGAGTTGGCATTTGAAGTTGCTCAGGATTGTTGTGGCTAAAAACAACATATCCAAATAGGATACAGGATAAAGCTTATCCTGTCTTCCAAAACATCTGCCATTTTACAAAGTTGTCTATATGGAGTAAAATTCCAAGATTTTCCATTTCCTGCTGACGGAATTCTTCTACAATACAAATACAACAGATTATTTGTATTCTGTCTCTATTGTCACACAAAAGATACCGTAGGAAGAAAGGTGATTTTTATCTTTTTCGCAGCCTTACCAAATTGCAGTGCAATTCCTGGTCTCCCTTCCTAATACTTGCACTCTAGTCTGCTTGTCAGAAAGGGAGAGAGATGGCAAGGTTGAAAGGTGATCTGTTGTGCTGTTTCATTGATGACCAGCCAGCAGCACTGACTGACTTAATGCAAATGAGAGCTAGTTTTGCTCAGAGATCCAGTTTGAGGTAGTAGTGTGTAATTCTCGATGGTAACCTAGTTTTAAAATTAATTTTGAATTTATCTTTTGATGTCCTTTTAACCTTTTGGTTTCTTTTGCTGTTAGGTACAAAGCATAGATATGCAGAAATTGCTTTGAATAGAAATGCTTGTCACCAACAATCTTTTTCTTAATCACAATTTTTTTTAATCTTTGGCTTTGATTATGGTAGTATTGAATCCCAGATTGAAACCAGCTAATGGATTTTGCAGAGAAAAGGCATAGTTACTATGGCTACACAGCACCCTGAAAGCTTAAAAGGACAAAGGATAAATGAATACGGACCTGGCTGCTCAGCCATTTCTAGACTAGATTCTAATAATTTAAAGGCTTTATAGCCTTTTAGACACCGTCAGAAAAAGCAGGATGTTAGTCCTTTAAGAATTTGTATTTTATTTTTCGATTAAATCATTACTTCTGAAGTAGCATATTTGAAAAATATTTTTCAAAACATGCTCTACTTGTGATCAGTTTATTTCATGTGTATCTATTTCTTGTAATGAAGTTGACTATTACTGATCATTTCATCACTGATGTTTTTACTCTGGTATTTCAAAATGAGCCGAAATCTAATCCTCCTATGGACAGGTAAACACAGAGTAAGTGTGATTTGATGAAAACTTACAGTAATATACTTTTTATAGCTTTCACTGTAATTTTGACTGAAATGTTTTTGCCTTTGATTTTCTTGCAAATCAACCTACACATTTAAGAGAAACATTTTGTATATAGTAAAGCATAATAAAGTACATCCATGGTTAGGTTTATACAATTAAGGATCGACTTACCAGTTTTTAGCATCACCCTGGTGACTGATGGCAGAAGTGCTACCACCTGTCTTTGCTTGAGAAATAAAATGCATTAGAAAACATAAACATATCCCTCATCAATCAAGGGTATACTTTAATGGCCTATTAAAAATAATACAGAAGAAAGGTTTTTTAGAGTGTAATGATAAAATAGATCTATCTGCCTACTGATGATTGTAAGCACCGTACTTTGGCTGATGGGTATAGAAAACCATTGGGAAGGTAGGAGTTGAGCTTGCAGGTGCTTTACTAAAGAGGTATTTAATGTGCTCTTATTTGCAGGCAAGAGGGCTCTTGTATTTGTATTTTGGATTTTTCTCTCCAGCAACATTTGCATATATTCATAAAGTGTACTGGACTTCCTGCATATGCAACAGACCTTGTTGTCCTTCTATTCAGATCTATCTTGTGCTTCATAGAAATACCACATTTGCTACATTAGAACATAGTGTCATTTATGTCTAAGACATGCAAAGAAGCCTTTCTAACTAAAAATATCAAAATTATTGTACAAAATTTCACCAGAGAGACCAGCAATCTAGACCAATCTGTAAAACCTGTTTGAGCCAAGTTTCAAGGGGAGCAAAAGAGAATGCCTGGGAAAACACAAGGATAACCTGAGGAAATGTATAGGTGAAAGGAAGTTTCGTGGACTAACCCCAACCAGCAACTAAGTACCAGGCAGCCACTTACCCACTCCCTGCCTCTGCCCTCCAGTAGGAAGGAGAATCAGAAAAAAAGTAAAGCTCATGCATTAACTGCAGTTTAATAATTGAAACAAAATACAATAGTAATAGTAATAATAAAAACAACAAAACAATAATAATAGTAATGAGAAGAAGAGAGAGGAATGAGTCTGTGATTCTGTGAATAAAACCCAAGTGAAACGAGTCATACACAATACAATTGCTTACCACGTGCCCATCCTATCCCAAAGCAGCGATTGGCCCCTTCTGGCCAACTCTCCCAGTTTATAAACTGAGCATGACATTCTGTGGTATGGAATATCCCTCTGGTCAATTCAGGTGAGCTGTCCCAGCTGTGCTTCCTCACAACTTCTTGTGCACCTCCTCACTGGCAAAGCATGGGAAACATGAAATGTCCTTGATTTAACGTAAGCACTACTGAGCAACAACCAAAACATCAGTGTTACTGACATTACTCTCGTATTGAACCCCAAACACAGCACTGTGCCAGCTACTAAGAAGAGTATTAACTCTGTCCCAGCCAAAACCGGGACAGGGGGTGATGCTGGTAGAAAATGATTGTGGGAATTTAATCCTGCTCTTTATTATGGATCTAAAATTGCTAAATTGTGGTGGGTCATAAAGTAGCTATAAGTTATAAATTAAAGTATGGTGATGTAGAAGTGACCCAGAAAGTCTGATTACCTTTCACATCTCCCTAGGGAGATTTGATTCTAGTGGTTTTGGACAGACAAATCTAAAATAAAGATATCAGACTTTGAAATTCAGTAGGCTAATTTTCCTAAATTAAGACAATTCTTTAATTTACGGCTTGAAGAACAAACACTTGTGTTGCAATTTCACACAGAATCAGTGTGCTCAAGACTAACATGATATTTACTGAGGGGTATAGAATTTTTTATGTGCTTCCTTTAAGAGAGTTTTTCAGAAGATTTTCACGTAAAAATGTATATTTCTATCGTGTCTTAAATTCTCAAGATATAATCTCAGGTAAAATATGATTTACTTTCATGAAATCAGTGTTCTTCTTTATCTTACATGAAAATGTATTGAGAAATTTTCCTCTTATATTTCTTTGATCATTGTAAACATGAGGATGTAAAATTTAGATGGGCTAATAATGAGTTGTAGGTGATATCTATCTGAAGTTGTCCCATAGTAAGCAGCCATTGTGGGCCTTTAATTCAAAAACTTACTTTCCAGCATAGTGTAACCTTATTCTTTAAAACTTGTATCATGCACAATTTGTTTTGCTCCATGTAACATAATGATTTTGAAATTTTGATCAAGTAAAAACTACTATCATATTGACAAGATTTTTTAAATAACATATATCTCCCACCCTGCCTTAGATTTTAAATGTAATTATTTAAATGAAATTATGGGATTTATTTATGGGTATTTGTTAAATTCATTTTTTGGTGCTTTTCATTTTTTCTTGATGAAATACTCCATTTATTTATTTACTTGAATACTGCAGAAAAATATGCTGCTTGAAATTCAGAAGGGCTTTGACAGAAGACTGAGACTATATGATATTTGATGTTGCTATGGGAAACTGCTTTGCAAGAACATTTGCAGAGCAGATGGACCATGATAAATAAAACAGATACAGGTATTGAATAGATATTGTTTAATGTTCTGTGCAAAAACAGGAAAACAGGAACTTAAATCTATGTAACGTTCTTTGATTCACCCTCTTTTTAATGGATGTGCTGTTTGATATGAGCAGTTCCATAGTGAAGTTTTCCTATAAATTTTATTTTCAACAAATCAAAGAAAATGTCAGGTTTTTCTGCTTCATCTTCTGTGTTATGCAAAACAGTAATGTCCTAACTTTATGCTGTAATCTACTGCTTTTTGAGATAGCCTCTAAAGATACATCTAAGCACACAAACACTATGGAATGAAAAGTCCTTGTGTTTCAGATGTTATAATTTTGTTAGCTTCACATGCTCTTGACTGTTGAGAGCTCGTCTGTAACCTTATACACTAGCTTTTTTTCCTTGATTTAAAAAATAAAAAGGCTAAGATACATACCCTGTTTAAGAACTAGAATGTCTCTGTAATCATGTGTTTGGCACAGAAGTTTGTTTCCATAGCAACATGAACACAAAAGATATCCCTGTGACGATATAAATAAAATGTGCCTTTTTATGAGTATATATGTACAGAAACATGCTGTTTATTTAACATGTATTCTTTGTTCTCCCTGGCAGTGAATAAAAGAGGCACGTGCTGTTTGCTTTTTCTTTAAGGAAATAGATCATTAGAGAATTTGAAATATAATTTCTAGTCATATCTTTTCAACAGCTCAAATTCTAACTTCTGAAAAGCAAAGCTTATGGAAAAAGAAAAGCTTAATCTACTTCCTTGAAGATGTATGATTTGAACTGCTAAAGGTTTTTTTTCCCTCTAAGTAATATATTGACTACAAAATATTTCTTTGAACTTTCTACGGTCTAATTATGCTTCTTTTCTCATGAGTTATAAAACTTACTCCATGGGTTGATTACGCCACATGCAGTGGAACAGTTCTTTGGGTCATGCTGTCATAAACCCGTGAATGCTTACATAAGTGTTGGTGTTTTCATTTACTATGAAATACCATGAAATACCAAACTCCATACAGTTGATTCACATTTTTAGTGTGCATGTTATCCAATTTTTTTGAGTAGTCAGAGCAATGTTTGTTTGCTTTTTCAGTATATCTTTCCATTATGAAACGAAATACATTTGATATATTTGTTGTCAATCCATTTTAAAAATCAAATGTGAATATCTGCCTGAAGTTCTACATTTATGTATATTTGCTTTCTCATGGGAAACTGGGAGAGTTAGAAGCAGGAATTATAGAGGAAAATTTTTGTCTTTTACAATCACAGAATCACAGAATTGTTAGTGTTGGAAGGGGCCTCTGGAGATCACCTAGTCCAACACCCCTGCCAAGGCAGGGTCACCTAGAGCGGGTTACAGAGGAATGCATCCAGGTGGGTTTTGTCTCTAGACAGGTGGGTCATTGTCTCTAGAGAGGGAGACAATGAACTGGATCAGAGTATCTGAATTTTTTCTGTTGCTTTTAATCTGTGATTGTAAAGTCTTGCCATTAATATCAGAGAGGCCAAAAGTCATATTGGCATGACTATCAGAGTTACTGTATGTTGCTAGCTTTCAGCTATAACCTTTTTATTCCTTTTACACTAGCTAAAGCACAATGAGGTTGATTGTGCATTTTTTTCCCATGCATCGTGGAGAAGAGATTTCATGGGTGATTAATTTAAACTCTTTTCAATTTATTTTAAGCAAAGACCAGTTAAATAAAACACTTTACAGAATCATAGAATTGTTGAGGTTGGAAGGGACCTCTGGAGATTTCCCAGCCCCCTGATCAAAGCAGGGTCACCTATCACATATTGCCCGGGTCTATGCCCAGTTGGGTTTTGAATATCTGCAATGATTCAGATGTATCTTGGGCAACCCATGCCATTGGTTGACTACTCTCATAGGAAAAAAACACCCACAACATTAAGTGGGATATCTTGTACTTAATTTATACCTGTTTCATCTTTTCCTTTCACTTGATACCACTGCCTTCCTTACTCTGCCCCCAACCAGGTATTTGTAAGCGCAGAACAGATTCCTTTTAGTCTTCTCTTCTCAAGGCCTCCATCTCTCATACCCTCTCCTCATACGAAAGGTTCTCCAGTCCTTTAATTACCTCCATGGTCTCTTGCTGGCCTTGTTCCGCTAAGTCTATGTCTCTCTTTTTCTGGGTAGCCCAGAACTGGACCCAGGTTCAGGGTGGCTTACCAGTGCTGAGTAGAGTGGAAGGGTCACCTCCCTCAATATGCTGATGATACTCTTCCTGATGCAACCCTGATAGCTGTGTGCCTTCTTTGCTGTGAGGGCACATTGCTGGCTCATGGCCAGCTTGTTGTCCCTCAGGTCCTTTTCTGCCAACATGCATGGGATTATTCCTGCCAAGTGCAGGAATTTGCATTTCCCTTTGTTGAATTTTGTGAGGTTACTGTTGGCCCATTTCTCAGCCTGTCAGGGTCTTTCTGGATAGCAACACAACCCTCTGATGTATCGAATACTCTTAGTTTTGCATTATCTGTGCACTGTGTCTCACCTTGCAAGTTATTGATGAATTTCTACTGAAATTTTTGTGTTTCATCAGTTTGTCAGGGAGAAGACAATGGGAGGCTCTGAGAGAAACATTATTTAAGTCAGGATAAGCAATGTTCAGTGTTCTCTCCTTGTCCACTGGGTCAACCTTCGGTCAGCCTTCTTTTTGTGAAAGGCTATCAGGTTGGTCAGGCACAATTTCCCCTCCATATATCCATGCTCAATATGCCCAAACAACTTCTTATCCCACTTGTGTTTGGTAATGGTTTTCAGGTTTAATTTCTCCATTCCTTTCCCAGGAGTCAAGGTGAGCTGTGACTGACTTTCTTTAAAGTAGAGATGATATTTATTTTCTTCCAGTCCTCAGAGTTTCCTCCCTCCACCCTGATCACTGTGACCTTTTTTGATGTTTCTGTGGTTGAGTGCTCTCACGATGACATCAGCCAGTGCTCAGTACATGTGGGTGCATCTCATTATGGTTTGTGGATCTGTGTGTGTCCATTTTGTTTAAATGCTTCCTAACCTGATCCTCCTCCACTGAGAGGAAACCTACCTTGCTCCAGGCTTTCCCACTGGTCGCAGAGACCTGAGGTTGCTGAGAGATGGTTTTCTTAATAAAGAGTGAGATGAGAAAGGCATTCAGTGTGTTGGCCTTCATATCGTTTGTGAGATCTTCATCAGCAGTGGGCCACCATTTTCCATAGTCATCCTTATGCTGCAGATAACACCAGCAGAAACATTTTCTGTTCCCTTTCATGTTCATGTGAGCTATTTACCCATGTCTGTGATCCCAGTGAAGTTGTCATTCTCCAACTGCATGCACCTCTTAATTCCGCCTGTTCCCTATACTGTATGTATTAGCATACAGGCTCTTTGGAGAACTGATTTCCTGGAAAAGGTAGGCTGGTAGGCTTTTCTCTATGTACATGCACACAGTTGCAGTTGGACCCTTACAGCCCCGGTTTTTTGCTTACAAATTTCCTCCTGTTGACATTGCCGGACACTGTTTGCTTGCCAACCTGGTCCTTCACTTCCTCTTTTGATTGCTGGTAATCCTCTCCTAACCCTGTTATTCCTAGTTTGAAATTCTCATTACTGGATTGGCCAGCCTGTTGGCAAAAATATTTTTCCCCACTTATGTGGACAACATCACTGCTAAACAATCCTCTGTCCTCATAGAACATCCCATGATCATGTGAAATCCAAAACCCTCTTGCCCACACCAACTGCTCAACCAATTGTTGACATGTGGGATCTGTCAACTCCTTCTTCACTCTTCTGCTTTTCTGAAAGCATTGAGGAGAAAACTGCCTGAGCTCTCCATGCTCTTGACACCCCTCCCCCACACTCCCTAACACCCCCCCCCATACACGAACAGCAATGTAGTAAATGTTAAGTGTTTTATCTGTTATACTCTTTTGTGAGCAAATTTATGTAAAAACATTGCTGGAGAACTAATTATATGTTTTGGCTTTTTTTTTTTATTAAGCTTTATTTATTCTTGAATGTTATTCTGCCAATGCTGCATGGGTTCGCTGGTTATAAAAAGGCTTTTTCCACTAGTGTGGCTGATAGAGGGAAAATCATGTATAGTTTTCCTGTGCTCAGGAAAATCAAGGATTTATCTCAAATCAGTCTGAAATTCTACAGAAAGATTAATGGTTATCAGTATCTGGTGAAGAATTTGATAAAAATTGTTTAAGACTACCTTTCAGTTCCAGAATTTTTATTGTAGGTTGTATCATCTGGAAGACACCAGCGTAAAATGTTATCCCAAACCTTGCTTCATAGCATGTTTTAAGACAATTAAATAGACACTATTTTAACATTCTAACTGGTTTCACATGTGTCTTTTTTCTGTTTGTTCTAGGAAATGAACCCAGGAAGTAATGTGAAGGGTCATGTGAAGCTCTGTCATAGCAGAAATTTTCTAAAAGATTGCTTTACCTGTAAGTTCTTCTTTTCTGTTGTTAAATGTTAAATTGTATTGTACAGTTAGAAAAAAACCAGTTTATTTTGAACTGGACTTGCAGCTTGATTGTGAAGAATATCTTATCAAGTGCATTATGTTTAACACCTACTATTATTAACTTTATATTTTAGGGAAGAGCAAGCAAATGTTTTTCTTCTTTTATTGAGGTTTTGAATCTAATGAGCAAGATTTTCATACTGAGTCGTTATAGGTTATGCATCCACTGTGATGCATGCTAAACTGCAAGAGCTTATTTTTCAGAAGTTCTTTTAAAAGCAAATGAAAGGTGAAAATCATCCAAACTTATATGAGAGTGTGAAACTTTACCACTAAAATTCTTTAGCAGATTGCGTGTGCGGATGCCTGTTGTGACTCAGACATCTTCGGTTTTCAGAGTTATTAAATTATATGATTGTGCCCTTTACAGTTGTGTCACTTGTGGCAAAGAATTTTCTTCAAGCTACAGTGAACTTGTTTAATTTTACATACGTCTCACAGTAAACTCCACTTAGGAATTTAAACTGTTGTTTTCATCTCAACTCCAATTGTCTACATCAAAATATTTAAGTGAGATGAACTTGTCTTCCTAGCAATATTGCAAGAAAAAGTATTAAAAGATCCATTTTACATAAAGAACCAAAAACATTAGGCTTGATTTTGACAGATACACGTACGTGGGGGTAGAACTGAGAGCAGAATTCTGAAGTTCTTAGTCCCCGTCAAGTGGTATAATTCAAAAATATATAGATAGGCCTAAAAAGGGTATCATGAAGGCGATTGGGAGTTTGCAAGCTAGAATTTAGGCAGGATATTAATTTTCTCCCTTTTGTATGTAATTGTCATGATTTGACTGAACATCAACTAGATATCAAGATCTTGAAAACTTTAAGGAAGAAGGTACTGATGAAAAATGTTTCAAATTTGATAATAGCAGTTTTAAAAAACTTAAAAAAATAATGATTTCAGAATTTTTTCCTTATTTAGCACTCTATTTTAAAATAGCAGCAAAGTCTATACATGGGCAGCACAAGTAATTTAGTTTGACATAAAACCTGCAACGAAATAAAAACTTGGAAACACTAGTCTTCCACAATTCAAGTTCTTTATGAAGTTTCAGAAAATATCTTGATATTTATTTCTGATTTTTTTCAAAAAGTTCTTCTTTGTCTCAATATTTTTTTAATGCTCTGATGTAACTTGAGACAACCATAAATTAGGTACAAACACAAGAAAATCTGTCAGAAATTAGAATCTTAATTCTGCACTTTGAGTTGTAAAGTAAAAACTGAACATTATTGTCTTTCTTGTATTAATATTCACACAGACTATTTTAAGATAATTCAAGGAGACTTTTACAATTAGTCAAGAAACTGCTGCTTTGATAATACTGTCTTAATAACTGAATTTGTCAGATTTTCAGTATTATTTAGCACTAGTCAGACAAGTGGATTTCCAGCATCATAATGGTAGCCTTAAAAAACCCTACACAAACTGATAAGAGCTAAGATTGAGTTAGAATTGTCTAATATATTTTAATTTTGTCTTCTCTTTCAAGTCTGTTCATGTCTTCATGTTTCCCTGAGAAATCCAAGTATTTTATTTGTGTATACCTGTAGATATAGAAGTGTGTGTCTGCAGATGTCTATCAATTAGAGATATTTATATTCATTGAAGATAAGACAACATTTGGGACAAAAGTACAGAAGTGACTTGGAAAATTCTTAGGTAATAACATGAAGAAAAGTCTTTGATAGGATGCAAACATGTTGTATTGCACACTGAGCAATAAAGCACATTTGCAGCCTCCCAGACAACAAATACGTTATTTGGAATCCTGCAAATATGCTGATTTCTGTCTGATTTTAATATTGTGACTGCATTTGAGGACAAAATAGCAGAAAAAATCTATTACTATATAGTTATAGACAATTTTGAAGTCTAGTTAAAGAGCTGGCAATGTGTAAGCATACTTCCTACCGAAGACTGCAATTGATTTTATAATTCACATATTCAATCATTATATTGGTATAAATATATATATAAACAGAATATATATATATATATAAACAGAAAAGTCAACATAGAGAGGAAAAAGGATGTTATTATTACTACTACTATTATTATTTTCTGAACACAGGTTGCTACGAGAGAGAAATCTAACATTTTTAACCATCAGATAGTTCCAACTTATTTTTCTCAAGTCTTTTTGTTAGAAATAATTCCATACTGTTGATTGTTATATTGATTAAAAGTCTTTCTGTTATAAATTTATTGTACCTGGTAGTATTCTGGCTGTCATGACATACAGAAATGTAACTATATAACTCATTGAGATTTGTAGATCATGGTGGCAATTACTTAATTTTGATTTGGTTTGTAATTATTATATTTTTCTCCCAAAAGGAATTTGCATGTATTATTTCTATTAATGTTAGCTGGTGAACAAGTCATACCATCATAGAATAGTTTGTGTAGGAAGGGACCTTAAAGATCATCTAGTTTCAACTCCCCTGCCATGGGGAGTTTTCTCCTATTCTTCTCATGCCCTCTGAAAAAAGAGATCTGAAATCTTCTCTTGATTCCACTGGCAGTACAGAGTTGGGTCAGTTGTTTGGAGATCCTGATGAGAGTCTAGTGCAAGTAGGGAAAAAGGTGAAACTAGCCCAGTTAAAAACCAAAAACACCCTACCAAAACCAGGAGTAAGAATTGATGTCTTTAGAAACTGGTAAAGAATAGCAAAGATTTTTTGTTGTAGAAAATTCCAAGACCCTAAGAGCATATTAATTTCCAAGGAGTGTCTTGCACAACTCTAATTAAGGTTTCAGTCATCTCTGAGGATTGAATCTTCCACTGCTCTCCCCACGCCTGCCTTTTGTCTTTCTGAACTAAACTTAGACTTGAACTTCTATATCATGTGTTGCCTGGCGTAAATTTTCATGTCGGGTTTGGTGAATATATTCAGGTTATACAAGTTATAACTGTAGCATTTTTGCATACTGTAAGCATCTTCCTGATCATAAGCTTGTACGGTGCTAACTTGCAGAGTAAGGAGAATAGAATTATTGTAAAGGTCTTTCATCTTTTGCTTTATTACTTATTAAGAAGATTTTTTTTTTATAAGGGGTCTGTTGAGGAATATAAATAGATATATCTGAACTGATGACACTAAGAAATACAGCAGCTGTCCCTGTTGCTTGATAATTTGCTTTGCTGAGGTATAATTTCATGCTTTGTTAAAATCAGACAGATATTACCTATGATTTGCTGAAGGTGAACTAAGAGGACAGGCTCTGTGAAAATTCTATGTTTTTAAAAATATATGGTACCTAATACTAACTGAAAGTAGTGGTCAGGAAAAAATGTCCTGTAAGTTAAATATGTTGACATAGTTAAGACCACTGATGAAACTAAAACAAAATATTTTATTCTTTACAGACAGTATGCAATCAATGTTTTCTTTAGGCATAAACTTCCTAAATCTCAGGTAGTGTCAGAATGCACATGTAGACATCAAAATGGTACTAGTGAAAATGTGCCTCTGTCTTGAAGCTACTGTCTTGACCATGCTGTAGCAGTAGCTTGGAAGGGAAGGAATGAGTACCATTATGTAGCCTGTCATTTTTACTTCAACTGTTTATTACACTCATTAGCTATTACTCCACAATTAGTCTATAGGAAACGTTATCTGGGATTAAGAGCCAGTGAAAATTGTTTTTGCTGAGTCTGTTTGCAAACAGTTGTTTGTCCTGCAAACAAAACCAATGCATTTTAGAGCATAAGTCATAATGATGTTAGAAAAAGTGCAAAGAGAATTCCCTATAGTTTTTAATTCACGCCAATTTACAGGAACAACGATTTCAGGTGAGATATGGTTATTGTTAGGCTGTATGTCTGCATCTCATACTACCTGCCTTTGGGCAAAAAACTTTGTTTCAGCTTCCTGACAGATGAAAAGTTCAACTCCACTCTCAATAATTTACGCAGTGTGGAGGTATTGTATTGTCAGAGAGATGCAAGGGGTGCAGCAGGACCTCCAGAATGCCCACGCAAGTACACTCATCTCTGAGAAGCTTGTTTGGACCCACTGAAAACAGAACGCTCCTGAGAAACCTCATATTGGTAGAGAAGCAACTTACATTTTTTTCCTTCATGTTGCCTAGGGGTTGATGTGTCACTGAGCATTGTGTCTCCCTCTTCTAAAGGAGACTTAAACTCTTCTAAAGTTTAAGATGACTGTCTCAGGAGATGTCATTTGCAGGATTACTGTTGCCATAGACTACTGATACCGTCTGAAAGACTGTAATGATTGTTACTTTCTGGTGCCATCTACAAAACTAGAGAGGATACTTATTAATGTAATGAACCAAAGACAGCACTGTTCTTGTGGGCACATTCACGTGAGGATGGTCTAATGATTCTCCATTTCCACTGCCACCTCCGTAGTTTCCTGGAAAAAAAAAAAGTGTAAGCTCTTGGCTCAAAACTTGAATGAGAGAGGCTAATTCATACTTCTGTAATTATTTTGATTGCAGTTTATTGTTGTAGTCTATTTCAGGTAAACCCACACTGCATGAATCATAAGAAATTGCTAGTTAGAAAACAGTTAAAATGTCAAGAGATGCTTTTGCTCCTCAAGTAACTAGTTTAGCGTTGATGTCAGGTCTGTGTGGCTATAAGTTTGGGGTTGTTTTTGTTGCCTTTTTTTTTTTTCTTAAATCGTGTGCATTGTAAGAGCATTGCCTTTCAACTATGCAGTAATCTCTGATAGGTTATTTGTATTTTTAGATTTTGTATGACTTTTGTACTCGGGCTTCAAGATATCCTTTTTATACAGCTATTGCTTTGTAAATAGGTTTGAAGTGAGTGCAACTATAAGTAGAAGGTTTATTGAAACAGAAAACAATCCAAAGAGTGACATAAGATATTACTGACAAACTGACATGAGGGCAGTAGGAATACTGATGTGCTTCCTATGTATGTTTCTATTTTTGTGATTAATCAGTGAAAGGAGTCAATAATCTAAAAGAAGTAAACAAGCAAAACTTGCCTGTTCTGCTATCTGCAGCTTTCTGTTTACTAGGAGGTAGGACATATCAGCAGCTTATGGTTTTTTTGCTTGACTGGCCCAGCAGTGTACATAGTCTATATTACACGGAACCGCGTAGAAGATCTTGAGAAAACAAGATTTTGTGCACTATTGCCACCTCCCATTACTAGCATTGCATAACTGTTGCTGCAATCTTTGGACTTCCAGGTTCAATTATCTTGTTATGGGTGGTAAAATTGGAAGAATACTGCTGGTAGGTAGTATTTGTGTGTTTAAATACTTAAAATACATAGTTATAACTGTAGTTTGTAGCTAGAATTTCTAACAGGTACACCTTGCAATATGCCTTGATTGTTCTCTGACTGGGAATGTGGCTAGACTAGAGCTGTGTGTGTGCTTGCTGCCTGCATGTGAGGGTTCCCTGCTGAGGGAACCCTGTGCATAGGTCAGAGAGGTATGATTGGTATTAATCTTGCATTAATTTGGAAGGTACTGTTCCTGGAATGTTTTACAGCAATCATTCAAGAATTCCTGCTAAAGCAAAAACTTCTTTAATACTCTTTCGTGTAAAATGTCATAAAAGTTAATTCCTGAGGCTACATTAGCACTGACATCACTGACTGCTGTTAATTTCAGAGTACAAAATTTGTGCCAACATCTGGCTTAACAGAGGAGAAAATTTGCTTTGGAGTGTAGACTGTGCACACTTTGAGTGGCTACGGTTAGATGGTATATATAAACTCTTTCCCCAGTGTGTATCAGTCAAAGAAAGAGAAATGCAACAACTTCCATTTTGAAGTGAACTTGGCTTTCATATTTAAATGATCTGTTGAAGAGGTGGCAGTAGTGTGCATCTTAAAGAAGGAGGTTATATCATCTATATTTTGTCTCAATTGACATTAGAGGGCAGGAAGATACTGGAATGATCCTTACAGCCTTAGTTTCCTGGGTGCTCCCATCATGAATCTCTCATGGTTTCAGCAGGTCTGATAGCCTGGCTTTCATGTGCTCAAACATGAACACCCCTGAGAAGGGAGTGCAGCTGAGCCTGCTCCTGACATGGAGAAAGAGCAGAGCCATGACACTTGAAGGTTAGAGCTTAGGGTACCTGGGAGGTGTCTCTGCCCTCACGTGTACTGACTTGGCAGTGGGAGTATATGTGTGTTGTACTGGAACTGTCTTTGTGTAAGATGTTACAGTGAAGACATTTCCTGAGAGCTGACAAAATGTAACTGCATTGGTCATAAAGAGAAATTGAAAGCAAAATGTCAACAATTCTTTTCTGACTGTAGATAGACTGAGATTTTTGTTTTGGAAGAGATTGTATTTTATTTTAAATAATGTTTTTTTCTTCCTAAGCAAATCACACTATATTTAAATGGAGCTAAATATACAAAGTATATATATATTCTGCATAAGCAGAGTTATAATGAGACAAACAGATACAAAAGGAAGCTGTTACTGTTTTTTTTCCTGGAAGATTTCTCTAATTTGCAGTGTTTTTAATAGTCCACATAAATCAATTTTCAAAGATGTCTTCATGAATAAGGACTTTGTTATATTTGACAAATGCATTTAAGTACAGTTATACTACTACTGCTATTATTATTAGGTGGCATGATGCCATATTGAACACCTTGAAGTAGACAGATGTAACTCATCTAAAGAGATGTAGTCATAACCAGTAACAATTAAAAATATCTTATTAGCTCGTGAAAGTCTCATCTGAGACCTAAAGTTTGATTTTGCTAATGTATCCTAGAAGCAATTCTTTCAACAAAATGTCTAATTGTCTTCTAATTCTTAATGTTACTATGACTCTAACTGCAACCTGTAACTGAATTATTTACTCTAATTTTATGCTTTATAAAAATTCTAGCCTTTTACAATTTATGAAATGTTTTCCTTACAATTTCATTCAATAGGCCCTTGTTTTCTGTCCTGGTAAAATTCTTCATCTATTGTTTTTGTGTATCTTTCGTTACTTTATTCACTTTTGTTCTTCATCATTCCTCTCCTCCAATTTAATAGTCTGTCCTTTTCATCTGTCTTTCTGCCTGTCGAAGTTTTGTGGGTTTTGTACTGTTGAGGTGAACCTAATGGGGTGGGAGTGTTGCAGTGAATGTTTATGACCTTGTGGCAATTGCTTCTGTGAAACTGGTGACACATCCCTCAAAAAAACAGAGAAAGCAATTACAGTAACAGTTTTGGGGAGTTTTTTTCCTACTTCTTTCTTTTTATGTTGGTTATACAAAGCTTTGTTTTGATTCTATTATGCTGTACCTGTAATGTGGTTACTTTATGTTAAATAAGTCATAGCAATAGTCTCTGTTGTTTGTTGCAATAAAACTACCCCAATAACTAATCATGCTTAGTTGTTTTCACATTTGTGATCCATGAATGGAAGAAAAGATGATATTTGCAGACATAAGTTGAGCACTGTTATTATTGCAAGAAGTGTGAGGTAAGAATGATTATAATGATTCTTTGATATCAGTGAATTTTTATCCTTTTGTCTTTTTCTTTTTAACAAGTGTTCCTATTTTAATAAAACTGGGTTTCCAATTTGCTAGATATGACATGCATATTAAGAAATATTCTTTTCCTATGGGAGTGCCTACCGTCTAAATATACAGAAAACACATGGGTTGAAAATAAGGTTTTACAGTGGTAGCTTTTTCTATAAGCAGAGCTTACTTGCTCCATCATTTATGCCTTATGTTCTGGTTGAAAGAAAGTTTCTTAGACTTTAAGTTTCTTACAAGGAAAGTTGTAATGAAGTGCTTTTTCCCTAAAAGTAAAAAAAGAAAATAAAGTGATTATTGGTTAAATGAAGAAATTGCACCCGTAACTGAACAGACAGCGTATGAAGGCAGATGTTCATGCTTGCGTCATACTCGTAGTCATACACTGCCTTGAGTAAACTGGGCTATGCAATTTAAAGAAGGGCACCTCTCAGCTTTTTGTTACTCATGTACTACCAGGGAATCACGCTCAGGCGACAGCGGGGAGTTTCAGTGCTTTTCTAAAGCAAGCAGTTCCAAAAATTGCAACAGTAGGGCACTTGATCTAAAACCAGATTTGTACCTGCTATTAATTGCATCCGGGGTGGATTTCACAGCATGCAGCAGAAAGGGAAAATTTTTTCTTTGCGTCACAAATGTAATGAAACTCTTGACCCAGTGCCACTAATAGCTGTGGCTTAGTTGACACAGTCTTGTAGCTTTTTTAAGTTAGTAGGACAGCAAGAACTCAGGGCTGTGAAAAGTATTTCATTCTAAGCTGAGTAATAGGAGAGAGCAAAGCTGCTTCATTCATTGCTTAGTGTCTCATAGACACCATCGTTTTAGTCTTTCTGGTAAATGCATGTTACAGTATTGTTATTATAGGTCTTATTCTGTCTATTATAGGTCTTATTCTATCTCATGTCACTTCAGTTTTCCTTACCGTTAGTGAGGGGAAAATCCTCTAGCGAGGGGTCATTTTTTAATTGCATGTTCCATCTGAAATGACAATTTCAGTGAGATAAGAGAGCTCTGGGTTTTCAGTTAAGTTTGTTTAAGTTTACTACTTAGGCTGGAAAAGCCAGTGGGATGAGATTTAGGTGATAAAATGCCTTTGCAGGCAGCTGAGGAATACTGGAGGGAGTGAGCAAGAACTGACTAGGAGGAAGTTCTACTATCTATTAATGAGATAGAATGTTATTTTAAGGTAAATGTTTATTAAAATACTAATATCTACAAAGTGTTTATCAATGGATGATATTAGAAAAAAATAGTAATCAGAACAAGACGTGCCACAATAGTTTTTGTGAATATTGAAAGGTGCAGGCTTTGTTCACGGTGCTTTGAGACTCATCTTTCTGGGAAACATGGAAATGTTATCTATGCATTCTTTTCTAAAGAAATTTCACAATACTTCTCAAAATAGTGTTTACCTGAAGTGGAAATTTTGCTAACTTCAGAAAATATTGTTTCAGCTTCAAAAATATTTTGTATTTTTAGATTTCTTCTATTTTGACCTGAACTGGTTCACTACTGTCATGAAACATGTTTGATATTTAATATGTCTTTTTTATGCAAAGACCAAAATTTCACTAAATTCTCTTTGAAGAAAATAAAGGACAAATCAAGAATATCTTTCAAAGATATTCAGTGTAGGTTAAATCCGTCAGTAAGTGAAAAGGATACAGTTTTCAAATACGATCATGGTGGATTTTCCAAGGAATTTGGTGTCAAATTGCCTTAGAAATTTAGCAGGCACAAGGCTTTAAATTTATTTAGACTCTTCAGAAAATTCAAAGCCTAATCCCAGGTTAAGGCACTAAGTAAGCGGCACCCAAAGTAGAGGATCTTTAGGTGCAGAATTTAGAAATACTCTTAGGAAAAGGCTGATTATATTGGTTTTGAGATATTTTTGTTCTTTTTTTTTTTTTTTTTTACTTTTCAGCTAGCATTTTTTTCCTGTGTGCCTATTAAACTGACACAGTATAGTCTAATAGTGATATTGTCCAAGGTCTTTATTAATTTTCCCCAGTTTTTTTCTTTTTCCGCTGTTTTGTAACTGTTTTTACTTCAAGTATGTGTTGGATTTCCTTATGCAGTTTCAAATAGTTTTGTGCTGGTATATTCAAGTGGTATATGCCTAGTTACTGAACCTGATATTTTTGTGCATTGGAGAAAGAGGTTTTCCACAGCTATTAGCTGAAGTTTGTGTAATGTGGTCTGATATCTGCATATAGCATCTACTCTGAGACAGCTGCTACCCTTGCGTTTTTTCTACACCGGGTACCTGAATGAAAATGAAGATATATTCCCCGCTTGCAGTGTTTATTACTAGAAAATGTACTGCAAATGGAAATGTACTGCAAATGGATTGTGCACACCAGATTGCAAGTCTTTATTTCCCATTCTCTGAGCAGCACAGATACCCTAGGTCTTAAAGTTAGGATTACACTGTAACACCTCCAAGATGTGAAACCACTCCCATCTATCTGCTTCTGAACTTCAAACTTATATTGAAGACATGAACAAAATCACAGCCTTGGCACAAATGTCACACATTTCTTACACAGCAAAGGTCCACCCTTAAAATTATGCTAGGCAAATACACAGACTGAAAATGATGGAACAGGAAATCATTATCTGAATTTGAATTTTAACCATTGCCCTCCCTCCCCCACAAGAAACTTTTTTCAGTAGGAAACTACAAAAAGCTGTCAGCAGGACACTGACAAATCTGACCCTTCATTAATTTAGGCTCCTGATAACCTCTTCAGATTCTTTTAAAAAATGCAGTTATTCAGTGAGAAAAACAAGAAAAAACTTATTTATGTCTGTAAATATTCTTGGGAAGGGTGGCTTCAGAATGTGTACTGGAGAGCAATTGTAACCTTTTTCTTGATTGTTTTTGATTGGTATGGGCGAATGATGAAAAATTGTGCTCACTACAGGTGAAATTGCTGTGTGGAGAAGCTTGACACTCTGAAGTGCTTAGTGGAACTTAAAAGAACTGTAACTGGTATTTGGTCTTCTCAGGTTTGATTTTCTTCCAGTGCTTAAGTAGCAGTGTGATTACAGAACAAGTGCTTTTCATAGTCTTCTCATACTGCACAGGAGTTAACTCCAAAAAGTACTACTTTCATGTACTATTAAAGAGAATTTAGCTTTTTATTGAAGCCTGAAAGAACACGTTTAGTCTTATCTTCCAAAGCTAAGCATCCAGGCAGAGGTAAGATAAAAGTATGATCAAATTAATCATGCAATGTTTAGAAAGCTGGTAATGGGTAACACAAAGGAATATGTAACTTAAATCTGTGGTAGAGGTGTGTTAATTTGGAATGAGTATTTAAGACACATAATCTTCAGAAATACATAGAGAGAGTGCATTGAATTGCCTGCGCGTTTATGTTGACGGGTGTGTTTCTTTAGGAAATGATTTTATTGTCTTTCTTCTCCTTCGTGTCTCCTAGATGAATTACCACTGTTGGATGCTGAGCTCCATGGAAAAGTAAAAGACAAAACAACCCCCTCCAAACTCTTGATTTCTTGTCAATTAGTAACGTGTTAAAACCTGAATAGTTCGTATTTCCGTATTTCTCCTCAAAAAATGTTCCCAGGTCTGAAAGTAATCATCAGATCCTTCAGAACAGGAGCTTGAGGGATTTGTTTTCTGAATCTGGGTTCGCTACAATTTAAAATGAGAAAGCTGTATTGTGATAATAAATTCAAAGCTAGTATTGCAATGTCCATCTAAGTGTAATAAATATTTACAGAATTAGGTAAGCATCATAATACCAAACTACATTTGATTAGAGATTAATATCTTTGTACTACTTGTGTGACTCTGCTTTCGATATACTTCCAGTTTTAAGATTAAATTTTAAAGTTAATTCCATATTTTTTGTCTTGTAGTTTAACAACACTTGGAAATTCTTTTTATCTGGAGAAAATAAAGAGGGATGAAGAAAAAACTTGTGCATGTTTAGAAAAATGCTGTATCACATATTTCTATACTTAATTGTCTTTATTTAATCAGAAATATATTCCATGTTTGATAAAGAAGCAACCTTTCTGATTTCATTAAATTTCTCAGGCATGTAGAGTTTCACCCAGGGAATATGTTTTGTTTGAAGTCAGTCAGTGACCCCTGTAAAAACGTTTAATTAACTTTTGCCAATGTTAATATAGTTCTGTTATACTCAGCAGGCTGGATGAGCTCCCTCTGGTGGCTCATTTACATTGAGGGTCTGTTTCCTTTCCTTGGTATCTGTTTACTCAAGCAAACAAGGTTCTGACCCCAGGTATCAGCCAGGCATCAGTTCCTTCTGGACTTATGCTTTATTGAAAAACATCAATAATTTTCTTACAGAATGATACAACAGCATTTAAATTTACAGCAGTTTCAGTTAATTTGCAAAATAAATAAAGAGATACTGGATAACATTATAAGGAAATAAAATTTGATTACTTCCTTCTACGTATAAATCACACAATAGGTGGGTTGCAGTAATTTAGCAGTGGTGCCCACTTAAAATAGTGTTTACTTTTAAACTTAGGAAATATTTTGATATTAAACCAAAATATTTGGGTATTGACCATGAGATTGTGGAGTTCAGTATCAGGCAAGGAGGAAGCAGGGCAGCAAGTAAGAATACAAACATGGACTTCAGGAGAGCAAATTTTGGCCCTTTCAGGGATCTTCCTGGAAGAATCCCATGGGAACAAGCCCTGCAGGGAAGAGGGGTCTAAGAGAGTTGGTTGATATTCAAGAATCACTTCCTCCAGATTCAAGAACTATGTATCCTGGTGAGCAAGAAATGGGGCAAAGGGGTCAAGAGACCTGTGTGGAAGAATAAGGAACGCTTATCAATACTCGAGCATAAGCAGGGAACACACAGATGATGGAAGAAGGGTCAGACCACTTGGAATGAATATAGAGAGGTTGACAGAGTAAGTGGAAATGAGACAAGGAAGGCCAAGGCCCATCCAGAATTAAATCTGACCAAGGATGTCAGGGAAAACAGGAAGAACTACTTCAAATACATCAATAACAAAAGGAAAAATAAGGGTAATGTAGGCCTCTTACTAATTGGAGGGGACACCCTGGTAACAGGGGATACAGAGAAGGCACAATTACGGCAGAATGCCACTTAACATCAGTCTTCACTGACAAGACCAGCCCTCAGGAATCTCTGACTCAGGAGACCAGGGTAAAGAAGTGTTGAAAGAAAGATTTTCCCTTAGTCAAGGAGAATTGGGTTAGAGAACACCTAGGCAGACTTGACATCCACAAGTCCATGCTGAGAGTGCTGGCAGACACTATGGCTAAACCGCTCATGATCATCTTTGAAGTGCCTGAGGACTGGAAGAAATCAAATGTCACCCCAGTCTTAAAAAATGGCAAGAAGGAGGATTCAAGCAACTACTAGCCAGTCAGCCTCACCTCAATTCCTGAAAAGGCAATGGAGCACTTCATTCTGGAGACCATCTATATCCATATGGAGGACAAGACGGTGATCAGAGGTAGTCAGCACGGATTCACTCGAGGTAAATCATGCTTGACCAACCTGATTCCTTTTTACGATGAAACAACTCCCTGGATTGATGAGAGAAGAGCAGTGGATATTGTCTACCTCAATTTCAGCAAGGCTTTTGATACTGTCTCTCACAACATCCTCATAGAAAAAAAATCAGGAGGTGTGCACTGAATGAGTGGGCAGTCAGGTGGACTGAGACGTGGCTGAACAGCAGATCCCAGAGGGTCATAATCAGGGCACAGGCTATAGCTAGATGCCTGTCATTAGTTGTGTCCCCCAAGGTTCAATACTGGGCCCAGTATTGTTTAATTTATTCATCAGATCACAGGAGGTGATTCTGCCCCTCTGCTCAGCCCTGGTGAAGTCACATCTGGAGTGCTGTGTCAAGTTCTGGGCTCCTCAGTACAAGAAAGATATGGAGCTCCTGGGGCAGGTCCAGCAGAGAGCAACAAAGATGATTAAGGGACTGGAGCATCTTCCTTACAAGTAAAGGCTGGGGTAGCTGGGCTCATTCAACCTTGAGAAGAGACAGCTGAGAGTGTCTATCGGTATGTGAGGGAAGGGTGTCAAGAGGATAGAGTCAGGCTCTTCTTGGTGGTGCCAAGCAATAGGACAAGAGGGAACAGGCAGAAACTGATGCACAGGAAGTTCCACCTGAACACAAGGAAGAACTTTTTCACTGTGCAGGTGGCTATGTACTGGAACAGATTGCCCAAAGAGGTTGTGGACTCTCCCTCAGTGGAGATATTCAACAGCTGTCTGGATGCAATCCTTTGCAATGTGCTCCAGGGTCTGAATCACAGAATATTCTGAATTGGAAGGGACCCACAAGGATCATTGAGTCCAACTCTTAAGTGAATGTCCCCTAGAGGGATCAAACCTACAACATTGGCATTGTTGGCACCATGCTGGATGACCCTGATTGAGCGGCGAGGTTGAACCAGTCAACCCGCTGCAGTCCCTTCCAACCTTACCCATTCTGTGCTTCTGTAAAGCAAATGATTCAAGAATGCGCAGTTTGTGTTTTTAAAGTGGGTTAATCCTGTGGATGAACTGTAATATGAGTTAAAATGAATCTTGGTATCAGAATTCATTTAAGCTATTTCATAGCATTAAAGAGAGGCATAATACATCTCACTCTTTATGGTCTTCTTAAAATTATGAAGCCAGGGCAATTTGTGGGTCAAAACCACCAGCAAATTTAAAATGAATTCGCCATCTCTGTAATGTTAGTTTCCACAAATCCTTTCTAACTCCATACTGTTGTAATTTAATGGGATCCTTATCATACTAGCATTGAACTGTCCTCTCTCTGAAGCAGTGGGAGAAGTTTCAAACCCAAACAGCCAATGCAAACTGGACATAAGGTTAAAAACTCAGTTCAATATAGAAGAGTTCATTTTTCAAGGTATTGTCAATAACTCTGGTTATGGAATAGAATACTAAAAAAATAGAGAAGTTATAGTTCTTGGAATATGAGTATTTAGCCAAAGATAAAATTTTGCTTATATGTTTCTGAAGGAAAGGAAGATAAAGGAGTCACAGCAGATGAAAATAGGAGGGAACTAACAATATTTATAAGCTTATAAGATAGACATGTAAAATAAAGGCAAAAATACAGTATAATCAACAATAGACACCTGTAGGAAGTTGAGGAGAAATATCTTATAAAAAGTCGTTTGAATGAATATTCATTTGCATGTTTTAATTAATATCTTGCATTTTTCTTATCCCTTAAACATCCTGGCAGCTGAGATTCACAAAACAAATAATGCTTAGCAAACATCTTTGTAGGCTTTCAGTATTCACACAGATGGACCTTTTATTTTTTGATCACGAATTGTGCATCTGTCTTTGTTCTTTATCAAATAATGATCCAGAGCACAGTTCATAGCATAATACTGTGCACCTGAATATCTGCATTAAAAATAAACAGTCTTGGTCTTCCAGTCTAATATGTGGCTAGTAACAGAAGCAAATGAGCTAGCAAATGATTTTCTTTTATGCAGGTCTTTTATAACAGTTTCTCATTCTCTTCAAGTTCAGCTTCTCCTTGATGCTGGTGATCAGAATTTGAGAAGTAAAAGGTCTAGTATTTGAGGAAGTTATTGGTGTACTTTTTTCAGGACTAAGAAGAATTGGAAATAACTTGCTTTATTGGAACTGTGTTTACATTCTTGCAGCTGATGATAACTAGCATTTTCCAGTCATCCTTTCATAAAGAAATACGCTGATCCTTACTATCAGTCTGTGCTCCTGGCTGCTACCTGAGTTCTTTTTCCTGTTCTACCAGTGCCATAACTGCTGCTTGTACTATTAAACTTCATCCTGTTTCTAATGCTCTCATCTGAAAGACTTGGACAAGTCTTCCAGCGTTATGTCCTTGTCCTCCTGTGTTGATTGACAGCTTTGAAGGTTGACCAAGAAGTTGAGTCCATTCTTAGCAAGCAACGCTGGAAGTCTTTTAAGATTAATGGATTCAGGTTTGCAGTGTTTAACCCAAAACTACAAGGGTGGATTCCACTGCTTGCTAAATTGTCATGTTTCTATCATAAAGACTGTTAACCACCTTATGATAGAGAACTGTTTAAATACCTTTTTCATCTGTGTCATTAAGAAGTGGGAAATAATGCGAAAAATAGTGGGAAGTAATATTTTAGGTGGCAATATCTTTATTTACCCTCTATTCTGAAGAGGCACATGGACAACAGCATTTAAATTTTGTATGCTGGTCAAAATGGGCAGCTAGACAGCATGGCATGCAGATTAATTCCACCACTGCAAAACCAGGAATATAGTTTTATACAGTGTAATTTTATTAAATATTACTGCCTTTATATTGCTGAAACTCAGCACCGTTTGTAAGCAAACTGATGGTTGAGAGGTTAATGTTTATCACAAAGGTAGATATTCATCATACTTCAACTAGAGAAGTAATAGGACTTTTTAGTACTTGTGGGCATACACACAAGTTGGGTATTGTAAATTAGAATGAACATAGGATTCCTGTCTGTGTAGTGAGTAGGTAAGTGTCACTGCAGTATAAATATTTTTTTCAGTGGACACTGATAATTTCAGTTCTTTTGTAATGTAAATGCACTAAATATGTAGTCTGCCCATTTTGCCTAAAACTTGGTCATTGCCTTTTTTTACTTATAAACAAAAAAAGCTCCAAGTAAACAAAAATTCTAAATGGGCTGTTCAAGTTACTGGCAGTTTGTAGAACTTTGCAAGTCTTCCCTTGTACCCTATTTCATGGGGACACTGTAGTGTGGTAAGTGAATAGTATGCTTGGTTTAATTTAAATAAACTTAGTGCACACACTACATTGGAGGCATCTGTGAAAATCTGTGTTTGGCAGTGAAAATCAGTTGGTTTTAATTCTGTTATCTAGGAGATAATGGAGATAATTTGTTTTACCTGCCCCGGGGCAACATTTTATCCAATTTACCACCATTCTTTCATTTCTTATCTCACTTTTATCTAAGTTTCGGCTGGTTAAACTTTTATTTGAGGTACTGGTGATATTTTAATTCAGTCTCAGATATTAGTTTTTGATTTTTTAGCTTGCTTTTTGACTTGTACCCTTCCATGAACTTGGCTTTTCTGATGTTCTAAAAATGTTCTAGACTGTTCTACTTAGGCAATATATCTACACAGAATATGCAAGTGGCAAATAGATTCTTTCATGTTTGCACTCACTTCTGTTTTAGCTTCTCCATGGAGGAGAAGATGACCTGTGCTTAGTAATGCTGTTGATGAAAGGATGTGTAATAATGTACAATATCCTGTGAATAGCGACATAGAAAAATATCCAAAGACATTAGTTGGAAATTTTCAGTTGATTACTTAATACCTTTAATACACTTATATTGCTGTAACATGCTGTATTACATGCTGTATTACATTACATGATAGTTCTCAGCACTTCAGTCAATTGTGAAGCTGAAGGAGGCAAAGGAAAAAGCCACCAAAACCTCCCTGAGGATCTAGTAACATGATGACAACATTCAAGTTTATACCAACTCCATGTAGTATTTAAAGAGTGACTTCTGATATGACATCTCACAGCCATTCATTCCGATTTGTGAAGACTGCAAAATCTATTCAGGTTTTTAAAATAACTTTTAAATGTTGCTTTTGATGAGGATGCACTTGAATGTGAGTTCTGCTGAAAACTCTTGCATTTCTGATGCTCCTCCATTTGAAGCCAGCCCACAGTGCAGAACAGCATTTAGGACACACTTGTCCAGATGGCAGAGAAAAACAGGTTTTCCCATTCAGAGGAAAAGATACCTGAAATCTGCTGCTTTGGGATATTTGTGTTTGGCTAAAGATATCTTTCATATTTGCTGTAATTCCATGACTAACTTTGAACTGTAGTAGCCTTAAAGGATGAGAGAAGATCTAAAGGAATTTTTCATTTTTCTGAAAACTCATTTGGTTCTAGTGTCATGTAACTTCAGGATGCTGTGGAAATCCAGGGGATTGCTTTATATCAGTCCTGTTTGGTCCGCATTAGGCTACTGCTAGCTGCACGATTAATTTAAGTGTTAGAAGCTTCTGCAATTTAAAGTGACTGTCCTTCATCCTGGTTGATCATTATCTAGTATGCATCTACTTCCACAGCTGCTGTAGTGTTCAGACTTTCTTCTTTGTATCTAAACTGTGATTATAAGACAAGCTATCCCTGTTAGATGGTAAAAGGAGCATAGTATATACAGTGTTTGTAGCTTTTCTGTTTAGTTTTCGAGGACAGCGAAAGTCGTTCCTAAATCTCAGGACTATAGATGATATGTCTGTAGCCTTTTGTATATTGCGTATTCATAGCCAATGTATCTTTTTGACAAATAATGTGGAGTCCAAACTACCAACTTGTAAATGTATTATGTCCACAATGATTTTTTTTTTAAATTCAAGATAGCTTTTGGCTGAAATATCATATGGTAGGTACACTACATCTTATCTAAAGAGCATTTTGTGTGAGCATAAAAGAATTAGAATTACCTTTGCCTGATAGTGGTATTTGTGGAGGTAAACTTATTATGGTTTTTTTCAATTAAAGAATCTTGTAAAAATTTGAGATTCCGTAAGTGATGGCAACAAGGCAGAGATCTTATATATAAGCTGCCAGTGAACTGGCAGTACACTAGTACATTGTTTCCTTGTAACTGTGTTAAAAAAGGGGTTGTATTGCTGTTTTTCATTCTCTCATTGACACTTGCATCACCATGGTTGAACTATTGACCCTAGCTGATCAGATTCTCTTAGTTCGATGCAGTAGTCTTGTGTAAATGGGTATGGTGAGAAGATAATGTACTCCTTATTAAATTAAACTAAAAACATTGTGTGATTGTGTGTGTATATAGGGTTACAATTCTTATCCCTTTTTGTTGTCAGATTCTTATGGAAATGCTTCCAGGGATGGTTTGTGCAGGGAATGCATGTGTCCTGAGTGTGAGAGAGCCATGGGGAAATGGAATAGGTGAAGAGGTTGCATGTGTTTCTGGCAAGAGCAGAAACATACACGGTGGTCTACTGCTAGGGAGCAGACTTACATTGTGAAACTCCCAGCCTTAAAGGATGGGAGATCTGACAGTTCACAAAGTATGTACTGAAGGGAGTGTGTTGGGTGACTAAAAACGAAGTTGGATCTCTTGGCTTATCTGAGTTGGGATTAGTAGGGTTTCAAACCATAAGCAAGAGGAGGGAGAGGTGACACTTCTCTCTTCTGTAGTTACTTACTTCAAGAACTGTGAATTATATTTCAAAATGTAAATCAGTTACTAATGCATATCCAACAATAGATCTCTTCTCTGACAATGTCATTTTCACCTGCTCCAGGTGACCAATTCTTTTATATCATTGTTATCTTCTTGAGACTAAAACCCTATCATGCTGCTTTGCAAGGCAGCTTCATACTTCACTGAGCAGTTGTCATGCAGTCCTTCGGGTGAGGCATGGCACTGAAATTATGGCTCTTTGGGTGGTACATCTGCCAAAATTAGCATTCTTTAAATAGAACACCGCAGGCTGATCACCGTGGGGAATGAGTGGAAATAGATATATTTTCTAATGAAGAGGGTTGTGTGTGTATATATAAAATCACTTTTTTTCCAACTTTGAAGTATGTTGGGACTCTGGGAGCTAAAAACACATTGTAAATTGAAATTGATAGTTTCATCGTTTCTTCAAGATGTGCTCTGATGTTGTACTGCTGTTCTGAGATCATGGGTGTATTAACACCTGTGCAAAAGTTTTACGTTTTATAATTCTATCATAGTAAACTTGAAAAAGCAAAAGTTTTCCATTCCAAAGATGGAAAAGTTTAGTGAAAAATGATCCCAACTGCACCTCTGCCACTGACTTTTACAGTGTGCATTTGGATACGTCTCGTATTTTCTAATAGCTTCGTTATCATGAAGTAGTGGTACTCTCTATATTTCTAGATATAGCAGTATGAGGCTTAGTTGTTTTTGCCACTTGTTTTAGCACTCGGACTAAGAGGAGCCATGTCCAGCATATGTACAGTGAAGGCAATTGCATATTAATTTAAAATCTGCACATGGTGAAGAAATGTAATTAGTGAAACAGTCAAGCAGAATGTGAACATGGACCTCCTTAATCTTAGAATATAGCCCTTGTTTTGGACTAGGGTTTTTTTTTGTTACATATGTATTAACGTTATAGGTTCACTCTGGGGGGAAAAGAGGGGCCACACAACTTCATAATTTTAAAAACAACTAAGCACATCACACCCTTTAAGGTATTTATTCTGCCTAAAACAGACATAGATGGGATTAAAGAGATTACTGGTTAACCTAGAAATCTCTGATTTAAATCTCAAGTTCATATGATTTATTGGCACAGTATCAAAAGGCAGGTTGATTTTTTTTTAAGCTTAACTAGACACAAAAGCATATATAAAGGAAAGTTCCATTTTAATACCACAAACCCACTACTTTTCTATCAATGTTTTTATCAAAGAGGTGAGTGATTATCATGACAAAGTAGAACCAGGCTTAGGAATTCTTAATCTGGTTGTGCCTCGGAGGAAGGAAAAGAATTTTTCTGTAGCTTTAAAACTTTGTGTTAAACTGAAAAGGAACATTATAGTCAAATTTAAGATTACAGTTAGACTTTGCCTGCCTGGTGTATGACATTTCTTGTCTTTGAATACTTCTGGAATAAATTTTTGACTTATCACTGTCTGGGTAGAGTTGGAGCTTGTCTTTTTTTCTTTATTTATATTCAAAATTCAGAAAAATCTCCCTGTATACATTGGAACCTATTTAAACTTACATTCAAACTAATTTTGAAATATAGGAGATGAAAAATGGAGTAAGCATGTAAAATACAACTAAAAATGTGTAAAGGGACTGTATAAATGGCAATAGACTTTACTTTTTGTAAATCTATTCCATGACTGTGGATATATAGAATATATATATATTTTATAAATATATAAATATAAAAATGTGCAGAAATACACATGTCTTGCAGCATCTGTAAACTCCTACTACAGATTATGTTTCTCTGTTAATGCATTTGGTAAACTCTTATATTACAGTGTGTCAATATACCTTAGTTTAGACCAGTGATGTAAAACTGAGATGACAGCATGAGCCAGATCCCAATTTATCTCAGGCTAGTCCCTTGTAAGCACTATTAACTCAGACTGAGAAATAATAACTAAAGTAGTGGAGTAGTGAATCAACAGTATTTTAAATCCTCCCCACATGGCTTTGTAAGAGAATCCAGGCTGTATATAATGCTATTATTTCTTGTTAGAATTCCAAGTGCTACTGTGTACAGCTAGAAATTATTTAAATCAAGGCTTGGATAATGTTTTTTTTCTTTAACTGACATATTAAAACATTGTTGGTGTTTGCTCTGGGTGTTTTTTATTTTCTATTTCATTCCTGTGTTATTTATACAGTGCTAAGAATTTGACTTCTGATGTAATAATTTCTTTACTATTTTTAATCAAAATCAATTTTGCTGGCATTTCTAATGCTTGTCAAGAATAATAAAATTTTTAAGGAAGCATAAATGTTAAGAGTTTCCTTTCTTCATATCCATTTTTGTAATACAGCACCTGGGATATTCTTCTATTATTTTACATTTTAAGGGGGGAGAGATGCTGAAACAGTTTTTCTGGGTGTTCCTCTTCTTGTTAACTGAGAGAACTGAAGTTGTTGGGAGGGAGAAGCTCACATAAATGACATTCCCAGAGCGCGTGTGAGTACTGTAAAGGCACGTGTGTGTCTGCCTTTGGCTTGCCCTGCTGAGCTGGCTTCTCGTGATGTCTCCGGAAAAGACAAGTGCAGCAAAGGGTTAACGTTTTACTATCAACCTCAGAAAGGCACATTTGCAATCCCTCCCAGTCTTGTCTTCCTTTTTACACCTCATTTGCTCACCGCTGCTATTCACTTCAAGGCAGATCCTTTGACCTAAGCAGATTATTGTAGACGCATGAAGGACACAGCAAGCTATCCTGTGCTTTTAAAGGAGGAGATTTTGGCTCCAAAATAGGACACTAAGCTTTTCAGCCTTCTGCTGCTGTACCTAGTCAGCACGAGGCAGTGTCTGGGGGTGCTTAGTGGACTCCTGTGGAATCGGATGGGAAACAAAAGCAGAAGTGGCAGCTGCTGCAAATGTGGGAGCCTGTGCCGTTAGTGGGAAGCGATTGCTAATAAAGGCCTGTGAGACCCGGGTTTCCTTGGTTTCCATGACAGTTATTAGGTAACACAGAAATTGAATTGTCTCCCACAGTGCTCTTGGGGGATAGTGGTGTGAGGGGGTGCTCCAGGGACACAGACTTGCAGCAACTCATCACTCTAAGCATGTGAAACTCTCTGGATTGTTGCACCTTACTTCTTTGTTTGCTGTGTCTCATTTGTGTTTGCAATTTTCTCTGCTTTGCTTTTTTTTTTCTTTTTCTTTTGATGGAAGACCCTGGCATATGCTATACCATTTCTCAAATAATATTTTCCCCTTTTTATTTAGAGCTGAGCTTGGCAAAGAAAGGATATGAACAATTATACAGGTGGGCTACTCGGGGGGAGTGAAGATATAAGGCATCCAAACAGGTACTGGCAACCTGCAGCACTGTAAAAATGCCCCTCCAGCAGATTTCTGTAGTTCCAGCACGGGAGACTGCCAGCAATGGGAGAAGTTCAATGGGCACAAACAAAGAGAAGAGCAAGGAAGTCGAGGTAAGAGGAAGGTTTTGATTTGCTATGGTAGGACAAGTCTGCCTTTGGTAGTCAGTAGGTTTGGCCGCTCAGCAGGATGCAGTGTGCTGGAGCGTTGCACAGTACACATGGGTGCAGCTTTAGCACACTGCAGCAAGATTCTGTGATAGCATCATGTCAACATTACAGAAAGAAGGAGCCTATTTTAAAAACAAAATAAATAAATGAAGGAAGTTGGAAACTGGATTAGGGGGTTCTAACAATTTCATTTAAGTGCTTGCAGCCTGCTAATACTGACAGTCACTGTTCCCTATAAGCTGTAAAGTAGCAGTTTCTTTATAACAAGTTGGATGAAAAAGTAGTTTTAGTAAAATTCCTATCTCTGCTTAAAACCAAGAAAAATACCATTCTAAAGCTTGTCTTTCTAATACACGTGTTATTCATAGGCAACATAGGCATGAGCTCTATGACTTAGTCTTTTAGAGGCATAAGTGTTTAGATTTTTATCCCTTGACTGACTTTCTTTGATTCATAAACATACAAAAGTGTTGTTTCATCAGTAAATATCATATCCTGTTGTCTCTCAGTTAAGAAGAAACTGTAGATTTGTATTGTATTAGTGGTTAGTAGAAAAAATACAGAAAATCTGTGTAATTTTAGTGGTATTTTTACCTACCTGTTGGAATCTCTTTTGCTACGTAGATCAAACATGCATTGTGCAAGACCAAAAAAAAAAAAAAAGACATCCCTTCCAATCCCAAAACATAAGTAGTCTGTTTGTAGATGTAGCAGTAAATGTATATAACATAGACATCTGCTTTTTACAGACATGTTTCTTGTCTCTATGTTTTTCTTTTTCTCTCACTGTATGGAAAATAAGGAACTATTGGGAAAACAAACATGATGTCTTTTAAGTATTGTCTGAGAGACTGTGACAAACTGCATCCCTGAAAGGAGTCTTTGTGTTTGTGTGACATAGTTTGCAGGAAACTGTTAAGTTCAACAGATGGTTGATATTTGTAACAGGTCTGTGTTTGTGGAAAAGCATTGGGTCTTGGTTTTTTTTTTAATTTGAGATAATTTTTTTTCCCAACATTTGGCTATAAAAAGTTCACTGAATATGATTATTCTGTTTTTTGTTTGAGCACTTCTGTATAAGCAGCATCCTTCCCTAGAAGTAGTCTCCCGTTGTTTACTGATAGCATTAGCATCAGAGTTTCTAACATTTTGAGATTTGTGTCCTGAAATGGAAAACTTTTGCTTTTTTTTTATTCTTTTTTTGACTGGTTAAAGATGAAGGTTCAGGTGGAAACTGTATTAAGACTTGGGGCGCGAAAAGTGGAAATATAGAATGTTACTTGGCTTAAAATTGCTCTCTGAGATTCTTGTTTTAATTTGATCATTGGAGTTAACTGAAGAATACATGCAACATTCACTCTGGTCAGATAAGTGTGGTCGTTAATTTAGGAGTGGAGGAAGTGCAGAGCTTCTGCATTGTAAGAATCATCTCATGCACTTTTCTGGGTTTTTTTTTCCTGTGAGGGCTGGTTTGCATCATTTCAGCAAGACTCCAGTGTCTCGGAAAACCAAGTTTCTTCTTGAATGTTGTGGAAGTCATATACCAGAAATTATCAAAATGGTATGGATAATGAAGTTCATGAAAGTTCTCATCTAAAATTAATATAAGAAGTACCAAACACCAACCTAAAAAACTCGCAACCAAACTTCAAGTACGTGGTACTCATTGCTAAACTGCTCTCTGCTGGGCAGAGCCTAATCATACTGCTTGAATATGTGCTCATCCCTTAAGGTTTATGGCTGGAATTTATACAGTGTAAAAATCCCTAATGTTATTGATAGAGATTGTAGAGTGGTAGAGACTAATGTTTTTCACATAATATCTGCAGTTTATGTAAACTATGATGTTCAGGTTTGTTTTATGGATGTAGTGTGGGAGAATTGAACCAGCCTTTTTATTGGCTAAACAGAGATTGCTCAGGCTTATGTAGATGGTCTTTTATCTCAGCAAATCCTGCACAGCATGGTCCTCACAAAGGGAAACTTCCTTGCTGGTACTCAGTGTATGTATCTCTGTTGGTGAGGGTCTTCTGGGTTCATGGTATCCACTGCTGTTGTTTCTGCAAGTACCTGCTTCCTCTGCCTTTCCATTACAAGCTTTTTGAGGTGGAAGCTAAATAAAGTAGTTAAATGGGCCTCTAGCTGAGAGCATCAAGCTGGTTCAGGTTCAGGAAGACACGAACAAAGGAAATGTCTGAAAGGTCTTCCAGTTGCTAGGATAACAATTGTTAGGATTGTATGCCAAATTCTGTTACTGCCAAAGAATTTTATATGATGTCCATACAACAGCATTAAAATTAATGAAGAGTTCATCTTCTGCCTAATTGCAGAGCTTGCTGCAGTGAACTATTTCCAGGTTCATGGTGAATTACATAAATCTACCTGACTTAATCATATACAACTGAGGTTCTTAATGATGCAACTCATTCTGTAATGCTTTTCTGTCATTTTTAGATGCCCATAGGCATGCTTTATCTGAAGGTTTTAATGTGTCTATGCACACTTATAGATAATTGCCAAACATTGGTCTATCTTTAAGAATATTAATTGTGGTACTGATTTGGAGCCACAAGTGCCCATAAAGAATATCTGACCAATATTAGGATTAGAGGTGTGATAATGGCTAGAGAGAGCTTTTACAGACAATCTTTCTATGCAGTATCCTTTGTGGGAGCAAAAACTTTACTGCAGTCTATTCCTATAATTTTTGAGTGATTTGCCTCAGTACCTAGCAGAAGTTGTAGCTAACCATGGAATTTACATCAGATTTAACTATAGAGCCTCTTTGAATATAGTCTGAAGATGAGGTAGGTTTTTTCCATAATGAAGCAATGAAAATGCTTAGGTGTTGAATAATCTGTTGCAGCAGCTGTGCACTACATTTCAGTATGCAGGTGTAATCTTTTGCTAGTTTGTTTCACTGATTTTGGAAAAGCTTAAGAGTCATTAGTGCTACTTGTTTTGCCTCAAACATTTAAGTGAACAGGCTATCTTTCTTATTCTTTTAGTTGGAAAAGATTGTTGCAGAAATGAAGTATAGAGTATAGAGTGCATTCACAACATGATGTGGGCTTTGTTGTTTTTTTTTTTATTCAGTACTTAAGTCATCTTTCTTCAATATTTGAGAAATATCATCACTTTATAGTGAAGTGTAGAATTATGTTTCTGTGACAAAGAAAAACACTTGGGTGTCTGTTTTCAGAAGACTTTACTAATAGAACTGTTGTTCAGAGCGAATCAGGTCAAATTGTCATCAGGACTCCAAATCTAGTTATAGTTTTGAAAACATAGACTTCAGTGCCTTGAGACCAGGGCCATATTAATATATGACTCCTATTTTATATATATATAGTATTTAAACAGTTATGTTGAATTTCTAGTTGATCTTCTCCCCTGTGATAAAAAAGAAATGTATATGATTCCTCAAGAACATTGGTTGATGATATGCCTGCTGTGGCTGATAGTTTTATTGTTTGCTTGTGAGCATACACAGTGATGTTCATAAAGTAACCTCTGTTTACATTGTCTTGCGTATGTATGAGCATGGATTATTATTCTCAAGTGTGTTAAGTACAGACAGAAAATTTCATATTGTAAGAAAATTGGACAGGGCAAGTGAGTGAAGGTTAAGCAAAAATACTACATAATGCTAACCAAGAGTTTCCAAGGGTCATAGGATAAACTGCCATGACTACTGTGGAAAAATAAACTTTAATGTTGTATACTCAGAATGTAAAAGCCAACAATTGATGTCATGATATGGGAGAGAAGATACTCCTTGCTGCCAAACTAAATTTATAGACACTACACCTTTTCAACTTAACCAGTTTTCACTATGTGATACTGGAAAATTTACATGTTGTTTTTAAAAGGATTAGTACAGTGAACTTTTGTCCATCAGAAGGAAAAATTAGATCTGTTTATCTGAGTGTAATAATTTCAGAGTACAAGATACTTGAATAAAAACCCCAGTGACAGAATCAGTCAGTGATTTGGTTATCTTGCAAGATTTTCATTAGAAGAAAAGAAAAAAAAAGGCCTTTTTAGTATGGCTTTTGGACACATTCATATGATGATATGACTTGCTTGTTATAGTGATGAGTCTTATTCTGTTGCCCGTAAACCAAACCAAATATCCTAAAGATGTTACAAAATTTGATATTCTGTAATTACTATTAACAAGTAATAACTTAGCCTTGTTATTGTTGCTTTACTTTTATTTTTGATTCTTTGCTCATAAGTTACTGGTAAATGGTTTTTTACTTACACCTACTGTGTTTCTGTAGTCTTAATATATTTCCTTGTTCTGGCAGAGGTGATGAGGACTGTAAGTTTCCTTCACAGAACTTCATACAATGTAGTAAGATGCAAGAAGGAATCCTCACTCCAATGTTTATTGTACTTTGACGTGAAATTGAGTTCTGCAGTCTGCACAGTTTTGTGCTGTGAAAGAAATATTGGACCTCTGTGTGTTCTTCAGCAGTGTTTTCAGGTTTTTGCCATATCAAAGGCAGCAAGAAAGCAAGAGACCTGCAATTTTGGAGGCTTTAAATGTTACCAGGGAAATACTTTGACATTTATGGAGGGAGTATGGTAAATTAGATTTGAATTTTGTGATTTTACTGTAGTGTTTGTACCTTAAAAAAAAGTAAAGAAAGAAAAAATGTGTTGCTCAAAATGATGTGTGCTCATTTATTGTGAAAAGCATGCATTTTTTTTGTAAGCAGATCTTCAAGTCAAAATTGAAACTGAAAACTCAATTTTTTGAGTAGCTGTTAACATTTCTTTTAAACACCAGACTAGAGTTTCTGCTAAGGTTTACCTTTAAACCTGTAAATAGTTTAGGAGATATTGACATGTTTTTTAAAGGAGGAAGCAGTAGCTAAATGCTCTTGGTGGGAATTGTGTTATATTTACCTATGTTATCTCACTTGTTCCTTACTTAATTTTAAATAGATGTAATGATAGATGAAATACTTTTAAAGGCATACACTTCTTGTGTGATACAAAGAAAATAGAGTTTATATATTTCTATTAAATGATTTTCATGTTATTTTTTTTTAGGGTTATATTAGGTTTTTTTGTTGTGATTATTTTTTGTTTGGTTGGTTTGATTTTATTTTTTTTTTTAGATAAGGAGGCATAATATTTAGTGTAGTTAAAAATGTTAGTGGCTTTGATCACTTTACCAAAGGGTGAAAATAGAATAACTCCTGATATGTAAAAATGTCACTTATACCAAGGCATGTGATACAAGGAATAAAAGTTTTAGAATTGTGGGATACTGATGAAATTATACTCAAGCCAGATAGATGACTTTGATTTTGTGGCTGATTATCGTACAATCTCAAAGTTTCTTAGGTATAAATTAGGTATAATTTAATAGATAAATAGATACAGTTGGATTTTTTCCTACAGGAAGGGTAAAGATGTTTGTTTTCAAAGACAAATGCTTGAAAACAGTCATATAATTACAGTCTCTTTAGGAAGTATAGTTTTTTATTCAACAAGAGATATGGGGATGGGAGAATGGAGAGGGGAAGCTCTAGCATATGAATCAGATTACTAATGTACTCTGGCATTGAACTATGAACTCCCTTCATAGTTTTTTTAATTTAAAGCTCATTTTGGACTTGATGTCACATGAAATTTATGAAAAATCGCTAATCCTGTTTATTGTCAATGGATTGGTATTTCTCAAAAGGGAGGTTATTTTCCTTTTCTTGACATGACCATGGTTTGGATTTCTACGCTATGTTTGCATGGAAATCCCAGTGTATCTGCAGTTATAAGACACTGCTTCCTGGTGAAGTTTTTATGTATTTTTTTTTGGTGATATATTGCTTTTGTGTTCAGTGGTTGAAGTTCTCCCAAAGTACAGCTGTAAATTTGACTGAGGCTTGCTTAGTTATCTTTAAGATGCTTTAGAAAATTAGGTTCTTTATCAGTAAGTCTTCTGGCCCCTGTTTGGGAACTTTATTATTTTGATCTACCATGTGATTCTTATGACAAGCAATTTCATGACAGTGAGAGAAATGACAAATGCGACCTAATACAGGCTAGATTTTTTTCTAATAATTTTGGGTCCTTGTTCCTTTTTAATATTTCTGTGAATAAAAAACATTGCTACCCATAAGAAAATAAGAGATTGCTTGCTGTGCTTTTTTTTAGCATGCTTTGGGATATATTTTCCCAATTTGAGTTTCTGTGTATTGACTATGCATCAAATACAAGTATTGATTTTAAAATTGATCTTTTCACTGATAAAGGATTTGAAGCTTAAGATTCCATATCTCAGTAGCCTTATGCCTCTTTATGTTTGTAGCCAATGCTTACAGTCTGCTGGTGCATGTCTTATGATGCTGCTGAAGTTTAACTACAAGTCTCATGAAGAGAGCTCTCATAATTCCTTTTATCTCTGGAATACCCAGTTCCAGTAAATTGAAAGTTTGTGCTTGTGTTTGTGTTTTCCCTCTCCTACTCTAAAATGTCTCTGAGTTTAAAATATTAGGCTTCAGATTTCATTTAATTTCGTTTTCTTTCTAATGTTATTAGAAACATCAGCTCTATGTTATTCATTAATGTTATTAAACATCAGCTGTTTCACATTATGGGATGGGATGATTTAACTTTAATAAGAAGATAGAGGATGGTTCTCAACCTACTTTAAAGTATTAGTAGATGTTTCAACTCTTCTTCTAGGCTTTGAATACACAAGACTCATGACTTCATTTCCCCATCAGTGCTATCTTTTAAAATTGTCACAGCAGGAACAGTCTGTGTAGACAGTAGAAGCATTTACTTGTTTAGAATACATTATTCTACTGTATTCATGTTGTGGAATGAAACTTTTCAGTCATTAGCATGATGCCTATACCTTCATTTGTCTCAGTTATTAGCCAAATGTGCCCAGCTATGTAGTCATAGGATTATGTGAATATAGAAGGTTGGGACTATTTTAGTGTCAATAATAAGAAAATTGTCTCTTGGAGCAATTAGATGATTGTCTGCATCCATTGGCATGTGATCCAAAGGAAACCCTTTTAGTTTACTCACTAAATAAATTTGAGATTACAGCTGTATTTACAGCACCATCATGCTGAAAAGTTTAAAGTACAGTAATGTCTTATTGATTTTAAAGAAGTGTTTGTCTTATTAGAGAGATTTGTTCTATAGTGGCAGTCCAAATAAAAGAAAAACCCACGCTGTCATCATTTCTCTTAAGGAATCACACTTGCAGATGCTTAAAGGGAGAATTTTCCATTCTGTACTGTATCATTTCTGCAGTAGCCTGTTGCACTGGCTTTGTTGGTTTGTGGGGAATGAAGATACAGCTAGCACTTCACCCCCTTATTGCTCCTTATAGTTCTGGGCAAGAAATCAGAAACCATCATTTCAGTATGGGATGTAAATGTCAAGTACGTGGTGCAATAACAAAATGAAGTATAGGTAAGGGTCAGACAGCAATACTGTGTTAGTATTGCTGCATTGACTATATTCCTTCCCTTTACTTCAGACACTCTCTTTCTTTATCTTTGAGAGAAAAATAAAATGCTTCTGATCGCTTGACTTCTCCAGTGGTATGCAAGTCGTTATTACAGTGCAAATGGTTAATTGGACAAATCTTGTGAAAATAGTGCATTTTGTTGGTGAAATATGTTCTGAAGACGTGTTTCACTTTTGACAGTGAACCCTGCAGTGCTGGTGAGTAGGGACCAAGATGTCTGAGTATACTATATCACATGATGGATGCAGCTAGAAGTGGTTGTGCTTAGGCAGCATACATGGCCCAAAGAGGAATGGGTAACTTTGTAGACTGTGTGCCTGGAAGGACACTGTCTGCAGTGCTGGGTGAGAGAGTGAAAGGTGCTGGCATTGCATAGGACAGTGATTGCATGACTCTTGTGAAAGCTTTACTGCTCTCCCAGTTTTCTGACCACTTCAGACTTTTGAGCTGAATACAAGAGACCAGACACAGGTGGGAATGTGGATTGGGTTTCCCGAGCCCTGTGTCAGGGCTGTAACACTGTTACTGATGGGAAGCGACCGGAATGCCTGTTAAGACCTTCTGATGCTGCTGCAGTCTCCTCCAGTGAGGAGAGGTCACAGCATGCACAGGGCAGTGCCACTGTGAGCTCAGCCTATCCGCGTGCTGTGCTTGAAATCTGTTTCAAGACTCATTAGTGAGGAATCCCCTCTGTAGCCACTGTCTGCAGGTAGTGTGCTTTGGCCCTCCTGAGCCACAGTGAAAGTACTGAGTGCTGGTTCGTTGATGGTCTTCTTCATAGGATCCATGGGTAACCATTTAATGCATGAAAGTAGTCGTATTTTTATGGTAGTTTTGCAGCTGTATTTCTTTCCCCTCCCCCCATCACCCATAAATGCCGTTATTTGAGTCATTAGAGCAATGTCCATCTAAATTATAGTCCACTTAAATTTGATGGGCACCTCACAGCACTCTGACTTTGGTTCTAATTCCAGATGTATTTTTCTGTGCTTTCATTTTTCTCTTCTGAAATTTGTGTGGCACTGCTCCTTCTGCTTTCATAGAACATTATGAAATCCCATTTTCTAAGGGATATGAATGTGATGTGTTGTATTGTTTCCTATAGGTGGATCCTGTAGGTAAAAAGTTTCCATGGAAACAATAAACCCTTCAGCTTTTACCGTTTCCACCTAATCATGAAAGTTCTGTGCATACAGTGCAGCTTGGATCAGCTTACTTCTCATGTGGAGGTTCCTTGCTTTTTGCCATTTTAAGCTTTGTTTAAAATACAAATGTTAATCACTTATCTTTTGTGCATGTGTTGAGTGTGGTTGAGAATTTGGACTACTTGTTTCATTGTCCATTTATAATTTTTGAATATTAACTCATAAGAACTAAAAATCATAACTTAGAAGAGGTTGGAAGAATAATAGTAGAATTTGATGCAGAACTGTTGAATCATAAATAACATATCACTTGGTATTTGTGACCTCCAGGATATAGCTTGTCATTCTTGAAATTTTTAGTGCCTGATCGTATGAGTGTTTGAGGATTTTTTTCTTCAATAATACAACCTTTATTTATGTGACCATGAATCATGTTACTGCTCTTCTGTGTTTTTAGCAGACAGGTGGATGGACAGTTTAATATTCCATAAATTATTTCAAGGTTCTGGTTTTCCAATCAGGCTCACAGTATTCCTTTCTGATAAAACAAAAAACTCAGTAGACTGGTCAGGATAGTGCAATGCCAAATGTACAAGGAATTAAAAAGAGTAACCGTATAAAAAATGATGGGCTCCAAGGCTGTCATTCAGAATTGTCTGCTTCAAAACATTTCAAACTGAAAAAAGAGTCAAACCATTCAGAATGGGTTTTGCATATTTTCACAGATTGTGTTATCAAGCTTTTTCTCTGCAATTGTAATTGTAAGACAGTGGCTTCTAAGAGAAATTTGGCATTCTTGCTTAATAACATGACTTAAGAATGAGCATTGCAGTCTTTACTTGCAGAGGTGTCATAGTCTCAGTGTCTGCCACCAACCAACCTGGGCAGAAGATTTTGAGTTAAATTAAGATCTTAATATAGAACTCCCTACTTCTGAATTGCTGCTGTCTGGTTGTTACAGGAGAAATATGACAGAATCAATTTTCTCTCTGAAGCTAATGTAACCATTATTGTCAAATAGCTAAGCTTAAATAAATAGATTATGACATAACTGGGAATAACTACTCTGCTGCTGCTATTTGCAGTTAAGTCCACAATGCTGCCATACACAAGTGAAGGACCTATTCTATAACACCTTGGGGTACCACTTTAGTGTCTGTTCTGAAAAAGGTCATTAACCTACAGCATTTTGTTAACCTAATTTTTTCCTGAATTAGGGGAAAATGTAAAGATCTGATGATTGTATTTTTGATTCATAAAATGTTTTCTGATAAAATGATTACCCCAATTTATACAGATATCTCTGTACGGTAACTTGATGTGCAGATACGTTAAATGCAGGTTAAATGTGTCTGACTAAAGTTTAACTGAGCTCTTCCATGTGACATCTTTTTTTTCTTGTTTGTTTTTTTCCTTGGAAACCCTACATTAAGAATTGACACTTCCTAGTGTGCACAAGCATATTCTGTTTGCCAGTCACTTTCTTGCAGAATAATGTTTGGCACTGAGTAGAATCGGAAGGGTGGAACTCTTAAGAACCAAATGCTGTACTTCTACTAGTAGTGAAGTATTACTCTGTTCAAAATAAAACCAAGCAAACCCTGCTGATGTTCTAGCTCTTCTATGAAGTAATTAGTCAAAGTATACCTAGCCTTTAAATCAAATGCTTAGACTGCAAAATAAGTTTTATATCTCCTTACATTACTAATAACCAAGATTTTGGTGACACTCAAAATAATAATGTAATATTATATGTCACATAAGTTTAAGTGGCATTATGTGACATAATAGCATGTCTGAGTTCTCACACTTGTAGTGCAAATACCTATTCCCAATTTTATGCTGCTTCAGTTTAATGAGAGAAAAACTAAATGGTATTTCTTTGGTCTTAACTCTGCCTGGATTGCTGCTAAGATTTTTAATGCTGAACTACTGTTTCAGATATGATTTATAGAAACAAACTCACTGTCCTTCCCATGATGAAGAAGAAAAAATCCTTATATTTTTTGCTTTGCATATTGCTCTGTGTGGTGGGGGATTCTTAGTTGTTAATTGTGCTGTCTTTTATAGTCTAGATTGACTGCTGGAGCTATGTTCAATATATTGTCTGAGTAATTAGTCTTTTTTTTAAACAAAGACTTTTTTTAAAAAATCTTAACATGTTTATTTATTAAGAAAGTTAAAAAATTGCAACTTATTACGTGCAGAAGACTAATTCTGAAAAGAGGTTGTGTCATGTGGGACCCTTATTTTGTCTAAGCTCATCTAAGTGCAACGTAGAAACTTTGTGCAATCTAGAAGAGTGTTGCAATAAACATTTGCCTCTTAGCAGATGCTTTTTATGTTTTAACCATTTTATTAGGAAAAGATATAAGAGGAACATGTAAATACAAATCCTGGTAGGGAACAATCGTGAGCATTCACTTGGCATTCATGGTAAAAGGTATATGAATAAAAATATGAAAATATATTTAAAAGGTATGCAAATCCCTAATCTTGAATTTTGTTGTTTCGTGAAGCAACAAAACACTGAGTTTTGCTGGTTTTCTATGAGAACTGATCTCACTGTGTGCTGAGTGCTTCAATGAGATGCTAGATGCTTTCAGACAAGGAGATTTAAGAAATTTCTGAGGCATCAGGCATCTTTTTCCTTGCTAAATCAAAGGCCTGGCTGGTATTTCAACTAAATAAATCTTAGCTGAAGATACGCTGAGATCTTCTTTCTGTCCAGGAAGGTGTTTGGATATGAAGCACAAGCTTGTGTACTACTTTGGTTTTTGTTCTTTAGGTACCAAGTCTCCCATGTTTCTTAGGGTAATCTTTTGACTTATTTTTCTATCTAAAGTTAGAAAGGTGTGTTGTGGGGGTTTTTTTGTTTGTGTTTGGATTTTTGTGTGTGTGTTTTTTATTTGGTTATTTTTGTTTTGTTTTGGTTTGGTTTGGTTTGGTTTTTTTTCACATGATGGACTTTGGCTGTTTTACATCATTGGTTATCCTTCCTTCATCTAATGGGCTTGATTATTTCTGGTTATTGAGTACTGTATGTAGGAGCCGTTTTGGTTGTAAAATTAGTTCTATAAAGAATGTTAATTCTGTTCTGTACCAGGGGTCTTTTTTGTATGGATTGTTTTTCTGTCTCTTTCAGCAATTTGTAGGGTCTTGTTTTTCATGGTAATCCCAAAGGGCTTTTTCTTTCTTTTTTATGCCTCATGCCACTACCTGTGATAAAATTTCTCTAAAATTTCAACAAATTGAGACTATCGGATATAGGCTGAAAGAACCTCCAAGGTGATCGTTGGTCTGTATAAACAGTACTTACTTGTGAGTGACAATCAAGTTTTGAAAAATTTGAACTTCGGGCAAAAAAATGCCCAAATTTACTTCTTTTTGGTGTTAAAACACTGACTTTGGAAAAAATGGAAGAAGGATGGCATTTCAGAGTAAAAATTTTATGCCCTAATCAACAGGGAACTTTTACCTGCTGTCCTCATAAAGTCAATTGCATTTGGTTTAATGTTAGGGCCACAAAAAACCACATTACAAAACGCTGGCCTTCATTCTGCACTGAAAATTTATGTCTGAATAGCAATTATTTGTCATGATGTAAAATTATGAATATAAAAACAGGAGAGTGGGTCACTGTGAAAATCAATTCAGAACACTTTACACACTGAGTAGATGCTCCATAAAATTTATCTTACACAAAAAGAGATAAATGCATGGGCCATAAAGAAGCGTGCAGCAGAAATGCCAACTGTAAATTTGCACGGGTTTTTTTTCTGTGTAAGAACAAAAGGTTTAAAGGAAATACCTATCAAAAAAATCCCCACACTGCAGAGCTGAGCAGTGAGGAGAAGGTACCCCTTGGCAAAGGTGGCCATACTGATCCTATTCTTACTGTGAGTTTGTACAACTTTCATGACTTGGAGAGCAAGAATCTGCAACTTGAAGACACCAGATGAGTGAAGTGTGTGTATGTGCATATGCCTGCAAGTCTCCAGAGTCTGACTTCTGTGTGCAGAAGTCTCTGGCATAGGTCAGAGAGTATAGTAATTTTCTGACATAATTACTTTTTCCCAGTGTCACCTGCATCTGAACATATTTCTGCAATTACATTTAATTTTTTGGGTTTTTTGTTTGTTTTAATAGGAAACTTTCTTGAAGAAAGATTGAAATTATGTGTAAAAATGAAGCAATAGCTCATTAAATAATAAATATTGAAGCTCATGATCAAACATTTAAAATATCTGTATCATGTTTACCTAGGGTATGTGGAATTGATGAATGGGAAATTGTTTTCAAATATTTCTAAACATCAAATAATTATTCTTCCCACATTCTCTTTATTCATTCTTCATGACTGCATAAAGGCTGTACCTCTCTTCCCTTATGACATTTAAAAATGAAGCTTCATGATACCCAGTATGTTCTTAGCTTTCAGATTTGGAGTAAGAGATTCAGGGACGAAGAAGTATGTATGATACCTGTGAAATAATACATAGCTGTTAAATGCAGAGTTGTATTACAGCAGGCAGCATTTGCAGAATTCTCAGTTAATACTAAGTACCACTTAATCAGTGTCAGATATGTTTTAAACTGCACAACTTAAAATAAGAAATTTATAGACTTGAAACAGAGAGAGGATGCTAGGGATTCTTGATTGTAATATTTGACGGTCCAGTGGTTCCCACCTCTCAGTGAGATAGTTAAAATGTGGTGTTGGCATAATGTATTTAATTTAAATGATTTTTCAAGAAATGTATTTTTGCATTTTGAGGTCCCTCAAATGCAAATTTCAGTTGTTATTTCTTAGAGATATTAATGTGGATTTAATATGAGAAAGTTCTGCACATAATATAGGACCTTCTTAAGGGGAAAAATATGTATTTTCACAGGGGAATTCAGGGTGTTGTACCTGCAAGAACAGGAGAACAATATGGCATAAAACCATTTAGTAACAGAATATAAAATAAATCACTAAACAAAATGGTAAAGTGGGTGGACAGCAATTTCTGTTTTAAGATTTCTTTTCTATGAAACTTGCACATACTGTAAGGACACACAAACACTGATCAAGGCTCCTGCTCCTCTGACCCAGTTGAGTAGCACCGTAGGCTGCAACAGGGTCAGTTGCTCCAAAGGGTCTGTATGCTGAGTCCTGGCTTGCAGCTGGCTTTTTTGAGTAGCCAGCTGTTTCACATCAGACTCAGCCTTCTACATGTTTTTGGCACCCGTAGATGGTTTGTCACTGAGAGGCACCCTTCTTCACTTTTTGTTGCTTTCTGACTTGGGTGGTCAGGTTAAACTGCCAATTGCTTTGTTGCTGGATAGCCCCCAGCTAATCCCCATGAATCTGAAGGCAATTAGTGGTTGTTACCTGAGTTACTGTGACTTTCTGGCCTCTTACCTTGAATATGTTACAAGGACATAAAGTCGTATGACTGCTTTATTTTCTTTTCCTTGCATAGCTAACCTATGGAATAGGATAGACCTTCTCATTTGGCAGGGATTTGGGTCAGCCTTCCCTATGCCATTTACATGTGTTATCAGTCACAATTATATTTGGTTTTCAAATTGTCATCTAACTGGTGGGCATACCTATGGTTCAGACCTTGTTTTATCTGAGTGATGCCTTCAAGTAAGCTTTGCCCCATGACACACACATATACGTGCGTGTATGTGCATATATTTTTTTAAGAAGCTTGCTAAGATAACAAATTGGCAATATTCATAGTTCGTGTTGCTCAACACTTTTCATTATGAAGGTGTTTTTTGTTGGTAACAGTTTTGCTGGGCTTTAACTGTTTGGCCCAAGTGCTCTGTGCTGTCTCTCAGTGAAAAATATTCAGAAGAGATGATACAGGTATGTCCCTGAATAAAGCTGGAAAAATTGCTTCCTTTGATTGTGTTAAAGATTTAAAATAAAAACATACTTGGAGTTCCTAGTCTTTGCTTAACATTTGTTAATAGTATTTGCTAAGTAAATCTGCTAAAACAACAATAAAAAAATCTAAAAAATGATAAATTACTACTTTCTCTTTCTGACAGTATTTATTTAAAAAAACAATTTTCATAATACCTTGAGAATACACTCAAAGTATGACTTCATTTTTAATTTGTTTTTAGTTTCATTAAAAAATTTAATTCTGAAATGAATTATAACGTTATGATTTTTCTCTTGATTTGAAGTTTCCTAAATAAGGGAGAGGAATTTAGATAGCAAACAGCTCAAAGTGTATTTTCTTTACTTTTTTTTCTGCATTATCATTTCTGCAACTTCTGAGATTATCTGTCTCTTTGTTTAATCTGTTGAGTATTTTATGTGCTATCCCTTTACTTTCCTTCCATTTAATCGTAGTAGGTCACATACCAAAACTTGATCTTTTCTTAAAAGTTCCTCTCTTCAGTGCCTGGTTTAATTTCAGTGTATTGGCTGTTCAGATGGTGCAGACAGTTTTGTAGTACTGTTAAGTCAGAATGGTGATATTTACTGTGTGAAGTATATATTGCTGGTTAATAAAGTGACACTCATCCACCTGCAGTCAGTTAATGGATTGATATTATTTGCATATGTCCCCTGATATAGATCTCTTGTTTGACATGATTTTTGTACCCAACTTTTCAGAGTTTTTGTTTCTACAGGGAGGCCCTTCATTTTCCATTTTATCTAATGATGCAATTTAATGCTAGTTTCTAGCACAGAATAGCAGTTTAAGAATTTATCTGACCAATGACACAAGAATGTTAGATTCATTGAATTTTGAGGGTTAATAATTCAAATTTTCATCATCTATGAGACATGAAAGATATTGACTAACATAAATGGTATCTGATTCCCCTGTCCTGTGTCTCCTTTTTCCTGCTGAGAAAGTCTGTACAGAAGGCTAGAAGCCAGCAAACATGTGGCATGATATGCATTTTTATTTTTTTTTTCCGTAGTAAAATCAGATGAAGATGTTGTAAACCAAGCCTATTAAAATTCAAAGTATGCAGATCATTGCAGGGAGTGCAGGTTACGTTTTTGCTTCAACAGACACCCTGTTATTTTACACAAAAGCTTACAGTCATTTGGAAATACTGTATGAATTTTAAATTTGTTTCAGTATCACTAGTTGTAAAACTCCTATCTTGCTCTCCACAGTTTGCTATGCTAAAACTTTAAACATCTCCTGCTTCCAAAATGCAAAAGACTATGATGCTATTTAAGAGTGAACAATAAAACTATAGTTGGATGGGTAAATCAGCAAAATTTGCAGCCCTAATAAACTGCAAACACATTTGAGAGGCTTATCAGGTTTTATTGTCTTGCACTAGGCATGTAATACTGTAATCCTTACAGCAGTTTCTTACCATAAATCAGAATTGCAATAAACAAACACAGAAGAAAGTTTTGGTAGTTTTGAGTGCCTTCTAATATTATTTGTTAAATATGAAACTGATAGTTCTCTAGAAGGCTTTAAACTTTTAAAGCAGATAGTAATAAACTTTCTGCTCATCTTAGCCCTCTACACAAAGAGTATAGTTTCTTAAATTTTCCATATATCCAATCACAATTATGATAATGTTGATCCTACAAATATTTTCACTGTGTTCTCTTTTTCATAATTACTATATGTAACTACAGTGACACAAAGATAAATATAAACAGTTCTTGCTCAGAAACATAGAAGAAATTAATGAAGAATGAGGAAAAAAGTGGTGCAACAACAGTAAAAAAAGCAATTTGGGGAAAGTGAATCCATTACTGTGGGCCACACAATTTTATTTAATTTCATTTTAATAAGATCTGTTATTTCTTCCTACATGTGAATGTGTATTTATATGAAGACAATACCGAGCATTTATACTAAGCATAGGCTTAGTCTTAGTGAATTTGTTGCTTGTACCATTTCTTTATAAGGATTTTTATTTTCTATTTAAAATCCAAATGGTCTTATGCGTCAGGATATAATTCATGTTACTACTAAATCATCCAGTTAGCTACTTACTGTTCTAATTAAAAGGATTAAAAACATAAAAGTTCACTGTTTGTTAAAAGAATGGGTTTTGGCTGAGAAAAGTAATGATGTCAAGTTCAAGAATATTATGTTTCTTCACAAAAGGTTGAAGTCCTGTTACAAAATAACTGTTAAAAAGGTGAATCATAATTAGCTTTTTTGAAAAGTAGTGAATCTTCAAACAGTTTACAAGACTCCTTTCTTTCCCCTACACATAAAGGAGTAAGTGTATTGATCAACATCTTTGGGAATCGATGGCAGCAAGAATGCCTTCGTTCCCCTGTTGATTAACAACATGGTTTTATTGAAGCAGATGAAATGAATCTTCAGTAATCCGTGAAGTATCAGGGTAAGAAATCAGTAGAAATAAAGGAAAAACGTTTCTTGATTTTTTTTCTGTTGTCATTGTTTGTTTAGTTAGTTTCATTTTGAATTAGTAATTATAATACAGAGTAATTTCTTTTCTCATTAATATCCCATCTTCAGTAAATCCTAATTAAAATGTAACAATTGGTATCTTACTGTTACATTAAATATAGCAAGTATAACAGATTTTTGCTAACAACTTTGTTATTGTGCCTTGAACATACCCTCTTAGGAAGTACACTTTTACCCATGTCCCATCCTTCATGGGACCATACTCATTATTCATTGTTGTTTCTAATGTAGGCATGAAAGCAACTCTTTTTTTCTGCTCAAAACGAAGTGAATGGATCCCTGGCTGTTTATGATGGTGTGAACATGGAGTCAACATGGAATGAAGTAACAGAGCAGAAAAATGCTTGCACAGCTAATGCAGAATGCAGCTTCTGTAGCCTTAGCAGGAGCGCCAAAGTCCAGACTTAAAAAGTTTGGGCCATGGTTGTGACAGTTATTTTGCAGCCTTAAATTCAGGATTTGATCCCAAAATCTAGACCTGAGCTAAGGTAATATAATAACACAGAAATAAGAGGAGTAAATATGACCTGCAGTAGTGAAGATGCAAGGGTATAATTTGAATGTGACTTACTGCGCCTAATTTTCAGGAACTGATGAGAGTTAAGCTTAGATGAGACAAATATTTTGGTGCCAAAATACCCTTAAGTGCTGTGACAGACATTTAGATACTAAATTCCTTTAAAAATCTGAAGTTTTTTTCATAACCATAGTTATTTGGAGATGCTTCATTGTATTATGTAAAGGCATGACTTTTATTTGTGTTTTCTTTCCCTTATTAGAATGTAATGAACTCAATTCAGCAAACAAGTTCTCTAAGCCTAACAGTGCTCAAGATATACTCCTCTTTGTGTTTGCTAGAATTTAACAACCAGAAAGTCTGAACAGAGTGAATAATTTAGGATTAATATGCTTAAAAGGACACTAAGTTCTTAATTTTGAGGTTACTCTGAAATACATTTGCTTCTTTGTTGAAGTAGTTAAGAATGTAGATTGTATATTGAAGGGATTTTATAAGCAGAGAAACCAGTGAGAACCTACTCTAATTGGTCTGTGGTAGTATATTTCCAAGAAACTAGATTAGATATAATTGTCTTGGGAGGTTAAGCAACCCTCTTATCCCCATTAGTGTACTTACATAATATATGTTTTAATACCGTCTGACAGTAAGGCTACTGATAAACCATAGGAGATATGCAGATTCTCAGTGTTGCCTTTTCTTTCTCAAAGGCACAGAACAGATACGACGATTCCTGGAAATATGGTTTTCTTTCTTATCCTCTTTTTGTCATGACTTATTATGGGCACTTGTAATTTTCCCACTAGCTCGGCCTCAGGTGTTTAGTTGTTCTAAAGGAAGGAAAAAGGTGATGTGAACAGCTGAGAGCTTTTTCCATCCCTTGGAAGAGGGTTGTGCAGCTAATGATATCTGGTTAATTTGATGGTAGAAATAAACAGTAGGAGGAGAAAAATCCTGACTTTACAAGTTTTGGGTCTTTTTCTGTAGTGAAGAAAAGTGAGCTTCTCTGCAAAATCTTTTACACCTGGGAGAGGTATTGAATGTGTAAAATTCCATGCTAATTGTAAAATTTCTGTATGATGTTACTATGTAAACATTATTAGTTAAAGAGCAGATTCAGGTTTTAAGATTCAAAAATCCCTCATTAAATCCTATGAATACAGTACCTTTACTAGGTGTATTTTAAAAAGGAAGTAATTTTCTCCATGTACTTGGCATGCCCCCAACAGTGCAACACTGTCAAAAATATGTGAACTTCTTGAAATGTCTTTCAGTGGCTCAGTAGAATTTGTTTCATCACTGTCGGTTTTAGTCATTTGACAAACATGAGGACTTGCAAGTGCTGTCTCCTTTTGTTTCAACTTTCTTGCTAGGATTTAACCTATTCAGAAGCTTCTGTTTCTGTTGGGTTTTTTTGGGGTTTTTTTACTTCTTTTTTGCTTGGGTTTTGTTTTTTTTTCATCTCTGAGTCATTAATAAAATTTCTTGTATAAAGTTAGAGTATAAGAACCACTATCCAACACTGAAATTAAAAAAAATGGCATTCAGGTTTAGAAATGTTTTGTTTCTTGTATACATTTTAGATTACATATTTTCCTGATATTATACTTCATGCTTTCTGATATGACCAGTGGCTGTGATAAAGAGGCTATTAGGGTGAATTGTGTTGGTCTGATGTGGGAGGACAAATAAAATCTATTTTGGTTTAAAAAGCAGCAACAGCAAAGACCACAACAGAAAAAACCCAACCCAAACCAAAATCAAACATCCAGATTTGCTACGTTTTGTTGTTAGCACATTTCACTAATTCCACACCACCCTTAGAGTGCCTGTTTGAAAAGCAGTTCTTGTACACACAGTCTTCTATGATGGGTTCTTCCAGTATGTATTCACCCATCTTAAAGATGGTTTCCTCCCCCACTGAGCTCTGTGTGAGCTGAAGTTATTTCGAGCAGTCTGGATTGGCAGAGGGTAAATCATTAATATTAATGCCTTTACAACTTCTGCATTTACAACTTCATGAATCCTTCTGGGGAGAAGTGCTGAAATCCAAGTTCTTGATTTTACCATGATAATCTTGAGCTTTGCATCCGTAATGGATTGCATATGCTTATTTAAGAAGCAGGCAAGTTCTTGCAGGGTTGGACTGAACTTTTAAAACAATCTTGCCTTCTGAACTTCTCTGATAGGTCATAGTATACACATATACTATTGATGGCAATAGCTGTTGGTAGTACTAGAAAATATAGGAGAATTGTATCATGTTGCTAACTTTGCTGAGAAGGGCTGTCCTCTTTAGATATACAGAATTGTAAAAGAGTTAGATTACGTGAGTCAATAAAAATAATCCTCAGATGGAATTGCATATTTTTTCAGTTTGTCTAATTTCAGTATAAGGCCTGCGGGTCCTTTTGTTTGACAAAACCCTGGATTTTGTATTTAATTCCAAGTTGTGTCTTTGAAAAAAAGCCTTTTTTTTTTTTTTTCCAGAACAGCTGTCCAGATGTTAGTGTCCCAGATGTTTTCTGTATTAGGAGCTACTGCATTTTTTGCTTCAGAATACAATACTCTGTGTGTGTGTGTTTGAAGCTCTCAGAGCGTTTTTGTAGGCCCCCTTCAGATACTACAAGGCCACAGTTAGATCACCCTGAAGCCTTCTCTTTTCCAGGCTGAACAATTCCAGTTCTCACAAGATTTCTGGTGGACTACGTTTTTAGAAGAGGAGGAAGATATGTGAAAAGCTAATATGATCCAAAAACTTTTTGAATAACAAACTTGTGTTTTTGAAGAATTTATTTGTAGCCATAGGTTTTGCTTTTTGTTTGAATGAATAAGCTGCATAGCAGTCATGGTGATGATAATGTTATCTTTATTTTTTTGTTGTCTTTAATTCCCCACCGTTGATATTCATCAGTGTGTGAAAGCAACCTAGAATTATCCTATCTTAAATATAGAACGTACAAAACAACCTTGGGAATTAAGTGGAAATATTACTCTAAATAGTTAAAGCAGTTTAATGTACTTTCTGTGTCTTTCAGCCAATTGCTTACCTTTTACTACAAGGTCAATATTGATAGCAGCAGTTTTAGAAATGCACAAGTCCAACTGTAGAGCTTACCTACATATGTAGGGATGACTGCATTGATATATTTTCCAGTCTGTACTTGCCTTCGCCCTTACCTGTGATGCAATCATCTATCACACAGCAATTTATTGTTGATTCACAAATCTCTCATTTCAGCCCCAAATTTTGTGTTTAATTGGACTATAAGCTTACGTGCTGAGTTTTGCACTTAAACCCAAGTTACTTAATTTTTATTCATGTCTAATTACTTTTAATTGCACAGTAAAAACAGAAGATGGTGCAAAAAAATAGACTGGATTCTGATCTTAGTGTGCAATTAATATTTTTGTTATTAAATTCCAAACACTTTTATCTGCGGGGAAAACAGTGGAATTGCAAAGGTATGAAGAGAGAGCATTCTGCAATGTGCTGGGATTTTTTGGATAAACATGAAAAGACAGAAACTTCTTTTCAAAGCCTAAGCTGATTTATCAACATCTGCATTTGGAAAATTTATGTAGTATTTAACATTTCATAGCAAACACTGAAGAAGAAATGCTGAACCTGCAGCACCATTTTTATTGCCACTAATCAGAAACAAATTGCAGTATATACTTGGTACTACTTAGTTTACTTTGTGATACTTAACTGAGCAACTTTTTCATTTGAATGCTTTCCTAGTGAAGTATCTCAAGGGGGAGAATTATGAGTTTTTTAAAAAGTCACTTTCACTGTGGGATTGGCTTGCTGCTGTCAGTGTGCCAAATTTGAAACCAGATTGCAAGTTGTGGAGTGAGTTACAGATCCTATTTTCAGCTATCTTCATCTATTGCTGAGAAAGTATGAAATAAATGCTGTATGGAGAGTGACAGAAAAACACCATGGAAGGCATCCACTAAATTGAACACTAAGTGAAAAAGCACACACCTCTACATTTTTAGACTAGTTAAGTTTTGTAGCCCTTCCTCAGTTTCATATTTCTTCATTCCTTACAAAATGTTGGGTAACATATTCGCACAGAATATGCTATAAATTTTATCCATCTGTAAATCACTGAAGCACTACAGTGCATTTAGAATTTTAGTATGTATAAAAATTTAAACCCTGGTTATGTTATTTTTTTTCAAACTGTCATCTGTCACTGTGCGCGAACAGAAATGTTACATCTTTTTTCCCCTTGTCATTGTGCTGTGCCCACGTGGAGGACTGGGTTTCTTCCTTCCTGAGGTATGTGGGGACATAGTCATGAGTGTAAGGAAGAACACAGACAGCCTAGGCAACAAGGGGGAAATAGATCTGACCATATATACTGTTCCTGATCATTCCTCATTCCCAGCTGGGCCTCTTGGCAAAGTATTTATTTTCCAGACCAGTTCTCAACTTATTCTTTATTTCAAATCTAAGTTTGTCCTCAGCAAAGATGTGCTTTCCTCCTGAATCTCATCCTTCCTCCATTGGCTTTGAATTTATTCAAAAAATATGCCACAATATACTGTGTTTCATTACTTTAAGGTTTTAAAACTTGAGTTAAAGGATTTCAAGAGAATGATGGGCAGAAATTGAGTATTAGATCAAAAGCTCCATATTTCAAATAACCAACACTGCCTTAAAGAGCGAGACATTTACAATTAGGTACTTTCTAAATTGCAGCTTTAGCTAATAGTAATTAGTAGTTTCGCTAATAGCTAATAAGATACTGTCTGAAGTATCACACAAGAGGTGTTATATTTTAGATTAGCCGGACAGAGTGTTGATTTCTAATCTTTCATTTTTCAGAGACGTTGTACCAGCAATAGTGTGACCAGCAGGACCAGGGCAGTGATCATATTCAGCACTGGTGAGGGCACACCTCAAATACTGTGTTCAATTTTTTAGGGTCCCTCACTACAGGAAAGATATTGTAGTGCTGGAGCGTGTCCAGAGAAGGACAATGGAGCTGGCGACAGGTCTGGAGCACACAGGAGAAATGGCTGAGGGTACTTGGAGTTGTTTAGTCTGGAGAAAAGGAAACTCAGGAGGGACGTTATTAATCTCTACAACTACCTGGAAAGAAGTTGTAACGAGGTGAGGGTCAATCTCTTGTCCCAAGTAACAAGTGACAGGACCAGTTGCTCCAGGAGTGGTTTAGATTGGCTATTAGGAAAAACTTCTTCACTGAAAGGTTAATCAAGCACTGCAGTGAACACACTGCCCAGAGAAGCGGTTGAGTCACCATCCCTGGAGGTACTTAAATGATGTGTGTATGTGATGCTTGGGGATGTGGTTTAGTGATAGACTTGACTGTTGGTTTACTGGTTGGACTTCATGACCTTAGAGGTTTTTCTGTGACTGTCAGACAATGTTGCAACACAGAAGACTGATGCTTCTGCTGATAATTAAATGTTATGTCAGTGCTATGCCTTCTAGTGTATGTTTGCTTCCAGTTCTTTTATCAAGAGAGGTTTACCATACAACAGTCAAACTGGACTTGCTGAATCTTGTGGTTATAGCAGATAGAATATGGAATTCTTGGCTCAAAAGTGTGATACAAGTTCCTTGAATTCTTTAAAATTAATTGCACGAATGCAATTTTTTATTTTGTTAAAGTCCTTTGTTCTTCAAATGTTGTTGAAATGAGGCAATGAGCTCACGATTGACATTATGGGAGAGAGACCAATTAACTTTTTAAAATCAGCATTTCTATTTTTGATGTCTGAGGTAAGGAAGGCATGTCATATGTGAGGCTATCAAGTTGACCTTATTCATGTCTAAAACACTAACAGAAATGCCAATTCACAAAAAATTATAAATGTAATTTTTTCATTTAGCATTTGAAAATATTTTTTTCGTAACATGAGCTGAAATCAAGTGTAATGACAGGAGGAGTTACATTTATATGGGCATATTAATCTGTTTATAGAGAAATTATGCTCTCAGGAGATTATAATATATGATGTTATTTGATCACTACCAAAAGAAATTAAACTATGGACGTATTGTTTTGGAAACTTGTGGGTTTTGGGTCTGTTTATGGTTTGTTTTGTTTCAGTACAGAACACTGGAATTTCTTAAAAATTCTGCTATATTGGGTGCCTTTAAAAGTTATTGAAGCTAGAGACTATTCAGATTTGTTACTGGCTTTGTTTTTCCTGCTAAGCTGAGAAATATCTCTACAAACTTTATTGTGGTTTTTCTCCTTTCTTTTTTTTAAATTTCTGAAGCAGATGTTTTTCCTCTATGTGAGACATAAATTGTAGGATGTTGTAGAGGTGATGAAGTTTACACTTTTCATAGCCTTCAAAAGTTGTTGTAAAATCACCAGCTGCGTTCCCACGGGTTTATCACTCAAATGCTCTACTCTTGTGATCCTTGAAATTCAGTGAATGACAGATTTCACTGAGTCAATTCTTGAAACAAATAGTATAGTTTTACTTAATTAGGTGAAACATAATCTTGAAATATGAGATTTCTATTTTTTTCCAAGTCTTAGAAATCCTTCTTAAATGATTAAGCCCATATGTTCCTCATGCTGTGCAAAACTGTTCAGAGGGAACAAAGCCAGTTAAAAATTCAAGGATCTAGTGGAACTAAAAAGCTGAAGAAGGTGCATAATGTTGAGTGTTTGCACCAAGATTTCCATCTAGAATTAGGGATTAATGGGTTTTCAAAGCCACAAAACTTTAAATTTCTGTTGGTGAATGGAGGATTCCTGACAACCGAGATCACATTTCTTAGTGACATGTACACTGTCAAGGACAAAGCTGTTGGGCACATAAAACTGCAAGTCTACTGGCCCCTTTTAGGCTCTGTAAATTATATATAGGACTGCTTTACCCTCTGATTATGGTAGGATTGGAAAGATAGGAATGTTATTATGAGGCAGTTTTTATTCTCTCTACTTGTACTACAAAATACCTTGTGTTGCAGAGATGAAAAAAAAGGTGCATATCTATGAAAGACCTCACAAAGTTTATGGATGTCACAAGTTTAAAACGAATGCTTAACATTAGTGAAAAAGTCATAAAAGAATAAATGTCAATATATTTTTTTCCAGTAAAAGAACCAAAGAGGGAGAATGCTTGGGGGAGGAAATTTTCCTTCCTAATTCTCACTCCATCCAGTCCCGGTAAAGGTTGCTCATTGCATAAATCCTGGAAAAGTGATTATTAGAAGCATTTTGTCTTTAAAAGGCATAAAGTAATGGAAAGTGGTAGGCACCTATATTTCACAGGAATCAGAACAATAAGAGAAGCTTAATTCCAAGCTGTCACCTAAATGATATTTGTGAAGTTGTAAAATTAATTTATGTTAACATAGACAAGTAGCAATCAGTTTCTCACTGGAATAAAAACCCAGATAGTATGTCTCCAGGGCGTAACAGAATTTGACCTGCAGAGAACTAGTAACCTCATCTTCACTCAACCTGATTTCTATAGGAATGACTGTGCATCCTTTCACAAAATCTTCTGGTGCCTCGAGTGTCAGATATGTTTTGCTCAGGCGCAGCGTGGCCCCAGCTGTCTTCTCATGTTCATGCTGTGGCTTTGCTAACAAGCCTTCACAGGCTGTGGTTCCTGAGGAGGGCAATGCTTCTTTGCCCTTTCAGAAGTCAGCTTGTATGTGGACTTAGTTAATAACCATTTTACACCTAAAGTGCTTTAACCCATATGTCTGTGGTTATATCATACATCAGCAAATGTAGGTGTTTGGAGCCAGGCTGTCTCTGTCACTAACTCTGTGACTGCATCAGAGGCACAAGTAATTTGTAACCTGTATGGTGAGTGACATATGCATAATGCAGAGTTTTCTATGTGTTAATTAATGTTACAGTAAAACCTATGAGGAAATAAAAATTCATGATTTGAATAAGGACCTGGGAAGTACAGTAAACATGGTTTCATGTTCTGGGTTTTTTTTCTTCTCTCTAAGTGATTATTTTCCACTGCGTCTATGAAGTAATGCAAGAAAAAGCAGCGTGTGACCCTGGAACTAATGGAGTTACCGTGCACGTATAACAGGCTGTTATAATTTTGATGCTTTTCTCAACTTATTATTTGATTTGTCAGCTTTAATGACTTTCTTCAAGCAATAAGTGGGGCACAGAATAAGGGTCTACCTATCTTGCTTGTCACCTACCAAGGAGTCTTGGTTTGGTTTTGACTAATTGACACAAATCGGAAGATTGACCTGCTGCTTCATTTCCAGAATAATATATAAGATATTTACCTACAGCTTGATGAATGAAGGTGGCAAACGAATTATTCTGTACAAAGACAGACTGAATAGTGAGTCTAAACTCTTAACACAGAGTTTAAATTGATGCTATGCTGGGATTGCTGCTGATTGTTTCCTGTTAACTCTTTGTCTTGAAAGAAAATATTGAAATTTTGGAACCCGAAATTCCCACTCCTATATATTAATTACTTTACTATAAACCTGTGATAGCTTCCTGCTGACCTGACATACTGTCTGAACTGATTAGTGGCTGTCTATAGAGTGTTGTTTTAACACAGATGTATTTATACAGCATCCCCTGACATGACTGTGGTAGCTACTAAAGAAAACCCAAATTAGTAACTTCCCATACTGTTTAAAGGGTTCACCTTTTTCTTCTCTGTATATTTTTATTATTTACCAGTCTCTGAATGTGAAAAATGTACATTATAGTACTGCAGCATGGGAGCACTTCAGTGGCAAGTGAAAAAAGAATGTATAATTTTTGCACTTTTGATAACATGCCTCTTTATACTTGTACTGAGCTAACATGAAGCAAAATGTATTTTAATCCCCGGTACTGTTTCTATTCCAAAACTTCTTTGATACTCTTGTAAATTTAAGGACTGTATGGTTCTTTCTGCAAAACTGGAAATCCTTCTGTAGTAAAGCTACTGCTCTACTGAAAAGCAATTTTGAACTGGGACCTCCATTCTACACTGCCACTCGTAGGCTTTTTCCTTGTTGGGAAAAAAACTTTCTGGGATGAAATTTTGCATAGTTGATAATAGAAAGATGTATTTCTTTCTGTCTTATGATGGAACTTACATTTAAATGTAATTTTTAAAAAGAAGCAAAAATAGAAACTATGTTTTACTCAATGTTGTGATCTTAGATATCAGCTGGAGTTATATTTTTAATGCAAATATAGTTTTTATTACAGTGCAGGAAACATAAGACATAAAAAATGCATAATGTTAGTCTGTATTACCAACAACTGGTAATTCTTCACTCAAACTTGAGTTCCAAGTCAGTGAAGACTTAAATAAATACATGTGCAGGGAATCAATATGTTTTGTATCTGAGAGTAGTCTGTCTGCCCTGTCCTGACGACACCATGTCATAGTACTTTGTGTTGGCATAGGTAAATGGATTGTCATTGTAAACATAGTGGTGCATCTCCACTCTTGGTCTGGGGATGTCCTGATGCTTCAAAATGTGACAGAGCTTCAGCATGAACATGAGGTTTACAGACTGTCCTTCACTGCTTGACCTGACTGTAAAGATTTGCACAGTGGATTAATGAGTCCTTAAACAAGGAAGTTCAGCAACTAAAAAGTGCCCAGAGACCGCTTGCATGTTGGGCTAGAAGATTCCTAAGCTGCCTTGTGTTATTGTGTGCTCTCTGCACATTTCATTTTCCCATTTTTCAGATCAGATGAGCGTGTTTGACCCAACTGTTTGAGTGTCTTGTTTGCACTTTGCTATTTGTCTTTCGCTTATTCTTACCACTTCCACCCAATTATCAGGGGTCTGACCTAGATTCGCTATAGCCCAGAGATTGCCTAAGCTGAGAGAGGGGTTGTGCTCTTCATTTTGTGCTTGGAGTCTTTTAAAATAAGTACTTCAGTAGCAACAGCAAGCCAGTCTGTATGTAATTATTTTCACCAGCACATTTCTTTTCCCGTCAAGAACTTCTTGAAATGCTTCTTAGTTTTGTGGGTGGCTGACCTATGGTTAAATACAGCTTTTACTTTCAAAGTTAGTTTTTCTCTGCTTAGCTTTCTAAGTAAGTGTTAAAGTTGAATATAGGCCAACTACCTACATGTGCTTTTGCATTCATCTGTTTTCCATTATTTTGTGTTTCCTGGGGCAAGATTGTTTTCTGTGGAGCTATATATAGAGAAAGAGTCCTTAATAAAATCTTATCTGTTCAGCTAGTACTTGCAAGTGTGTTCTCAATCCACTCATGCATTTGAGGAAGAGAGTGGAATGGCTTTGGGAAACTTACTCTAGTTAGCTTGTTGAGACTTGTCGCATGGCATATATTTCAAAATTTTAGACAGGTCCCCTGATATTGTAGTGAAAATTATTTGTTTAAGTTATATTATTTTTGTAGATGTGCTTTTCTGAGTGCTTATTTAATTTTATAAGTACCTTGGTTCGACCATCTTGCCAGAATTTTATTGGTGAAATTCTTATTTATTAACTTTTTCAACAAACATTTCTTCTTAAATATATTTTTCTGAAGATAATAACCTACTGCTAGAATGGAAGGTTGCTTTCTTGTTTACTTCAAATGTAAAAATGCTTTGATTAGAGATGTATATATATGAAAATAAATGGTACAACAGAGAGCTAAAAATGTCAAAGTAGTACAAACCTTAATAGAACCTTAAAGAAATAAAAATATCTAAATTGACTGTTGTAAAACCTCTTCAGTGAGCTCATAGCAAAGCATATAAATGTCTAAATAAATTAAATTTGAACATCAAGGAACTGGGAAGCTAAAGAATAAAGGCATAGCCTATGTAGCAGCTCAAGAGACTATTTTATATTGGAGAAATGCTATATATTTTAGTGATTGAAACAAAAAGGATACATAGATTAGTGCTGAAGGCAGAAGAAGCCAGAGTTGATAAATGAAAAGGGAGAAATTTTCAGAAAACCGGAAAAATTGCAGTCTCTTTTGATGGCCTTTGGACTATGCATTGCAATTGCATTGTCATCAGTGGTATATCTTTGGAAAGCTAAGGCTTGTCTCTGTTATGCCTCACCTGTAGACGGGGCAAATAAATGAAAAATATGGGGTATTCAGGTGTTGCGGGCACACTACATGAAGATACCTCATTAAATGACACTACAGAACTTGCACTGAGCTTATCTGAAGTGTCATGTGACTGCCTAGGGAGGTCTCATACCACTGTGCAATAGCTCTCGTGAGGGCAAGGCTTATGGCTTAGCCATGGAGCTGCTCTTCAGTGCAGCAGCTAAGCAGCTTTTGGAGCAGGACCTTTGTACAGGACTGCACTAGCGAGTGTTTTATCACAGCTCTGCCAGACCACGTGTCTCAGCTGCCACGGGCACCTTTGTGCTGTGCTCTGCAACTTGCTCTTGTCTCAGTTTCAGCACTGGTATTCCGTATAGCCTAGAAGAAAGAATTATGGGTGATAGCAAAGTCAGAGGAGGCAGAGATCAAACCTGGATGGCACAGGATGGGACTCAGCTGCCTGAGGTGCTGCATCACAGCCACGGCAGAGTTATATATCTTTCTGTGTTCACTCAGTCACCAAAGGGAGCCAGGGAGCAATGCCGTGCCATCAAGCATTGTGGTTTTTTTCTGCTGTACACTCAAGATCTCAGTTTGATAACATTATATTTTGTCAGTATCCTTGATAATGTCATCTTCCTTTGAGGTTCTTTGGAAATACTTGCAAGAGGTGGATACCTATATTGTGCTTTAATTAGCAAACAGAACAAATACTACATCTTTGATTTTTTAAAAATGGTTTGTGAAAAGTGGCATATTAGAACTGTGACAGGCGTATGATCTGTGTGAATCTTAGCTCACTGAGAGCTGTGCGAGCTGTGGTTATAACTGCATGTACTGCATTCATCTGTTTTCATCTCATAAAGAAGCAAACCGCAATTTTCTCTATGGAGAATAATTAGTAAACCATTATGGTCTGGTATTGAAATAAATTTTAAGGCTTAATTTGAAACTATTTGAAGACACTCTTAAGAATCCCACTAATCTCAGTTTAGAGTGCTGTACTGATATTCACCCAATCTACTTGCACCTCTCCAGATTTATTATCTATTCAGCAAAACTTTTCTTTTTATTTCACTAACTACAAACATAAAAACTAGGAGTACGTAATCCTTCAGCTTTTATTTTCCCTGCTCAATTTCTCCAAGCATTTCCTAATTTATTTTTGACAGCAACCAGAGCAACAAAAATAATTGCTTACAATAATTATGCCACCATTATATTGCCTAATGAGAACCTCATTTAAATGAAGCGTTATTTTAGCTATTTGAGTCATAGTTTTGTACCTATTCATTCACTTCTAAGGCCTACTTTTGCATTTGTTTTCTGTACATTGTGGTCAAAATTTATCAAAGTAATACTATTCAAATGTTTATTCACATAATGATTAGATTTTAGGTTAACATAGTCTTTACTTATGTAAGAGACTAGCTATTTAAGCTGTTACCAGTAACTGCAGCATTAGGCCAGTAGGCCAGTAATTATATATAACTTAAATCCGTTTATCCTGAAAAACCCTGAATAGGCCATCTGTCATGGTTTTCTGCTAGCAGAGGTCAGATCTTAAGTCATGATCTTCACAATTTATACCAGAAGGAGCAGGCTATGAAAAAGAGTTAATTGCAACAGTATATTTTAATTAGTTTAGTGGTAAACAACTATTAAATGGACTTATTTAATCTTTGTTGAAAAGGAAACAAAATTTTCTGCCTTCAGTAGGTCTGTCACAAATTTTCATTAATCATCATTTGGATTTTTTATCAACTTATTAGATGGTATACCCTGTTAATCCTTGATGACAACATAAGTTTTCTTCAAACTATTTAGCAGAATTTTTTTTATCATAATACATACAACTTAACTTTAATAAATGTTCTAACAAGTATCTTCCAACAAAATGTAAAATTTCACCTTCTGACTAATTTCAAGTCTGTAGTTGTTAACAAGAAAATAGCTGCACCTTTGTTTCCAGAGGTGACTCTGAATTTTATGTCAACTAGCATTCAAGTCAACTATTTAATGATATTCATCAGTCACAGGATACCTACAGGTTTGTGTTGCTGGATATGGCTGTAATTCTCACTAATCATAGAATGGTTTGGGTTGGAAGGGACCTTAAAGATCATCTAGTTCCAAACCCGATGCCATGTGCAGGAACACCTTCCACTAGACTGGATTGGTCAGCACTCCATCCAGCCTAACACTGAACGCCTCCAGGAATGGGCATCCACAGTTTCTCTGGGCAACCTATTCCAGTGCCTCACCACTGTCGCAGTAAAGAGTTTCTTCCTAATAGCTGATTTAAACCTATTCTCCTTCAGTTTGAAGCCACTTTCCCTTGTCCCCCCATGTCCTCATAAAAAGTCCCTCTTCATCTTTCTTGTAGGCTCTCTTCAGGTACTGAAAGGCCACAATTAGGTCACCCTAATCAGGAGTGCATTTCTTGCAAACACTGTTTATTAAAAATAAGCATAAGCTACGTGCAACCAGAAACCAATTAAACCAATTATGTTTTATAAAATTATCTAATGAAATACGAGGGCAAATGACTGATGGTAATGACAGGTATTGTTACTCACTGTAGAAGAGATTCTGAAAGCTATCTGAAATGAGGTAAGAAAAATTTAAGAGACTGGCAAAGATAAAGTAGCAGTGTCATGCAATGAAGTTATCACAGATTGTGTTACGAAGAGCAGTAATATCTAAATAACAGAATAAGCCTTTCTTTGCATCAGTGATGGCCAGTGTCTGGTGTGGGTTCTGTATGACTGACCTATCATAGGAGCAGTATCCGAACTGCTCACTAGCATGAGCTTTCTATGTTTAGGGTTGTCACTGGAATGTGGTTTGTGACTGCCCAGATCCTTGTATTTGACAGAAGAACTTCTGTTAAAAATGCTTCTCTGAAAAAGGGGAGATACTTCTGTTGGACCAGACATGCTCTTAGCACACTTTGGTGTGTGTACTTCTGGTATTTTAATGAAATCTGATTTTCTCTTTCTTCTTAAAAACTAATTTAAATTCAGTATTAACTATCCACCCTTTGATACAGGTATGTTTAATGGTTGAATTATGTCTTTCAGACATCTAACTTTTATAGGGTATAAAAAAAATAACTCTTTCTGTCTTTGTCTTCCTATTTTATTTAAATAGTGAGCTCTGCCTGATTCAAAGTGAATTTTATCTTACACCATAAACATAACCTTCTTCTTCTGCAAATAAACCACGTAGGAATGAGGAAATAGGCTTTTTTGTGAAATAGGCTTTTAATTTTACATAAGCAGAACAAAGTCCATTAAAGAGTTACTGTAGCTTCTTAAGTACATTTGTATAACTGCATGCATAACTTCATGAGTTAGTTAATGCTTTAGCTTATTGTGGATTTTTTGCATGTTAAAATTTTCTGCTATTTCTATATCTTCCTTGAAGGGTTTTCATCTGCCAAGGGCTGAGTATGGTTTATCAGGTGCATTTACCAGTCATGTCTTATTGTTGATTGAAGCTTTGATTTAAGCTGCTTGGCAATCATGTGTGGTTAAATATATGCAAACTCACAAAGCAAAAACATGTACTTTGTTCTTGTTCTCAACTCTGTGTTTGTTTCAAGGCTTTTCTCCTTTCTACTTAGGAGTCTGATGCATCTGGAATTTACATGGAGAGGTCCTGAGGGAAGGTTTAGGCACCCTTTCATCACTCACCTGTATCAGGAGCATGCCAGGAGCACATACTTTTGCCTTGCTTTTTGAAAGTCTGAGGACAATTCAATGGAGGTTTTTAACCTTGAATAAGAAAAGCATTTCTGAGAAGAGTAGCTGTGAAATTAACAGCAAGAAGCTTTTAGAAAACAATCATATTTGAGGATGGTATGGATGTTGCTTATAAAAATAGTTAAAAAAGAGAAAATAGAATTAAACTCTGCATAGGCAAATACAGATTTGTGAGTATCTACATGTATAAAGATTTTTTTTAAACGTTAAATCAGTAGCCATAAATATACAATTTTCAACATTTTCTTCTGGAAGTCTTTATACATGCAAAATGGTAGAATTAAAATGCTAAAAATTTACCATGGGTAAAAAAACCCTATTGTGGTTTTTCTAAAGAGCTTTGAGTGATTTAAAATTTTCTGCTTTACAGTAGAGATACTCTTCCTTGTGGGAAAAGAAAATAAAGTGTGACTATGAGGACAAACATACTCAATTTTTTTAAATCTTTAATAACCCAAAAGACTATTTTCTTTGAAATCTTTTAAAGATTCTTGTTGTGTTTTGGGTATACTAGCTGTGAAGTGGTTAGACAAAGCAATGTTAGCTGAAATCATTTTTGTACCAGTCATTTTAAATTGATTTATTTTCAATTATTGAATTCTTTTAAGTAATGAGTGAAATTTAGATTCTTAGTTGTGACAAAAAAGAATCAAAGTCTTGAAGGGCTGAGGACAACTTAAAATACATATTAGCAGTGTTACAGAAAAGAACAAAACAACAAAGGCTGTCTTTAGTTGGAAATAAGGATATGGTATAGCACATTAGAGCCACATTAAAGTTTCTGAAAATTGATTAGATAATATAGGTAATAATTTAAGAAGATGCCATACTTAACAGTTTACAGGCTTAAATATACAATTGAAGCAAGTTCTAGAAAACTTGATTATAATAAAATATCTAATGCTCTAGAGAGGGCTGCTGATACTGTGATGATGTTTTTAAGGAGCTCCATGGCTAAGTTAAATGACAACGCTATTTTGTCTTTGCAGCTACAGAAAGGCATTTAGTTGTGCATAATTTGGTTTACTCTTCGAGTAGTACCCTAGTACTTCTGAAAACCATCACTAATAAACAGGACAACATGTTTGAATTCAGAGTCTTAGATACACTTAATGCAGAGGTGTTTGATTGTGTATATCCAGTAGCTATACAAGAAAACTGGTACCATTATAACCTTGGTTGGTATCAGTGACTCATGTCAACTGAGTAATTTGTGGGCATGTGTTTTCTGTTTTCTGTTGGTCTCTGCGTTGTTTATAATGAGGCTAGAACTTTAGGGATTTTATTTGGTATCAGGTAATTTAGCTGATTGCTACAGGTATGGGTTAGGAAGATAAGGTTTTAGTAGCTTGATGGCCTTTCAAGCTATTTTAATTCAATACTGGACTCAAGAACTTATTCCTCTATTTAGAGGGGCAGATGGTACTCAACACTTCTGATGAAAAAAAATAATTTTACAGTTATCAGATTTGTATGTGGAAAACAATTTTTCCTCCCGACTTGAACCACCACTGAATCACCACAGTACTGAATTATACAGGACTTTTACAACTGTTGTCACAATCTTTTTTTTTAATATTGATGGCTGGTTGAGAAAAGCCGATGGCTCACCTGTGACACAAAAAGAGCAGGAGCTATTAGAGATTTCTACTGCATTCAGCCCATCATTCTTTACTAACCCCCTTTTTATTTAGCATTAACATTGTGCAAGATGAACTTGAATCCAAAACTGTGTGTGTCCCTTTGCTTGGCTAAATGATAAGTAAAAGTTTTCTCCTCTGAGAAAATATGAATAAAATAATTATTTTATTTTTTAACAAATCTATAAGGAATGAATTAAGATTGTTTTCAGGCAGTTTATTTGTGATGGTGGTTCTTCAGGTGTATGAGCAAGTGCAAAGTCCTCCTTTCAGTTACGATCTGTGCAGTGGTAGTCATCATTTTGATTGCTCAGGCCAAAAAAAGAATTGCTAATGTTCCAAAGGGTTCTGCACACCAAGAGGAACAGGATAGGACTGTAACTATAATTGGATGATTCCTTGTCTTCACAGCTACAGGCAGTGTAGAAAGGATTGACTGATCACTTACTGAGGGGTGGTGGTTGTATCACTTTTTGGAATGGTCTTCTTGCAAATCTTTGGTGGGCTCTTGCTTGAGGTAGATTGCACCCACTGGTCTTGGGCACCCACTCCACATTTGTGGCTCAAGCAGACTGTGGAGCTCTAAACAAACATGTTTTTTAAAGGCTTTGAGAGTCCAGACTTCTTGCCAGCTGACATTACAGAGGATCTGCTGAAGATTGCTAAAATTATGTATACCTGTCTCAACTGTGTAGAAACTCATAACTTAATGACTTCAAGTAGTTAGCTTTGTCGTATTGAACCACAGCTGTTGCCTGGGGTTTATGGTTCTTCATCAGTTCTAAGTAGTATCCAGCTGTGCAGTCATTTTGTAGAATATTCCCTTGACTAAATTATTATTTCACTTCATCTGTGATCAAACTCAAACTATGTAGTTTGCTTTACATGTTGTATGCTTTTATGTTATGCGAAGAGTTGTATTCTCAGGTTGAATTGGCTAATCCCAGGAGTGAGTTCTCCATGGAGTATGCAATCATGGAGTATGCATTACTTCTCTACACTAAATATTTTTCTGAAAGAATTCACTGTGCACTTAAAAATGCAGCAATATAGGTTCATTTCTGCTAAATATTTACTTGGAAATTTGATAGACAATCAGAAACAAAGAAAGTAGCCTCATACTTAAAGCTATATTAAAATATAAGCCTATAATAATAAGATAATAATTCATCAGAACTAATAGAATATTAGAAAAGGTCTTCACTGAAGACCTGAAACTTTACCTCTTAATCAGTGATCAAGAGTGTGATGGTTCAAAAAGAAGCTTCAGCTAACTACTCATGTGAGCTGCTGCTCATCAGTAGGTGTAGCAGACTTTCAAACTCACCTTAGAGCTCTGGGAACTTGGGAAGCGTAAGTTTTATTTACATAGTGTCTTTTAAATCACTTAAGTTTACTAGGTTACTTTTACTCTCTTTGCAAAAGCATGTTTATGTGCATTCTGGGGAAGGATGTATGTGAGTGACCATTTAAGGGTTGGGGTTTGGGGATTTTTTTTAGTGGTAGAAAGCTTGTCCAAACTTGGGACAATGGTCAGGAAGTTTACAATCTGAACATTGTTCTGGAAAGAAATATTTTTTAAATAAAGATTGAAACAAAGTGAAGACTTCCTTCGAAGTTATAGGCTTTTGTTTTTTTTATCCCAGGTTCCTGTTCTTTCTTCAGGAAAGTACCAAAGCAGTAAACAGGACTCCAAGGTAGTGAGATGCACCAGTTGAATGTGTAGCCACCTTGTTCATAGTGTACATTCAGAGGAACAGTGAAGTCTGTGATCTTTTCAGAAATAAAAAGCCAAAAACTAATACATAATTCCTCTGGGCTGTAACCTTTATTTAGTATTCTTCTGGAGGAGACTTAAATTATTAAGTTTAATCCAAATATGCATTTTGTGGTTTTGTTCTGGTTTTAATTTTTTTAAGGTTTTTTTTTCTCAACCCAACGTTATTAGAAGTCAGACTCCATTGTTTTTCAGTCTTGCTTAGTTGGTAAAAAGTATTTGAGCACATGATACAGAAATTATCTATGATTTGCCATAGAAGCTCAAAAAACCCTAAAAATTCTGATTGGTTGTCCCATATTAATTGCTTATCTTTCCAAGTTGCAGAGGAGGACATATGAATGCATATGATTCTCCTGATACTTTTTCTCCAGTTTCACCTGTATGTACTTCATGATATGTTGGATATACAATGAGAAACAGTTAAACATGGATTTATTTTTTGTATCTGGGTACAGGTTACTTAAATGCACAAACTGGTACTTTCTTTACTCTCATAAACATCGAGTTTGGTATGTAACGGTCTAGTTGCGTTTATAGAACTAAGGAAAATAAACAGTCTTGTAGGGCTTGCAAGATGATGGATGCTCTAATCCAGTGGAAATTTTGACTGCTGCTAAGTTGGTGACAATGAGTTTAGTCGGTGCTTTAGTTGGATTTTTCATTGGGAAGCTTTTCCTGCATTGTGTTTGTGCTCTGGAGGACTGAGTTCTTTTAAGTTGACACTGAAATATTTTATAATGGAAAAATGGCTTTGACTCTGCAGTCAACAGACTGTGTGGCAGTCTTCATGTTACTATTGCTTTCCTAGCATGATTTTTTATCTCACGTTAAGATTTCAAGAGACTGAAAAATTATGAGTTCATCTGTAGACTCGCTCACCTAACCACCTCCAGTACAATGAAGCTAAAGCTAATTTCCAGTTATTCCTAACAGTTCCATGAGGTTCTGTGGGGAATACAGCTTGGTGCATTTCCTACTTCAAAAATTATATATTAATGGTCAAGTGTGGAAATGGTAGATCTGTTGTTATTCAAGAGGGGGCTGTAGTTTGTCAGACTCAAGCATATTTTGTGTACTGCATGGAGATGTATTGCAGAAAAAATAAACCTACTTTACACGTGCATAATATTCAGTGACATTACATAGATGCTTCTGTGCCATGTAAGGTCTTTAGCATTATTGTATGTATGTTCCAATTTTATTCAGCCTAGTATTCCCTGTTTGGAATACTAGGCACTCAATCTGGTAGGTTAATCTTTTTGTTTATTATGTCTTATGATGGTACAGAGTAACAAGTTTTAAATTAAACACTTTATAAACAACCAGATTAGAAATTGCTTCAGACATGGTGGAGAATAAAATAGCCCAAAGTTATTCTTTGTAATTAATTAGCAAAGTTTTGCACTGAATACCTCCATTACCAATTTCAAGTGGGAAAAATTAGATTGTGAACTTTTTAATGTGTTTATGAAGACTTCTTACACTCTAAACCCACACTTTAGTAGTGCTGCATTTCCTGAATGCGTTAGTGTTATTTAGAAGGTGTTTTTTTTATTGTTACAAACTAAAAAATAAGTTTGCATGCAATTTACAGTTGGCACATAGCATTTATTGCTGTTGTGTGTCCATTACTTTTTGCTATTTACAATGCATCCTAATGAAACACTTCAAGATAAGCCAGGTATTCTAGTGTGTCTGGGCATAAATGCGCGTTTGTATGTTCTTACACTGTTGATTCGCGCTTAATATTTGCTACTGCTTTAGGGCTGTTTCTAGTTATTTCAGGGAATGTGGGGTTTTGTGTCCAAATGCTATATGTTTTTCAGGATGGTGCTAGTCTCACAGTTATTTTGTAATAAAATCCCTCTAAAATAACACTTTTTAAATTAAAGTGACAACTTGATTTAACAGGGAAAGAAGGCACTGCATTTGCTGACACTGAAATGGTATTAATGCATGTAAAGTGTGCTGCAAGTGCATAGCTCTTTTCTAACCTGCAGGGTATCACTCTTCAGATGTTATTTTAAAAATATGTTTATTAACTTGTTCAGATATAACTTAAAAAGTTGTTGTTAAAGGCATGCATCCAGAGACATGCACACAATGATTTCAAAGTGTCAATGTTTCAGGGAATCTAAATTATTTTCAGAATTTCAGAAATTGAGAAGGGATAAGTGGAAGGAGAAAATGTTGGGCTGGTGCCAAGCGATAGCTCGTAACCCTCACAGACTTCCAAACAGCACAAGAACACCCGAGGTCTCAGGTGATGCTTCACATAACTCTTCTTTGGTGAGTGAAAAGTTGCATTTCATGATGGTGGCATGCTCAGATGAACTTCAGAGGTGTTACATTTAATTTATTTTAAAAATTGTACTGTTTGCCATTGCTTGCATTGCCTCAGTGTGTGAAACCCTTTGATATTTACTCTTTCCATTTGCTTTTTTTTCACCTTTTTTGTTATGCATGGTCCATTCTGACTTGCATGCTGTCTATAAATCAATATTGGTGTTTTGTGAATGGTAAAGTCTTTAAGCAGGAGATGACCTAATATGGATTACTTACATTCTTTGTGATTTTAATCAGTGCTATGGCATTTGGTCCCTGATGAATACAGATGGACAATATCTAAAGGTACCTCATTTGCTCTTTGTTCCTGGCTGTAACAGGAACAAAGTATAGTATGTCTAAACTTGTGTTAGATGACTGGATTTTAAAATTATTTTCATATCTTAAACACGGTGTTGCAAGTGATGGTTGAGATAGCTTGCAGAGCTAGTAATAGTAGATGTTCAGGCAATGTAAAGTTGACAGTTTACATAGTGGAGTTAATGTGAATCATATGAAATTCAGTAAAGTTACTCATTGATAAGAATTTTAACCCTGCAGTTTTTGCTCATTGAAATAAAACCACTTGCATCAGTAGACCTCCGCAGGTGAGTAAGAACTGATACTTGTATGTAAAGGCTTCAAACTGCCGTGCATCTAAGAGAAAAAAATTGTTTACTTGTCTACTTGTTTTAATTCAACTGACTTTTTCATACTACAGCAAGACTGATTATTTGAAACGTATTCAGTTAAATATGCCTGCTCCAATTTGATTAGAAAGTGTAAAGTAGGCACTATATTTTTCTATCCTAAGAAGCATGAGTGTTCAGGAAGTACTACCCTCCAATTGTTGAAACATGGCCAGGTTGACATTTAAGCCGAAAAGTGAATAATTATTCCTAACCACTGATGAAGTGTGGTATTCCAAAGAATTATAAATAAAGAGACAGTGGTCTGCTTGAAAGTTGTTGAAGTTTTGGTGAAAAAAAGCCCATACTTAATGTGACAAAATTATTGCGTTCAATGGTGAATTATATAGAATGTAAGTTTCTGCTACAGAAGAGAACACAAAAAGGTAGCATTAAAAGTGGAAGATTTTGCAGTTTACTGTATATCCTAGATTGTTAGTATAACTCACCTTCATCTAGAATACTTTAAGAGAAGGGTTCACCTGAAAGACAACACAGTCATTGGTCACAGCTAACATGGCCTTCATGAGGGAAAAGTCCTGCTTATCCAACCTGATTCCCTTTTATGACAAGGTAACCCACCTAGCTGATCAAGGGAAACCAGTTGCTGTAATCTTTTTGGATTTCAGTAAAGCTTTTGGTACTGTCTCTCACAGGATCCTTCTGGACAAACTGTCCAGCACACAGCTGGATAAACATATCATGTGGTGGGTGAGCAATTGGCTCACAGGTCAAGCACAGAGGGTAATAGTGAATGGGGTGACATCAGACTAGTATCTTGTCACTAGTGGGCTTCCACAGGGCTCCGTCTTGGGCCCTGTCGTCTTGAACATCTTCATAAATGACACAGGACTGGAAGGGATAGTTTGCAAATGACGCAAAACTGGGAGGTGTTGACTCCCTTGAAGACAGGGAGGCCCTGCAGAGAGATCTCAACAAATTAGAGGACTGGGCAATCACCAACCATATAAAGTTCAACAAGAGGAAGTGCCAAATTCCGCACCTGGGCTGGGGCAGGCCTGGATGTACCTACAGACTGGAAAATAAGATGTTGGAAAGCAGTGCTATGGAAAGGGACCTGTGGGTCCTGGTCAATGGGAAGTTGAATATGAGTCAGCAGTGCCCTGGCAGCCAGGAGGGCCAACTGTGTCCGGGGGGCATCAGGCAAAGCATCACCAGCCGGTTGAGGGAGGTGATTGTCCCGCTCTGCTCTGTACTGGTGTGGCCTCACCTTGAATATTGTGCAGTTTTGGGCACCACAATATAAGAAAGATATTCAGCTTTTAGAAAGTGTCCAAAGGAGGGCAACAAAGATGGTGAAGGGCCTTGAGAGGAAACCGTATGAGGAGCCCTCTTACTGAGGGGAAGAAGAGGGCAGGCACTGATCTCTCCTCTGTGGTGATCAGTGACAGGACCCAAGGAAATGGCCTGAAGTTGTGTCAGTGGAGGTTCAGGTTGCATATTAGAAAAAGGTTCTTCACCCAGAGGGTGGTTGGGCACTGGCACAGGCTCCCCAGGGAAGTGGTCACAGCACCGAGCCTGACAGAGTTCAAGGAGTGTTTGGACAGTGCTCTCAGGCACATGGTTTGACTCTTGGGGATGGTCCTGTGCTGGGCTAAGAGTTGGACTTGATGGTTCTTGTGGATCCCTTCCAACTTGGCATATTCTGTGATTCTGTGAAATTAAAAAGCAGTAATTCTATGAAAAGAGAAATTTCATGTACATTATCCCCACATTTAATTACTATTACAATTTTAGTTTCACATTTAATTACTTTTACAATTTAGGTATTACTAGTAATATGAGGTATCATTAAGGAATTGAGATATATGGAAATTTGCATATTTTGATTTCTGCTTGACTGCTAGTCCACATTTAATTTGGTTTGATGTTCCAGAGATAAGCATTTCAATATATCAGATGGGATTTAGAAATGATAAACTGGCAATATAGTTCAGAATTGTTGAATCCATAAGGTTAGTATCTTTTAACCTTATTAATACTAAAACTTGTTCAAAAATAAGTTTGCGTGAAGCTAAATAGACTGCTGCTTAGTTGATGAAGTGTGTAAGAAAGCCAGAGATATAAACAGCTGAGGAAGATATTGTGTGTCCCTTAATGTCTATAGAATTATAATCTTCTCAACAGGAAATAAAACAGTAATAATATCTCTTGATGCCTGCCAAGCTTTCCTTTTCATTTTCTTTGCTTCCTACTCCTTTAACCATTGCTTTTACTTTCCCTCACTTCTGAAGTAAATGATATTCAGTATAAGCTTTTACTTTCAATGTCTTTGCAACTTGCAAGCTGTTGACTGAAATTCCTTATTTGACTTGTGAATATTTTTAATCTGAAAACTTGTTTCAAATCAATTTTGATTTTGCTTAGTAGTCTTTGCCTTTCACTATTGAAAAATTTTCCATTAGGTTTTGAGTGAAGATACAGACTTTAGCACTGGAAAACCAAATATAATGAAACAGCAGAAAGTAAAAAATATAATAAATTATTTGTTCTAAGGGTACAAATCCACTTCTGATGAGCTGTTCAAGTCTCTTCTTTCTGAATTAACCTTTCATTTCTCACAGCTCCTCTGTGGACCTGATTCAGCTAAGGCTTTTTAAAAGACTTTCTATTTAAAAATAATCCCTAAAATGGGTGTTTCACAGTCCCACTTTTCCAAAGGTAAATGCAAAGAAAATTTCAAAGAAGTCTCATTAATTTTTCATAAAATCATAGAATAGGTTGGAAGGAATCTCAAGGATCATCTGGTCCTTTCTTGGCATAACCACAATCTAGACAAGATGGCCCAGCACTCTGTCCACACAAATCTTTAAAGTTTCCAGAGATTGTTTCAAAGGCTCATTGTTCTCATTACAAAACATTTTCCTCTTGAATCTCATCTGAATGGCCCCAAGAGTAGTTTGTACCCATTACCTCTTGCCTTTTCCTTGCGACTCCTTGTCAAAAGGGAGTAGCCACCTCTTTGTAGCCACCCTTGAAATATTGGAATATAATGATAAGGTCTTCCCTAAGCTTGCCTTTCTCAAGGCTGAACAAACCCAGTTCTTTCAGCCTTTTTCCACATGGCAGGCATCCCAGTCCAACTGATGGAAAGAAATGTTTTTCTCTCTTAGTGGAAGAAAGAAGGAAGTTTGTGGAGTAGGAAGCAAGTTATGATCATTAACAAATAGTTTTTTTCATTACATGGGTAAATGGAATACTGAACAGCGGCACAGGAAAAATACAAAAGAAATTGACTCACTAAAATATTTAAAGAGTTTGATCAAATCAGTTACACCATTTCCCTCCCCACGGCCACTTTCTCACTCACCCTCTGTGGAATGGGGAAGAGAAGCAGAGCAGAAAAGTGAGAAAAATCATGAGTTAAGATAAAGACAGTTTAATAGGCAAGGCAAAAGCCACAAATGCAAGCAAAATGAGGAATTTATTCACTGCTGCCCATGGCCAGGCAGGTGTTCAGCCATCTCCAGGAAAACCAGGCTCCGTCATGCAAAATGGTTACTTGGGAAGGCAAACACCACTCTGAATGTTTCTGCTTCCTCCTCCTTCTTCTTTGAGCTTTATATACTGATCATGACACCATAGGGTAGGATTTATCCCTTTGGTCAGTGGGGTTCAGCTGTCCTGGCTGTGTTCCCTCCCAGCTTCCTTGCTGGTGGGATGGGATGAGGAGCAGAAAAGGCCTTGATGTAAGCCTTGCTTAGCAATAACTGAAATGACCCTGTGTTATCAACACTCTTTCCAGCAAAAATCCAAAACATAGCCCTAGCTACTATGATGAAATTTAACTTTATTCTGGCCAAAACCAGTACAGGTTTTCCTCCAGTGATGATAAACTGAGAAGCTGGGGTTTAACTGTAAGTTATGCTAACTATGTGAAAGTTCTGAATAGTGTAGGTATGATGTATCACTAGATGATCTTTAAAGGTCCCATCGAACCCAAATGATTCCTTAAATCTATAAATTTATATAAACCCCCAAATTTAATTTCAGAACAAGAAAGATCTCCTGATCTGAGTTTGAGGTCTTTGGCTGCCTGATTTCCCTCAAAGTAATGTAATTCCTTGGTGAAAATTGTATGAAATAGGGTCATCTAGGTTTCCCTTAGCAGTGTAAGCCTTGAATTTTAATCTGACAGGGAGTGAGGGGATGTTTAAAAATTTAATTAAAATTTAATTTTAATTTGTTATAGAAAAACTGTGTAATTTAGTACTCAAAAACTAGATGTAAGAAAAGAGTAGTTATCTAAGAATATGGAGTTGGTTTCATCTGAATTATTTTCTTATTTGTATACCTATTAAGTAGATTTTATTAATCAGGCTGCAGAATCAGCTAGGAAATCCACAATATTATTCCTACAAAATTTTCTATAGACAGTGCTATTAGAAATCTAGTAGTGACTTTAATAGTAACCAAACAATGTGTATCTGTGAATGAAACTGTGGGAGAGATTTAACAGAGAAATGTAATTTTAAAAAATGCAGAATTATTCACCCAGTATAATGAATTATATGATGTCCCTTAATATCTGTTTATGTTAAAGTTATGGAAACTGTTCCTCGTAATGTAGATGTTCCACATCCTTCTGCACAATGCTGCATGCTGCCCCACAGGGCAATTGTTTTAACTATTTATTGCTTTCTAATTTACAGGATCAGCCTAAGCTGTCAGTGGCCTCAGAAGCCATGCCACCCCAGGCCAATCTTGTTGATTTTCCTTATATTTAAAGCCAATTAGCAGTTGTAAGCTTGGTTACCATCACCTTCTATGTTCTCACCACGAATGTAAAGTCGTTAAGAGTTCATTTGTGTTTCTTCCCTATGCATACAGGAACAATTAGAGCAGGGTAGATGTAGGCCCAAAGCTTTTGGGTAAGTCTCCCCCAGTGCTCAGTTTCTTCCCCACTGCATATCAGCATCATTTAATTATTTAAGAGCAGGGCAGATGTGGTCATGTTTTTTCTTATTTGAGCAGTGATTTTAGTTAGGATTTCCCCGTCAGAGGCTTAAAATGGCAGTCCTCACTTAAAGAATTTTCATTTCACTTTTTCTGACCAAAAGCGAAGGCCACACAGAAAATTAATATAACTTTGCATTTGTAGACACAAAAATAAATATTGGAGAGAAAAAATAAAGGTTACCTGAATGCTGGCATCAGTAAGACAATAAGTTTTTATTATTGTTGTTATTACTATTGTTATTGTTATAACAAAAACTGTTATTGTTTTTGTTGATCATATTATATTGTAATGTTTTACTTAGCTCTATAGCTAAAATTATATTTATGTTTTCTAGGTGTTAGATATCTGCATTTGCTATCAGTGAAATTTGCAAGAAATTATTTTCTGTAGATAAAATTACTATAAGAGGATATCAGCATAAAATATTTGTTAAATATCTGTGTTACTGTTTGAATAGGTTGTATTCAATCCTTTATTCTTTCCTCGGAATATTTCATGCATCTTGTTTCTCATAGCAACATGTGTTCTCAAGACTCTTTCAAATCTATTAATTTGTTTTTTTCTGTATAGTTAAAGCTGTCTCATTAGTCTGTTTCACTTAGGAAAAAGTGTCATTTCAGTGTAGAATTTTTATTTTTTTTTTTTTAGTTTTGGAGAGGAGACTTATGTCTGAATACCTTAGACTTGTTCACATGAGTTTTGACTGAAAGTGCAAGAAATTATTTTTCTAGCAATTTTTGATACGTTCATAAAACCTTAGATTTAGTTTAAAGTGTGTAAAACTCCAGGTTGTATGATGCTGGGTTATAGATACTGAAACAAAGAGGAGATTGGCGGATCACCTGTTTTCTGTCTGGGAAGTGAGTTCTAGAAAATGAGAAAATCAGACAGGGCCAAGTAATTAACCTAAGTTTTTTATAAGGTGAAATGGGTTATTCTCATTCTGACTCAGTGAAGCCTTCAGTTCCATCATTAACTGAACACCTTCACTATAGTGGGGAAGTCAAGATAGGAAGCATCAAAGAAATGTCTCTGCTCTTTCATTTATTGCCAAAGTAATACCAGCAAGGAGAGCTTTGAAAGCCCATCATGTTAAAAAAAAAAAAAGAAAAGAAAAAAAAAGGTAGTCGTAGAAGATGATAATGCAACTTTATCTTATTTAAAGTCTCAAGGTAATACTAAATGTTTAAGTTGAATTGCAAGTTTACTTATTCCCATTCCTGAGGATTCCTAATTTTTGTAAAGTATTTTGCTGTCTAATACTTGAATTACAAGACCCCAAAACAGTTTAAGATCTTTACTGTGCTGACTGCTACAGTTTGTGTAACTCAGTTCTGTAAGCAGAAATATGTATGCACAATTTGTTTGAATAGTGTATACTAGTATCATTTGCATGCTCAGGGGGAAGTATGTGCATGTAAGTTTGTGCAGTGTATATATATATATATATATATTTCAACCTTGCTAGTTTAAATTGTACTAATCATATAAGTTTGTGCAGTTTCTGCCACATGATTCATCCTCACTGTGAAATGGTTTGCAAAGTAATTATTACTGCAAAATATAATCCAAAATTTATACTTTACAGGAAAATAGAGTTGTACATGCGCACAGGCCATTTCATGCATTCATGTTAGCACACAAGTCTTGCTACAGACAGGGCTGGAAGAGGAAGAAAATAGTAAAGTTACACGGAGCTGTATGTCTCCCTAGATGCTTTCCTAATGTATTCTTCTTGTTTTCTATCCTCACTAAAAGTCTCCCCAGCAGTAAGAAGGCTTTGGTGTTGGTTTTGTGTCACAGGAGGCTACACAGTGCACCACACTTCTGCAGCTGGCTGTTCTTCCAGTGCAATGCTACATCAAAGTGTTGTGGAGCCACTTCTGCCCACGTTCAGCTCCATCTTCCAACCAAGCTGTGGGGTGATTTTTCTGCAGCATATCAGGGGTGTCTTGTGAGCACCTAGACAGCTTGAGTCGTCATTGCAGTTCTCTGTTGTTCTTCCTCTTATCTAATAGAGAGATGCTGTAGCATAAAAGATTAAGTAGGGCCTCTTGCAATCTACAGCATGTATGAGTTTCCCTTTTTATGAGATTTTGTTGGAGGACTGAGGTAGGAGAAGGTCTGGGGAGAATTCAGACCTTCAAGTAAAAGATAACCTTTATAAGTGGATTCTTCCAAAAATACTCGGTGGGAAGATTCTGAAATCTAATGTTGTCTCTCTGTTTTCCAGTTGGCAGTGTCACTGAATACTTGCCATTGCAACTGGAATTGTGGTGTCTCCTTTAAACAAGGAACAGAAAGTGCTAGAGTGCTGAACTGAAGCAGAAAAAGAATCATCATGTAGGTTAAAGCACTGACTTGTGTTTTATGTAACTTCTATGTAAGTTTGTGAAAGCCATTTCTACTATATTATTTCAGCCTCATTAGTGTGAACTAATGAACACTCAGGATGAAATTTCACTTAAAACTGTAAGGTGCTTAAATCCTGTAGAGATAAAGCTGTTAGACCTATCCTGGTTGATAGTGGAAGGATTAAAAAACTCTGAATAATTAATACAAGGGAGGAGGATAAAGTATGGCAGAAGACCTAATTGCTTTCTCGAAATGAATCAACAGATAGGCTGCAGTTTAGTGTTTGTTCCACAGGAGATAACAGCTTGAACCAGGTACCCTGCTGCAAGCTCAGAGGTGTTAGTTCAAATCTCAGTCTTGGAAATGCCAGTCCTGTCAATTTAATTAAAATGGCTATGTGGTCAAGGATGGCCATATGTGGATACTGACCATATGACTTCTCTTGACTCTGTTTACAGAGAAAGAAAACTGCATCTGACCTTGTTAGGCTAATTACATCTGTGGTTAATCTTATATTCCCTCCCCCTTGACCTTTCATAAAGTATGAGATGGGAGTAATAGAACGAGATTAGGAAGGGGAAATTTAGACTGAAGGTAAAGAGCATACTCTTGCCAATAACATGTCCTAGGCTGCTATGTGATTTTATGTTTAGGGTTACAGGAATCCCACATCTGTGATCCTTGAAATGTGAAATGGAAACATTTGCCCACGATATTTGTATTAGCTTTTTTTCCATCTCTGATTTTTTTGTGCATGTAGGGTTCTTTCCTATTTCTAAAGGAAATATGTCCTAGATTTTCTTGCCCTGCTAATTCTTTTGAAAAAATCAATGGCACGAATGGTGCAACTTCTGTACCAGATCAGTTAACTATGATTTGTCTAATGATTAAGCATTGTTTAAATAGAAGTGTTTGTATTTCATCCTTTGTGAAAATCTGTTTTTTTTTTTGATAAAGCATCTGTTTGCTATTTCTGTGTCTCATATTTCAATTTTTTTCTCTTTTTCAATATGCATTGACCCTATTTACTTCTTAACCACATAGGTTGCAATTTCTATAACTGAGGTATTGGTTTTTTATAAGGTATTGTATATAGATCTTAGGTTTGGCCCACCTTACATTAAGAGGAGAGGCACCAAATACTTTTAGCATTTTTATATCCAAAAGTTAAACACTAGTTCTTTTCATGATGGATGGAGAGAAAAATAGTGATTTTTTTCATGTGACTTTTTCTCTTTTCTGTTGTTTTGGAGAAACAAAATTTTATGATGTGCAGTATAATCATGATCTGACAGAAAAAGATGAAAAGTAAACTAAAATTGACTTCACAGATGTATTGATATTACGAAGAGGAGGTCTTGTTTTCCCTTTATTTTCTACTTATGCAGAAATGATCCAATTAAATTTTGGGAGGTATTTGTTATTCTTAGCTTTAATATGGTATTTATTGTAACACAAGAAACATGTTCTAAGTTGCAGTGGGGAATGCTCATGTGTGTAGTCTACACTTTTGTTTTTCAGGCTATAAATGCCTCATTCTATCAGTATGTAAATGTGATAATAAATGTATTTTGAGTTTTATTACTAAATTAGAATACTGCACCTTTTTTTCTGCTGTGAGAGAGAGATTTTCATCCTACACATGTTTGATTTTTTTTTCATTTAGAATCATAGAATCATTTGAGTTGGAAAAGACCTATAAGCTCATTGAGTCCAGCCATAAACCTAACAGTGCCAAAATTAAAAGTTTCCCCAAACAACTAATGTTTCTGTCTGTTTGGGCTATTCTTCTCTAATATTTACTAAGATACTAAAAGCAGTTCTGGGAAGGCTTTGGTTTTGTTTGTTTAAAGATTAGGTTTCTAAAATGTGTATGAAAAAACCATGTTAAAAATTCTTACTTGAAAATGTAGTTGGCTATAAAATATTTGAATTTAAAATGATTATGTCATTTTTCTAAGAACTTGTATTCCTTCCACATAAATTAATCAGGTAGCTTATAGCAATTTTGCTTCCCTTTCCTTCCTATGTTTAAAATATTAAAAAAGGATCAAAAATGTGAAGGAACAAATACCAAGGGTAAAAAAATAAATTGAAAGATGTAGAAGATTGGATTCATTCCATGCAATCCCATTTTACTCTTCCTGGGTATAATTTGGCTCCTCACAGTGTTTGGAGTCCCAGACAAGAGTCTATTGGGGGCAATCTTTTTTGTCAATCAGTCCACAGTTGGTGTTTTCAGTACAACCATTGGAAGAAATATATAAGGGAAACACCTAAATGAGGGGAAAGGTGTATTTTGGAAGAAAAGTGATTGGAAAAAAAGCTCATTTACTGAAAAGGCTATTAATTTGAACTTGTGTTTTCCCTAGACAAAGAACCCCCTCAAAACAAGCAAACAGTAGAAAAATCTCCAAACCTGAAATAGCTGCTCCTTGTATTTCATAGAGTAGCTGTTGAGTGCAGACTCTGACTAGTGTAAGTTTGAAGGTAGGCAGAGTAAATTCATGTGCAGTGAAATTTACAGTAACAAGATGATCGAACAGGAAGCATGTTGATGTTGGTCCATCTAATGACAAACTCACTGTAGATGAAGACCACAGTGGCAGTAGAGATGCTTCTGAGGGCTCCCAAGGTACTCTGTTGATAAACTGGAGTGTGGTACATGAAAACTGTAGACTCAGACTTCATGTTTAGTGAAGAAATATAATTTTACCTATTCAGATTTAGGCATATACTCTTCTTAGTAAGTGACACTAATTTAGACTACAGTAGTTCCTGATGCTGAAATAATTGAATTAATTTTTATGTTATGGAAACTTGCATTTATTCAATCATGTTTGATGTTTGTTTTCTCTGGATAATATTATTTCAGCATGTGCTAATTGCTTAGTGTAATCTTTGTATTCTATAAATATTAATGTTCATGAAATGTTAATAACAGCTGATAAAAACAAAATGCAGAAAAATGAGCAATTCTATTAATAAATTTAAATTATTTTATAATTGCATAGATAATTACTAAATTATCAAAATATCAATCATTATGCATGTAGAAATACAGTAGTATGAAATGGATTGAGTATTTTATACAGACTAAGTATAATTTCCCTTCAGCTTTGTTGCTGTTGTGGGTTCAGGCCATTTTATTTAAAACTGAGGTTATAAAATCCTGAGGATCTGATCTTGTGGATAGCCAATTCAAGATAGTTATGTCATTTTAAAGAAGTGCTAATCTCCCAGTACTTTAAATGTCTAATGATGCTGCCTATCTGAAAATCCTGGTCTGTAGTCAAAAGAGGTGTTTTCCGAAAGTGTAAATGTAAAATTTGATTTTAAATCATTGTTTTGGGATTTCGATAAAAATGGACTGACTTTTAGAGGCACCAATAGAAAGTATAAGTTTAGAATATCTGAAGCGATGCATCTCTGAGTTGATGATTTATTAAAGTGTGATTTTAGGTGCAAGATCTAATTTAGATAGCATCAAATTATCTGTGGTTACTGAAATCAAGGTCTTACACTGGAATTTTTTGAAACAATGAGAGGGTGATTTAGGCTGAACTTTTTTTTTTGTTCTGTAAAGGAGAATGAAAATAAAATGAGGAAGATAATGGAGGAAAAATAGGATGAAAAGTGAATTCTATATAAATACAGTTGTCAACTCCACATTGATAAGTATCTTTTACAACTATGAGTTCACTTGTTCTCCAGAAGAAATTTTATTTGTTTCCAAATGCTTTATCACACCATATCCACAGTTCACCTTGGCTTATGTATTAAGCAGTATCAATTAGCTGAGCATTCACTGTGTTGAGTCTTCCAACTGAGTGCGTTGTTTGTGGTATTCTGTGGGTGCCTACCCTTTTAGCATGCAAGTATGTTTAAGATACAATGTAAAAAAAATTGGAACATCCATCATTAATCTGCTGGTTTTGAAGATTTGGTTCTAAGGAAACAAAAAAATTAGTTTTTACATGCACCATCATTGACAGGAATCACAAATAGTCATCTTGCTTCTGATTTCAGTATTTTAATCACTGGAACTTTAATTTTTCCTGCTTGATCTTGAATGTTGATCATATTTTCTTTCTCAACATAGACACAGAGAATATACAGTATATCATGATTAATATAAATGTGGTTTTTGGAAAACCTTTTTTCCATGGCTCCAAAGAAGTGATTAAAAGACAAAGAATTCTGTGAGGTGTAACAGTAAAATTTGGCTTTAATGCTACAAGTCACCTAAAAGATTTTTGTACAAAAAGCTTTCATGTATTCCATGTCCATACATAGGGTGTAATCAAGAAATGCAAACTCCAGTACCATCTTGAAAGTATGGTCTGTTCTTCTTAAGAAAAAAAATACCTTTTTACATGAGTTTTCTTAGTGAGTTCAGATATGAAAGATACTCAGCATTATTTAAAAAATCCGCTTTTGTGACATAGGTAACTACTTACATTATTATCTTCTATCTCTTGTTCAGACGTTATTGGTAGGTTTTTTTTAGAAAGAGGAAACAAGGTGAATCACTGCATTCTTAAACCACTGCAGCATCATGTTTCTGCTCCACAGTGTCCTTTCTGTCACTGTAGTGTGGAAAATATTGTGATTGCAAGTTGTATAGGGCTGCAGGAGAGACTGGTGCATGACTCTTTCAGCATAAAGTCATGAATACACTGCCCTGAATTTAAACTGGCATAAAGATCTTGTCTGTCACTCACAATTTCTTCAGAATTTATTAATATGATAGAGGTTAGGTGTAGGTAGGTTGTTTTTTATATTTTTCAACTTAGTTTTTAACATTTGAAGAACCATTTGCAAAGAGATACTTTTTAAACAATGTGGATTACAGTAGCATGAGTTAATGCTTTGGTCAGTCTGTGCCTGCCATGGAAAATGCATTGCTTATCAGCTTCTCAGATGCATGAGATGTGCAATTAGTGCAGCAATTTTGTATATTTATTCTGAATTCAGAGTGGTTAGTAAAACAATTGGTTTCTTGCAGATAAAAAAACTAATTGAAAGCAATTTAGTTTTGTACATGAGAGAATTCAACATGGTTTGGTTATCTATGTATTTATATTTGGGAGGCAATTAACTGCATAAAGGCCACTCAGAATGGGAGGATATGTTTGTGCATATCTATGTATCCGTGCATTCAGAAGTGACTTACAAAATGTCTGCATTAAAAATGTATTTTTGGGTTCAGAATGTACTTTAATTAAAAAACAAAATCACTACGAGTGCTTTGAATCTCCTTGTAATGAGGTCTGTAAACTATGAAATCTCCGATGCCATGCTTCATGATGTATTTTTCTGCTTTTTCTGTCTGATTACAGATTCTAGGCAGAAGATAAGTTTTATAAATAAAAAACATGAGATAAGAAAACTGAGAATCCTTGTGATACAAAGGAGTAATGTAAAGTTTTGCAGTTTTTGTTTTAGTTATGAAGAAACATTTCATAAACCATTCAATTGTCTTGGACTGATTGCAACCACCAAGAAATGTAACCACTTCATTTATTAGCTGAGTGTTTACATTATTCCATTAGCCATCTGAAGCTGCTTCAAGGACAAGATGATGATGATGATGATTTTTACTATTATTAATAATAATATTAATATTCATATTATTTTTCACATGATTAGCATTATTATTTCAATAATATAAAATTTATATATACTTTGGGAAAGGACAAATATTTCCATATCAACCACAAGAATTAAGTTTCCTGTGCTATGATAAAGAATGAGGAGAGAAAATACATTTTACATATTTTTTTTTCCATCCATGGAGTGTGCAAGGGAGTTAGCAGTGTGAAACTGAAACCCAGGACAATTACACATTCACTACTTTGCCCTTCAACCCTAATGCTAAATGAAGTCCAAGACCCAAGACTAAGAAATTATGGCTTTTTAAATACATTGTTTAGAAAGCTGAGAGTGAAAACCAAATGTATTCCAATGTATTTGATCTGTAGGTAATCTTCAAGACAATACAAAAAAAATAGATTCAGAAGGATGTCTGTGAATAACATGTCTGCTCAAGAAAGGTTATTAGTTTTCTCTAATAGCCTTCCAGCCACTGCCTCAGGATTTGGATGGCCTGAGACAGTTATATTAATGGAAGCAGTGTAGTTGAAACTGCTTTATAATCCTCAGTAAAACCTATGCTATCAAGAGATTGCTGTGATGAAACATTCACAACCATGAAGCTGTTTTTGACATTCATGCAACTGCTGTTTTCTTGGAAACATGTATTCTTGTATTGTGTAAGGCTCACTAAACTGAACTAAAAATGAATTTTACTTTGCTGTGGAAAAAATAAATTTGTTTTTTAATAAAAGTCCAGTAATTGTTGAGTTTCTTTGCTTAAAAAAAGTTTTTTGAAAAATTTAATTGATGTATAGGTATAAGTTTTCAGATTTTTTCTAGGTTCTTGTTTTAAATAGTAAAAATTAAAACCTTTCAGTACATTTTGAGCTTGAAAATCACATTCAGAATATATATGTTACATTGTCCTTACTGTTTTCTTCCATGTCCCATCATGTAATACATTCTCAGGTGTGCAAATCTTTCTTCCCCAGACCTAAAGGTCTTTTCAGTTAGGAGGAAGTTTTTGCAGGATTTGGTCTTTCAAATTTCAGAACCTCAGAAATGGACAGCATTGATGTCTTGGGGGAGAGGGGGAGGAAGAGGGGAAGATTTTAAAAACAGTTTTATACTCTTTAACCTTTCACCTCTCCAACCATGCATAAATTTTCAATGTACTTCAACTCACAGATGTGCTGTTTTTAAGATGAATACATTTTTCAATGAATCTTATTTGTAATTAAAGCTTAAATACTGCACATTAGAAAAATTTTTGTTCTGATTTGCAAAATCTTATCTAACATTCAGATTAGAATAGGTTTGGGCAAAACCAGTATGCATAAAAAACACTTGTAGAAGGTTCAGTGATTAAAGTTTCGTGGCTGATTTTTATGGTGCACTCAACTCTTTCTTACCTTCATCTTGGTTGTGAGATGGTAGTCATACTAGTTAATGCTTGGTGAGTTAAGAAGAGAAATCTAACCATTTTAGTGATATAGAAAAGCATCTTTTCCAATGGATAGGGTAAGTAAGCATGTTCATAACAATATTCCTTAGCCAAGATTTGGTGAAAGTGTGTCTCTAAAATACATACACACATGTGAATTGAGGGGGGAGAAAAGCTAAATATACTTGGACTTGGAGTACCTTTTTTTTTTTAATTCCTTTTCCCTATTTCATTTATCTCACCCCTTGCAGTAGCAATGAACACATTAACAAAGAAAATTAACTTTTCATACTGCCGTGAGTTGTGATCTTGTCAGATCTTGTAAGATAAGCCAACCTGGGCCTAATCAGTATTTTAGAGATCCACAGGGTGCAAAAATGTAAGTTGGCAAAATAAGTTGCTCTTCTCTTGTCAAGATTTCTTTGTTTCTTTTTTTTTTTTTCTAGTAGATGTTATTCTTGTGTGGTTTTTAGTTTATCTTTTTCAGGTGCATTGTTTTGAAAATGCAAATCATGAAATTCCACTATTCATCACTCAATTTTTTGACACACAGCAGTTACTTGAATTTGCTTGTTGCTATACTGAGTAGTGGATACAACTTTTAAATAAGCACTTAAGAGTGTAAAATATTAATATTAAGTAGCATGCAAATATGTTTGTAATTCTAATTAAGTTTACTTCTTGCTATAGCTGTAAGCATAATACCTTTATATGAGGCATACACTATACTTTTGGTATAGTTAAAGGATGCTACAATATGACAGAAGTTAGTATTATTCACTCTGCTCCTAAAAGTGAAAAAATTGTGCTGCTATTGGAATTGTTTTTCTGTTTTGTCAGTGTTGAACAATGAGAAAGCAATAATGAAATTCAAATGTAAGAGCTTCACATCTATCTTCACCTAAAAAAGGTGAACCTAAAAATGGCCATGTCTCCTTCAAAAGCAAATGATGCTGGTAGAAGAATAAAAATATTTCTGTGACATGCTCCCCCAAACTAAAGAAGGGATATTTAACAGCACATGATAAAAGTGTTTTATTTCATTAATTTCACCATTTGCATTTCTTTCAATATCCATTGAACATTAACTTTTAACATTGACTAATTTCTCTGGCAGAGTTCCAATGTTTAATTACTGAATTGTGTAAAGATCTACTGCTTGTTACTATTAATGAAATCTCTGGGCTCTTACTGAGATGCATATTGAAATACATTATCAAATTTTATATGGGTTTAGAAAGAGTGCCCTTTATGCCTCTTTCATAGACCATATTAAAAAATTGCAAGAGTCCGAGAGGCCTAGCATGTATTTGCTGTTTCTGTACAATTTTGAGGCTGTGTGAATTTTACAAAGGAAAAAATCATTGTCACTTACTGATACTATCTCCAAAATTATTTCCTCTACCCCTTTGACAGTCACAATTAAAAAAATTCATCTCAATGCTTTAAAAAAATTTATTCTTGTGAGAAGGCTAAATAATGTGAAATACCTTCAAAAGCATTTCAAGCAGAGTGCTACTCCTAATTTCAGGTTTCCCTGCAATGGATTCCAAATAACCAGAGCAGGAGGAAATTTGTCAACACATTCACAGGTGGTGAAAAACTAGTTGAATGGAGGAGGCGAAGGTGGCAATAACTGTTCCATTTTGGCAGATCCCACTGTTTAATGCAGTCTTGGTGCTGTGTGTAGTCACTTCAGGAATGAGAGGCAAGGACATCAGGATGAGTAGTCAGAGTGCTCCCCCAGGATTCTCACCTAGGCATGTGTGCGTTTGACTTTCAGCTTCATAGAGGTTACTGTTATGTCACTTGCACTATTGTTTGCAAGGGATAAAAGAAGCAGCTTTTCTTGGGCTGATGACTTTGTGATTGAGGAATTTGAGGAAGGAGCTTGGAAGTTCAGTGTAAATAAAAATTGCTGACTTTAGTATAGAAATGAAAAAAGATTTTTTTTTAAATTTTTTTTTTTTTTAGTATGAAAGTGCTGAATGTGTTTGGAGGATGGTTTTGGATTAAAATTTAGGCCAGATTTTTTGAGTTTTGAGGATGCTTAGGCAGAAAGGTTCTTGCAAGCAGGGCAGAAACTTTGGAGGAGTAGTTTGTCCTTGAATATCACTTCTTGTAAAGGTTTCTCTGAATAGATGAAGAAAGATGTTAAATTCATATTTTTGTACCCAGGTTAGTTCTTTAGGTACTTGGCAGTAGAGTTTGCATAAGCAGAGTTTATAAACTCAAAGATTATTAATTCTATTTGAAGACTGGTCTTCCATGGTCACTAAAAGACTGATCCTGCCTTGTTTTTTCTGTAAATTCAGCAGTGCAGAATGATCATATGTGTTTCAAAAGTAATTGATGTGCCTCACATAACCTGATTTTGGGATGCTTCAGCATTGTATATCCTTTACAGTGGTTTAGATTCTTTGGCATTGTGTGGTACACTTATCTGAAAGTCAAATCTTTATTTTGGTATGGGACAGAATTTGGCCATAATTTATGCAGACCCTCTGCGATATCTAGGCACTTTGCTAGGAATTGAGCTTTCTGCTTTAACTCCCAGAGTCTGATCTAAGTCTTATCCTCAGCTTCATTTTAAAGTAGTTATTTTTCTGCCTGACATATTTATATGGGAAGTAGTCTTATTTGTTTTCATGAATTAGACAGACAGCCAAGCTACAATACAAATGTGGAAATAGCTTTATGTTTGAAGGCTTTGCTGGAATCACATGCTGTCATTGGAAGCTCTCTCACTGGAAAACCATAATTAACATTTTTGTGATTTTAATGTGATGAAAAGCTAAAAGGGTGGAGATCAAGATGTACAGCTGTGCAGTAAGAAAGGACTGAATACAGACTGTATGTGAAAGCAGCAGAGAGTATTGTCAGACTAGTCCTATAGCCAGGGCTGCAGGTAGACTGTTTAGGTTACACACTTTAACTTATTTATCCCTCAGTTGGAGGCATGATTTTTTTTTTTGCTAGCATTGCATAGCCAATTCATATAGTGTCATGAGGCAGAGTTTTTCTATGATTCTATATTTTACGTTATTTTTTCTACCTGTGCTTAATTGTGCAGTCCTTTAGCTAGTATACTTGCATTTAGAAGTGTATTTTTTATTTATGCTTTACATTAGTTGTGTGAATATTTAATTGTATCTTTTTGGTATCTTTTAACAGCAGCCTCAGAGTATTTTAAACTAAGGTTTTTAAGAGCAATAATACATCTATAGAAATGAGATGCTTGGGTTTTATCTCCAAATCTTAAAGCACTTTTGAAACATTCAACCTGTTTTAGAAATAGTTTGGGGCTTGATATATTATGTGCTTTTTGCTGTTCTCTGTCACATAGGCATTAAGATGTATAAATGCAGGTACTTAAAAAGCTATATTTTTTTTAGTAATTTTATACTTATGTAATAATTTCTTGTTCTGTTGTATGCTTATTATGCGGAAGTGTGCTAGGTTTTATAACTTCCAAGTTAAGATGTCAGGGTTCTTACTAAATATAATACTTGTTTTATCAGGTACGCAGTACGAGATTATAAAAAAATTATTAATTTCAGTAATTTAGTGAGCTAAAAAAAGATGTTGAGCTCCTGATAAATTGATAAATATGAATATATGCTGGGTAGTTTGTGTATGTTAAAACATCAACACTGAATTATACATAAGGCTGTATCCAGCCATATGATCAAATGCCTTATATTTAAATTAATGTAATACCTTAGTAATTTAAAAATAACACCATAAATAAACTATTTGAGTATACATTACTTCTCTTTATCATTTCTGTTTTCCAGTACTCAAGTAGTTGAAAATTAGCTAAGATACAAATTTTACATTGCTTGCAACTAATGGGAAATTTACAATTCTCCCATGGCACCAGCAAGATCATCTGTCCCAAATTCCCAAATTTATCTGTGAAAATAATTAATGATTTTTCCATATTATATGCTACTTTTTTAAGTTCAGTTAGTACAGGAATTTTCAGAGTGATTCAAGTACATGGCATTTTTGAAGAAGAAAAATTATGGTTTTGCATTAAGGAAAACAAAACCAATTACAAAAAAAAAGGTAGGAAAAGGTAAAGATTCAATTTACTAGGGAAATAAAACTAAACTTTTAAATCAATATTGTTATTTTAGTAACTCTAAGCATGCTTAGGCTATTTGACTAGGGGTTAGGGTATGTGCAGGGTTGCTAATTCTTTTTTTCTGAAACAGAAGTTGACTTAAAAATATATCTCAGAGTTTTCGATCATGTTCCAGGCTTCTGACAATAGGCTGGCACAGGACTCATTATGAACACTGGTGGTAACATTCACCAGGAACATGAGCATATCATCAGGTACTTTCTATTAATTCATGTATTTCCAGTGACCTCATTACAATTTTGTGACTATATAGCCATGCCCACATAGCAGGATTCAATTTACTAGTGAATAAATGAAACCAATATGATAGGCAATTTAGATTTTTTCAAGCTGAGGCTTTACACTGAATGTGTAGATTTGCATTAAAGCTTTTGATGTTACCAAATTGAATGGGAAGTTAAGGTGTTACTTCCTCTATTGTAACTAAAGTCTGAATGAATCACCAGTGGCACCATAGCATTGAGTTGATAAGGTAAGCAGAATGCTGAGCATAGAGAGGTGATAATACACTAATGTACAAATCTTCACGTGTCCTGCATCGCAATCTGCATCATAACAAGGCAGTATGTATCAACGGAGCCAGTTCTAGTGTTGCAGATGCGTAACCAAGATTCTCTTAAGAAACATAAAAACATCAAGCCTTGCTTGATTTCCTTCATTTAGGGAAGACTGAAAAATGATTTTTTTAAACTTCTTACCTTATTGTATGTTGCAGAGTCATCACAATCTCATGTCAGCAGTGGGTAGTCCAACCCACTAAAACAGCTGAACTTGTTTATTTATTAGAGACTGTAATTTTGGTATTCTGCTCAGTTTAAGGACTGCCATGATGCATAGGCCACTGGGCAAGATTTGGTTTGGAAGGTAAAATTTACATTGCTGTTTATAACATTGCCCTGGTGTCGCTAATTAAGTGTGTTTCTCATTTGATTTCTGGTTTAGTTTGGGGGAAATCGGAGTTCTAACAGCATGGCAGGGTTCTGTTTTGGTTTTAATGGAGTGCTCATCATTGCACTTAAATGAGGAAATCCAGTGCTATATACTATTATCAGAGCTAAATAGAATAAACAGAGATTAGATATTCACCAGTGTCCTAAGAGACAGGGTTTATGGTATAGCTTGCAACTTAGATATGTTTTATATTAATTTACTGGTGAAATGCATAATGTTACAAAATCAAAGTAGATGTATACTGGTGTTTGCATCATTTATGAAATTTGAATATAAAGTGGTACAGATTTTGGAAGAGTTTGCATTTAGAATTTCATTTCAACTGAACTGACAGTTGTGGAATCCTCTGTGTAGTACAGAAATTACTTGGTCACAGCACCAAGCTTGACTGAGTTCAAGAAGTGTTTGGATGATACTCTTAGCTGTCCTCAGCTGCTCCTCCTACGGCTTCCCCTCAAGGCCCTTCACCTTCTTTGTTGCCCTCCTTTGGACAGTTTCTAAGAGCTGAATATCTTTCTTATATTGTGGTGCCCAAAACTGCACACAGTATTCAAGGTGAGACTGCCCCAGTGTAGAGCAGAGCGGGACAGTCCCCTCCCTCAACCAGCTGCTGATGCTTTGCCTGATGCCCCCCAGGACACAGTTGGCCCTCCTGGCTGCCAGGGCACAATGACTCAGATTCAACTTAATGTTGACCCGGCCCCCAGGTCCCTTTCCACACTGCTTTCCAGCATCTCATTCCCCACAGTCAGTACAAGTTCCTTACTTATACTGTATTTTGCATATTACATCTTACAAGATCTCTAATAACTTGTCTTGATACATGTAGTCTGAGGTCTGAGAGGGTGTACTTACAGAGTTGCTTGAGAGCAGATGGCAATAAAATGCTTGTACCATTTTACACTTCATAGGAGTTTTAAAATCAAAACTTGGGTAATTTATGCGTTGGAAGCACTGCTTAGGCCTGTCGGTATTGGAGGTATTGGTGAGGTTTGGAACAAAAATTTTCATTTTGTTGGCATTAATAATTTGAAATTTTAAGAAATCATATTTCCAGTGAATGATAGACTGTTTGAAGGAAAAAAATTTCCTACTAAGCAGCAATTTTGGTGAAAAAGTTACTCTCTCTAGTGAAAGCTACAAAACATTCTTTCCAAAATATATTATGTGTCTAGAGGGGACTTACTCCATCGAGTTCCGGTCCATGCTGTTATAATTTTCATGTTATTCTTTAATACTGTAAGTTAGATATGGTAATTTAAAATAGGCTTTACAACATGCAAAATTAACACTTTCAGAAAAATAGTCAGTGTGCTGTTATGAATTCCTCAAGAGAACCTTCCTCAGGATTAAAATCTGTATTTATTGAAACTGTAACTGTGAGAACCGATAAATATGAGAGTAAACCACATGGCAGATACAGGAATGAGACCATGTAAATCAGTAGTAAACCCTAGACAAAACTTCTAGAACACTATACATTTGTCCACATTTCAGAAATTCTTACTCAAAAAGATTTAGATTAAATCTTGAGGCTTAACACTAATCTTCAAGGCCTGGGGAAAAAGAAAAATAGTAGCAAAATTTGAAATAGCAGTTCAGAGCAAGGAGAGACAGAAGCAGGGGAAGACCGAATGCCATAGCAAACTGTTTTAGGAGTATTATAACTTTCTCATAATGCAATATTTTCTGTTATGATCTGAGTAACAATGCCAAGATGCTACTCAACTGGGTGTAGGACACAAAGATTTAGAGTTCCAGAAAAGGCATGTTGACTAATGGGCTATAATTCAGTTTCCAGAAGAACAAATGTGAGGTATTGTATGGAGAACATGATTTAATTTCATGGTTGGGCTGAATTATGACTTTGTCAGTAGCAAAATGTGAAGGTCTTTCCTTGCCTCATGTGGAGTCACTCACCACCTTCTTTCCCCAGAACAAAGCCAAACTTGGGGGAGACTGATGAGACAATTAATATTTGTCCATAGTTGTGATAGTTCTCTTTCTTTCCCCAAAGCCACTGAGTCTGTGTATCCTTCTTTAAATATTTCCTTTGAAGTATCTTTTCATATTAAGGGCTTGTGGGGCTATGAATTAAGACTGTTAAGTCTCTAGAACTAATAAAGATCAGCTTGTTCTTTTATTTTTATTTTATCTTGTTCTCATTTCACACTTGTTCATTTAACTCCTTCAGATTTTCTGTACAGTACTCCGTGTAGTGTCTAATGAAGTTTTGTAGTACTAATCTACTCATCAGGGTTTCCAGAGTAATTATTCTCATGAGTTAAAAAATGAAGCATGCATGGCATAACCCTTCTCCTCCTCCCTTCCACTCCCCTTTGCTGGCATCCTGTAAAATTATATTCCCACATCACTATTTGACATCTGGTTTCATTTCTCAAAACTTATCTGGAAATCTTTACTAGGTTCATCAAAGGTCTTTATAAAAAAAATTGAAGTATTTAAATAAACTTTGCTGCAACTTTTGTTAGCTGAGTTAAGTGCATTAAGAAAGGAGGTAATTACTAATATGCTATACACTGGTTTTCCCTATGTATACATATGACCTGTAAAGAATGAAAAAGACACCCTTATTATCCTGCCCACTAGCAAGGAACTTACTAAGTGGATATAGTTTCTGATGATGTTTCTTCTTTACCTCATGCAGAAGTGATCTGTCTAACTTGAAGGTAGTTCAGAACTATAATGGAGTGATGAGTAAAGTTTTTCAAAGCATACTATGGTGAAAAAATCTTGCCTACAAGATTTTTTGTTTTCCAAAAACAACAAAAATAAATCTCCTGTTCAGAATAGGATGAAACTAAGATTTCTCCCCCTCTTTATTTCTTTTTTTCCCAGCAGTAGGGCGGTGTTATCCCAGGAGAGGTAGTAGTTTTGTGGTTTGAATCAGACAAAACAGGGAGTAGCATTCAAGTCTCACAGCTGGATAAACTGATCCCACCAACTAACCTCTCGTGTTAGGTGAGTGGGAACCCTTTCCATATGAAATTTTCCTCAAACTCTAATGGGTATTAAATAGTTTATTTCAAGGAACATCTGATAAAAGAAAATTGAAAAAGAATCTCAACTATATCTCTATTAGTAACTCAGTGTGTTTGTGTTTTTGTGAGTGTGTGTTTGTTTATATGAGGTTTTGTTGACATAGCTTCTGCATTGTAATGACAGGAATGTTGCCAAAAATGGAGTTATTCTTTATATACTTCCAATTAAATAAATGTTGTAAAGTATCTTCAAAGATTTAGATGTTTCTTGCTGTTCCTTGAGTGACTTGCAGAATAAAGCCTACCTGCTGTTGTAAAAATCTTTAGCTACCTGAGAACACTCTGAATTTAGGATTCCATTTGGGTATGTAGTTTCTGGTTTTGGTACCTGAGTGCAAAAAAGGCTATTGTCTGCATCATTACATACCTAATAATTTTAAGTGTGCAATGCTAAATGCAAGAATATGCTGTGTAAAGTGGTACCTTAAGCAGAACGTGTGGAGTTACTAGTTCTGATAAAATATTGTGTCACAAGTATGCTGAGATGCTATCTTTTTTTTTTTTTTTTTTTTTTTTTTGCTACAGGTGTAATACAGGTATAGTGACATATTAATTTTTTTTAAATTAAAACAAGTTTTTTCATAAAAAAATATTCTAAACAAAGATTGAAGTATCACATATCTGCATTCTTGAAAACCTAAATGACACTGTCTTTTATTTCCTAAGAAATGGATATAGACATTCTGTAAATTTCTCCTACCAGTTTAAGGAAATAGTAGTGTGGATAGTCAGGTATCCATCTCAGTCAAAATGTCTAGAACATGTTTGCTTACAAGAACCTTTGACTTATTTATAGTTTGTCGTTTTCTTTATGACTTACTGTGCTTTTTTTCCTACTAATTGGCAATTGAAATAGATCTTTATATCAAGCACTAAGTAGTGGGACCATACTGTCAGAAGTGAAGTATCTTGTGTAAGAATATGCTTGCTGATTTGAAAGGAAGAAAATAAACTTCTGAAAGCCATGCTTTCAAGAAATGGAAAGCTAATCCAAATGACAGAAAATTAGCCAGTCTGTTACTAAAGCTGATCTCTAGCTCTATTTTTTCCACTAAGGACAAATTGGCCAAGTAACTTCAAAGTAAAACTATAATCACAGATAATCCTAGTTATTTTTACCCTCTTTATATGCTTTTTTGCATAGCTATGGTAAATCACTGAATTTAGTTTCCTTATAAATGGTAAAATATTTTCAAAATGTTATTCAGCAGCATTAAGGACATTGTTTAATTTACTCTGAACTTACTCTGTGAGGAAAAGGTGTGGACAAAGCTACAAAGGACTCACCAGAAGTTTCCCCACATACAGATGAATTAACAGTCAAAGATTCATATCACATACGATTTCGTCTTACCTTTGGATGGTCTGAATTCATGAAAGGTTTGTTGTACTGCAGGTTTTGACATTTACATTAAAAAAATATATGTCCTCACAATTTTCAGGGCTGTTGAATTTCCAGTTAGTCGAAACTAAAGTTACTTCCAGTAACTTTAAGATAATTTGCTTCGCATTTGTAAAGATATCTTCCAGATCTGAATTAGTGAAATACTTTCATAAGTAATATTGCACAACAGTTCTATTGAATTGTGTGAAACATTCTCATTTATCCCCATCTTGGTAATTGAAATGACAAATTTCAGTCTTACAGCTCTCCAGTTTAGGTCTCTTAATGTAAGAAGGTCCAAATGAAGACAAACTAAAAGCCCATGTAGCTGGTATACTATCTCAGATGATGGCTCATTGTGAATGCTATGAGAAGGGTAAGGCAAGAGCGTGAGCTGTTAGCATGATTTTCCCAGACTATTCCCCTAGCATCCAGGATATTGTAGTTCAGGGAATTCCTAGCCAAGAAGTAATTTTTTATGTGTTCCCCTTCTGCTAGTATGTTCAGTCACTTTTTAATCCTCTTTAAGCTGTGAAAAAATTGTCATGTGCTTATTAAACATTATCCACTTATGGTATTTACTTTGTTCTAAATCTCTTGTCATCTGGTTTTATTTGATGTTCTCTTGTTCTTGTATTGGTAGACTGGAAAATAATTTCCTATTTTCCATTTGTCTTATAATTTTGTGGCCCTTTATCATATTTCAGTTTATTGTCCTTCTAGTTTGGATGGTTATTTAGTTGTTTCTTGTGCAGAGGCCAATCCATCTGGTGACTACACAAATTTTCCATCAGACTTTTCACTCCTGCAGGAAGGAAGAGGATTACTGTGAATTTTTGTGCCTTTGACATATTGTTGCTCACTGTCTTTTTTTTTTTTCTTGGCTCATATCTTTTTACATACAATCACTCGGAGTGTATATTCACGTTTTCATCCTGTGGACACAGCTTCAACTTTTTGTAGGTTCCCTTCACAGCCGTACATTCAATTTTTTCAACATTAAAGGTACTGAATGCAATGTGAAAATTTACCTGAGTTTCAAGTTTTGAAGTCTGGAACAATATATATTTGTGAAGGCAAGAAAAAACCATCTTGTCTAACTGCTTCATAAGCCAAAATGCAGAATAATTTGGGCTTCAACAAGGTATAAATGAATCTCAGTTATTTTCATATGGATTAATAATGTTATTAATTTCTCTGAACTTTTGAATAGATATAAATTTTTTTTTATATCTATTTTATATCTATGTTTTATCTATATATTTTGTTATATTTGACTTGACAGTGCTAAACAGAATATGAAGTGCTGCAGAGACACAGACCTGAGTAGGTCATCCATTGCTCAACAGTATTCTATCAGCTAAAGACAGAATAAGGCTTCAAAAAAGAATTTTTACTTGTCTTGGTTAGCTTAATTGATAAACTATTTCACAGGAAGCTTAGAGCCATAATAGAGGCAAAGGCAACAGATGGTCAGTAGTAATAAGTAAATAGTTTGTCATGGTGGCCAAGATGAATTCGCAAAGGTATGACACAGAAGAATCTTTGAGAGGAAAGTGCTTTTCTTTTTAATTTAGTCTACTCTAAGTATAAAATATCCTGTATATTGGAATTTCTATACAGTGGTTGCTACAGGAGAGCTGACAGTTTATGGTACATTTTAAATGAAAACTTAATAAACTAGTTATTAACCAACTAATGTTAATTTGACAGATACTAGTCTTGTCATAATTCACTGAAATAAATAACTCCAAAAAACACTGCCTTTTAATGGTAGTTCTGCTTTGTATCATTTTCATAATGAAAAACCTCATGAGCCATTTATTGTATATGTCATTCTTTACTTTTTATGCTTTTGAAAGTGCTTAACAGTAAAAGAGGGGAAATTACCCTTAATTTACCAGTGTTTTTTTAGTTGCCAAATATACAAGCTTGTTGTCATGGAGATCAGTGCACAACTCAGATGCCTGATTCACTGCTGGTAAAGAGAGCACCTTAATGGATTATCACGTAAATGTTTGACTATATTAAATAGCTAAATAAACTGCAGGGATTAGAACACATTTATTTTAGGATGCAAAGGAACTTAGTACTATTCCAACATCTACTCTCAGTCCAGTAAGTACTTGTAAAAGACACAGCTTTTCATTCTTTGCTCCTGTTCCAGGTCACATATTCTTAGCACCACAAAAGAACTTGTACCCATTATAACCCTTAGAGAAGTGCCCTGTAAAACTGAACTGAAAAACTAATGTAAATATGAACTCTAAACTGCATCCTCTTGGGCATTTAAAGAGCAAGAGTGCGTTGGAGACGTGATTTGAAATGGTGTAAAAGTATCTTTTCTTTTTATGTTTAAAGTGGAAGAATAAATTCTTCATAGTGACTGAGCAGTTCAGAGGCAGGACGGGGGTTTCTGCCTTGCATGTTTCACATCTTGCAGCTGATTCAGGGCTGCTGGTGCTAATTTTTTTCCATCACAGAACTGAGAGACTGAGCAAGGCTATGTTAATGTTTTTTTACTGAAAGTATCCCCTAATATTTCTGCAATTATGAGCTTGCTCTCTCCTTACATTGTGGAGATTCTTACTGAGCAGTTCATGTACAGACTTGAGAAGGGAAGAAAATCCAGTGGTGCTACTTCTTCTTTCCAAATAATTGCAGAGGCAAGTTGCTTGCACGATGAGAACATATCACAGTCAGAGGGTGACTCCAGGGATATAGTGTTATCTGTTGTGCAAGAGAGAGCTAGGACATTTACATGACTTCTGTCCCACATGGATCTCCTTACACAAAGAGCTGTTATACTTTGCCTTGTACTTTGGATCTCAGAGGCTTAACATTTTGTCTGTATAACACTTAATCTTCTGCTTTTATCTGAGCCTTCTGAGCGTATTTTAATCCAATTTCCCTGAAAACATAATGTAGGGAAGGAAGTGATCTCATTTCATGCTCACTGTGAGTAGTGAAGGCTGAGACAATTTGATGGCTGAGATGTTCATATTCAGAGGGACTGTAGTTGTGACTGCCTTTTTGCAAACACTGGGTAGGGGAAGGGACTTCCACTGTCCTGTCCAACTAGATTGTGTATGCATTGATTTTAAAAGAGAAATCATATCAGAGCTGTTGTTATTGGGGTTTATGTTTTCATCTTTTATTGGCAGTAAAGTTTCTCCATGTAATCACAGTATGAGGTTGTATTCCTCATCCTGCTAATTGGCACCATATTCAGAAGTTCTGTCAGTTTGTCCTTATCTTTCCTCCTTAGTTTGTCTCTGTGGATGAGTAAGCTGAGTTACATGCTGTAGTGCTTGGATGTATCACACTTCAGTGGTTTTAGCACATCTATTTTCTTTGAATACAAAAGGTTAATTTCATTTCAGTGTAGGTTAAATCTGGATACTGACCTTTACAACTGGAAAAACAGATAGAATCATAGTTTAATTAACCTTCCAACCAGGACACATATTTGAAACATATTCAAGAAACGATATGTTTTAAATACTACTGAGATCACTGGTATCCAGAAACATTATAATTGTCCAGAATTAGACAAAAGTTTATTACTGAAGTGGAGAAGCATAGAGCTGAGTTTGGAAAGAATTAAGGTAAACTGAAAACAGAATATTGAAATTATGTCTTCATACTTTGTCTTTATTGTGAAATAGGAACAGCAAAGAAGATACTGAAATTGTCTAATTCTCTACTGACATTTTCCCTAACCTATCAGCTTTTCCAGCTCACTATGATACTGTTCCGTTGCCCTTCCAAGTTAAAACACGAACAAGTTCTGTAGAATTAGACTTTTTGTGCTGTTTTGAGAGAAACTAAACTCTGAAAGCAAGTAAGGAGAAAGAAATATAGATTTCATCCCTTGACATTGTCTTTTCTTGATCACTCAGCATTTGTAATCAGTTAAATGCCTAATAAAAACATCAGGCCTTTAAACTGAATCTTTAATCATTCTCCGAGACTCTTCTCTGTAATAATTTCTTCTCTAGTATCTCAGATTGTGAAAGCTCTGTTTTGCTTCTTTATAGTAATAATTGGCAAGAGTACTGTTTCTGTATGAGGGAAAAAATATTCATTTGGAGATAAAGATGGTTTTTTAGACCTTAAAATGAATCCTTGAATACCGTCTGTATTTTTTATATTTGTATATGCCAATGTTTGCATGAGCTGGGAGGTCTAGTTGCCAAAAATCTGAAAGGTAACATTTTGCTGAGGATGTTCTATGAGCATCAGATTGCAAAGTGGGGACCACTAACTGAGATAAATGAGCCAGATCTTCAGTGGACAAATCTCCAGTTGACACTGTGTAAGTCACTAGTTAAATACCTGCTTCAGATACAAGTGGCAAAATATTGTTTATTTTCTTAAAATAGTATAACTGTGCTTGAAGTCCTTTCCAACACAGCCTCCTGGAAATATGCAATTGTACTGAAGACTAAAAGTCTAGACCATTTATCACACTGAAATCTACTGAAAGGAGAGGAAGTATGGTATTTATTATTATATTTAGAAAATTACACTAGTGATTGGGTGTAATGTTATTTCACATTGTGCTGTGACTAAGCAAGTAGGATTCCTTGGTGAGAAAGCACAGAAAAGAATAGAATGAAATCACACATGCTTCATTGTTGCCTGCAGTAATGGAAAAAATTAAACTGATATTGAAGACAGTAATTAAAATGTTTCATGAATAAGAGACTAGATAATTTCAGTGGTGTTTTTAGCAGCTAGAGCCTTGAAGACAAACACATGTAAATGTATAGAGTATTGTGTGCAAATACTCAAGTCAATTACAGTGTCAGGATGTTACTCCCAACACATTAGTCTAAATTCTATGCCGTAATTAACAGATATGAATAAAATAAATATATTCTATTTTATATTCTGGTAAGTAGTTATTTATAGCCACCCTGGGAAAGTTTGAATTATTGTCTGTCCTTATTATGCTAGGGGCTTTTTATTAAGCATGAAAGTCTGACTGAGAGGAATTAATAACCATCTACAATGTCTTTGCATTATGGTTAATCAGATATCTTGTCAGAGCTGCTTCTTATATTTTGGTCTTATTTTTCTGTTCATTTGTCACATCTAGAATCAGAAAGTGCAGTCTCAACAGTAAAATCTTCTCTTGCTAGGGTAATGATTTGTCTTCCCCAGGACAGTACTGTTGTTATCTGTTTTTCCCAACTTTCCTCCTCCTTAGCCCTTTGGTGTTCCTCTTTGCATATGAGAGATTTCTGTTTATAGCACAAAATCTTCTAAGAAGGAGTAATCAGTAAATGCTGTGCTGTACGTGTCCATCTCTCAACACATCTTTGAGACTGAATATGTAGGTCATGTCTGTCTGTAGAAACCTGTCATGAATATGTATGACTTGCTTGGCAAATCTGCTAAAAAATAGGTCTGTACCGTGTTCCTCACTTCTTTTTACCTGCTTTATTTTATGTTTAAAATAGGAGCAACACTTAGCCTTTTAATTAAACATCAGGGTAGCTATAAGAAAAAAACAAACTTTTGTATAATAGTTTCCCTCCATCCCCTGACTGAATAAATGAATATATACCCATAGTTAGGCTTGTGAGTTCTAAGAATAAGCCTAGCTTAATTGTGTTTTCTACAGCATGCTTTTATTAATGAATATAATGAATATTTCAGAAAGCAGAGGGGGAAAAAATTGCTGTCATAAAATATTCTAGAGATAACTGAAACAAGGATATAGCATTGCAACAGGATGCCCAGGGAAGTGGTCGAGTCACCACTCCAGGAGATATTTAAAAGATTTCTAAACATGGTGCTTGGGAACATGGTTTAGTGGTAGACCTGGTAGTGCCAGGGTTACGGTAGGACTCAGTGATCTAAGAGGTCTTTTCCAAACTAAACAATTCTATGATTCTGTGGTTTATGAAGGATGAACTGATGTACATAGAAAGAAGATTTGAATTAACTTCAGTGTTAGTTCTAAAACAGAGAAGTGGTTGTAGAGACATATTTTAACTTGAAACTGTCTTTGCTCAAATTTTCTACACCTGAATATATATATAAAATAAATATATCACTCCAGGAACTTTCATATAGAACTTTGCTGGAAAGAATTTTATAGGAATTTTGTCATTCAGGCCCTAAAGTATATATTTTGCTTTGATATTTAAAGAGGGATGAGTTACAATGTTTACATTTATGTTGAAAATTACAAACTTCATAATAACTAAACTAGTTATATTAAATGATAAGCCAAAATCTGCTTAATTATTTGTTAATCTCAGTTGTCAATCTAGCATTAAGATGAATTTAGGGATTTCCAGAAGAGATAGGAAAGATACTAATGAATATATCTGTGCAATCTATGTGCATCTTGGATTCAATTGGCATAAAGTATCTTCATGTCCTTACATTTTTTATTTTCAGCTTGTAAGGTTTCAGACATGCTAGGCCCATAGCACCAAGATTTACAGGGCCTGCTGGTACAGAATAAATTACTCAGTTGGTAACATTTATGATTTTTCAGCTGCATTCAGCAGTAGAAATCCTGACCACCAAAATACAACATAAATTCTCTTACTCCTACTCTTGTCTAGTGTCAGTATTCTCTCTGAGCTCTGTTGTTCTGCATGCATTTCTGTTCTGTTCATGGAGATCTTTGAGATACAGGTTTGCTTCATGTCAGAAGCCAGGCATATAGTCAACAGGTTGTTCTTTGTCCAGTTCTGTTTCCATTTTTTTTTCTTAGCTTTATTACTTAACATATAGAATTTGTGGTTAAGAACTTAATTATCTATAGCTTTCCTCCAATTCTTGTTGCAGTTGGAGTTCAGTGGATTCAGGGTGAATAATGAATCGAATTTGCCAGTGAAGGGTGGAACCTGTATTTTAAAAAGATTTGAATGCTTGGACATCCTTTAGAGGACTGGGGAAAGTGCTATTTCCTTTAATTTTTCCCTTTACTCAGAGGAGTTTGAGTTAAAGGGGCACTAAAGACATAAAACTTGTAATCAGATAAAAGATATAAAAAACTGTGATATTTGAACATACAACACATAATCAAGTAATGTTTTATAGCTCTATTGTAATTGAGGCATTTTGTGTATTTAATCTTTTGTCCTTTGATAAATACGTGGCTGTTAGAAAACTGCTTGACCATCATGAGTCTTTCATCTCTGGTACTAATTGACTGGAATCCAGCAGGTCACAATAACAGGCAGACAGCAAAATGACCCCTGAATTCCCCCTTCTGAAACAAGTTAGTTGGTCCTTTCAATTAAAAAAAAATCTGCATATAGTCATGTTTAACAAAGATAAAACTGAATGCATGCCATACTGTGAATTAAAAATAAAATTACATGGACCACAGGCCATGTCTACTTTCTTGCAAAAAAATCGCTATCCCTTACTTCTTACAACTATTTGCTGAAATATGTGTACTGACCACCAAGAGTGTTCTTACAAGAGATGTTCATTGCAGACACCAGATGTTTGGGGTAGCATCCTGAAGGACGAGAAAAGGATGTCATGGATGAGAGAAAAATCAAGAGTATTCAGACTGATAATTGAACAAACATTGATTGGAGTTCAACATGGTGATGAAAAGACTTCTCTTCAGATTCGCTGAGTCTTACAGAAAAGTAAAGTTTTCGTCTTGTACTGGGAGCTTTGGAAAATAGAGTGCCTAGTGTATGCAAGAAACCAGAGGAGTGGTTGACTGGCTCAAAACAACAAGGTGGGAAGTAGTGGGGGAACAGGGTAAGCGCTGTGGGACAGTGGGTGGGACAGCACACTGCTCCCCCCACCCTTGAGCCTTCTCACCCTGCACTATGTAGCACATGAGCATTTGAAAAGTCAGCCCCAGCCCACACTGTAATGGGGGTGGCTGAGCACGTGGGCCTGCAGGGAACATTGCTCTGTGTAAAATGCAGGCACAGGACTTTGTTGTTGAAATTAGTGTGAGCTCACCTGGGGGATGGCCCAAGCAAACCTGAACTGGTAAAAGCTGTTCCACATGGTGTGCTCCACTACCCTAGATTTAAAAGCTGCTGAGACCACACTAGATCCTAGGGTGGTGACTATCTACCTTTCTCTGTCTCATTTTTCTTTTTCTTTCTCTTTCTTCTCCTGTCTTCTTCTTCATATTGTAAGCAGGACCAAAAAATTCCAGTTGATGCCTTATTAAGTGCCCTGTTGTATGTGCATAAATTAGACTGCGAAGTTAAACTTTGGCAAATGCCTTATTCTATCAGAATGTTCTAAAGTTTGCAAGTAAAAGTTGTATTTTAACCTCCTAAGAATTTTGTTGTTTTTCCCATGCACTGCCCAGAGTAAATCCATTTACCCTCCCTAAACCCGCCGAGCAGACTGTGGCATTGCAGTGTACTAAAGTGCTGTCATGTTGTACAGGATAGAATGGAAAACCAGGATAGAATGTACAGGATAGCAGGGAAAACCATATCTTTATTGATTAAGGGTGAAAATACTTAAATACATTATCTGTAAATGATAGCAGTGTCTAAATGATAGACCCATTTGACTTAGGAGTGCTGCAGGGAAATTATTGTGTTCCATTTCTGTTCATCACAGAAAAAAGACAAAATGATAATTTGATGTTATAGTGCGAAAGATCCTATTTCGCTTTTTGTTCTTTGTGTCAAACCCATTTAAGAAGGGTAACACAGTATGAACAGAAGTGATAATTATCATTTGAAACCAAGAGATGTACAGTGACATATATATGTCACACCTGTGCAGCAGTAATGAAACAAAGGTAAACTTCTAGTCATACATTAGCAAAGCAGATTGGCAGATTAAAACCTGCAGGCTGCTGCATTTGTATTTTATAGAAAAAAGGATATGGAAATTAGTGTTTGTCTTCATTTTCTATAGCGGATTAATGCCGAGAAAAAAAGCATAAAACATTTTCAGTTTTTCAAGGTAAGGTATCTTTATCAACCACACCCAAACACAAAATCCCCATACCATGACTTCGGTATTAAATGAATGTAAATCAAATGTTAGTGCAATCATGCAGGTTGTTTATAATTGCCAGGTAATTTAGACATTAGCAACCAAACAGCAGAAGGAAGAAGGTTTTGACATGTGGAAATCTATCACAAATTATATGGCTTACCTGTTTTAACTAAAGTGCTCTGACTAATATAGCAAGATGGTGCAAATTAAACATTGATAAAATAATAATTAAAAGCTCTGTGTTTTTGCTGAAGAGAAGTAACTTGGCAAATAGCAGTGGAAAACAAAAACATTAGTAAGATGTTTGTAGGTGAAGACATATTTCTAAATGTAACAAATCTACAGACACTATGTGTCAGAGAAATTAGAGCCTTGTACTGAATGTCAATAACCACAGTTCTCTGGTGAAAAACTTAACAGTGATGGATTCATGCAATTACTCTCCCTCTCTGTAGGATCACTTTTGTCTCTAAAGACCAAGCTTTTTAAAATGCCCGTATGCATAGAGAAAATGTTACTCTTTATAGGGTTTCATATTCTGACAAAACAGGGAAAACATTTTTCCATGTTTATTTTTCATTCCATCTCTTTTCCTTTGTATTTACCTTATTTTTTTTAAAATTTATTTATTTTCATAACATTTTCTTCAGTTTTAATTAATATTATCCCTCTGCATTTTCTCATTCAGTTTCATTTGTGGATCATACTTCATTCATCTTCCTAATAGCAGGGTATGTCACTATAAACTAGCAGTTTATTGATTTTTAAATTATAGTCTTCCTATCTTTTTCCCTGTGACTTTTTAATAAGAAGGTAATGGCAGATTTCACTTGTCCGTTATCTGTGTTTGCAGCTTTTAATTTTTGACTATGTGGTCAGCTTTGACAGGCATCACTTGTCTCTTGTTAGAAAAGTACTACTAGGAACTATCATTTTAGCAGCCTTTTTTCTCTTTTTCTTTTTTTTTTTTTCTTTCCCCCCCAAGTATAATCTGAAGAGCATAGGCAGATAATTTTAGTAGGTTTTTCATGCAGTGTTATGCTTGATGCTTGCTGTTCACCAAACAGTTCTTGAGTTGACAAGAACGGATACTATTTTAGATGTGAATTTTTGCATACTAAGTATTTTAAAATATACCTATTCATAGAGAACAACCATGGATAAAATGCCTGTGATTTTTCTTAAGGTTAAAGTACTGTCAGCTGATGGATTCAGTGAGTGAAACTAGCTGTGAAATATGAAAATTTGGCATCATTTAAACAATGGAGACAATAATTTGAAATTATGGGGTTTTTAGATTATGTTAACCTAGAAACTGATTAGGATATTGATGTCCCTAGTTCTGATAGGTACTGTCATTTGGAAGTGAGCTGCGTGGTATAACACTGATTTCTTTTTGAAAAGAAGAGTGCCATGAACCTCTCTGCCAGTAGGTTTAGTCTGTCTATTGCCCTAGATCAAGGAAACAGAAAGATCTACTGGCACCAGGCTGTTGCTACACAACAGTGAACTGCTTATTGCCCAAGTCTATCCTTAGCAACATAGATGGTTTCTTCTTGCTTACGCTTATATATTGGTCTTCTGAAATCCTGCCCTTTTTCAGTTTAGTTCTTTTAACCTGTTGTGGTTTAAGGCCAGCTGGCAACTAAGCCCCACACAGTCACTCACTCACTTCACCTGTGTTGGGATGGAGTAGAGAATTGTAAAAGTGAGAGGCCTTTCGGTTTGCAATAAAGACAGTTTAATAGGTAAAGCAAAAGCCACACACACAAGCAAAGCAAAACAACTTTCTCTACTTTCACTACTTTCCATGGGCAGGCAGGTGTTCAGCCATTGCCAGGAAAGCGGAGCTATATCTCATTTTTAACAGTTACTTGGGAAGACAAATGCCATACTTCCAAATGTTCCCCCTGTCTTTTTTCCCCCCTTAATATGCTGAGCATGATGCCATATGGTCTGGGGGGTCAGCTGTCCTGGCTGTGTCCCCTCCCAACTCCTTGTGCACCCCCAGCCTCCTCGCTGGTGGGCTGAGGTGAGAGGCAGAAAAGACCTTGACTCTGTGTAGGCATTACTCAGCAACAACCAAAACAGGCCTGAACTATCAACACTGTTTCTAGTACAGTGGAAAACACACTCCTATACTATCAACTCTGAAGAAAATTAACTCTATCCCAGCCAAAACCAGCACAAACCTCATTCTTATTCGTAGTAAGCATTACCGGAAATAATTTTCCAATAAAAGCCTCTGACCAGCTTCTTACCTCATGATCAGTCAAGGGCAACTATGTAAGACATTTTTTTTTTACTGATTTGTGTGGAACCAATTTCCAGCTTTATAGTTATTTAATTTGTAATTTTGGCAAGGATTTCTGGGAACTTTTCATTTTTGCTACTTATGGCACAACAAATTAAAATCTGGCTCTTTATGTGATCTGAGAAAGGAATTTCACTTATGTCAGGTGAGTGTTTAGTGTGTGCTGTTTTCTGACTGTATTCTGTGCATGTTTGTGCTTTGTGTCAAGGTTGATTCAATACTGGGTTTGTTTGGGTTTTTTTTAATGTAATGGTATATTTATTGCCATTTAAAATCAGTTTTGACCTTGGACATATGTGCAACGTAGGGAAAGTAACTGAATGTTGTAACATGGAAGATATGCATGTAATTGCAGGTAGAAGCATCACTATGAAAGCCTGAACAGCAAGCATGCTATTGATGCATCTTGGCCTGTGATGGAAATTGCTTTGAGCCTCGTTAAATTGTAATTAGCATTTTCAACTCGAAAGGATGGTGGATCAGATTCTGATACATATATCATGCTTATTAGCAGCTTACACTGAAAATAACTTGCTACACTGAGACTGATATGGAGATAGGAATCTAGCAGACTAGAGATACCAGCACAGAATGCAGCTATAAGTAACACAGCATGTCTGTGCCATGCAGTTGATGGCATTGTAGATTTTTGTTTAAATGATGAAAAAGAAAATAACTTCCTAAAATGTTTAACTCCCTATTGCAGTAGAAGTACCAATGTAAAATTTTTATGGTTTTCTGTGCTGCAAATCTGGCCACAAGGATTACTTAGGTGCATAATAAGTAACAGGACCTATGACAAGTAAAGCATCTGTACATTACGTAGCCTATGAATATGTAGGTTCCTTGATCAATGCTACATACTCTTCTACCCACGTATAAATGTGGCAAACATGCAACTTCTAGGGTAATTAAACTAGCTTTTTTTTATGTCACACTGGATTATGTAGTCTGTTTCCACAAATGACAGTCAGAAAGGCATTTCGAAATGCTTCAACACCCTCAGAAGCTTTGTTTGTGTTAATCAGCTGGTTTTCCACGGTTGTGCGTTACAACAGAGACCTTCAGTCTGTTTAGATTTACCTTCTCTTTTTGTCTTTTCCCTGGTGACCTTGTAGGTGATTTGACATGAATGTTGAACAAAAAAAGTGAAGTTAAAATTTCTTAGAATGTCAAGTTATTTGTTTACAAAGAAGGGAGATAAATTTTGTTACATTTTCAAATATAGACTTACCTACCAATAATTTTATATTTGGTTATTTAGTGGGATGATTAATTTATAAGAGGAATTATATGGCTACCTGTTGGATATCTGAAAGTATGAAAAGAATTAGATAGCACAGAAAATAATTACATGAAAAATAAAAGATAACTGTCAGTTGATGATAGGCTGTTTTCTCAGTATTGTTTTAGAGCTAAATTCTGCTTTGACTTCCTTTCAGAACTGAAATTCCTCACATCAGAGCTGTTTAGGAATTGCCAGTTACTCTGAAACTTGTTAGTATGTTATCACCAGCACTCCCCCTCCCCGCACCCCTTTCCCATAGAGAACAGACTGTACAGGTCCGAACTGCCAAGAGGTAGGTTGTATGCTCTGTCAGTAGTGACACTGTCGTTATCTTCTTGGTATAAATAGTCATAAATAAATACTAATATGCTTGTATTTATTTTAATAATTTAGACCCCAACACAAGAAACTGAAATAGTTTTTGAATAATGCAACAACAGGTGCACCATGGAAGACTGTTATCCTGGCTCTGGCTATTTGCAGTAGCAGATGACTAATAAAGAGTAAATATAAATAGCTAGCTATATAATTTTAGCTGTTTTATTTATATATATGCAATACAGTATATATGGATAATAGAAATGGTAAATATTATATGTATTTTCTTGATTAATTTTATTAATAATTGTTGTTATTTATATTTTATTATTTTAATTAAGAGTTACATCTGTTTCACAGTCTGATATTTCCAGTGAGCTTTTTTTTCTGTGAGTTGTCACTTTGAATCTGTTTGTTAGTATTGGAAACATTCTGGGTTCCACAGTAAAATTATGCATGATGCCCAGTAATTACAGTGTGTTTATGTTTTAATTAATTATGGGCATTGGAGTTTTTGTTTATCAGTTAAAGCAAATGTTGCCTGGTTTGTGATTTTGTCTTTGTGCTGGTTTAAAGGTAAACCAGCAGGGGAAATGAACTCAACTCAAAAGAGAGATTATAAGTCAGAATAACAATTTAATAAAATAATACAATAAGTATAATGATACAGACAAACAATTGGTTTTAACCCACAAAACCCAAATATATAACCCAGCACCCTGGGGCATGACATGTGTTATGACATGACTCGTAGATGAAAATCTGTCATTACAATCATATATAGAACTACAAGGCTGAGGACTGGGTGCAGATGTGTGAAGCAGCACGTGGCACCACTGGGATGCAAAGATTAGAGCCCACAGAAAAGAAAACAAAGACAAAATATTCTCTACAAAGGGGTTTTTTGGGGTGGTTTGGATGTATTTGTATGACAAAAGCTGTTACTTAAGATTCTGCTGTGAACCGAGATATTCTGATTAATTCTTGATGCTGTTTTGCTCACTTCAGAGAGATGAAGTGCAATCCATTAGCAAGCTGCATGGGTCAGCCCAAGTGATGCTCAAAGCCAGAGCAAAACAAGGGGCAGCTAGGGAAAGAAACCAGACAAATGGATTAGTTTAAAATGCGCTGTGCTACCCAACAATACTTAAAATCATTAACCGTGTGCATGAATATTTATATATGAGTCAGAAAGCAACCAGCTAATCTACTGCTTTCCCCTTTAGAATGGGAGCCTGAACTGTTTGCAGCAGTCTTTTAGAAATTTATTATTATTAACCTGTTCCTCTACCCAGACAGAGTTTTATTCTCTTGCTTTAAAAAAACCTGTAAAAACAACTGTTTGTTAGCAATGCAAGGCACATTTCCCAACTGGAAAAAAAGAGCTGTATCTAAGCTTTAGAAAGTTTAATGGGCTTAAATTTAAGATGGTCACTGAAAATAATATCAGTTCAAGAACCCAGTCTTGGGCTGAAGTTTTAGGAGGTAGTTTACTGTCAAAAAAAGAGAGATTTTGCAATTGCTTTAAATTATTTTAATTACTTATTGCATACAGAATTCTTTTCTTGGTATGATGGGGGAGGACAGTGCTTATAACATTCCTCCAAAAGCACTTTCATGAACATGTCATAATCTGAAATTTTGCGGCATTATTTCCCCTTTGTCTTCCTCCCAGAATTTATATTGAAGGCTGAATTACATTTTCAATTATACCTTTGTAAATGATTTTGGAAAAACTGAATTCTTAGAAAATTTACAAACACAGACTGATTTTTCTTGATATTCCAGTAGAATAGCTACAGGAACTTGTTTCTGTGCCATCACATTTTTTAAAAGATACCTGATGAGTGTTTGCTGGATGTAACACAGGATAGAAGAGATGAGATATTGGTGGTACAGGATGTCTGGTAGTAAGGAGGGGCATTTAATTGAGGACTGTATAATACAACATACAACCCAAAAAGCTCATATCTCTCCAGAAGGAGTCTTGCGCATTGTTGTTTTGCTGTTTTGTTGACTGGAGCAAAACACAGTTTAAGAATTTTAGAGATCTCTCTGAATATTTTTTTTTTAACTTTGCTCAAGGGCCGGAACTCTGTGTGTGTAAATTTAGAAAACTCGGTCAGGGACATCAAAAATCCTCATTACAGACATTAAATAATTCCTGGTGAGAAGCGTAATTCTAAAAGGTGAATGCTACTTTCTTTGAAATAATCTGTTTGGAAGGATGTGATAAAACATCTCCTTGATACACAAAAAATTGAATAGATTTTTGAACATATATGTCTTTGGATATTCCTTTGGATATGTCTTTCCTCTACTCTGCACTGATGCAGCCTCACCTGGAGTTCTGTGTACAGTTTTGGGCACCACAATATAAGAAAGATATTAAGCTCTTAGAAAGCATCCAAAAGAGGGCCATGAAGGTGGTGAAGGGCCTTGAGGGGAAGCTGTATGAGGAGCAGCTGAGGTCACTTGGTCTGTTCAGCCTGGAGGAGACTGATGGGAGACCTCATTGCAGTCTACAACTTCCTTGTGAGGGGGAGAGAAGGGGCAGGCACTGATGTCTCCTCTGTGGTGACCAGTGACAGGACTCGAGGGAACAGCATGAAGCTAAGTCGGGGAGGTTTAGGTTGGACATCAGGAACAAGTTCTTCACCCAGAAGAGCTAGGTTCTTGGGTACTAGGACAGGCTCCCCAGGGAAGTGGTCACAGCACCAGGCCTGATGGAGTTCAAGAAGCATTTGGACAATGCTCTCAAGCACATGGTATGATTCTTGGGTACTCCGACACAGGACCAGGAGTTGGACTCAGTGATCCTGATTGGACCCTTCCAACTCTGCAAATTCTTTGATTCTATGAATTTATGATAACTTTTAAAATGTAAATTAGTATTGAATGTGTGCAAAAAAATCCTATTATTAATGTTTAGCAAGCTTGTAGGAAAAGCATTCTTCAATAAAGATAGTTTCTCTTCACTTACAGATATAACAAAAATCAATTAATCCTAACAATGTGAGTACTTTGTAAAGATAAATCATTAAACAGAAGCACAGATATTCTTTAAGGACACATTTCAAAAGTGGTTCTGCTATAACGTCTGTATTTTGTTCTTTGTGTGAATAGTCATGCAAGTTCAGTGGGAACTTCAGTAAAGAATTCTGTCTTTGATGTACGGTTCTTCAGTGCAACATTTTGTGTTCTATTCCTGTGCTTGTCAGAATAAATCTCCGCGAAATACCTGAACCTAGTAATGACAATTAAATTTATTTATTTGGTTTTCTAAAAGCTGTAGGGCCAACACTCTTTCTATTTAGACTGTTTAATGTATGAACTAGTACTTTGCAGAGTGTGGATGCTGGGAGTTTTCAGTTAGAGAGTCAGAAGCTTGTAACTCAAATGAAGGAGATAATGTGCCAGAGAGAAGAATGAATTATGTAAAAAGCCTCAAGAGCTCTAGTCAAGAAACAGATTTTGAAAATTAATCTTGAATAACGGAATGGTAAAGGAATTTGGAGTTCCAGAGTTCACTACACTGTCAGAAAATACAATGTATTTTTTTAGTCCAAGTGATGGGGGTAAAGGCTGCATGCTTTTAGCAGGGAGCTTCTTAACTGTGATCCCTGTCCATAATTTTGAACCACAAAGCGGGATTTAATTTCATGGGTCCATAACTTCTATTATTTTGAGGTCAAAACAGAGTTCCTCTGAACATTGTATCCAGAATATCCGGACTGTATTTCCTATGGTTATAAATGCAGACATTCAAAACTGTATATAATGTTGTTGAGAAAGGATAAGCAATTACCAGAGCTATAGTGGATAGTATGTCATAGAAGTAATATTTGAATCATAGGATACTGCAAGTCAGAAAGGATCATCTACTCCACTTCCCTGTTCAGAATGGGGGCAAACTAAAGGGCAAAGTGTAATAAATGAATGCATAACTTGAAGAAGTCATTTTTTTAAAATTGGTCTTAAAAAAAAGATGAGACTGACAAACAAACCTGAAGGTGGTTGAGTCCTGAGAATTAGCTGCTATGATAGAATAAAATGGAGAGGACTGTGTGGTCAGAGAGTTCAGTGATGCTAGATTTTGAGGGCAAGAGTCTACTTAGTGCTAGTGAAGACAAAGTAGAAAGAGTTCAGTGTATTAATATTTGCCGTGCAAAAAAAATTATGGCACTGAGGGATGCAATAAAAACATAAGCTACCTACAGTCTAAAGCAAGAGAGATATGTAGGCATATGGAACAACAAGTAGTTTTTAAATTATTTTTTCATATAGGTGTGCTTACTGGAGTTGAGATCAAAGCAACTTTTTAATACAAAAATGACAAATAAAAGTGCTTTCTTCTAAATGTTTGCTGACAAATTGCCTAAGGGGTTTTTTTTTTGTCATTTTTGCGATCTCAAAGCTGTTCTATGCTACAAATTATTTGGAAAATGCTAATTCCTAGGCTAGACATGAGCCTTTTGTAGCTGGAAGCTCCTTTATTTTTCTTACCTCTTTACCTCAGGTTGAGGGGAGATGGGTCATAGTCAAGTTGAAAGCCTTTTGTGGACATGTATGCATGAAATTATTAATGTATGTGTTTGCCTGCCACAGTGATGCATGAATTGCAGATTAAGCTACAGAGGTGAAAGCTTTACTTTGGATTTTGATCCCCTGTTCCCCCAAGTAGGTTATCTAACAAACCTACACACATGATATCTAGTTCAACTCCTTCTAGGTAAAAATCAATCTTGTTGACATGAATATTTCACCTGACTGTTTGAACCTACATTCTCAGTGCTGAGAAAAATACTTTCATGACCTCCTTAAGATACATGCATTTACCAAGGAGATGGGCTCTGTTTCTGAAATATTTTACCTTTTTAGTGCAAATTAAACTGAATCTATTGCGAGAAAAGTGTAAATACTGAACAAATTTTTAAACCACTGCTTCACTCCTTCCTTTGGATTACTAGAAAAAAGAAAAAAAACAACAGAAAACAGCATGTGCTGTAGAAATGTAGCTCTTCAACATACACTTTATTAATGGATTTTAGCCTATGGTGTTGGATTGTCTGTATATGTTGTTTGCAAGGCTGAGAGTGGATGGAGGAGTAGATGTTAAATTGAACTACATCTCTGGCTGATTACAATTTATTGTTCTCAGAACATATCTGGCCAGGAAGTAATCTAGTACAGTTAATTTTGTTGAGAGGATGAATTCAACTTTTCAAGCAGGAATGTGTCCAGTGTGACTAGGAGGTTTTTATTAGTTGTCCTGAAACATTCCTTTTCATACCTAAGTACCAGTTTTCGTGAGAAGCTCTGATGATACATTGATCTTTCATTCAAAAAAAATTTTTTTTAAAAAAACTGCAAAACAAACCAACAGTAGTTACATGCTAGCATTAATTTCTTACAGAAATTTCTTTCAACTTTTATTCATGTAATTTGAAAGAATATTGTAGTGGTTTATTTGTTGCGCTGTCTTTCATTGTACAGTCAGTAGCCAAATGGAAGAAAAATAGAGGAAGAGAAACTCTCTGCAGTCACAATCACAAAAACAATTATGTAGAATCCAAATGACATAACTTTTTTTCATCTTTTAATTTTGTTTTCCAGAATGATAAATCCCCAGGCCGTTCCACAAGTCGATCAAGTAATATTTCAAAGGTATGTGGAATCTATTTCCTTTGCAGAGAATTTAAAGAAAACTAAGTTATCAAATATACAGTACTTTAATCCACTTAACCATATATTCATTATATAATATTTTCATTATAAAAATCAGATTTTAAATTTTTGCTGCTGAACATTATGCTTACCATGTAAACTTCATCATAAAGTATAAATGTACAATTAGTTTTTACTGTAATATGTGTAATAATAATAAGCAAATAACAAATGTAGTTTTTTCACCTGCTTTCCACAAGAGTTTAGTGTTACATTAACACTTTGGCTTATGGTGGAATTACTGCTTGATTTTTCTCCCCCTACCCTATCCAAATCATAACAGCTGTAATGTGTAAAGCTATGTATCTGTCATCAGTTTGGACTGAATTCTGAATTGCTTTTACAGGGATTTGTGGTTCACTGAAGCCAGGACTTTACATCTAGATGCTTTTTGGTTTCTAGGAAATGAAGAAGGAAAAATTTAGGAAAGGCAAAATGTGATTTATACTGGAGTTCTTTGGTTTTAACCCACTTTTTTCTGTATTTTTGGTTCAGATGTGGCTGAAATCTTTGCCAAAAAGCCAGGATATACAGGAGGTAAAAGATAAAAACTCAATAACTGTTTGCATCCAAGCCTAAATATCTACCATGTATTACATTTGTATCTAAATATTTAATATTTTTCATTCAGTGCAAGCACAGTATCTTTAAAACTCTTCCCTACAATATTTTTGTCTGTGGGGTACACACTGTAAAACTCTTCTGTTCTTGGAGCCATAAAACCAAAAAACCAAACTGTGATTTTAATTAAAAATACTAGTTCTATCTTAGGTTCTGCTCTTTTACATTAAGAAGAGAATAAAAAAAAGTCAGGGAAAAAGGTGTAGAATGTGGTATATTCTACAGCCTGTTATAGATTATGGCTAAATCTCTTTCAGACTCACTATCTATTATTAAAAATTATATAGTTATAGAATTAAAAGCTTGATCACGGTGAAATTGTATTTATTATTTTTTTAGGAGTTTTGAATGTATGTCTGTAATTAATGTAAGTCTATATTGACTTGCTATTATTTTTTCTCCTTTTTTAAAGTCAGATTTGTGAGTTACACTGTGACAAATCATAGATAGAGTCACTGACATGAGAAACATGGCAGCGACTAGTATTTATTTTAACATATTCTGCAGTAATCAGTATAGTTGCTTATTAGAACAGGACACTTGCACTGTTTTAAGTTGCACTCTTTCAGTGTTGCACTTAATCTTTTTCTGATGTATAGCATAATTCATTGTTTTGGATCAATTTTTCTATGTGACGCTACCTGCCAATGAAGCTTTTCTAATGCTGAAAGACTTTTGATTGGAAATTCGGATTTGTTTGTTGTCCAGTGCTTTTTGTTTCCAAATGTTTTTTTTGGAAAACGGGATGTTATGTATTTGTGTATACATGGAAAAGCAAACATCTGACCTTGCAGGTTAATATTGCATGGCAGAAAGTAATAGTAACAAATACTGCACCTTAAAAAACAAAATTGAAAGTCAGGTGAACTATACACGAAAGGCAAGAGCTGTGTTCTGTGCGGTGTCAGATCTTGCTCACAGTAAAAATTTCAATGGACAGAAAAATTAGAAAGTATTTATTTAAAAATAAGAATTAGAGTAATTAAAACATTGTCTTTTACTGCTTTCATTTGCCTGTATGAATAAGTTAAAAAGGTTCGGAGTTACATCTGTGTGTTGTGTATTCCACCCTCGGTTGTATGTGGAACTTCTGCCCCAGAGCAAAGTAAACGTTCAGGATATCACTGGATTTTGTACCAACCTATTTTTGAAATTAGGTGTAGCAAAGATTCTGCAAATACAAATTCATATTTCATAATTCTCTTAAGTTGTTTATTCAGAGAGGACACCTGAGGTTTGCAGTGTATGTTTGGGCAATTTTGCATGCTAGGTACATTAACTCTGCATTTTGTGCTATTACAAATTGAACTGAATTGTTGAACATTGAATATGTCTTATCTAGACATAATGAGAAGGAATAGCTTTGATTTGTTTGTTTTTCACCAGGTGCTAGTTAGTATTTACCTATTCAATCTAGAGATTTTAAAACCAAACATTCCCTAGAGGAGTGGGGTATGTGTGTGGAAATCAACACTTCAGTTTTACTGTTCGCTTTTGCTGTCCATTGAGAGTGCAGAAATTCAGCAAGTTGCAAAGACTTTTCTTACCTTGCATATAATTTTAACTACCTTAGGCAAATGAAAGGACAAACTACACTACCTTGTATTGACAAAGTGTAGCAATAGTTACTAATTATGGCTTTCAAAACCTGTCTACTGTAATACACATAAAGAAAAACATAGAATTATTGGAAATGTGAGTTATGAACCAGCCTTACTGGTTTTAAATTATTATTATTTTTTTCAGCATTAGACATTTTTTCCCACCCATTTCCTGTTGTGCTGGTGGAAGATCCAACTTTATTCTTCCTTGTAACAGATAGTCTTGTGCAGCGTTCTGGATTTCAGAATTGAAATTTTTCTACCTACATGTGTTTAAAATCTAAGTAAATTAATAATTTGACTTGGTCATTACCTGTTCTCCGTTGCTTAGTTCTGTGCACTGTAGATTTTTTCATTAAACTTCTTACGTCTTCCTAAATATGTATATAATTTAAGAGAAAAGCTAGTCAAAGGAGGATCTGGTTGATTCATTTTTTTTCTGTTGTGGTTAACCAATGGAACAAATCTTGTGTTTGAGTTACAGTCCATAGAGGTTATGCTTTATATGTGTTTCTGAGGCTGCCTGGTTATGTTAAAATGATTTCTGGAAGAAATGTTTCTAAACATTGTAATTATCCTTCTGCATGTTAATTATGATTCAAGAGCTCTATGGAGAAGGATGCTTACTCAGCAGTAAGATTGGAAATTCTCTAATGGGAACTTTGGGCTTATTTTTCAATGCAGAGAAACTCAGGCTTGGAACAAATTGCCTGATTTTTGTTTTGGCTCAATTACTTCTCAAAAGCCTGGAGCAGGTGTTAGAACACTTTTTCTTTACAAGTCTCTGAAGCATCCATCTAATAAAACTCTTTTGAGTTACATCAGGAAGTGAGGTGATTGTTTTGGATTATTGTGTGTGATAATATTCACTGGTCTAATTTAGAATATGAATAATAATAGAGAAAAAACAGAAGGAAAGAATTGTTTTTACAGTATGTTTATGCAAGTCCTATACTGATTTCTTGTGTCAGGTTGTGGTTCTCTCAGTGAGATACAAACAAAAACCAAAAGGCCTGTCAAAGTAGTGCTAACTAAAGTTCAAGATGAAAAATTTATTTTCACTGTATTAACTCTTGATTTGAGCTACTCGGTTTCCGATTCTGAAACAAATTTCACAAACTGGATATCAAGTTCTGTAATAAGTAATATAATATTTATCCTTTTGAATTATAAATTACCATCTAATTTCTTCTGTTGAAATTGAACAATCTTTCGCTTAGGTTTTGATATTTTCAAATTTTTCATCCTCTCTCAGTGAATATATGAGGAGTCCTGTATTGCAGTTTGGATGATTTACACCACTTGAAGCAGAACTCACTTCTACACACTATAGTTTTTTTAATGGGTAAACTTGCCATCATGCCTTTGGAAGCAATACCAACAGAGAACATGTAATATCTTCTATTTGCATTATTGCAAATGCAAGCAAAAATGATAGTTTTTTTAGTGGAAAAAAACATAAAGGAACTTAAAGGGTCTTCTAAAATAAGTTTGTATCATGGATAGCCAGATAGAGGACTGCACTTTGATAGCCAGAAAGAGGATTGCAGCATTTCCAAGATACCTGTTGCATGACGGAATCCTAAAGAGCAATTGTGTGACCCCTTGCATTTTGCTACAGGGGACTGCACTGCTACAGGTTGCTCCATAGTTCTTATTGTTCTTTGCCAATTTCACACTAATAATAAATGAAAATTCTCTTCCAGATTTGTGGTGGGTGGTTTTTTTTTCGAGGAGCTCCACCCTTTCCGAGCATAGCTTCTAGATAACTGTAGTAACTCAGAAAACTTAGGGCTTTCAAAAGAGAAAACAAACCAAGTAAAAAAAAAAGTCCTTGCTCTTCTAAAGTGTAAAATTTCAGTCTTCAAAAGTACTGTTACAGTGACTAATACCAGGTATACAAAACTGGCATTAAAATATGATTGTAAATGTTATGTTAGTCATCTAAATGATTCTTCTTGCTCATAAACAGAATCATTATTATCAAAGGTGAAGACTAACCTGGCACTTAGCTCTCATTTACTGAAAAAACCAACAGCACAAAGTAAACAAATTAGTGAAAAGATTTTATTCACCAAAACATAATTCATTTTGAAGGCAAAAAAACCTAACCCTAAAACTAGATCAAATTGCATAGTGACTGTTTCTGCACCTTTTTTCCCTCGTAGATATAAATGTTTGATTTCTACTTGTAGAGAATACTTCATGGTTTGTCCATACAATTTATGCTTTATTTACAATAAAATCAGCAAAAGGCATGTCTGCAGAATTTGCCTAAGTCTGCCTAAAACTTGAACTTATGAATAAAATTGCATTAAATACATGTTGGTTCCAGGGGAAAACCATTGAAAATAGTACATTTTCAGTTTACTCTTGGATACATTCTTTTTTGGCCTGTTTTAAACTCATGTTCTAATGGGAGGGAAAACATAAAAAAAGTGATTGTATGTATACAAAAACATGTACAGTTATACAGATTCTGCTTTATTAAATCACAGTTCTTACCAGTCATGTGTTTTGAGTGTACCTAAATGTGCCACATTGACACATCCAGACAAAATTGCATATATGTGTGAAATGTGTTAAGAGCCACAATCTTAATGTTTTTTATACAAGCTTACTTAGTGTGTAATGCCTATTTAGTTTCTATGAATACATTTTGTTATCACAGAATTCAGTCCTTCCTATGATAGCCAGTATCATACAGGAGAAGTAGCTTTGATTTGTTTTCAGTAAACAGAGTATGCAAGTTATTACATATGCTTATTGTTTATAATTATTGTAATAATAATTATGGTATGTAACATACCTACTGCATTCTGGAAATCTTTACATGGCATTTATTTTTTCACCATGGCACTCAGAAGCAGATTTCATGTATTTGTCCTAGAAAGAAATTCATTTAAGCAAACTTTATTTCTACAGTGGCACAAAATGGGGTTGGAGGGGACATAGGAGGTTGTGCAGTTTGAGGTTTATTGAACTTCTCCTGTTTTCGTAATGATGTATTGTCAGGCTTTCACTTCTTCTCGTTTAGTAATTTCAATATTCTTTCTACAACTCTTTTGATTTGGCACATTTAGGTTTCTCTCTTCCTTTGGGCTGGAATAAATAGATATCGAATACACACTACAATAGAGTTGTTCAAATATAATAATGATATCTTCATGAAGTAGAATTTATCCAGTTTGTCTCCTGCAAAGTCCATCAGACCAAATGGTGGGTGTGTGCACTCACATACATATGCACTTGTGAGAGGACGGCAGAAATGTCATCTAAATGAGATCTGTTTAGTATATAGGAACATTTTGAGGCTTTTAGTCTTGCAGATAGAAGGATATGTGAAAACAGGTGCCTTCTTTGGAATAGAAAGTCTAAATGGTTTTCTGAATGCTAATACTGACTACCTTTAAAACTTAAGTGCTACAAAATCTAGTGACAAAGAAGATAGACATTTTGTGCTTCACCTTTCCTGCAGGTGAATTTCCATTTAGCTCCCTCCAGCACAACTGCTGATCTCATGTTCTGCAGTTTTTGTGTAAGAAACAGCACATCCCTTGTTCCAATTGCGTATATCAGAGTGTTTTTCCTTCAGAAGTATGAAAAATTTTCATTAAGAAAGTGATAGTGGCTATAAAGATGCATCCTTGAAGCGAATCATAGATCAAAATTATTGTGTTACTCTGATACAAAGACTTTTGCAAACTGTAATCCATCTGATAACTCAGAGGTTCACTAGCAGATCTTCTGTGTCTATAGAAAGAGTGGATTTTTGAGTCAAAGCTGTACCTTGAAAATAAAGATTAACGTAAATCACAGGAGACAGGAGAAAACAACTTAAACAAGCTGATTGAGTCTACAAGTCAAAGTTGTAAGTACTTTTATTGGCTTCATTTTTTAAATAATAGGATAGATTTGCCACTTGCAATTTTGATTTTAGATTTCAAACCATTTTATGACATGATCATACTGGCTTTCAAAGGGGCTGAATGATATTGTTCAGCAGAATCGTAAGGATATTTCTTTTTGTTCCTTTTGTGTTACTTTTCCCTTTCTTCCTTCTCTTCAGAGGCAGGTGGAAGAAGGGGAAGGAGGATAGGAGACAAAGACAAGGTTTAGGGAAGAAATATGCAAGGAATAATTTACCCCCAGAAAATCTGTGAAAACTAATTTAACAGAAATTGAGTTACCAAATAATTTAATGGTTGCTGTAAAGCCATAAATCAGACTATATATAACAGCTTTGAGATCTAAACACAAAGCAAGAACACCATCATAAAGAAACAAATAAAGAAAAGGAAAAAACCCCAAAACTATACAAACCAAAACCTAGAAACCCTCTCCCCCAAACCCATGTGCATAAGTTTCAGTTGCCATCAAGACACAGCTTGTAAGATATACCCAACTTGAGTCACCTTCACCAGGTTTTTGAACTTTTTAGACCCAAGGAATCGTCCACGTAGAGATTCATAAAGGTGATGTGTTCCACAAAAGGTGCATGGTTTACAAAGCAAATATTTTCAGATTAAAATACACAGTCTCAGTTTCCTGCTGAGCTTCTTGCCATGCAAACTGCTCTCATCTTCTAAGGTATCTGTCCCTTTGTGTGCTGATTTTTAAATAGGATAGAGTTTCATCTTTTTAACTGTAATGGCTGGTGGGATCTGGAGGATTCTGTGATGCATCACTGCTATTAGAGCAAACTCAATAGGAGAATAAAAGTATTAGATATATTCCCTGTCTGCCCTAACACCTGTCAGTTTTCTGCAACTTTCTACTTTAGCAATGACGTAAGTTGACCAGCTTTTGGAAATGTCTCTGGCCTTCCTTATTCAGAACAGACACATCAGAGGATTCATTAGCCTTTTGGTGATTTCTGTGAGGCCATTTTATATAAGCTGTCCATTACATCTGGTTTGTTATTTTAAAGCTTCACTCCATTCCTATGTGCATGCTTTACACTTGTGGAACATGTTTTTAGTCAGCTTTTCTGTTAGGTCAAAGTAGAGCCCTTCTCTGTTTTTAAGAAGAGCACAACTTGACTCACATTCTTGAACTAGTTTCAACATGCAGGGCTAAGCAACGTATGGCCTATGAGTACTCCCATTTTTTGTTATTATCTGGAAAATTCTGTCAGATCTTGAACGCCAAAGTAAAGGCAGTCTTGATTTGAAATTCTTATTGCTTTCATCAGTTGAACTTCTCTCTGTCCCCTGTTTCTGTCTTTGCTGGCCTTTTAACACAGACACGTGTGTGACACTGAAGTCTCCTTGTGTCAGGTACATGATTATCATCTCACTTGTCCTGAAAACTCTGTGTTTACCAGTATTCTGTTTGAAAAGAACACTATCAATTCCTGTTGAACATACCAAAAATAATTATGGATGAGTGCTCTGTCATGTCTGTTAATTGAATTGCATATCCTTGACTAGAGAGTTCATCTAAACTGGCCAAGACAGCTGAAGGTGGTGACTGGGGAATCTCTCTCTACTAACAATGTTTTTGAAATGTCAAACATAATCAGCTGGAGTTGGCATTATCCCTCAGACCTCTTCCTTGTGTTGATAGCATAGAGAAATGAGCTGCCTTGCTTATAAATTAATTGTGAGACAGCTTTATTTTGAATTACCACATTTAATTCTGCTGCTGATATAATTTGCTATGATAAAATTAGTGCTTGTTTAGTTTTCCCTTTCCAATAAGCTGTACAATATAGCTGTCTGAAGAGGGACATTCATTTAAGAAATACTATTTTTTAAAAAAATCATTATTCTGCCTGCCAAGTGGAATTAGAGTCCTTCAGCATGAGTCTGATCCCTCTATTTACTAAATACAGTATCTTAAAATATTCAGTGTGCTGCACAGCAATATAGCAATGGGATAGCAATTATAGCAATAAGATCTGTCTACCTGAGACTGTTTCCGACATCTGTTGCATATATATTCCCGAAAGAGTTGGATTGATAAGATGAGAGCAGAATACCTTCAAACTATCTTGTTCAGGTTTGTCGAATATGCCTTGAAGATACACAATTCTCTCTTAAATACACAATCCAACTAATTGCCACGTTAGGTGTCTTCACTCTGAGACTGGAATCAAGACTATAATTTTTATTATTTTTTTTCAATTAGTTTGAGATGTATAGCTTGTAGAGGAGATGGTTAAGAGTGGATATTGCCCAAAGAATTGGGGTAAGCCTGGAGGAAGTGCTGGCAGCAGAAAGCAGATGCAATTAGTGCTATCAGAACAGGGTAGGGTGAAAAAGCAGAGGGGTTTGGGGGCAAAGTCTGGACTAGGCTTCCAGCTGAGTTGAATTTTACAGGTTTTTAAAAACAACTGTGAATTATTATATTGATGTGGCATGTGGTAGCAGGGACAGACTTGACACTAACAGGTCACTCTACTCCTATATAATTTTCAGAGATAAGAATAGATTTATTTACAAAATAAATACCTGTGAGGAACACAACTAAGGATCAGAAAATTAATATCAGAAACACTAAGTTTCTTGATTTTGTGAATCACTGCATCAGTTAATTTTTATTTCTACGGCATCAAACACTTTTAAGATTCAGCTGGACAGGGTGCTGGGACATGTTGTCTAGACTGTGCTTTTGCCAAGAAAAGTTGGACTAGGTGATCATTGAGGTATCTTCCAACCTGGTATTCTATGATTCTGTGATTTTTACCATTAGGACCTAATTTAAAGTAGATAAAAATCAAAATTTGTATTTAAAAGTTGTAGAAGCCAATTGAATAAACTTGCTCACAGGTAAGAATCTGAATTATCTTGTGTATAACTTGGCATTTTGGAGTTTTCTTGCTTTGTTTTTGAAGACTTAAGTGGTGCATTGGCATTTTGTCTGCCCAAGTGTCATGTTTGCTCCAATAGGGATTAGACAAACAAGCTAAAAGCATTCATTATTTTAAAAGATTTTTACATAAATTATTTTTGAAGGAAATAAACTTTTCTCTGAGTTATGTGTAGCTAAACATAACATCATTATGCCAGTGCAGGGGAACTAGAAAGTAAATTTGACTGAGCAGGGCTGAAAGAGTCCAGATCTCCTTGCAGTTGAGAGTGATATATAAGATTTAGGTAATCAAACTGGTAATGTAATTTTTACTTTAAAATAATTAGATTTCCACCTGTCTGCAGTCCCAAATAGTAAGTGTAAAAGCTTTTCAAGGAATTTGTTTTAATTTTTGGCTTGATTTCAGCCTTCTTAAGAACTGTCTAGCTGACTTCCTGCTTTAATAGCTGCTCAAACTTTCTTGAACCAGTGCAGACCTACTGTATGGTTACTGGGCCAGCTTATCCATTCTCCTTATCCCTTCAAAAGATGCTTGTGGCAAGATGATATAAAAATAGCTTTTACAGCATGGAGATGACCTGACCACCAGTTAAGATCAAGCCAAACCCCTGTAGTACAGCAATCCTGAAGGAAGCAATGCTGACAGTCCTGCAGCTGTGAGGGGAAAAAAGAAGTGGGAGCTCATGAGAGATGAATTCGGGAGTCCACACTTGACTCTGGGGCTGGATTGCTTCAGCAGTCCTTCACTGGGGGTTTAGTCTGGAGGGACATTTTTTCACATGCAGCAGCAGCAGCATATAGCCCAACAACTTGGTTCTGGTGATGATGTCTACATACTTTCTCATTAAATAGTTAAGCTATGCCTAATTACATAAAACTAATCACAGAGGCTGAGGTGGAAAAAGATTATATACCCAACCATATATATATACCATAGGTTTCTAATATGCATGTAAGAAAAATTCATACTCTGTCACAGTGCATGTGATTGAAATGTTGCTATTGTAGAAAAGGAGATGTGAAATACAGTTTCTCTCACTGATACTTGTCCTTTTTTTCCAGCATTAGACTGCATGGAGGAACATTAATGTTCCTCCTTGTTCCTCCAGACATTGCAAAAACATTGTGTCCATATGCTTTATCAATTTAATTTCTCAAGTTGGCTTTGTTTTTGTATCTCCAAGTTTCATTCATGGTAGTGAAAAATTAGTAATATTGTTAGTGGATTTTGGTGTATTTTTGTGATATTAATCAATAGGTAAAAAGAGTTACTTGAATTCCAAAAGCTAGAAGATTTTTTTAATACAAAAGCACCATTCTTAAGTCTCAACTGGTATCCAGTCAAAAGCAAAAATGCACACAGTGGTGACTGATGTTTCCAAAAGCTGTATGCATTAAATGTAATGGATATTAAGAACCCTGGATAAAAGTGAAGTGTCAGCAGGTACACTGTACAGCAGGTACAATAATGTAATTATTTTTGCTCATACTACTAATTTTCAAACACCTTTTTGACACCACAAAAATATCTGTGACAGTTGAACTAAAAGTAATTTTAATTACAGACTCTACATGTGACTGAATTTGATTTGCTAGTACAAGAGATTGCAATGACAGCCTTTACATCGTCGTATGATTTGTAATTTCTATTCTTGCTTACTAGTCATCCCTTGCATCTGGTACACAATCTTGTGGGACTCTGAGCCTTGTAGTTTTTTTGTCTGCATTTGGTAGTGATGCTTACAACAGGATAGGTTTCATACTGAAAGCTAATGCCCTTAATCAGCTAAGGGAAGGTAAGAGCTTTAACAATGATTTGTGTTGAACCCTCTTCCCACAAGACTGTGTCTCATGAGGGATCCTGAAAAAACAAAATGCCTTGGATTTACATGTCCATACAGCTCTGCTGCCAGTAGATGGTGAGGCAGATTGAAATGGTTTGCTGTTAACACCATCAAAATATGTTTTCAGTGAAAGTATTGAGTAACTGAATCTGCAAGTTGTAGCAACAACCTTATGAGCAAAATTTTTGCACACTAAATATGTTTTATATCTCCTGCTGTGATCAGTTCTGTAGAGATGCAGCCTGCACTTTGGACTTCTCAGGCTCATCAGTTTAACATTTTCAGCTCTTCTTGGAGATCTGATTGCCTTGAAAACCTTTTAAAACGCACTTTAATTTTCTCACTGTTTGCTCAGTCCAACATAGGTTAGCTTTGGGTTCTTCATCACTTAGCATAATACAAATGCACTTCATGCCATTTTGAAAGGAATCATCATGGTTGTTTGATTGCATGAAATAAAAACAATATCCTTTCCCATCAGACATTTACAGTAGATCAAAATGAAAATTCAAATGTTAAAAGCTGCTTCCTCAAACAATGACAAAAAGTAGTCATGAGCGAATGAGAGCTCAAACACTTCAGTCATTCTTAGTTCCACAAATAGGTTTCGCTTTTGTTCAAACTTCCTGTATTTCGTGAGCTTGTACATGTTCAACAGGGAGCTATGAACAGCAGAAACAGTTACTTTAATTTTTTTATCATGTGGCAAAGCAGTAAAATATCTGCAATGTATTTCATGGACAAAGATTCCAAACTGTCTAACTTATTTCAACAGGCAAGCAGTCCTACAACAGGAACAGCTCCCAGGAGTCAGTCACGGTTGTCTGTCTGCCCTTCCACTCAGGACATTTGTAGGTATGTACTGAGAAAAGTATACTCTAATATGGCTGATACTTGTTATTTGTTTTTATTAAATATTGTATAGCTCTTGCTTCTGCTTAACTTTATTCATAATTTACATAGACTTTAGTTTTCTTTTGATCTCTCTGGTTTTGTTTTTGCTTTTGTTCTCATGTTTTTCTATTAAAATTCATGTTCTCATTTTCATCCTTTTTTTTGTGATTTCTCTCTTTCCACCCACCCTTACCATTTCCATCCCTTTCCTTTGCTTACTGCTTTGTCTAGATCTACTACCTTGCATGACTTGTCAGAAGATGAGCTTGAACATGCAACCCCTGTCATGGTGCTGACCCCTTCTAATAGGGAGTCTGGTAAGAAACACGTAAAGCGAAGGTTTAGGCGGAAAAGAGAAACTGGAGACAATGGTGAGCACACAGAAAAGCAAGGAAAGGGGAAAGACTGTAAACTGCATCCTGAGCCTCCGAGATCCAGCTGGAATGCATCTGATTCATCATCATCTTCGGATGAGAGTCAGTGGGCTCAGGCTAGGAGGAGAGCAAGAGAAAAGGCCAGACTGGCCAGGAGAGGGAGAAGAAACAATAGATCATGCAGTAACCAGGATGGGTCCTCAAGCAATAATGCTGTTGAACTTGTCACCTTGGGGACAGTGGGAAAAAAGAAACAAGAGGTATCTGACCCTGAGAATCCTACTTTAAACCACCGCCGAAGGGTTCCGAGGCTTAAGGAATCACAGTCTTCAGCATCATCTCAGGAAGCAAGGATTTCCTCAAGAAAATGTGGGAAAAGCAAAGGGAAAAGCTACCACAGAGATCGTCAGCCTGCACGTTTCCTTAGACACAGTAAAGATTTGAAGGACTCCTTTGCAGAGGCAGGCTCTGGCAGTGATGCTCTGGCAGTCCCAGATAATGGAGCACCTGCTGGGGCAGGGCCCACTGTGCCTCATGCTGTTCAGAAGCCTCCAGTGTTCTATGATGACTGGTCTGATGACTTAGAAGTGTGCAGGTTAGTCTCTAATAAGAAAGATTTAACATTCTTAGGAGGAATTTCTCAATGCCATGGTCTGAGTGACCTTCTCTTGACTGCTTTCTGTCACTGCTTCTTAGTAATAAACTACTAGGCAGGCCACAGGAAATAATACAAGAACCTTTGCTACAGTAAAGTTAGCATATCTAAATCTGAAGACATACTTCTCTTACTTAAAAACAGCAGTCCTACAAGGGAAACAGATGTTTTCCTTTCCTCTTATCTATCTTCTTGAAGAGGGACCCGCTGTGTCTTCTGACTATTACTGTGTTTTAAATCTTGAGCCAGAGGCAGAGAATGAAACAGAGTGCCAGATAGCTCAATACAATGGGATATGGAGCTTTTCCTCCTTAGATGATCAGTTCAAATCCAGCTTTGGTCCCTATCTGTCATTTTTCATTGACTTATATGAAATAAATTTATGGTCTTGATTCAGTGTCCTCTAAAGTTGCCATTACCCTCAGGAATCTGATGGATGGTGCCTTCAAAACATCCTCTCTGGTGTGACATAATTTGTATGGCACTTTGGAGTGCCAACCACCTCTACACTGTGAATGTGTAGGGGCTGTTAGGTCAGTACCCATCACAAGGATTGGAATGATACAAAAGGATGATTGGGCAGCATAAGCATTAAAATAAGCTTTGGGAAAGGAAAAGCAACACTAAGAGTTCTCTTTGGTTCAGAAGTTCAGGCTTCTGACAGTCTGATGTCCTTGTGTGAAGCGTGCAACCAGAAGGTGAGCATTTTACTCTGGAAATGAGAGCAAGCTAGCCACTTCTGAGCTAACATCCAAATTTGGAGTACACAGCTGGGAGGTCTCGAATTACTTAATTTAGTGGTAAATGAAAATGCACAATCCCGTAAGTTTAACAGAACTGAAACGGGCATTTCTTTTTTTTCATCGCAAAACCTGTGAGCCAGCATTGACTCTCATCTACAAAATGTAAATCAGACTTAGTTTCTTCATATGTTAACCCAAAACTTCTCACTTTTCTCTTCTGGGAAGAAATTAGCGTGGAAATGTAAACACAGTCAGGATGAGGAAGTTCATGATGCCACATCATGCAGTTTCACAGTATACTTTAACCTCGTAACACGATACAAAGATCCTAGTTCTAAAAAGAAAAAAGGTAACTTGCAGGCTTTGTGTTTTTTCATAGCAGAAGATATAAGCCATTACTAATACAGCTAGTGCTATGTGCTCCTTGTTATGCTTACCAAGAAATAAATATACATTTCCATTGTCTGACTGTTGTCTGTCATGATAATTTATGATTCTTAAGAGTAAAGACCAGCTGGTTTTGTACATGAACTTGTATATCAGGAACAGACCGCTGGATTGGGACCTCTTCACCTTATGGAAATGCAAAGAAACAGCAACAGTGGTAACCATATTACTTGAAATGTATATGCAGTGTATGAGGTGTGTAGAGGTGTGCACAGATAACTACTTCAAAAACTTCAGAGTTGTCTTAAATTTCTGAACCACCAAGCCTGCACATATTGAAGATCCAATGTAGTACACACAGGACATGTATAACAGGTCATTTAATAATTATTAAGAATCTAAGCTACCTAAACCTGAAAAAAATATTCAGCATGGGTCTTTATATGGGCTTTACTGTACAGTGTTATATATATATATATATATATATATATATATTTAAGTCTTGTAATATCTATAAATAGATAGATATTAAAGTTTTGTAATTGTCTCATGTAGATTAATCCTAACTGTTGCCCAAGTCACCAAACTTTGACTTTGCTTTGAGATGAAAAGTGGACTTGTCTTTTATCTGTCTTCTTGACCCACTGAATTTTATTATAATTATTCAGGCACTGTTTGTCAGGCTTTTTTTTCAAGGATGAGCCTTTTGGGTGTGCATGCAAACTTTTCAGGCAGACATGTTTAACTGAGGAAAGTTGAAAGCTTTTGACAAGTGTGTGCCCCCAGGCTCACTGTCAGTGGAGATGCACTTTGAACAACCAGTGTTAATATGGTCGTTTAGGCAGCATTACCACCAATTCAGTATAGGCCGTAGTTTCTGGTTTTCAGAACAGGTCATTGCACCTAATTGATTCATGAAACTGTGGTGAGTTTTTCTTCAAATTCATGATCTCGCATCTGAAACAAACAAACAAAAAAGAATAATTACATGTCAATGTAGTTGAGTATAGAGACACCATTTTTCTGCATGAAAAACAGAAAAAGGTCAGAGGACTTGTGATGTTTATTCTAAGGCTGGATTAGCATAGCTGGTTGTGATGTGGAAAATTTATTTTCATCCTAGCTGTTCATATCTTCTGGAGGTATGACAACACTGGGTGAGAGGAATGACCCTCACCTAAGTGGGATTGTGTGGAAATAGCAGAGAAACAGGGATCTTAAACATATCTTGGTGCCAGTTATTTTGTCTTTAAGTTTTTGGAGAGACTTTTTTTTCCCTTTATTTCCTCAGTGTCAATTGTTGACAGTGGAACACTACTGTAAGCAGTTTCTTCAATCTGCGTTTAGCAACATGAGCAGGAATGTGGTAGGACACACCCAATTCCAGCTTAAGCACATTAGTCAGATATAGTACCATGGCACAATATATTCTTTAGCTAGTCTAAAGTAAGCCTCTTAGTCACTTCATGTGAAACATTTGCCCTTCTACTGTCACTGTTTCTTTGTTTTCAAAGTGATGAAACAATGTCATGGCATCAATAATGGTCTTTACAATCTCTTCCCTGAACTACTGATTTCTTCTGGAATCCATTAGAAGGTTTCTGCTTCTGAGATTAGGGACAACATAAATTCTGCTGCTGCTGAGTTGTTTTGGCACATAATTATTTTTTTTTTCTTTTTAAGATTCACAGGATAGGCTTTCTAAATCATACAGTTGGATACCCCTTTTCCTAAATTGCCCTGTGTCTGAGATTTTCTTCATATATACTTTATGCTGGAATTTGCGATGTGGCTTGAGGCACAGCCTCAGAAATAGCTTTCTTTCATCTGCGTGTGGATAATCTCCCTGAAGGGAACAGCTATGTGTGAGACATGATAAAGTGAATGGATTGTGAGGATTTAGTCCCATGGATTTTCACATGGGGATTACTAAGGAAAGAAAATTGGTTAGTTGCTATTACCACTAGTGCATCATAAGTGCTTTGTGTTTTGACTCTGAATTAATCTTAATGGTGATCTTATGGGAGAGTTGAAAGATATTTTCTGTTTGACTAGTTGGGCTTCTGGTGTAAAATAATTTTGTAGTACTGATTCAGTCATTTCAGCAAAACCACATGCACTTAAATAAGGCAGAGTTTCTCACTTTGAAAAAAATGCTTATTGGAAGTCGATTTTTGATTTTGTTGAACTCTCTGAATCACTGTTTATGCAGTCAGGTAATAGCAGGCCCTCATTTGAGAAGTAACTAGAAGAGTACACCATGCCAGAAGACAGGTAGAGATGGGGAGAAGAAATAAAGAAGATGATATTGATTTATGAGATCTGCAGAATCTATTTCAAGTATAATTTTCAAAACTTAGTTTTTAAAAGCTAGTGTGCAAATTTAAAGGCCATTAAAAACTTTGGAAAAGAGTAAAATGGGCATTTCTATATGCTAACACAATCACAGATAGGAAGAAATAGTGTATATTGCACATGACAAGAAGCAATATGATTATGTAGTTTCTCTCTGGGAAATCAAGTATTGTAACAGGTTGGGTTTTTTTCATAATGTTAATTAGTAGAACCTGCAAAAAGATAGTATCTTACATGAAAATACTTACATTCTGAAATATTCAGGTAGAGGAGTGCTCACACAATCAACAGACAGAAAGCTGCTTGGAAGGAAACAAGTCCTTGAGTTAAAAAAGAGAAAGTTGAACAGTTGATAGATATATTTATATGTTTAAATTCTACCACTGATATTTAACACTCATTTAAACTACTTATACTGAAACCATGATGTTGGATCCTGTGAATAAACAGTAGTGCAGAATATGTAGACTTGAAATACCAACCAGAGCCCTCTAAAATCCCTGTAAACTGGAAAATGCTCTACTTCCAGCTTTTAGTGTTTGGCTGAAGAGGGTTTCTGACCTGGGATGTTAGTGCATACCTTCTGGTCTCAGGATGACAGGTTCATTAGGAGCTAAATCTCTGAATCTTGTCCTGTGTGTTCTCCTCACCCCTTCCTTCAAAAGAACTGGGGCTGCTACTTACTTTCCCATTTTTGCAAGGTGACTTTTTGATAGGAATCTCCTGCTTCTTGAGGAATATCCTCCTCTGTATGATGGTCTGGCGGTTTATTAGTCTTTGAAGCAATATGAAATTCTGGTTATACAGTCTCTTTTGGAAGCTCTCCATGATTCACAAGGATGCAAGGAGAGCCAAAGCAAGGCAGGCATGTCTTTGTTGTGGTTAGACTCATTTATCTGGGGGACAACTGAGTCCTAGCTTCTGCTTCTTTCTCTCAAAACCTATTATTATTTTTAATGCAAACAGGTGAAATGGCACCACTTCTCACTAGAAAGCAAGGGTGAGAGGATACCCTTGGTTCTAAGGGTCCCATCACTAAATACTTAAAACTTGCATATTTTCTATATGGAGTTTAGTTCCTTAAAGCTTTGACTTTTTCATCAGTTGGGTGGGAGGAAATCTATATCTTAAGATGCAGTTTCTAGTTCTTTGAACTTTTTCAGTGCAGTTAATGTTGTCAGACACATATCTTGAGTGGCACTGACAGGCCATCTGAGGAGCACTTATTTGTAACTCTTCAGACAGTTAGATATCCTATTTATCACATATAATGGGAGATTAATAGAAGGACAAGAAATGTTGACAAAATAAAATATTTAGTGTGCTTTTGCTAATGTTGTTTGCTTTTGGGTCTCATACAAATTCATATCACTTTTGCAGAAATGAAGAGAAAGCTTTCCCTGGGCCATTATGAAATTCCACTAGTGTGGTGCAACATTTCGAAAATGTGTTTTCCTCTAGTCAGGTAAAGACAGCTGACTGTATGGCATAATAGAAGGGCAGGAGTGACAGGGAAGATCTATACAAATTGATTACATTTGGTATGGAGAATTAATGTGCTTCATTTACACTGTGTTTAAATGGAGAGTAAGACCAATTTGTCATTTAGATTACTTTGTGATTTAAAAGTGCAAAGAATGGAAATGAGATTTTAAAAAAAAAAGCCAGTAAAATGAAAGCAAGAGAAACATGGCACACTGTAACCTATTGCAGGCTGAACATATTCAGTGAATTTAACTTTTTTTTTCCAAGTGATAAATTATGCATGAGCAGAGTTTGATGTTTTTGTGGATTCTGTTTATGAATGACAATTACTTGCTGGGAGTTTTTAATAAAGATGTTTGCTTTCATTTTAGGTTCTAACTATTTAAGAGCACTGTAAGCAGTTTATAAATTGGCAAAAGAGAAAATGACCTTTTTTGGACAGGAGAATCGTTTTCCTAAGAAAAAATCAGACAGTAGTGACAGCAATTTTGTGCATCCTTTTGCAATCCTGTGGAATTGGTTCCTTTTGGTCCAATTAAGATAACCTAGAAGCTCATGGTATTTCATGCTTGAAGCTAATAATCCTCACAGCCAAAAAATCAAATCCAGGGATTCACTTGCTCCAACATTTTCCAACTCTGCTGTTTCTTTCTGACTCAGCTCCCTTTAGCAATAGTGAGATATAGTAATGAGATGTACCCGCTGAACAGGGTAAGAATTTTTCTCTGCATAATCATTATGAGTCCATGTGTGCTTTCCAGTGAAGATCAAGATTTAAGTGACTTTTCAATAATTTCTCACTAAAAGTATTTCTGGAATAGGCATTATCTTCCTTGAGCATATTTATATGGAGAAAATATTTCCCTCTTTTATTAGGGAGATCTGTTAAAAGTTCAAAAGCATTTCTCTTCTACTGGTGTACTTCTGTCCTCAGGAAGATGACAGTATGGGTATTGGGCATCTGCATTAATTTAGTGCCTAGAAGTTGCATCACGATTGCTGTAAACATGCTGCAGTCACAAGGCTGTAGCTCTTCCTAATTTTGAGAAAGGGGGCCTCCATTAGTGCTTTAGTTCAGATAAAAAGCCTGCTTTTGAAGCACATCTGATCATCATTACTTTTACCATAGTGTGGACCATGCTGAGGATTGGTCTCAGGGTTCGCCAACTGTGTTCCCTTTGAGTGAAAGTAAACTGCAAGGTGTATTCCTAGTCCAACCTAAAATCAGTATCAAATCAAAGCAATGTACACCAAGATGTGTCTGGGGTAGTTACCACAGGTTTTAGCCCTAGCTGTTTTTTTTTTTTAACAGATTTCCTAGATTTGCTACATTTTCACTGCAATGCTTGTTAGCATGGACGTAGCTGTTCACTACCCAGGAATGTTAAAGAACAATACAGTTTTTACATCATTACATCATTTATAGCCCTTAAGCATTATTGTACATCATTATGCCTGGGCCCCCATCTGCACTTCTATTTTTTAAAGTCACAGAGGCATTCCCCTAGGTTGTACATTTGCTTATGAGGGTGAAATTTGACTTCGTGTATTTTTAGGGAAGTCTGTAAAAGCTATCTGTGCTACACTACCATAGTTAAACCCCTTGTCTATGTGTAATGGCCAAAAATCCTTGAAAATTTTATCAGGTATTCAAATGCAGTGCCAGTTGAAAATATAGGATCCACAGAAAGAGTTCTGGTGATGCAGAATTCCTGCAAACACTTTTCTACCAGCGCTGCTCCTAGTGAAAAGGTTACTAATGTGGCTTGAAGTGGAAACGGGGCATGCTGATTGATTCTTATCTTTAATCACTTTCCTTTGACAGTAGTCATCTATGGAGTGATACAGATACTGTCATAGAAGAGCATTTGCCAGCTAGGTCAGAGTAGAGCACTAAGTCTCACAGTGCACACAGGACTCCTGCAGAATAAGTGTGTTTTCTACTTCACTACAGAGGCAGCGAGATCAGTCTGTTTTCGTAGTTACTGAAGAGTCAGGTGGACTAGTGAAAGACAAGTCAGGGAAACTGCTGTTTTTCCAGTAGGGTTAGAGATTAGCAGCTATTCCCTTTAATGAGAGTAAAACTGTTAACTGCATGTGAAGAAAAAGCTACAAATCTGTTCGAATCTACCTGTATCTCTTGGAATAAGCAGCTTAGATGATAATGATCTAGACTTCAATTTTGGTTGCTATGATTTTGCCAGAATAAATCACTGTTAGGAAAACCTGAAAGTTTACCATGTGAACTCCTTGTTTCATACTGATTTTATTTAAGATTTTAAACTGAGATTATGTAAGAAATGTTTATATGGAAAAAAAAAACAACTTAATTTGATGAGAAGTGAAGGACAGTCATTCAAGATAGCTCTTACTGGTTTTCTGAAAATAGGCTGAAATTCAATGAGCATATGAATGCCTACAACTTCAGACTTGTTTCATACTTACCTTTCTGCCTTCTATCTTTTACAATGAACAGGGCCATGGGAAACATGGGAAGACAGTTCATAGTCATGGAATTAAAGACAGTATGACAGTACCACATTCTGAAGATACCTCACTTCTGAGGGCTTTGTTTATCTGCATCTCATTGTTTTAATGAGACAAGAAATTCCTTTTGTTTATATATGTGTGGTGGCAATATGCCATTTAGTGAAAGAGATGCTATGCCTTAAACTACTGGCAACTTTACTTACTAATTTGCATGGTCATTAGGGTACAAAGTTTAATATGTCATACAGTTTCTCAATCAAGCATTGCATTTACAGTAAGTTTTTCAGCATCATTTCAATGTGCTTTAAATTCAGTTATATTTTGAACAAAAATAATTACTGAAAAATTATTCTAAAATGTTCACAGTAAACTTCTTTAACTTTCTATTTTTGCATACATTGTTCTCTAAAAGTTTTCTAAATTGAAGTATTTGAACTATTCTGTTTCTGTTTGAGGTGTTGTTTTGGTTGGGAGGGGTTGTTTTGTAGGGAACATACAAGAGCTCTGCAGCAGTTTTTATATGAATTATATAAATTCATAAAACACTGAAACGTATTTTCAGTTTTAGCAATTTTTATTTTTTTTCCTGAAAAATATTTTTCTTAATTTGTTGCAATGTGTGTGAACCTGCTGCTTAAGAACATCCTTTAAAGAATTTTTGTGGATTTTTTTTCGTCTGATATATGCACACTGTTGGCACTAATTTCTCTGTTTGGTACATCTGTGTGCTGAAGGTTGTAGAAACAATTCTCTGCTAGAAAAATCTGTGCTGGGTAATTAAAATACTGGCATATAAAGCAAAAACTTAAACATAAGGATGACAGCACTGTTAGAGTATTATTTCATAAAGATTCACAGTAAGCTTTATTTAAAGAAATATAGATATTCTGTGATCTCAGTGTATAGGGATATGTCTGTAGGTGTATATTATACACATACACACATAAAATTTTGTTTATCTGAGTTGGAAGATCAGCTAATGGATCATATATCCTGTGTTGTCTGGTGTACACATGAATTATAGAGGAAAAGCTTCTTTGGAGACTTGTGCTCATCTATTCCTCTGGAAAAGTAAGGATGTTCATAGAGAGGAATCTTTAAAGCATTAAGCTGTCAAACCTAAAAAAAAATAAAAAAATTTATGCAGGCTGAGGCTCAATTTGTGAATATAAAGGTCTTTAAACTGAAAGGTCAAATAGCTGATTTCCTTCCCCTCCATTTCCAGATGGTCAAAAGTACTGGTTTATAATGAAGGCCATTTATCTACTAAAGGACTAAAAATTTGAGACAAGCTGAGTATGTACAATCTGTAGGTGTGTCTGAGCAACTGAAACTGCAGTTTAAGCATGATCAGTGCTGTACTAGAACTTGTAAATAAATCAGTATAGATTTAGCAAATTATATATTTTTTCTTTATTGTAGAGAGTGTTTTATGTTTTTTCCATTCAACTATTTTCTAAAGTATGCAAGCAAATTTTACTTGCAGAATAAGTTCAGCCCTGTAAATAGCCGATCTGATGCATGAAAGTTTCAGACAGTTATGATCATTTGACAATTGGAAACCAGAATAGAAGTTCTCTGCCTCCTACTTGGTTTAGATATTATTCAGGTAAGTCTGTGCTTTGTATCCCTACCTCCATTCTGCTTGCACAACAAATTTCTCAAAACCATTATTTACAATTTATTTTCTATAATTTGTGATATTTACGATGTATATTATAGATGAATACAGCAAAGGCCAAAGACAGAGAAAATTGTGATGTGGTACTAATGGCTGAGGCAGAAAGTGCAAGTTATCTGGTCAAAGGCTTTAGAAGATGTTTAAACATTTAGCCAAGACTGTTACCATAGCTGTCAGAAACCCATATATTTTTAGACTGTCATTCTAAGTTTAGGTAGCACAAATTTCTTTTAAGCTAATTTCTTCTGGTTAAACAAATAATAAAGAGCTAAATTGCACCAAAGAGACAAAAGAGCATTCAAGCTAATGAAAGCCATACCTTTGGTCATTTTCTCTGGACTTTAATTCCTATTGAAGTTTGTTTTAATTCCAGTTATATATTTCATAGTTAAAAAGCTAGAAGAGACCATTAGATTATTTAGTCTAAGCTTCTGTATAATGTAAGTTCTTAGTGTCACCCTGTTATTTATACATTTGGCTTTTAACTTCTGTCCAAGGAAAGCATAAATGGAACGTATAATGCATATAGTGTTTTTCTGTGGAAGTATTTGGACTAGAGATTACTTCTATTAGTTTCAAATTTGCAGTGTCACTTTATTGAAGATCCCAGTGGAGTTTTAGGCTTGTATTTTTAGCTCTGAAAATAGTTTTAAACAACCTTGGGAGTAGTAGAAATAAAGGCTTTTGGGTACATAGCTTAGTCGTCTAATTTCTAAATAGTTTAAATGCTAAGGCTGTAAAATAAATTATGTATACCTTGAATTTAAATGAACAAGGAATACTGGTTTTCCTTTGGGGAATAGCTTTAATTTAAAAAGAAAGTAATGTTTTCTGTGTAACTCTCAACTGGGAATGCATTTGTTAGAAAAATAACTATTCGGTGTTTTGAAAATTCAGTTCTGCTTAAGCTAGAGGCTCAATAAGAAATCTCCATATAGGAGAACTAAGCTACTGATGCATGTAGCTTGGCTGGATTAGTAAAGACAAGACTGTAAATTGAGTTCTTGTAAAATTTGTCTCAAAAAATGAGCGTGTGTAAGAAGAAAATTGTGGGTATTTTTCTTCTCCCCTCCATTGCCATGGGGTATGAAATCCTCTGCAAGCACCATTGCAGACACTGAAACCTGACTTTAGTGGACCAGGTTTCCAAAGCTTCATTTATTTGTTGGATTTTTTTGTTCTCTTTATATTTCCAGCAAAGCAGCTTTGTTCTGCTTTCATGTTATCATAGATTCATTTTCTCATGGCTCGGAGCTACACCATGGAGGAATAGTGAAGCTCCCAGTTTTGATTCATAGATCTTTCATGTAGACACTGGAATTTCCTTCCCCCCTGCTTTCCAGGAGGTCTTTGCCAGGCTGCCTCCTGACATACACCAGGAGCTCCTGTGCTAGGAAGAAGGTCACCTGTCTTCCCTAACCTGACCAGTAGGAAGACAATCTCATTGCAGGGCTCTCCTACCCCTTTTCTTACCCTAGGAGTGGAGCAGTCGCAGTTTTCTCTGTAAAAGGGTGAGTTATTCCTCAGACATCTTCAGGCGCTTCTGCCTGTGTCTTGTCTGAGGGAACCATTCCTAAGTGTCTAAGGTCTAAGTTTCATTTGTGTGATACCAAGATCTGTGCTGTTACTGCTACTTCTCTATTTTGAAAGAACTCAGGCTTCAGTTTGTTTTTGTTTTTTTCTCTTGCATGCTAGTTTAACACTTCAGGCACTGATTAGGGCTTGGGTGCTTTGGTGCTTTGGTGTGTTTTTCTGGGTTGGGGATGGGAGGGAGTTACTCTTTGTTGAAGTGGGCCTCCTTAATTTCAGGTGTTTGGTTAAGCCTTCTGCTCACCGTAAAGCTTTCTCTGCCTTCACAGAGATGCTTACCTGTAAAGCTCCCATTGGTTTCAATGGGTGAATATTTTCCTGATATGATCAGGAGACTGTTTGTAAAGAGAATAAGATCAGCAGGACATTTGGACAGGTGTCAGAGAAGAAAAACATCAGATTATGGTGTTAGAACACTGACTACTTTATGCAACATGAAAACCACAACACGAAAAGCTCTGTATCCCATCATAGGGTAAAACTGTTCTGGGACCAACCTCTATCTTAGGGTCTGCTTACAGCTGTAGTTTTTGTTTTCCAGATAGTACAGCTGTGTGCTTCAAAGGGACAGTGAAGAATGAAAAAAACAACTGTGACTTTTTAACACCTGCCTCCTAAAAAGTGTGTGCATGTGTGTATACACTGTGTCATATGTATGACTCCAGAGTACTTAAAACTACTCTCTGATTCTTTTAACCGTGTAACTCCAAAGAGGTCTCCTAGGAACTTCTTGTACTTATCATGCTTGATTATTTTCAGCTTGGATTAGATTTGTCTGCCTTTGAGGATTTGATTGGCATTGCTTTACAGACCAAGAACTATTCTGCTCTTAGAAAGAGCTCTGGTATTTGTCTCAAAGGTTCTGCCATGCGTAAAAGGGAAAAACAGTATTATTTCTATTGATTCACCTTCAGACCACATAGCAAATTCAAAGAGAAATAACTAAGCGAAGAGAAATTACGAAATGGCACAAAGGAACAAGGAATGTGTTCCTGGGCCTCAGTCTGAAAGGTCATATACCTGGCATCTTTTGAATGTCAAGTCTGAAGATGAGAAAGCAGTGTAAATAAACCAAGCCCTTTGCATTGCTGGTTGGCGAGTTCCCTCACTCACTCTTGCTGTCCTTCCTGTCAGGATCTGTCACTGTGAGGGCGATGATGAAAGTCCCCTCATCACACCGTGTCGCTGCACAGGGACCCTGCGCTTTGTTCATCAGGCCTGCCTGCACCAGTGGATTAAGAGCTCGGACACGCGCTGTTGTGAACTCTGCAAGTATGACTTCATAATGGAGACCAAGCTCAAACCTCTCCGGAAGGTATGGTGCTTTTGAATTTAATTATTCTCAAGTGTCAGATGTCCAGAATGGCCGTGTAAAGTTACCAGCACAATTAAAGAAATATCTGCCTGTCGAAAATGGCTTTGTTTTTGCTGTTGTTAATGAGTCTCAGTGATTTTATTTTTACATTTAAGTTAGTTAATTTGCAGCAGCAGAAGATTTGACTAAAGACTCTCATCACACATACAATATAAATGCACAAATAATAGTTTTTTGTTCTAGAATTTTTTATCTTCAGCTTTTTGTTATTGGTTCTGCCTATTTTTAAGCCTGAAAGAAATCTTTTCACATTTTGCTCCTGGATAACAAAGTTCACCCAGTAATTTTTACATTGAGCCACTAACTCCTAGTTGAGAATGATGCTTATACCAATGTGGAGACTGCAATTATGAAGTAACACAGTCAATTCAGCTGCATCTGTTGTAACTGTTACACTCATGGGCAAATTAATCACTCATACATTAAAATTAGTTAATGGAATCTAAAATACAGGGTGACCTTGCATCCTGAATGTCAGATGTATGTTATCTGCACTCATCTCTTTTCTAGGATAAATCAACATAATGCTACACAGGCTGTCAATACAGGGAAGGTAAAGGGTTTGTTAAACATGTGGGTTCTGTTTTCTTTGGAATGGATCATTTATCTTCTAATTTTTATTTTAAAATGCTCTCATCCTGGAGTTTTGTTGCATCTTTGAAGTTTGAGTCAATCTAGAACTGGGCAAGTTTTGATTTAAAATAAATTTCAGTGTGAGAGCCCTTGAAAAACATGTAGAAACTATTACTTATGACTAGCATATGCATACACAGTAGTGTTTCTATGGCAAAAGACATCTTGGTTTCGTCAACCTTGCACGGGTAGCAGCAGTTCAGAGAAATGATAGCACATGGAATTCCTTCACATTTCCCATCCAGAAAAATTTTCTACTAAGTCCCTGATGATAAACCACTTCTGAAGAGAGAATTGAAGTTGATTTGAAAAACAAAGCTTGTGATAGGAAAGGAAACAGTTCTCAAATGCCAGGTAGATCTGACTAGGTAGGCTGGAAATCGAAACAGATATAAACAGACAAAAAGAAGGCTAAAAACTTAATTATATTCACTTGCGTTTTAGTAATTGCAGATAAATTTTAACTAATGTGACAGAAAAGAGATAATTGTTTAAAAAACCCTGCCTGTTGCATATCTTTGGGGGATTCTTTTTGTATATATGTTTCTATTTTCCACCCAAATTGCTTAAACCTTTCATCTAATAAGTACTCTCACAGCAGCTACTTTCCTTAAGAGAATACTCAGATAGCAGTGTTTTTAACAAAAGCCTTTTCCTGGTTATGTTAGATAATACAGCATCTTTTAAAAAGGTAAACAAAATTTATAGCTACCAAGGAGAAAAGGAATGGAAAATGTGCATAACTTGATATCAGAAGTAGGAATTTTTAGTTCTGTGTGTTGTCATTACCACCTCTCCCTTATTTTTAAATTGAAAGAAACTAAGGGAGTACTGAGAGACTTAGTAATGTAATTCCTGCAAGTCTGTAATTTCTTAATTGAATGATTGCCACCTTATTCAGCTTATCATTGGTTCTCAGGTATGTTTTATATTTCTGACACAGGAAAGATTAGCCTCTTCTTTCAGGTAGGATATTTTTTTTTTTTTGCTCAAAGCAGTGCTCAAATGTAGTTTATCTATCTGGCAGTATATGCTGGCAACATTCCTCCCTTCAAGTGCAGTGCTAACAAATATTTGACTTGTGTAGTATGGACCCAGCATCTAATTATATATCCTTTCTTATAAGTGACACTCATTTCAGAAACCAAAAGCGAGGTTTCCAAAGTCTGTGCACTATCATCACCATCGTTCAAAGATTTGTGAAACACTAAAGAGTTTATGAGAAGCTGTTTTGCAAACCAAGCATTTTGACAGCTGTTGTAAAGACAAGGCAAGGGAGGAAAGAATGATCATGAGACCTACCATCTGAGTAGAGCTGACTGCTAACTTTTCACCCAAGCATCTTTTATAAAAATCACTGAAAGTGCTTTTTTTGGTCAAAACCTATGTATTTTGCAAAAATGGAAAGTTCCAATGAAACACTGTCAAATTTCTTGGAAGGTTTTACACAGCCCAAAACCTCAGCTGTGCAGCATTCCCTGGTAGTCTGTGTTTTCAGAAGATTGGCACAAAGAATGGTTACCAGAGACCAAAGTGCTATGGGAGAGGCAGCCCTTAATGCCAAATCTCTCCACAATCCTGTCTCCTTGATGCAGGATTTGAAAAGCACTACAGACTCTAGGATTTCCAGACCTTGAAAGCTTTGAGTTTTGCAAAGGGTTGGCTCTGTAGTAGACCTCGAGAGCCTTCAGTCTCCAGAACTAAGTCTGGCCTGGCAGCAGCAAATCAAAATTTCCAAATGCCTGGTATTCTTTGGTCATAATGGCAGGGACATTATGAGCAGTTATATCTGAAAACAATTCAATTCTTGTCAACTTTTTTGTATGCTGAGTGGAAATGGCCAAGTTGACCAAAAATTTATTAATTTTGCTAATAAGCTTTGAGGAATTCTGAAAACAGATTTCATTTCAATGCTTCCTAAACAAAGATCATAGATTTTGTTTCAAGAGAAGAGTACCTATTCAATTCCATGAGAAACTAATTTATAAAAAAAATAAAAAGGAAATTATTTCCCCTAAAGTGAAAGTTTCCAACCAGCTCCAGATGATGGCATTTCTATGGCCATTAGACCTGGATTTGAAGTGACATTCTACAAGTGGAAGGGTTGCATCTCTCAACCAGTTCTGATTATTTTATTTTTACTCTCTCATCAGTCATGATATGAGTTTCTAAAGTTTGGTTCTTGGCTGTGCATTGTTTCATTATGATGAATTTTATCATAATACCTTTCTAACATGCCTACTTCTGGTCTCCTGAGGGGAAAAAATTACAGACCACCGAACTTAATTACAGGTATCTATAATTTTGGTTTTTGCAGTATCACAAAAGCATGATTTAGATATAAAACAAACAATTTGTTTCAGTAGTGAATGACCATCTTTATTTATGCCTTAGCCTTTCATGCACCCTCAACGTTTTATAACAAATTTTTTGTCAAAATCTAAGGTTTTATAGCAGAATCATGTTGGAATATCATGTCATACAACTGTTAGCATGCATAAGTGACAATGTGGAGCATACTAAGTTAACATAAATTAAGATAGTTGCTATTAAATCAGTAGGTTTGTGCCAATGTGCAACAAGTATTAGAGAATCCCAGAAAGCACTAGACATCAAATAAAACTTAGTTTAATCATTTTAGTGAGTCTTTGCATTAAAGTAATCCTATTAAGCATTGATCAACAGGCATTGCAAGTGTTTCATATATGTGAGTAGGTCTAATGACTCGGCTCAATATAAATTTAGAGATTAAATATTAAGCATTGCTTAGTGTGTCTGGTTTATTTCTCATAGTCTCTGTTACAGCTGTCTGTGGTTATAAATAATACAGTTCCATTTGTAGCTTTACCTCAGCATTTGCAATCCATAATGCAGAATTTATAAAGTGACTTTATTGTGGAAGGAATTAGTGGGAAGAAGCTTGTGTGAGTTCCTCATTGAACTCTCTCAGGTAATAGCTTCACCTGGAGGAAACCACTTCTTTAAAAGGATGAAATCCTGGTATATTAGCACCTACATTTCATGTCTCTTGAATTTGGTTTAAAGCGTAGTAGAAGCAGGAATTGAATGGAAATACTGTGAGTATGAAATGGATTAAAAGGACCTTAAAATTCAGAAATGTCTTCAAATGGAGATTTCTCAACATTGTCTCACTATACTTCAAAATATTTTTCATATTTAAATTCTGCTATCTGTTTGAGATGTCTGGTATCTGATGAGATGTTTTGCTTCGATGCATTATCCCAACAGATTATTCTGTGGTGTTGGAGATGAGTATTTTGTCTTCCAATTTTTTTTTTAATTATTTACAAATAATGTCTTATTTATGTGAGGCATAAACAATACTGCACATTGTTACCATGTGGTTGCTCTTGGTCATTAAGGAAGACCAAGTCAATTTTTTGTTTAGGGCATTATGTACCAGTTGAGGTTAATTTTCTTTCTGATAGAAAGGGTATCTGAATGCATTCCTTTTAAAAATAGAAAATTGGGAATTTTCTTTTAGAACAGAGTAATATGTTTCTGTTAAATTAAACAGAAGCAAACCCAAATGCTGATAATGAGAGGAACTTGATCTTATTTATTTTGAATGTGTACATATATCTTTTAAATGTTTACTCCTCTTCTATTCCATATTTGCCTATATACTGAAAATATGATACAAGGTCCCTCCCTTGAGTTTTACACCCTTGAACTCTGTGCAACTTCGTGTATATCCAGCTACTGTTATTAGAGAAGGACAGAATGCTTTCTGTCTGCTTGATATAATTTATTTTATAAATAAACAAGAGTGATAAAAGATGCAGGCCAACTTTAACTGTCATGCAAAATTCAAAGTTTTATGTCCCACTTGGAGATACATGTTTCACGGCTGCCCAGAACAGGGTATTTAGGCCCTGGAGAGAAGTTAGGGAACAGGCTGGCACAAATTTCCATACAAAGTAAAAGTCAGTTCAAGCGTATCAGAGCCCCTTTGTGGTCAGACTAGTGATAAAATCAGTCTGGGAAAGATTTCAACTGTTTGATATAATGCTGATTTAACTGCTAGATCAAAAGCAAATATTTAATAGTTTAAAGATACTCTGTTTGTTACAAGATCATATTGGATCAGCAGGAGCTATGTAACTAATTCAAAGGTAGGGTTTGAGCCAACAGACAACTTATGGGTAATGCCCAGCTGTAAGGCAGAGATTCAGCAATTCTGCAGGCTCCTTAAAAAAATGTGAATCATCTATGGAAGCAACAGAAGAAAATTAGAATGTTGCTTTGATCTATGATAGACAAAAGGAAAATCTAAAGTGAATCTCTAAGTCCCATTTCACTCCCAGACTTCATGTATCACTAGAGATACATCACTTCTGCTCCCCCCTATTGGAGTTATCACTTCATAGGGTGCCTTTTTTTACAAAACAGTTGTCACCTGCACTAATATAAAGTCAGTTGTTAAATCTCTTATCTAATGTGGGAGAGAGGCAGATTCAGCTCTCTTCTCTGTGCTGAACACAGTCTTATAGAAAGACTAAATATTGAAAAATATGACTGGAGGAATTGATTCATAATGGGATGCTTTGTGGATAAATCTTCTTCTTATAAAATCTAGTAGCATGTATGAAAAATTCATGACAACAAAATATGTTAAGGGTGTTGTTTTATTTTTGGTTCAATTTGTGTTTACATTTCTTATTTAAGAGTATGATGATCACTGCCAAAAGTTATATAGCCTGCAGAGAAATGTGCTATGAAATCAAAAGTGGTCATCATTAGAAACTGCTTCTCTTGACGGAGTAGACTCTACAAGCCAGAAGCAACCTGCAGAGTCTCCCAGGAGAAACAAAAACAAACAAGAAAACCAACCAACCAAACCCCAAACTCTGAGCAGTCATTACCATATTGCTTGCTGTTTGATTCTTATTGCCCTGTGCTGTGAAGTATGAACCATCTGGCTTTTTCATCTGTTTTCTGATAAGGCTTATGATAAGAAGTGATAGCAAATATTGCATAGGTCTGGTATCATTGACTTGCTGTGGGATTAGTTCCCTTTCAACCCAATTTGGTGAATACTTTGCACTCCTTAATATAGAAGAAGATCCTACATTTCCTTTTGATTTCTGGTGCAGCTACACCTGCTCTGGTGATTATCTTTCTTCCAGTAAACTGTCTCAAAACATCAGTAGCCTCAAATAATTTCTTGCAATATGTAGGGTCAGACAATTCACCAGTATGCACAAAGGCACAAAGCTATTACTTTCTCATTGGCTGTCAGTCATTACAGAGAATAACTTTGGGCTCAAGGGAGGATGTGTATATTAAAGCTTTTAAAGTAAAAATGATTTCATAGCATTTATATCTGATTGTGATGCCCTGCGGATGCCAGGGGCTACTTTGTTCAGACAGTTGCATTCTTAATTTTTGAGAGTATTAATATATTACTGCTAATTTATCTGTATATAGAGAGCATGCTGTAGTTTGCAGAATAATTTTGTCTTGCATTTTGTGCCACAACAAGAATACTAGTTCTTAGCTTTTTCATAGTGGTAGAATTCGTGCTAGCTTGTCATCTCCATGTCTTTCTCTTCCATTCAAGACACAGCTTTATTCACACAGCTGTTCCAGTTCCCATGGACTTCTGACAAGAAATTCTTGTGCCTCCTACCTTGAAACCATCATAACATAACCTTAGGCTTTCTAAAGGCCTTCTAACCATGATACTTTGCTGGGACACCCCCAATGCAGCAAATCCTTCCTGGAGCTGGAATGAGATGTTTTTACTGTCATTGCTTTGAACTTGCATTCTTTAAGAAGCAAATGAAAAATCTTACACCAGAAAATTAAATGAAAACTATGTCCTCTTCTAATTAGTTGCTAGTACCCAAATTGGCTGCTTCTGCTCATAGCATTTACAGAAGTCAAGGGAATTCAGGAGATTGTTTAGGTCTGGGTATTAGCAGAGTTATCCACATCCACTATTTCACAGAGCCATGAACATGAGCTCTGGGAGGTACAAATCTTCTGTGCTTTCTCAGGCTGAAGTAAACAGTTTGATCTGAGCTGTTTTACAGATGCAACTTGCATCAAAAGATTGAATTTCCATTTTAGTTAGAGAGTCCTACACTATCCTGCAGTTCATTAGCCTCTCATTTTTTAAGAACTAGGGGTCTCCTTTTCATTTTTTTGTTTCAGCCCTTTCAGTGTTTGGTTTTACAGCTTGACCTCATCAATGATTATAACCAAGGAGGGACTGGGTAGCCGAAGCATTGAAATTAATTAAGAGAATCTCTTGATACTGGCTTTGCAACTAAAGAAAATGTGAATGGATTGGTACCCTGGCACACAATGTATAGTTAGTAATATGAAATTTAAAGAGCATAATCAACCCAAACATTGACCTAAACCAGTCATTTTTATTCATGGAGTTTTCTACAAATGCCGTTCTTACTGTTTAATTTTGAAGTTAGTAATTTTACCAACTCTAATGGGAGTGGGCTGCTATTCACGATCTGATTAATGTATATCATTATGTGTCACGTAACTAACACATACAATTTTACAGTTGCTATTTGCCTCAAATTTATTTTGCCTGGAACCTATTGATGTGAGACTGATCTGCTCACAGGCTGATTCTTGCTTGTTGGTGGAATGAATGCATGCTAAAAATGGCTTCTCTTTAACAGAGTGATGTTCTCTTGAACACAGAAATTTCAGTAATTGATCTAAATTATGTACAAATAAGATAATTATGAGTTTATTCAGTATTTTTAATTTTTTTTTGTTAATTTAATTTTATTCCTGTAGCATTTTATTAAAATTACTTGGGAAAAAAAGGAATTTTTCCCCAGAAATTATTGAAGTCTTTATTCATCTGCTCCAACTTGTATGTGTCAAAATTGGAACATATGGTATTAGTTGGAGGTTTTTCAGAATTAATAACTTCCCTCAGGTCTTTACCAGACCACTAGGCTGTAGTTTTGTGTTAATCACAGTAGCTTTCCTCAGCGCAAATTTCCTCTGTTTTGTTTTTATTTAGTTGCATGAAAAGAATCTCTCTCGTGGGAAAATTAAAAGACAGAGAAGGTAACTGTAGCTATTCAGCTATGGGAAGTCAGTAATCTTGCTAAAGCCACATTTATAGATAATAAATAGCATCAGCTCCTTTTTTTAATCTTTGTTGCATGCAATTCAGATGTGTATATACTGTATATATAACTGCAAAAAAAAGGTATGTCTAGGTATGTTTGAACAACAATGTATTTAAAAATAACAGGGTTTTGGTATACAAACACATTTAAACCAAGCCACGTCTTTGTAACAATTCAGACGGATTCTCAGCAGGCTAGACAATTTGACATTGAGAAATTAAGCAGTGTGATGAATACTGGAGAGAAGGCAATTGAAGTAAAGACTTTCTAACAAAACTGTGATCATATATTGTGACTGTGTTTTAGCTGCCTAAAACAACAGATCTTCTGAGAAACTTCACTTCAGTTGGACAGGACTGAAGGATTAAAGGAAATGGAGAGGTGTACAAGATTATGTAATGGAATCTTTGGCTCCAGCATGTTGCTATATCCACCTTGCACTCTAATTTTTCTTCTTTTCCTATTTCTACCATGCTATCCCAGTCTTCATGCTAAATTCATCACGCCATTTGAGAACAAAATACACTCAAATGTGCAAAGGGAACCCATCTTACTTGGTTTTCAAAGACAGACTCAGGCACAGACTGTTGGGGGATGGTTTTTTATGGCGACTGTAGTGGAGGAAGGACTTGTGATTGCTTTGACCATGGCACAATCCGTCTCAAATCCTCCACTGAGCATGTGTCATGGCTGCTTTTGTATTGTCTATTGAATACATACTGCAAAATGCAGCACCTCTCCCTGCTTTGGTTGGAAAGTGAAATCTCAGCATAACTGCCCTTGCAGCAAAATTATGGTCTGTGCTCATGTGGTATGGCAGTCAGATTGATTGATTCTTTTTTTCATGGTTTTCTTTGTGTGTGTGTGTAAGTTGTTGTTTGAGAACTGGACTGAGATTTAAAGGCATTTGCTAATTAGTGACTGGAGGAAATGTCATGCCTTCAATTAGATGTGTTGCTCTTTCAGAAATACAGAGTAGACAGAGGCGGGTGTCAGCTAGCTGCAAAGAGAATAAAAGTGACAAACTAGATCCTTTTGATAGAATGATGGTAGAAATACTGTAGGGAGAGCTGACAGCAGTAGCATCTGTTTCTTTCCTTGACTAACTGTGATAAAAGTTAGTGGAGACATCGATTCTGCCCTGTTTTTCCTTGTTTCTTTATAGGTTGCCCACATGTCGCTTGTTTTTTGAGTTTTGAGTAATAAAGTCATATGCCTGAAGTAAATCTTTCTAGAGCTCTTGGTGCCTCTTTTTCTTAGTACCAGACATAGTTTTGCATTCTGGTGATAGTTCAGTCCTGATCAGTGGTTTAATGTTTTACCTGCAGTTTATCTCTCAAGATTATCTTTTTAGATAAGGTAGCTGAAGCTTACTATGCTAGAAGATAATCTTTTTCTTAAATATCTTACAAGGCAAGCAAAGAAAAAGCAATTTTAAAAGAGAAGTTCATGACAGTACTGAAGACTCTATTGAACAAAAAATTGGTTAAAGTTTTTTCAGTATTCAAAGAGGATGCTTGGAAAATAAACACTGTCAAGTACTTCTGCATTCTATATATTGATGCAAAACAATTTCTAGCTGATGGGAACTAGAAAGAGACGCCCAATATGGAGACATTATGCTGTAACTGTTTGCCATGGGGTTTCTTGCATGTCTCTCTGAAGCATCTGGTATTGGCCTCTATCCAAGACAGAGCATTGGATGAGAGGGACATAAGGTCTGGCTATTCCTATATTTCCAAAGCATAGCATTTTTTTTGTTGTTTAGTCTATGTTGGCATGATTAGGATGCAGGCACTGAAGTTCTTTTAGTTGGTAAAAAACAAGTGTTCTCAATATTACTTCATATTGCAAAACCAGCTACTTCATTTTAGAAATTAGATTCTCGAATTACTTAATTTTTATACTTTTTAATTTCTCAACTTCTATTTTACACTTTTAAGGGTTTGCTAATTGATGTCATACACAGCTAAAAACTGTATGTTTGTGAAGAGTGCATACTGATCATATCACTTAAGTCCAGTGGTTTTAACTGTCACTTAAAAAAAATTAATGTGCGGTCTTGATTTTGATAAAACTGAATAATTAGTTCTTTGCAGATGATAATCTTAAGATGTTTATCAAAGTGAGATTTTTCATTATGTATTTCTTTTATTACTGTAGATATGCATATTGCACATAAAAGTGAATTAAATTGTGTGACTTTAGAAATGCACCCATTTCTGGTTCAGTTTTAAATTTTTAATAGGTATTTTAAATTCATCACAGACATTCATTTGAATTCCAGCCAGCTTTGTTTAGTGTCTCCTAGGGACAGAAATAGTTTTTAGGTAAGCTTCGGACAGGTTTGCCAGAGAATGATTTGTACTAGCTCATCCAATGAGCTAATCAGATGAAGGTAAGGTTGTGCATAGATAGGGCGATATGATGCACCATGTGACATGGGATTTTTAAAATTTATTTTATTTCCTTGTTCAGTGATAAATGTAGCAGGGGTCTAATTATGGCCTTCTATTCTTGATCCTTACAAGAGTTTCATCTCTGGGATGTATCTTTTGAGAAAAGGCAATGACAAATATGTTTTCTCTATTTTCTGTAAACCTGCTCAGTTATTCCTCTCTGAATGTGCTCTGAGATGTGTTTGGGAAAAGAACGCAGCAGAGGTGTTTTTATAGCCCAAATCCTTTTCTTGTCAGCCATGAGACCTGGCACATTCTGTTGGACTGTCTGAGGGGCACTTCTCATCTTGTAGCAGGATGTGGTAAGGCATGTCTTGACCTTCCTTAAAATGCAGTGCCTCGGGTACAGGCTGTAACCACATGTTGTTTAGATGGCAGAGTGGCCCAGAATGCTTTTATTCAAATAACACATTTTGAATTCTCATCTCTTAGGAGTACTTCAAATCTCCACAAGGCTATTTTATTCTCCCAACATGTGTGGAGCCCTGTTGTCCTTTATTACTATTATTTCTTCCTCTTCCACCCACTGCACAAATTCCATTCCCACAAACTACCATGGCAGCTGCTTTCCTCCAGCTGGTAGGTTGATAGCAGTGAACAACTCACTGTGGAGCCTGAGCCCTTTAGTACTGCAACAAGTGACCAGAAAACACTCTCCCTAAGATAAATAACTCTGAGCTATATGTTCAGACTATTGACATATTTCAGTGCTCAGCTCACTTCAGCATACACTGCTCCAGTTAATTTTCCAAAATGCTGGCTAGGTTCTTTGGGTCTGGTTTCAGATAAGAAAGATCTTTTTGTGTGTGTTTTTAGTCTGTGTGCAGAGGGCAGGTTCTACAGCAGTCTCTGGTTAATAATTTTAGCCTTTATTTTGCAGGAGTAATTACTTCAAGATAGAAGTTGGCTCAAACTATTTCTTTAGATTGTTGAAAGAATTCAGAAAATGTTGCATGACTACTACTACTAGGTGAGAGCAGAAGGAAGTCCTTCTAGCTGTGGGTGCTGTTTACATTACATACATAGTCATTTTTTTGCTAAATGATGGATAAGGAGAAAAATGTCAGAACAGAAAAAATATTTAATATTAGCTATGTCATACCCATACCAGCTTCCCCTGTCAGACCTCCTTACATGCAATTTTTAAAAACAGGGTTCCTGAAAATACCCAGGAGTTAAAAGTCCAACCATGCACAGCATGTTGCAAAGCAGCCCATTAACTTCACCTTCAATATTTGGCATCCTCAGTGCTGAGCCCCTGCAGGAGAAAGAGACCTTCAGTTGTAGAGGTGTGAATCTGAAAACCTGCAGTGGTTCTGCAGTTGCTTCCCGAAATCTTGTCTAGACAAAAAACTGTGGCCAGTGTGACAGAAGATAACCAGCAGCAGGAGGCAACATGTGGACACAAAGTGGTGTATGGGGGCAGGCAGGCAGTAAATCTACAATGTGGAAGTGGGGAAAAGAAACCCAAGCAGCAGAGTTTGCAGAGTGCCACTGTGAGGTGTGGGAACAGCTTCTGTGTGAGCAGTGTGAAGCTTTTGTGTGAGCAGTGTGAAGCTTTTGCGTGAGCAGTGTGAAACTTTCGGTTCTGCATTGGGCCATCATGAAACCACTTTGCAGAAAGCTTAATGTATAGAAGGGAATTAAAATTGCAATTTTGTTTCTGTTAAGAGAGGCTGTGTTGGAATCCAGGATATGAAGCAGCATACCCATACTCATAGGCAATGTTTTCAGAAGATACTAAAAAATATCCATATTTATTTGTTACATATTGGTTAATCAAGCTTTTATTAGAAGTGACATGGAAGGAGGCAAATTGTGATCCTTTAAAATAAATATCAGGGATTTTCTCAAACTACATTACAAGAAAGGGAAGTGGCTGGCTACATATGATTTAGAAGTTCCCTGTATGTTATTAGGTTTTTTTTCTTTTTAATTTTTTTTATTTCCCCAGAAGACTCATGACTACATTTTGTAATTATAAGAGTGGGTTATGAAATCAGTAACTGTTCTCTTGAAGTTTCTGAGTGACATAATTTTTAAGAAACAAAAGAAAAACCCGAGGTAGAAACCAAGAACAAGGTACAGTTTTACAGCTGCCACTTTCAGGACTATTCCAAACCTCTCAGGCAGTAAAGCATAGGAGTTCAGACTGAGGTGCACATCGTGTTTTAGAAGTAGTTGTAAGTAGTAGCTGGGGTGGGAGGTGTGTTTCTGATCACATTTACAATCCAGCTTCTTTCCTTTGGCAGTTCATTCTGGCTTCTTGGTAGGAACCTCTGAGGCAGGCAGACGGTGTGCTACCACCCTCCAGTGGTTTGCAGAGCACAGCGCAAGTGTCATGTTCGGAAAGCTTATTCGGAAAATAAAAAGGGGGCTGAGGATATTCCAAGCTTTCTGCTGAGGATACATATCGTTACACTTTGGATTTGTTTGGTGACTTGTGTAAAAAGTCTTTTGATTGTTTTTAGATGTTACAAAGTGTTTTAGCACACCTGTTCTATGAAGCCTAATGATATTCATGCGATTGCTTGCATTTGCAGGACCTTAAACCATCTGCATCTGTGATGATTTCCAGTCAATGTTGGTACTGCTGCCAGGATTAACGAACCTGTGGGTGGTGACAATTGGATGTACAGCAGTGAAGGGATGCTTCCTAGGGGGTTGTGCAAAAACTAGTTTGTCTATCAGTTTAGTGACTCAGTAATTTGCAAATTATTATAAATGTCTCCTCTGGCTGTTAGTCTTCCATTTCTTTCTCTCCTTACAGTCTCTAGAGCCTGTAAGGCTAACTCTTAGGTGTATTAACATGTAAGTTTCCAAAAAAAATTGCATCTGTGTACTTACTTTTCTGTTATTTTTCTGTTCTTGGTGGCATCTTATATTCTGTGCATGGCATGTTACAGTGTCATCAACCTGATGGTTGCATTTTTCCTAGATCACTGATGAAGATAACAAAACATGATGCAATTTATTTTTGTCTTGCTATCATGAATGTGGAAAGCCATGAGAACTGCATAAGCTTCTAAACACAGCAGGGATGAATTTATCTGTGGTTAAGGAGGCATTAAAGCGCTGTGTGACATGAAAGGTAGCACCTGCCAAACTTCCCCACTCAACTTCAGGCTGTATCAAGTCCTGGGCTGTAAAAATTTTCAATATGAGGCTATTGAAAAAATCCTAAAATAGTGAATTGCACTTTTCTGCTCCAAGACAACATAAATTGCTGGATCATGTACTAACATTACTCATTTAGTACAGAGGGACAGGAGTCACACAGTAAGTACTCTCTGTTCAACCAATCTAAAATATGTGAGTAGGACAGGAAAGTTATGGCAGCTACCACTGGGATCACCAGGAGTACAACACAAAGTTTAATTGTATTTCCCCTTCTGAGTTCAGCTCATCACGACTGTAGTTGAGAGAACTGGGACTGCAGCTAGGGCAGGACAAAACCGAGACACAGCTTTGGGACACACTAAGAGCTGTTAAATGCTGCCATATGAGACAGAGTCTCTCCTTAGACCTTTTTCCTTTCTTGTATCCCAATCTGGAAGTACAAGGTACTCTGCAGTGTCTTCCAGTTCCATAACCATGATGGTGGCCTCTCCCAGTCTCTACTCTCCCAGCTTATTTCTGGGGTGGTAAATACGCGTGTGGATAGAATACCCAGGCAGGCAGGCAGGCAGAGTGTCTTGTGGGAGAAGAAAAGGGGCCAGTTAGAGGAAGGAGAGTCCAGTAGGCCTTGGCTTGCTTTCTGGCTAGGTTTGATCATGGGATGTTAGCAAAAAGGCCTGCTTTAGCCCTTTTCTGCTAGCTCCCTCTCCTCATATACTTTCTTGTAAATCTCAGTAGAAGTTTGTGAGCTTGTTCCTTTACTTACCTGTCCTGCTTGTTGGTCATTTGGTTTTGTCTGGTTTTCTTCCACCTGCAAAATGTTTACATTTAGACTCATAGGACCAGCAATTGTCTTTGACTGGGCATTAAGTCAACACTTTGAGGCTTTTGAGTTTGTTAGAGCATAAAATGGCTACAATGAGACTGCACATATAACTGACAATGAAAATCTTGCACAGAAACTTCTCTCCAGTATACCAAAATGTGTAGCACCACGGTTGAGATGACAGAAAAGTTCTGTTTAAGAACAATTCATTCTTCTTTATATTCAATGTTGATCTCTTACAAAGCATCCATAGGTAAGTGAGGGGCTAAGGTAAAACGCTTTTTTCCATCTGGACAAAGACAACTCTTTCTTTGGAAAGAGTCTTTTGCAACACTTGCATTGAATTTTCACTGCAGAAAGGATGAAAGTCTCCAGGTCAAATGCAGTGTAACCCGATGACTGTAATAATATAAGACTGTGATAATAATGCCTCAGACTTTCTGGCTGGCCACTGAATATTACCTACATGAACCACAATGAATATAAAGTGTTGGGGTTTTATTACTTAAAAAAAAATTAATTTAATTCTCCTATTTTTTCAGACTGCCATACAAACCCCTGCAAGTTTTCACTCCTAAGTCAATGTATCAGAAATTGAAATGACGTCTCAGCTGATAAATAAACTGACAGCTCTGACTCTGTATATTACGTAGGAAGTGCTTCCATTTTTCTAAGCAGTTAAGCCTTGTGTTCATTAAGTGTGATCAGCAGGTCAGGAGAGGTGATTCTGCCCCTCTAGTCTGCTCTCATGACACCCCACCTGCAGTGCTGCATCGAGCTATGGGGTCCCCAGGACATGCTGGAGTGAGTTCAGAAGAGAGCCACAAAAAAATCATCAGAGGTCCTTCCAACTCAAAATATTCTATTATTTGTCAAATTTTGGCAAGGGCTAGGAAAGGTTCTAGAGGCTATGTTTTGAGGCAACAGCTCAGGCACATGCAAACTTCAACTGCCATTAGAAACTGAAATTTGTTTGCCCTGGTATGTCCTGCTCTAAAACCAGTGGCAGGAAGAAGTATTTCTGAGAGTTATTTCTCGTAGTGACATGGCATTTACCCCCTCAGCTTTACTGCAACTGTGCTCCTTCGAAACGTGACCTGACAGCAAAAAGTGTTCTGGATAGAATGGCCATACTGGTTCAGGTGTAAGGCTGACCATGTAGCTTAGATGCCATATCCAACCATAAAGAATTTAGGAAAATTTGTTTTTTTTCTCAGAAACAACATTTAAAAACAAACAAACAAAGTAAACAGCCGGCAAAAACCAAAACAATACAAAAACCTAAACAAGGAAAACAAAGCTAAACTCGTGCCTTCAAAGTACATGTATGCCGCCTCAGTGCTCTGCAGTGGCCGAGGTTTCTGTCCCAGCCTTAAGCCGCTAAGGCAGGGCACTGATCTGAGCACAGCTCTCTCTGGTGTTCCCAGGGCCGCAGGGAGGTGGCACTCGTGTCTCGTGCTTTGTACTGGTTCCCTTCCTCAGACGCTAGTGTCCGATTCCGAGATTATTCATTGGAATAGGGGCATTTTGCTTTTAAATGCCATATTCTTTCATCTGTTTTCAAAGACAAACGTTTTAGTAGAGAAGGGTTTTGTATTGAAGAAGGGCTAAAAAAAAATTATGCCCTCACAAGCAAGATTAGAAAATATTGCCTCAAGAGTTGCACTGTTCAAATGCAGGGAATAGCCTATTTAATCTTAAAATAGCTTTAAACTAAGATAGGATCTAGTACCATAATTCAGAAACATATGCCTGGAAGATCCTCCTTGCGTTATTGAGGCTGAGTGCTATCATGTACGATTATTTCCACATAATCATCTTTTCAAGTTTATTGAATTTAATCCTCAATGGAGTTGCATTTCCTGTGCTTTTATGGGAAGGCTGTTACATAACTGCGTTCCTCGAATTTTAATAAGTACTACAAACTAATGTTTGGGCTTTTCTTGTCTCATCACCAGAAGCGCAAATTTAAAATAAATATTCATCTTTTTACCTGTTTATTAACATGTTATGGCTGTACTGCAGTGAAATTACTTTAGATATCATTCACAAGCAGACAGAAATAGAACTCTTCATTCCTCTGAATCTGTGAAAATGAGATGATTGTGAATTTTACAGTGACAATGCACATAGTCCTGTAATGTGTATTACCAAAATAAAAGGATTTGTTAATTTTATTACTGCTTGGGTTTTTGGCAGAAAGAGCCAGAACAGTCTAGTCAGTTTATTGCAAAATTTTACAGGTCTGATTTTTTTAACTCCTCTTTTTTAATTATTATTACAGTGGGAGAAACTACAGATGACAACAAGTGAGAGGAGGAAAATAGTGTGTTCAGTCACATTCCACGTAATTGCAATTACCTGTGTTGTTTGGTCATTGTATGTTTTAATTGATAGAACCGCTGAAGAAATTAAACAAGGCAATGATAATGGTAAGTATCTTTTACCTTCTTTGGTGTTGTTGATAATGCAGTGGCTGGCTTTGCAAGGCAGCTGTATAACCAGTCACACTCTGTTCTTAAATAACAGCTCACAGACAAATGGCTACATCAAATGCTTTAATGCAGAAGTTCTGAATGCATCAGCATTAAAAGCTTATGTTATGCCCCTGCAGAGAGAACTCTATTTTGTGTAATCATTACAACAGCTTAACTAGCCTGCTGGTTCTTGCTAGGTTAATCTCCTATTATGTAGGTATTTCTAAAGCTCAGGCAAAGCGATGAGTCAAGTTCAAACAGCTCGGTGCAAGTTCAGGTCATTAAAATAGCGATTTATTTATATTACTCCCTTGAACCTTGATAGCAAGTAAAACACGATAGAGCCTTTTCATTAACAAGCTTCCTAATACAAACTTCCAAGAGACCGTGTTCCAGTTGTGTTAGTCCTTCATGTGGAACTTAAGAAGCATGGAAAGCCATTCCTGTGTCGTTTCAAATAGAATTTCACTGTGAATGTCCATGTTCCAGTTGTGTGCATTGTGAGGATGGTTAAACACTGGAACAGAGAGGCTGTGGAGTCTCCATCTGTGGAGATCCTGAAAGCCCAACTGGACATATGTAACAAAATCCACGTTTAGTGTAAGTAGGTTTCTTTTTGGGCCATACTTAGCATATGTGGAAAATATATGATAAACTGAACTACTGTTTTCCATTTCAAGTCTTAAGTCTATTTGGTCTTAAATTTAGTCTTAAATGTGATCATGATGATAAAAAACTTTTCAGTTTTGATCTGAACTGACTTTAAGCACAGTAGGGGAGCAAAGGTCTCTCTAGCTTTGTTCTATATTCTGAAGTTAACATGGAAAACAAAACAGGTGGAGCTTTGTGCCTTGCTAGTTAGATAAATATTTGATGATACTCTTGATGCTTGCCTTTCTTGCCTATGAGACGAAAATAAGCAACAAGGCTCAATAAGTCACAGATGAATATATACTACAAAGTCTTGCTTTGCATTCTTTTGAAATGGGTAACCCTGTTTTTTATCTGAAAAACCTGGCCCTGAGGACAGTACTAGGAATGGGTTTGAACTTTTATTTCTGAGTACATCACCTTACTTATTACAACGGGGAAGCTATTTCTGTGGATTAGCTGAATTTTCATAACAAAACAGCTAACATGAATTTTTGTTGTTATACACAATGGAAAAGAATCACATTAATTATTCTTGGTAGGTTCAAAAAGTATTTATGATTTGTATAGAATTCAGTGTTTGCCAAATGTAATGGCTGATTTTTTACACTAAAAGTGGACAAAGAGATGCCTTGGAGCTACATGCAAAAATAAGTGTTTGCGAAGAGAGAACTCTCTTGCCCCAAAATTTGCTTGTCACAGGGGAGTACTTTTACAAAAGCAAACATGTATTTGGGGGGAGAAGGAAGAAACATGTAAATAGTTTGCTTTCTTCTCCATTTTCTCTCTTTAAATGAGAATTGCTGGGAAAAAGACAGTGAAGACTGGAGAAAAACCACTTTTTATAAACATATTTTGAGGAGAAGAAAAACTGAAAGCCCAGAATAATACTAGTAGTGTTTGTTAATATTATGTAAGTTTAAAAATCCTGTTTTAAATGAGTACCTCAAACTATTTAAAGGCTTGGGGTTTTTTTTTCTCCTTATGGAAGTATACCATGCAAATCTCTTAATTGCTGTATTGAGCATTATGCTTACTTTGTGAGAGTGGCCCTTGCATTTCCTATTTGACCAAATTGTGGTGAAGTCAGAAGTGGGAGGCAGTTTCTTGGCTGATCTATGGAATAGGAAGCCCCTTCTGTTTTCTGCTTGAGCCATAACTGCCCCAATAGTGTGTACATACCTGGGGATTCTTAGCAAGTAGCTTCAGTACATTTGATTGAAATTCAGCACTTGATATTCAATGTGTAATGCTGGTAATAAATATAGTTTCTATTCCACAGGTGTCCTTGAATGGCCATTTTGGACAAAACTCGTTGTAGTGGCCATTGGATTCACAGGGGGCCTGGTCTTTATGTATGTGCAGTGTAAGGTTTATGTGCAGCTGTGGCGCAGGTTGAAAGCCTACAACAGAGTGATCTTTGTTCAGAACTGCCCAGACACCATCAAAAAACTGGAGGAGAAAAATTCTTTGTGCACTCAGAGCTCAGACATCAAGGATGCGGTGGTGGTGCCAGTAGCACAGACAGGTACAAACTCTCAGCCAGCAGCAGAAGGAACGACATCTGAGGTCATGCCAGTTTGACAGAGACAGCATTGTTTCTTCTTTGCAGTGTAAGGTGTAGTGTATTCTACACTACAAATGCTACAAGAAAGTAGAAATGACTTTGCATTTTTTTCAGTTAAAAAAACAAACAAACAAAAAACAACAACAAAAAAACCCCATATGAAAACCAAAACCCTACGAGGAAACTGGATCCAGCAAAGCAACTTGTTACTGTATGGAATGTGACCGTTCGTGGAGTAGTTTCGCAACTAGTCAGCAAGTGTAGTGAAAGTGGAAGTGTAGAAAGTGCAATAGAGAACAGGTTTAACAGACAATGCCAAACCAATGTGACAAAAGTACTTTTTTTTTTTTAAGTGGGATGGATGGGAAAGTAGAAACAGACCTGATATAATAACTTTGTTTACAGAGAACCAAAACCTTTAATCTGTTTACTACTAAAAGCTGTATTTGCTATTTATCTTTTTAAATATATGCTTCAAAGAGTACCAATCCAATCATATGCATTAACAAATCCAAGTATAGAGAGCTCTATCACAGCACTCACTCTCTAAGCTTCATACGGCAACGCACGTTCATGTGACTGTAGCGGAGCCTGAATGCTTGGGCAGCTGTGTCAACTAAGGATATTTTAACTGTGCCTGTATTTTTGAAAAGTAAGCAATTCCAACCAGTATAAGCTCATGTCTCCATAAGCTTACAGGTATATTTTTAAATACAGCTGTCAGCAACATAAGTACAGGGAGAAGATAATATGTAGATATGCATTTAAAAGAGCAGCTCTGCTGTTTATTTTACTAATAAGAGTGAATTAGACATAAATTTGATATGCAAAGTATTGAGGCAGAATTGTAAATGAAAAAAAAAGCAGTTTACTGCACGATCACACAAAAGTAAATTGACTATTATCAAAGGTCTGAAAAAGGATGGCACATACTGAAGATGGAAACCATTTCTGGTTTTATTTTTTAAGATTCACGATACAGAAAGGTAGATGTAAGAGGACATACCTACCTACATATCTTAAGAAAATATTCGTTTTTATCTCCTTTTTCTGAAAAGTTAGTTTTTATCTTCCTGGCTGAAAAAAACAAATCAATGGTTTCCTTCTGTACAGGTAAACTTGAGGTGTTAGAGGTTCAACAGTTCATTTGTTAACTTTGTGTTTTGAGCATTGTCATATAAAAATGAAGTGTGAATAGCATTAAAAGGTGCAATAGATAAATGAATGTAGATATAATACTCTGTCCAACAGGGTGAATTATATATAAAGAACCAATTTTGTGATTCACTTTGCATACCTGTGGTGTTTACCATCAGGACGCAAGCGCAAGTATTGACTTGGAGTAGTTATGTACTGGTGTGGACAAGTCTGGGGCCTGAACATAATGTATATTTTAAAAAAAAGTTAAAAGTTTTGGGTTTTTTTAATCTTGTATTTAGGTAAAGGAGGAAAAGCAAACAAGCAGATAAAGAACCAGAGTAAAGAGGATAGGAGAGCACAAGTTCTTTCAAAGGGGGGTATCTGCCACAATTACAAGTAAACTAGAGTTCTACAGAAGGCTTGACATTTCTAATGGTAAATTTTCTCTTTATATACTCAAGTATTTACAATAAAAAAGCAGAATCATCCTGTTCTTGCAAATATCCAGCATGCTGGGCCTAAGATGTACTGGAGTTTTTATACTAGGTATTCCTTTGTAATGTTTACTGGCTTAAGGCTCAGGGAATACTGGAAGTAGCAGTATTAGCAAGAAACGTGTCTTTAATCAGATCATTATGTTCTTTTGTATTGCAATTGCTCATGTAATTTGGCTGTAACTGAGTGATTGTCATCTGGCTAGACAGGACACAAAATCTTGGTGCTTGAATGGATCCTAAACATATGTCAGTATTTGCTGTAAGTTACTCCAGGTGAGTTGGATTAATGTTAAGTTTTTTTATGTAATGACACACAATTTTTATATAAAATAACTTTCCAATTATACAACTGCAGATCACAATTGTAGCAGTTTCTCCTTTGAAATGACATACAAGAGAAACGAAACCATTTCTCCATTTAAAATCGTGGAGGAGACTTCAGAAGGTCTCCAGAGAATGACAACAGTACTAACAAATGCCTCATAACTGCACATGTTCAAGACAGTCTGCAACGACATGGTTTACAAAAAGTGTAAAAGCTACTTGCTAAAAGGTAAATCTCATGATATCTGAAGTTAGACACTTAAAATTACTAACTGCATTTGAATGTTTGGAAGGATGTTTACAATAAACCTGATGAATCATAGCAAAATTTACTGACAACATTATTATGAAGGATAATTAAGAGCTTTCTGAAATAATAGTTTCTTACTCAGTAACAGTAACCCTGCTCCTCTAGGCAGCTTGTTCTTTGAGCTGCTGTAGCATCATGACCCCATTGAAAGTACTTTATCCCTATTTTGTCAGTTTAAAGGAGACAATTCACATTAGGGTTTTTTACAAAACTGAACAAGTATAAAATTTAACTCAAAGAAGAAAATACCTGAGGATTCCAAAAGCAGAATGGTAGCATCCAACAAAATTATTGTACATTTTTAAAAACACACTGAAGAGTCACCAACAGAACAAACAATGTGCAAAATTTTATACTAATGCCTTCACCTTCAAAACACTGTTTTGGCATTCAGCTATATCTGCAACTGAGTTTACAGTGAAATAAAGAAAAGAATGGAGGAAGACTTCAGTTGAAATTCCTCCTCTCCCTTTGAAATACTTAATGTGGACAGCAGGAAAAGAGCAAAATGGGACACTGTGCTGAGATGGACAATGAGCCAAGGCATCAGCAAGAGAGGTTTCAGCAGGCTTGAAGCAGTCTTTAACCTTTTAAAGTATTACAGTATTAGTTCGTGCATCCCATTCTCTTCTCATGTGCAGTGCACATTCTAGAGCTTTCAGGGATTTCATGCAGGATTACAATTTGTTTCTGAAGCAGGGCCCAACCTCTTCAAGAGGGCAAGGAGCTATTCATGCCACTATGCTTTGGATTCAGGTCTTAATTAATAAGGAAAGTGCACAAATACAGACACTAGACAGATGCTTATCAACAAGCAGTTTTTCATTCCCACACAAAATACAATTTTCTGTATTAATTTAATAACCATGGGATTCTATCCTAAAAAAACAAACAAACAAACAAAACAAAACACCCCCCCCCAAAAAACCAGTATACTGAAGATTTTAAGATTCAGACTAAGACTTTGTAATAAAGATGACATCTCAAATAAAGAACCATATCAAACTGCCTGAGTAGCCACAGTACATCTCAGGCAAATAAGCCGACAGTGGAATCTGGCCTGGCTAAACCCACAAGGGCAGAACCTTGCTCTGAGCTGCCATTACCAAGTAGAGCTTAATCTGCATTCTTGTTTAAATGAAGTTTTAATGAAGGTAGACAGAAATAATCTGATGTCAGGTCAGATCTGGAAGTTTAAACAAGATACTCCTAACCTGTGAACATGCACATTTCTCTTCCTGAGTTACAAGCATTAAAAAGTTTATTTCAAACTGGCATAAACATACTACTTTTGACTATCATTAGCATTACAAAGATTCTCAACTAGTCCAACTGTGCCATTGACACACTGTTCTATCTGAAGGCAGTGTTTATTTTTGTTGTGTAGAAAAAATAGTAATTCCCCATCACCAGAGCAGTTTATAATTTCTAATAATGCAATGAAACTCTATGATGAAAATATTTTACTCTGTATAATATTTGGAACTACAAGTTTGTGTTACTTGTTTAACTCCCTCTCTTTTGCAAAAGAAAATGTGTATGTTTTTGTGGGTGAATGTGTACTGAAAGACAGAAGGCAAGGGAAACAAAAGTAATGTATCTGCTTATTGTTGTGAAAAAAATGTATTTGTATTAAACAAATCTCAAATTACTGTAGTATTCTACACTTGTCACTTTGTTATATAAAGCATCACATGCTGAACATGAATTGGCAAGACCACACTCCTGCAAGAAAGGTTAACAATATACTCAGCTGCATACTTCATACTGACAAACCTTGCTAACTACCAGGGGCTAGTTTTGGGTACTATGGCTAGGCAGAATGCTCAGGAAAATACCTCATGGTACAAAAACACTTGAAAAGAACTATGGTTGCTCAACTTGCAGGCATCAACTCTATAAAGAACCTCCTGAAAGCAAATGGTTTTACATCCATAGCATAATGGACAACTAGTACTGGGTTTCAACTCCAGGAGGGTAAGAGGAAGACAGTTTCCTAAGGAAAAAACAGTGCTTTGGAATGAACTGTTTTTGTTATAGTGATTTTGGAATGTCCAACACTAGAAACCTTTGAAGATGGGCTGGACAGTTAAAATACTTTAAAGCTAATCCCACCTCAGACTGTCAGAATGGATCTTGTTCCCCTTTTTATCATTTTATACTTTAGATTTTCTCCTTTTCCAAAAACCTTAAAGATTGTTTTTTTAATGAAAGAAATATTACATGTTTGCATTATAAAAAAGCCTGTGTACTTTGTCAGGTGTTATACCAAAGTAAGTATCCTACCTACAGAGTGTTCTAACCAAGGTGCAAATTTAGCTCTCTACAGAGGGTTGTATCCATCTATCCCATATCTTTCTCCTGGATGGTCAGCTGGGGAGAGAGTGGGCCATTTTGAAACATCACAGTTTTAGCTGGAATATGGCTGATGACTGGTAGTAAGAGAACAGAGGTATAGGTCCCTATGCCTTTTTGCTTTGCTTCAATTGCTTGATGAAGGGTACACTATTAGAATAAAAACACATTTCTGTTTAGTTCGATGTCTGTAAACACATAAGCAAGGAAACATGCTGTGTGGTATTTACTCACACCAAACCACACACACACCCCACCCCAAAACCCCAGCCAATAAAATATTGAGGCTGTTTTGCATGAGCTCTCCTAAAAGTCAAAGAAATTGTAAGTTAACAAAGAACTTGCCAAAAGTACTTTGACTGGTGTACCACATTTTCACTATGAAACAGAGCTCAGAAAATAAGCTTAAATGAGAACAGAATGATTCCAGTCTGTTGGAGAGTGTAGGCCGGGGACAAACTTGCCCTTCTATTACTTGCAAATACTTATAACTGATGCTCGCTGAATCACAGAACTTCCCTTTTTTTTTTTAAACACATAAAAGGTAATATATATGAAAATACAATAATCAGCACTATTCAAAATAAAAATCAAAGAAGACAGGTCAGTAATTTTTAAGTGTGTTAAGTAAATTACTAATTAAATTGAGGAAATACATCTATAATGAAACATGGATCATTACATCTATGTATACATACGCCTGGGAACAACACGATCTACAAAATTTAATCATGGTTCACAAACAATATAGAATGAAAAGCAAAGTAGAAATATTTAGATGGTTTAAACTCAGAAAAGAACAACAAACCTACCAAGTCTTAATGGCTCTCAGAAGAAAGACTACTTACAGAAGCCCTGAAGATAAAGTCAAAAGAAAAAATCAGTCTAGAGCTTCAGGGAGAGGCTTTAGTGAATCTTAAAGCGCCACTTTACCTCCGGGTTTGCTAGCAAATTTTGAAAGCTGGGGAAAAAGAATAGTGTTTTATTAAAAGTATGTGTAGGATTTTTTGAGCACTTCATTTTTTAGCAATGGGCATCATCATTTTATCAGTTTTCAAATCATCACGGTACTGTATTGGTTGATTATGTGTGAACTTGAATATGAGCTGACATGAGTAGGATGCTTCCACCTTTTGGTATTTATTTAGAAAATACTTCAGTTTTTAAAGTAGTGCTGGAATTTTTGTCTAATAACTCAAAAGTTTAATTAGTTTTATTTTTCATTTATAACAGGTAACTAGTTACATATTAAATTCTTCCTTTTAAGAAACCTGAGCAATATTTGCAACCAAGCAGTTAAGGCTTAGGGAACTTGATTACACCTCATTAGCAAAGCCTCTTTACCTTCATGAAACTTACTTCTTTTGGGGAAGAAATTATAATGAATTTTTACTCTTGAAAGAGCTAGAAGATAGAAAGATAGTGTATGTATTGTATCATGCCAAGGCTGACCAAACAAGCCAATTTGAGGTAATTCTGTACTGCGGGCATTTTTTTGCCCTTTACTAGAAAACTAAACCTGGAGGACTCCTTAAGTGGAAAACTTTTTCTGCTGAGGAAAAAAGAGGGGGTTTTTACTACCCTGTCCTATCTGCAAGGTGTCTAGCAAACCCCAGTTTTTAAAAAAGTTAAACTCCAACATACACGTACTTGTACCCCATACTCTATCCTCACATGTGGCAGTCTCATCAGAGAGATAAGTAAATACCCTATTGCATTGAAAGCCAAACAGACAAAAGCCCCCCACGATACTCTATAAGTGTGTTCCTTAAATTACTTACAAATGGCTCAGAAAATGTTTCATATATGTTGTGCATTTGACTTGTTGCATCCCACTGCACATAGTAGAGTTCCATAAGGATCATCACATACTTCGGTAAAAGAAAAAAGGAAAAATACAATACTGAGGGTAAGTTCTTCACTGTATGCTTGTTTCTCCACATCCTAAATGTTGGAAGCCTCATCCCTTTAGAAAAAACTTGTAGAGCAGATGCTGTGATGAACAGTTCCATTAATTTGGTCACAATTTTTTCCAACACTAAAGAATCATAAATTAATCAATTTACATTTACTGTATACAACCAGCCTTGAGCAGGACAGTGTTTTCTATTTCTTTTTGGTTTTGTGTTTTGTTTTTTTTAGTCAACGTTTGCTTTCTCTACATGAAAAAAAAATCATATTTCTACTGGACTTTAATTCAGCTGGTTCTTTCCAGCTGAGACCATCAACAGAGTATGTTCCAGAACCGGAGCACAACTAACAACTCAGCTGTTACTGAAAGTTTGAATGTAATTCAGCCAGTTCCTTAGAGAGGTCTTACCTTTCCAAAGGTGGCTGGAATAAAAGTATATCTTAGTAAGAACGTTGCAAAGTACAGGGCAATGAATTGGAAAGTACATTAAAAAGTCCTGAAGTTCTTATACAGAAGTGGCTGTACATGTTAAAATATTACTTTTTTGTTTGAAATGTTGTATTTTTAATATGACCCCTGATAATTAAAGAAGCATGAATTTTAACTACTACAACTTTGCAGTTAAAAACTGAAAAAAAAAAACCACAGGGACATATTGCAAAGCAGTTATCTCACAAGTTAGAATGAAAAAAAATCTTCCCTAAAATTAATCTCTAACCAGAAAAAGGACCTATAAATTACAGAGAATTATAATAGAGGATGTAACATTAAAACCTGTAATTCTTAGCTACAAATGAACAGAATTCCAAAGTATTCCCTACAGCAAGCTTGTAAGAACGGAGAACATCACATAAATACTTCCCATTCCCACTGTTACCAGCATCTGCTTTCAAGATTTAAAAAAAAAAGATAATAACAATTCAGAACTCCTGAGAGCATTCATCTTTTGTCCACCGTAGGGAAGAAATTCATCAACATACAAAACCCTAAGAGCTGACTTAAAGCACAGGCATGACTGCATTGTGAAATTGATAGAAGAGATTCCATTACCTCATCTCAGTAACATGGGAGGCTAAATGCTCTCTCTGCATCCCCTCCACTCCTGGCCTCTCAGGACAATAAACTCTCAGCAGAGAAATCAATATTTAAGAAATAAATACTTTTGTTGTTGTTGTTGCCACTGCTACATTAGTAGTCTGCAACAACTTGTCTGGTAAATTGGTCTTGCACACCATCAGTTTATGCCTAGGTTATTTTCAATTCAATTATGAATATCTGGCAGCTACATATGATTTTTTCTGGTAATTTAATGGAAAAAATTCACAAGCAGAAATTGCTCTTTTTTCATTACTTGTGCAGTAGGTCAACAAGACAGTTTAAAACCCACCTAAACAAGCAGTGAATATGTAGACTTCAAGGCAGAAAATCCACAGATTCAATGAAGTCCAAACTGTAAACATGTATAGAATCATAGAATCAACCAGGTTGGAAAACACCTCTGAGATCATCAAGTCCAACCCTTGATGCAACACTGCTGTGGTTACTAGACCATGGCACTCAGTGCCACATCCAGTCTCAGCTTAAAAACCTCAAGGGACAGTGAATCCACCACCTCCCCGGGCAGCCCATTCCAATGTCTGATTACTCTCTCTGTAAATAATTTCTTCCTAATATCCAACCTAAACTTACCCTGGCAGAGCTTAAGACCGTGCCCTCTTGTCCTACTGCTGTTGTCTGGGAGGAGAGACCAACCCCCACCTGGCTACAACCTCCTTTCAGGTAGAGAGTGATGAGGTCTCCCCGGAGCCTCCTCTTCTCCAGGCTAAACAACCCCAGCTCCCTCAGCCTCTCCTCATAGGACTTGTGCTATGTACTTATAGTCTGAAAGACAAATGTTAAAAAAGAGGTAATTTCAAATACTTGACTACCACATTACCACACAAGTAATTTCTTTTTGTAATGTCTTATTACTGGATTGTTTCAAGGAATACAGAACATCTCATTTTTCATAACTTTGCATGACAATCTTTTTTAAAGCATTCACCAGGATGTCAGCCTGATATACTGTAATTGCTATGACACCTTCTAGTTACCTTACTGCTCATTTTCCTTCTGTATTTTACACACTGTCATGGGAAAGTGACTTTTTCTGCAATGTTTTTACTTGCAATTTCAAAGCACATCAGACCTTCTATACAAGCAAAAATTTAAGACGAACTTCTGAAAGGCAAAATCTGTCAAAGCACTGAAAAACCACATACACCACTTCAGTTCAAATCAATTACCTTGGCTCAGCTTCCACCAGAGTTCAACACCTCAGATTTTACAAATCAAACAAGATAAATTCCACAACTTAGCTCAAATTTAACACAGTTATAAAAATAACAAAGACCTGCCCTGAACTTCAGCACACTTACTTCTAAAACACAAACACAAAGCAATGACATGACGGCCTAGAGATATGCAGGTGTCAGAGGACAAGACCTCTATCCAGGTTTAAGACTTGCAGTCCATCTGAAGATGCATTAGATCACTCACACATGCTTCAGGTCTGATAAATTTATTCAGGTTTCTTCTTGAATTTAAAGAGGACAATTCTATATAACCGAAATGGACTGGTTTCCTAAATCTTGAAAGGATAGCACAAGCCCATTTTGTAAAGAGGAAAAACCTTAATATACATGTTAGCAGACTTAACACTCATCAGTAACTCTTGCTGCACAGCTATGGAAACACACACCTGGATTGGTATCTGTAAATGAAATCTAGGAAACCCACATAACTATTTACCATGACAAAAACTTGGCTGTTTAGCACGCAGAAGTGTACTAGGGATCAAGTACTAGAAAGATTATCCACCAGGAATAATTATTTCCACATAATTAACAGGTATCTGAGCTGTGATTACTACTGTGTGTACAAACAGTACAATCGAACTGTGACTTCTGTGCCCAATCCAGTACACACTGAGATGTCCTACTTAATGCCTGCTGTGAAATTACAGTTTTGCATTTGCCCTTTTATCCTTTTTTTATTCATCTTACAGTTATTAAAGTGACAATCTGCCAACAACTTCCCTGAAAGACACATTTAAAGGCATTTAAAAAGTTGCTTCATAAAGCAAGCCTGCTATTTAAAAGAGCTGAGCATCTTAATTTTAAAATGCACAGCTTAAGACAGGGGTTAGAAAAAAAATATGGACAAAAAATACAATTAAAAACAGACTGTAGGGACTTTAATTGGCTTCTGAACTGAATTCTACAACACAGTGTAACTCTCTCAAATTCTCTTAGCAAAACATAAAATACTCAGTATCTTATTGAAGCATTTCCAGCTATGTTCCTGACAGAGATTCTCAGAGAAGGGAAGGTACAAGACAAGAGTTCCTCATGTTTAACTGATTATTGCAATTACCAGCAAAATGTAAGGCTTTCTGACCACAAAGTATTCTAGTCTGAATCTAGATTGTTCCTATGACCAGGGAAGAAGTACTCAACCAGTCAGGACTTTAAGATTAAGATTTTAATTATTTATTTATATTTAAAAATTTTAACCAATAATATATAGCTTTACCCAGTAATACACTGTTTACTCTTTACTGTTTATTCTTTACCAGAGGTACACAGTGAGATGATAAAAAAAAGCAACTAGCAAAGACTTCAAAAATATAGTTAAATTTTATTTTTGTTTCTAGTGATAATTAAAAGAGGTTTCTTATAATTCCCTTCACTGTTTCAGCTCTCCAATCAGCTGGTGCTCATTAGGGCCACCTCTTCTCCTTTAATCATTAGGGGCACCTCTTCTCCTTTATTCAAGTCTTCTTTTGCTTCCACATCTGCTACCTCAGGGTGACTGCAAGCAGCATCCCTAGCTGACAGCTTTTTCATTTTGATGTTTGGCAGTTTCCTCAGATCACCATCCCATTCTCTTAGAAAGAAAAAGAAAAGTAATGAAAACCAATTACTAATAGAAAGGAAGGAACAGCAGAGTTAGTTCACCTTTCCTCAGAAGATACTAACTCAACTGAGGCTGCTTTTCTAAATTACCTTATCAGTCCCACTGTGGTATGAATAAGCACCAAAGATTTAACCTGATTTTTTACACTACAGAACCTGTAATTTCTCTATGAAAAAATGAGTACTTTCAGATTTGAAAGATTTCTGAACAAAAAATACATGATTCACTATACAAGATTCACTTTATTCCCACAGACTTACTGTACCTTCAGTTACTTTAGGCCACCTGCTTTTAGGTTTGTCTCATTCAACTCCCAGTCTGGTAAGCAGGTTGGAACAGTTTCTTCATCTGGATGCTTAATTTGCAGATCTATTATGCCACGTACATACATAAAGTCCCTCATAAATCTATGGTAAATGTTAACATGTTGAACAACTGACTTCAAGGGGACATAAAGTGTTAGTAAACATTCATTCACATGGTTAAGTATGTTATTTCAAAAGGCTGCATGAAGGAGAAAAGGTTATTTAAAATATAAGTCAAATCCAGTACTCAATTAATAGAATGCTTTCTTGATTATAGTAAGTGCACTTCATGGATAATTTTTCTCAAGGGCAAAGGCAGCATTTGCCAGTTACAAGATGTTTTTGCTCTACCAAGGCAATACAACAACACTTCTATCTGATGTCCCAGGTCAAGAAGTCAATAGTGTATTTATAAACACAGCAGTGTCTCTTCTTGGAGATTTTTGGCTTCATTCTAACATCCTATGACTTCAGGCTACGTACCACCCCTGGGAGTTAGTGATATATCATTCCTTGCAATGTAAGCATGCCTAAGCCTTTTTTTCTTCTTTAAAGTATTTCATGTGACAGAGCTGTCAGCAAATATGTTCATGCAGTCTATTACCAGGACATACTGACTTGCTGACCCAGATGACCTAGCAGTAAGTTTTGCAGCTCCCAAATCTTTTAACTGGATGCAAGTCTTCAGTTTCCTTAAGACTTTCAACTCCTGTAAACACATACCAACACTACTTTGATCAGCTGAGGTCAGAATTTTAGGTAAAGAGAAAATAAAATATAAGAATACTGAAAAAAAGATACTTAAGTTATAGAAACGGAATTCTAACTGTTGAATCTAACTCTTCCGATGTTTTAATAACAGTCACCAGCATTTCGCTTGTAACAGCTAAGAAATGCCAAAATAGCAATGCCATGCCTACTCCGCTTTTTCAAATGAAAAATTCTTTGACAGTTTTGCCTAAATTCTTTTTTTTAATGAAAAAAGACTTACAATATGTCAACTTCAGAGATACTGTTTTGCATAAACAGGCTAGCAGTGGTAATAAAAAGAACTTACCTGAAAAATTTGAGATGCTTTCTGTTCATGATGTCTGGAATTTCTAATAGGAATTAAATTAAGTTCTATTAGATGAGTTACATTGTTCAAGTGAGTCTCATTTCAAAGAAGGAAATGTGAGCTAAACAGCTGAACATATTACTTCAGAGGGAAACAGCCCAAGAAAATGAGAACAAGGATTCATATTACAAAGTTTCTAGAGCAATATATCATTAGGAAGACCTCTCCCTGCTAAAGAAAAGGAAGTGAACTTTATACTGACAAACTGTTCCAGAATTAAAATGTACCTGTTACTGAAAATCCACTCCTGCCAACTTAGTAAAAAAGGGTGCCCCCTTTTCTCTAAACCTACACATCTGAGAAATAGCAAAAAGCACACAAACTTTCCCCTTAAAAATGTTCAGTGAAGAAACTAGGAACATACATTATTATTTGTTCTAAAAGCATAACTAAGTTCCTCAACCAAGATCAAGGCCTGTTTTAATAGACATGCATTCACCCACATAATAAAAACCCCCAATTCTGCTCTGCAGAACTTATTATAAATATGCACAACAGAAAAAAAGGTAAAATAAAAAAGCTTAGTTTCAAAACTGACCTAAATATACAAGCCTTACTCTAAATTAATGAGTAATTTAGAATAATTTATGAGTAAATTAGTGGTCCATAAGTATTTTGAAATGTTTTTGGAAAAAATTTCAAAGAGCAGCTTAAGTCTCTGGTGCAAACAAGACAGATCAGCAGAACAGTTAGAAAAGTCATTCTGGTAATTCAAGTAAGAAAATATAAGAAACAGTTAAATACACTTCGTAAAATTTACTATGCAGTACAAGAATATTCATGTGTGTGTATGATTTTAATATATAAACACTGGAAACAGTACAGTAAGACATCAGGCGTTTAAACAGAACACATTTTAGAATTTAGGATTTAGGATTTTAGAATATACTACTACTTCCTTCTACCTGCAATGAGACAGTCTGAGAACAAAGAATGGCTATTTGATAACGATTAGTCTCACTCCAATTAAATTATAGTTTCCATTGTTAAATACCTGTTCTATGAACAGGGAAACCAGCATTCTGCGGTTACTGAAATGCCTATTAAATACTGCAGTAAATGCAACATAACATTTATAGACACTGTTGGCATCTGTCTCCTCTCAGAAGCTGATGTTCCGCTTGACTGAACAGAAACAAACGTAACAGTTTTAATAACTGGAAGTTTTCAGTCTTCCCTGTTAACAGAAATAATTAACATATCCTCACAACAAATCCGTATTGCTTTTGATAGTAAAAAGAAAGGCAAATACTTTGTATCAAGACCTACAGGACAGACCATTTCCTGGAGTAGACAAAACTTCCCTACTAGGTGTATAGTTCATAAACTCATGCAGATTTTTACCTAGGCTGCCAAAGCTACTTTGCCTCCGTTCAGTGTCATTCTTTTTTTGGTCAGTCTTGCAGTATTGCAAGCGACCCATGTTTAACATCTTCACTAATTTATGGAGATTTATGCCTTAGGAAGCCTTGAAAACTTTCCAGAGTACAAAATACCTCAGTACTGTCTATGAACTATTCAGATTTCACAGCCAGTAGTTTTCTCAACGTGGCAGATGCTTTCTACCTCTGTAACATTAAATCCACTTTATTTCGGCTTTTAAAATTGTGGCATGTCAGCAACTTTTATATTGTCTTTGAACAAATCCTGAAAATACAGTTCTGCCTTTGTTTATCAGCTTTCTCAAGTCTTACAGTAATAAACGAGTTCATGCTATCAAATGCAGGACTATAGATGATTTTTCTATAACAAAATGTAGCATGGTGATACCTGTGTCACATCTTTGTGGTTAGATAGTCTTTACCATTCAGAAAACTATTCCTTCCTTTCACACTTGGTTATAAAGTTACCAACTGAAGAACAATATATATGCAAAATATTTTGGTAACAATTATACTGGTTTCTGCAGCCTACTTCTCAGTAAATAGATAATATGATACTGCTCACAGCTGAGCAAGGCAAGGCAAGGCAATATTTACCAAATGCTTTTTTTGCCTGCTGATTCCTTGGTTCTGATACACATCAGTGCCACACTGTCCATACTTTCCAATGAAGCCTTGAAACAAAGCCACGGTTGCGCTTGCTTTCTTTGCAGTCCCTTGAACTGCACTCTTGGCAGCAAAGTGCCAAATACTGAAACAGAATTCTAACTCTCACAAGTAGTTCTTCCCTTCTCTCAGGTATTTTACAAGGAGCAGTGCCATTCTGTTTGCCTCTAGGACAGAGCTCAGTGATGGGTTTGGCAGAAGTGGCACCATGCTAATTTGGGCCAACTGTCCCAGAAATAGGCTGAGATTTGTATTTGTTCCCTCTATCAAACCACTGATTCAACAAACAGTTCAGTGTTCTTGTCAGACAAAGCAGGACTAAATGACAAGACTTCCAAATGAAACCTTTTCAACTGACTGTTTTGGGAAAGCACTTATTGGGTTTTACCTACTTATGCAGAACCTTTTCCAAAGAGAATATTCTATCAATTTTATCTAGCCTGCCATCCAGGGCTCACCAACATCACGAGAAAGCAGGTATTCTGAAGGGAGAAGATTCTGTAACAAATCAAGATCTGGCACTAAACTGATCTTTACTACTTTGGCAATGGCAAAATTTTTAAGCTATGCTTACATGTGTGTTTGCAATATGTTGCACAATAAAAATCACTGAGTTGCCAAATTAAGAATAGAAGTAGAAACTCTAGTGCCGTGTGTGGAAATCAAGTAACTCTACACTGCACATAACTGATTTTCTAAATTATGGTGAATTAATAAAACTTGTTTAACTCGGGTGCATCTCCTTAGCACGCACCAATGTCATGGGTTTTGCTGCTACTCGTGAACTCCTTCATTTGCTTTCAAATTTTGTCACAGGAGCATGTTTTTCTGAATTAAAGATAGAAAAAATGGAAGAGAGAAATATGGAGTTAGTGGAAAAGAAATGAAGACAGTCCTTTAGGGAACAGATACTGGCATTTCTAAGATGAACTATTCAGCAATTTATGTGCTTTAACAAAACAACAGTGAAAAATTTAAGTAAGTATTTTTAATGTTTCTGACCCTTTCAGATAGTTTTAGTTCTCTTTCTTTTGAGGGAGAACAAACAGCCTGTTAAAAAGAAGGAAACTGTAGATGCTCTTTAGACAAAGAACCATTCAGTTATCCAAAAATGATCATTACAGAAAACAGCAGCTAACAAACAGTACAGCAGCTACATCAGCAGATACATGGAAATGATACACCTTTCATCTGAATTAAATTGATTTCCTTGTAATGAGAAGTCTTAAGATTTAATAACACTAGTGTGTTTAGTTTTAAAAGCCATTTTTCCTCTAGATTATTATTATGCTTTTAAGAGAACATGCAAGGTGTTTAGAAGCAAATTATCAAAAATGTATGATATTCAGATGAAATAATTATGCTTTTCCACTAAAAGCATGCTAACTCTGAGTTCCAAATAAGTAAATAAATATCTAGGGTTTCCTTTCAATAGCTTTGCTATAAACATGTAAGACCTCATTAAAAAAAAAATATACAAAAATGTAAACATGAGGAAGAAAACTTCAGTAAAATTAATGTAGATTTATTTAAAGAGTAAGTAAACTAAAAGCAGCTGATAACAAAACTCAACAACCTCATCGATAGCCTAAATGTTCCCTATATAGGTATTGTTTGTTTAAAATGGACTAAATTTTCTATATTTTTGGATATCTATCACTTTCATAAACTAATTTTTACATTGCTATATAGAATTAATTTTTCATTTACACATATCTTCAACGGGACAAGAGGAAATGGCCTCAAGCTATACCCAGGAAAATTCGGGTTGGACATCAGGAAGAATTTTTTCACTGAAAGGGTGGTTAAGCATTGGAACAGTCTCCCAAAGGAAGTGGTAGTCATCATCCCTGGAAGTGTTCAAGAAACAACTGGATGTGGCAATTAGTGCCATGGTCTAACTGACATGGTGTTGTTCAGTTAAAGGTTGGTCTCTGTGGTCTTAGGGGTCTTTTCCAACCTTAATGATTCTATGATATAGATAGCATCAAATTTTAGGAGACTTTCATATATGAAAACAATACATATTATGCAGTCTCTTCATAGAAAATGCACATGCATACAAAAAAACCTGAGAATAGGGGGGGAAAAAACCCCAATAAATACTAAGTCAATTATAAAAGCTCCACTCACTACAGCTTCCAGGAATAATAATGAGTTAGAGGCATAAAAGCACTGTTTCCAGCTGATTTCCATTTATGCCCAATCTCTAATTACAGTATTTAGTTGCTATAGTACTTAGCAGCAACTATTTTCTCTGAATGAATACTGTTCTAGACAGAGAGCAAAACCTGCAACAGCTGTGATAACAAATAATGAATGGTTTGAAAGTGTATTTAATATGTGAAGTTGCACTGTGCTCTCTGAATGCTTTACTTACTAATGCTATAATAACCTCAAATTTTGCCTACAATATTTCTGGATTCTTTGTTATTTTTATGTTGTGCTTGTGCATTTGACATCTTCTTCTCTAGTCCTATTGCTTTTTTCTTTCAGCTTTCCACAAAGCAGTAAGGAAAAAAAGAACTAAAACTTAAAGCCAAAACAAAAAGATTTTCTACAACTGAGCTATTTGATGACATTCATAGCATCTATTTTCCTATTAATTTTTTCTCCCTCCTTCTAAGAAATCAAAGATTACACATCAAGTCATACAGATATTCCTGAATTCCTCTGCCTCTGCACATTGCACCGCCAAAAATTTTAAGCCATTAGTTTTCTTTATTTGTACAATATAAATCAGGGTTTGCTGGTTTTGGTTGGGATAGAGTTAATTTTCTTCACAGTAGCTATCACAAGGCTGTGTTTTGGATTTGTGCTGGAAATGGTGTTGATGACACAGAACGTTTTTGTTATTGCTGAGCAGCGATTGCACAGATCCAAGGCCCTTTCTGCTCTTTACCCCATCCCACCAAGGCCCTTTCTGCTCTTTACCCCATCCCACCAGCAAGGAGGATGGAGGTGCACAAGGAGCTGGGAGGGGACACAGCTGGGACAGCTGACCCCAAATGACCAAAGGAATATTTCATACCATATGGCATCACACTCAGCATATAAAGATGGGGGAAGAAGGAGGAAGATGAGACATTCGGAGTGATGGCAAGTGACTGTTACAGGTGAAGGAGCCTGGCTGTCTTGGAGCCAGCTGAACACCTGGTCCATGAGTTCCTTGCTTTCACTCTTCCAATTCTTTTCCCTATCCCAGTGTGGGGGGAGTGAGCGAGTGTGGTGCTTAGTGCTGGCTAGGGTTAAACCACAACATAGGGTAAAGGGGAATATGACACACAACCCAAATCTTGCTGTCTTTTGAGTCCAAGCCACAGAACAATGTAGAACTTTCATGTCTTCCACGACATACTTCTACTGTTACAAGGACTGATTATGTCTGAACAATACTTTAGCATAAAAGCCAATTTCATCACTCAACTCCAACATGATTATTGGTTAAAATAAAATATGTCACTGCTATCTCGTACTTGACTCTCCTCAAAACAACTCTTTGCTTTTTGCACTTTCGTTATCCCTTTGTCCTTCTCCTCATTTCACCAGATTACAGCTGCTTCCCTTCAGTCTAGTTCCAGCTGTCAAATGAAGGTCCAAACAAGACTGCTGAACAGAATTTGTATGCAAGATAGGTGCATTAAATCTCGCTTTACTTTCAAAAATAATGTCTTTAAAAAGAAAAATAAAGATAATGCCTAGAAATTTCGCTTAGAATCTAGCCGTATGAGCAGGTGTGACCACAGAATGATCTCTAATGCTTTTACATACCTATTCCATAGCCCTCATAGAGTTGTCTTTCACGTTCTATTGTCTGCTTGATGACAGTTTCCCGTGAACCATGCTGTCTTCCTTGTCTACCTTTAATACTGTTTTGTAATTCAATCTGCTCCAATTCAGCATTGAATCGACACATATAACTGAAAGAAATAAAATGTATTTATGCTAGATGCAGTCATGCAAAAATTTTGCAAACAGAATTACTTAGATAATCTAGGAAGTTATTTTTAATAATTGTATTTATTTTCTCAATTAGAGATATTTCTTAGACTTGAACAATTACTTTAATCTTTGAAGTGGAATCTCCATTTAGAACTTCATTTAAATCACATGCAGCTTCCAGAAGGATTAGGTTTTCTTATTTGCCTTTTTTTTTTAAACTGTGTTTGCATAAAACAAAACTTCCTCATTATAACAGTTCCCGTACTTTGGAAGACCAGTGTTAAATCTAAGTATTCCTAACTTTTAATTGCTGGATTTTACCACCTCATATATTTTAAAGTAAAATTCTTCTTTGGCATATGTTCTGTATCTTTTTGCAGACTTCCAACCCAAATGCAAAAAGAAAGCTTTCCTGCTTTTGCTGTATTACTAGTGTTGATGAGCATGGAGAACATGCTGTTCATGAACAGTTTAGAAAATATGTCAGAGCTTCTGAAAGAAAACTGATATAGTACACCTGGGTAAGAATACATATCTTATGTTATTTAGCTAGCAGGTGAAAAATAGTGACAAGCCACAGGTACATATATCCAGCAGCACAAAAATTAAGTCAGATTTTTCTTAGCAGACAATTTTCATAGTTCCTGCCCTACAAACTGACCCACCTTGCTACTGTTTAATCTTCTCAGCAAGGAAAATTAAAGGAGTAAGTAGTATGAAATATGTGCATTCAATTGCCATGGAATAACAACTAGGAAATGTATGCCATTACTATTGTCCAAATAATTTAGAGTCCTCCACACACTACAAACTAGATATACTTAAATAATTTAAAAAACCCCCACAGCACGACTTATTAATTTTACTGTGAATATATATATATCTTTCAATATAGAATTAAATGTCAGTAGCAACAAAATCAACTACTTGATATTATTAATAGCAGAATATAAAAAATCCTTCTCTGAGGACTTCACAGATGTTATTTTAAGAACATTATTTTTAAAGACAAATCAAGCTTTTTAATCTTGTTTTTAACAGCAGTCTTACTTTTCAATTAGTTCACCAGCTTCCTTCTTTGTGTACTCAATTTTGTCAGGGTCAAGGTGGCTTTGAAACCATTGCAGTTTTTCTCCTACAAGAATAAATTTAACATTAATGACTGTATCAGCACTGTAGCACCAACACAGATTAAAGTTCCTCAAATTTTTTTAAATATCCCCCCCCCAGTTTTTCAAGACTTTGAATGGCATCATAGACTCTCTGATACTGTAGGTACCAGGTATGAAGGCAGTTGTAATAGAAACATTCTCACATCATTTCAGATGTATTTTATACCTTCCTTACAGAAAAGAAAAAAAAAAAAAAGACATTTACTTGAAATTAGTGTTTAAAATATCACTATATCAATTGCTTAGGAAGGCAACTTAGAAAGAGGAAAAAAACAACACAATGCCTGAGTAAAGTTCTGATCATCACCATTTTTAAACAGTTAAATTGAAAAGGTGCAGTGTCAATCACATGGAAAAGAAAAATATTCCAGGTTGTCTCTCAAAGTTTTGAATTTACATGCTAGCCCAATGTGTCTCTTACCCTACATATATCATCTTCGTTTACAAACAATTAAAAAAAGCATGGAGACAAAGTACAATAAACACATGTACACATTTACAAAGAGTTGTTTGGTCTATATTGCCTTGTTGTCATGTACAGCGACCAAAGATTAGGCTATACTCAGCCCAAGATTCAATCCTGTATAAATTACTTGAGTGAACATGTCAGCTATTTTAGCATTTTCAAGTCTATCTGAAGATTGCAGAATCAGATTATAGAGAAAGAAACTCTAACTGGACTATTTATAAAGTTGGTAAAGCTTAGAATCTATACTAAGAAGCTGCATAGTGTATTCAGTAATAGAAGTTTCTGCTTACCAATGATACTTAAACGCAAAGCTTTGTCAGTCTTCAACCTAGCAGAGAAAAAACAGGTATGTCAGCCAGGAACGAGTGCCATACAGATAATTACCTTTATTTCATTCCCCAAAAAATATATTTTTTTAGTCACAATGAAAGTCAAGGTAAAATTTCAAACAGAAATATTTTCCAAATTGCGAACAGTGTAAAACTTATTCTGTTTCATCTAAAAGATATACTTTTTGGTAAAACTACTACCTGAAATTTGTCCAGTTTATCTATTATGCTAAACAGTTTGTTGGAAGAAATAAGGATGCAAAACTTTCCTCAGAGCAGAAAAAAAGGAATTTCACAGAAGAGCTGCATTGTAACAATTTCCTTAAGTATTTCTGATATTCTGCTGGTATGTTTAATGAGTTTGGAGATGTCAATGCACTGCATTCTTGCAATCAAGCATGCAATGTGAAAAATAGCATTCTATTATCTAATAAGCTTGTAATCATTAAAGTTTGTGTTAAGAAACCAAAATTAAAAACTTTATAAAACCTATCTCAAAGTATTTTTAACTCCACCTCCACCTCTGGCAGGATACTCAAGGCCTTCTGTACTCTATGGGATGTGTGTACACAATTCTGTTTAGGATTCATTCCCATCCTATTTAGCAGTTCTCAAAGAAGACAGGTAATACTGTGCCTCACACTCTTTTGTCGTGAAGGTGTCAGATTCAATCTGCAGCAATGGATGTTGCAATTTTCTGTTGTTTCCAGAAAACAAGTAAATATGAAATTTGTCACTAGAAAAAATATCTTAGCCATGCAAGTTCAGTGTATTCAAGGACCCTTGATAAAACTGAATTTTTATTATTATTAAATAGGAAACTCATAAAGGATGAAGTAAATCATAAAGGATATAACTGACAAAGAACAAATAATGCCAAAATTCATCACAGTTCAAAACTGATGTGCTCCTTCATTAAATTTCTTTTACTCTATAGAATTTACCTGAAGTAAGACACAGAAGTGTGTCACCTGTCACAAAAACTGGAATCAAACGATAAACCCCTCCTTTCCAGACACAATCATAATTTAGTCACTTGTCCACAAAACCACATTATTAAAATAAAGATTAGTTTTTTCAAGAAGTACTTTAGACCATCTAAAAGCCACATAAAAGCAAATGCACAGCATGTGTTAGCTGCTAAGAATTCCACTAATACATTCAAGAAAAGCCTTTTTTACTTCTATAGATACCCCACCACCAAGGGTTTTGCAGTTTGGCATACCTGCCAAAAAAAAAAATGACAACAAGCTAGTGATTAAATAAAGTATTTTCATTTTAAAACAAAAATTACTCTTGCTTGTGTGGGTTAAAGGACAGACCTGGATGAGACTGTAAAAAAGAAACAAAAAAAGGACTTAGGAGTCAGCTATTTTTTTAGAAGCCTTCAATAAAAGGTAGGGCAGGCACCTTCAGAGGACCTACTGCAGGGAGCTTTGGATATTAGCAGCGACCAAGGAAAGGACACATACTCCACCCAGTGGAACTCCACACCAGCAGTCCCTGCTGTGAACTCTCCATGGCAACACTGCCAGCCGAGCACCTCTGCAAAGCGTTGCTATGGAGAAAACTACGATGCCATCTAGAAAAGCTGTGTACATAGAATCGTGCCATGGATCTATGTTCTAAACCACTACACACTGTCACCTGCACCTGCTAGGGTCACTAGATCATGTATTTATGAAGGCAGTGAAGTATATAACCACGATTTTCTTCTGGAAGAAAAACCTTCAGTCTCCTGGTGTACACAACTTATTTCAGTAAGAGAAATAACGACTGATGGGCTCGGATGCTGCCTTATTATAGTTTTCATAAAAACCTCACCTCACTGACTGCCAGAAGACAATAGCATTAACAGGGAGGCTAATCAAATAAGGTGGGTCAAAGAAACTTCCTCTCATCTCCTTCCACACAATGAGTAGTATCTTTTGCTCAAGGGAAGGAGAGGGTAGGGACAGGGATACAATCTTGTGGCAGGCTGTTGCTTCTGGATGATTTTCTCTTCCCCTCGCCTCCCAAAAATCATCTGCTTAGGCACTGAGTATGAATGATTTGTAGTTTTCTTGATGTCTACTAGGTACTTAAAATCTCCATGCTGCTTCAGCAGCTCTTTATCTCAGATATTGTATTCAACTGTTCTACTCTAAATAATAACAATAAATATTTCCCAAATCAGTTTACCCATCATATCCACACATACAAACGTCTTCTTTGGCTCTGAAAACTATGATAGGTTTTTCATTAAGAAAAAAATAAAATAAAAATTCATGGTTGACAGGACGTATTTTGTTATTTCAGATTGCTAAATACATTCCATATTTCTCCATACACATGTCCACTTTTGTTAGCTTGGTTAAGCGTCTTAGGATACTTCCGTATGAAAATCCCTCTATAAGACTTAAAATTTTTGATTTTTGCAGTTCATTTTTTTCTGTAAGCAAAACAAATAATTTTAAAACCTAACATTTTTTCAGTTCCTCATGAAGAATCTGCAAGACCACCTCACAAAGCATGACTGCTGCAAACAGCACAAGTAGAAGCATAGTGGGGCAAGGGAGATTAACAAGGTAGACAATGTAAAACCTAAGGAAAATCAAACAAATAGCTCTTCAAGGAGATATTTGAAGGTTATTGCTTACTCCCAAGGGGTCACTCCATGTCCCTCTTTCACTGTAAAAACTCCTTAGCTCTCATATTTCAGAGCATGACAGTATTAGACTGGTATACTGGTAACGAAAATCCTCAGACTCCTAAAGAAATTACAACGTATGCACGATAGAAAGGAGGGAAAACAACAGAAAAAAAAATTCCAGTGCTAGATTAGCTTAGGTATGAAATCCTAAAGTGTAGAAAAAGCAGTGTTCTACTGGCACCAGTGAACCAGATTTTGCTGTCTCATAAAAACATCTCTGTAACTACTTAACAGAGCAAACAAGTCACCTAAAGGAATAAGGTAGATTAAGAGAGAATAAACTGGTAGTAATATACTGGAAATTGCTGCTGCTCATTAGACCTTGAAGGAACCGAGAAGGAAGAGGGATGCAAGCAGGAAAAAGATGTAATTCAAGTGAACAAGACTTAAGATTGCAGTCAATTTTCCAAAAGCAACTGGTCTGTCTCCTCTTATTATGGTCAAGATTGGTCTTTTGTAGTACAGCCAGTTTCTGGACAGTAAGCTTATTACTGCTGTCATATTTCATTAAGAATGCTTGCAATGAAGAATATCTGGACAACGGAAGCTGTAAAAGACTTGTGCAACATAGTGAAGAATTTCTCCCTCCTTTTACCCAGTGCTGCATTTTAAGTATTGAAATTCCTTGTGGATAATGTCTTCCCTTTGTTATTATTTGTTTGGGCAAAAGATACTTGAATATGCATCTAATAACTACATGCAATTTTCCTTCCTGTTAACATAAACGGCAACATTTACAGTAGTTACTTCTTTCCCTCCAACATATAGAAGAAAAGTTAATAATAGAAGCCTAAACTGTCTCTAGACAAGTCTCTCTCTCCTGTCTCCAGACAAGTACCAAAGGAAAAATAAAAAAACAAACAAAACTAAACCAACCAAACCCAAAAGAAACAAACCACACAAAACCAAAGCAAACGTTGACTGATACTTCTATAAAACATTCTCACCCTCCAGTAACATGCCATTCCAGGGCTTCCTACACCCAAGGTAATACCTTTATATTGAACAGAAATCAGAGAAAATGCACATATGTTCAAAAAGTATTACTGCACAAATTTAGCCAATCACAGAGCATTTTCTGGCAAGGAAATCCACAGCTTAATTAAAATAATACAGATGAACTCTATGAACTTCCTAGATTCACTACTGCCCCTGATCCATATTTTTCATGCTGCAGAAGTGCACTAGCCTGCACAGAGAAACTATCCCCTTTACTCAGGGCTGGTGAGATCATATTGAGAATATTGCTTCCAGTTTTGGGTCCTACCCAACTTCAGACAACTTATTCTATATAATAAGAAGCAAGGTCAAAAAGTACCAGATTTGTAAATGGGACTGGGAAAATAAATTCTGTAGATTACAAGGCAGCTTCTCCTATTTAGTACCAAAAGATTTATTAACTTTCCAACCAGAGAACAGGACTGTGTTCAAGAGAAGCAATTTGGAAAATTGTTGCAAGACATTTAATAGACCTGTAGAAGCAACGTGGAAGAACAAAACTGGTGTGGGCTACCTCATTTTCCTGAGTGTAGGAGTGGAAAGCTTTCCTCCATCCACGGCATCAGAAATTTATTTTGTCTTTTTCAGATCTATGCAAAACAAATGCAAACTTCACCACTATATTACAAAACTGAAAGCTAAGTAATTACACTAAAAGACTTAACACATGTTTAACTCCCAAAAAAAGAAACCCTGATAATTTAACAAGCTGATCATTAAGATAATAGAGATTCAAAAGAAACTGGAACCCTTAACAGTCTTTTAAAAACACTAGGGAAAAAAAGAAATCAACACTATTCGTATCTTTCAATTTAAATTGCTCTTCAAGCGAAGACAGGACAGAAAATAGAACATAGACAATTGGAGGATGTTTTTAATCCAACTAATTTTTAAATGTATTTTTAGAACAACACAACAAAAGTGATCTACAAAGTGCAGACCTGAGAACAACACTAGTTAATTGTTTAGAACCCAGAAGTGTAAGATGTAAAAATCTTATTTATAGATAGAACAATTTACCATCACAGTACGCTTTGGATGGTCCAGACTGACACACTACTCTTGGCAAACAGTTTCTCTATGTAAACTGAAAGGTTACATCCTTTAGCATCAGCCTGGAGGCCTCACACTTGAAACAGTAAGGATTAAGCTTCCTCAAATACAACAGTAACAAAAGGAAAACTAAGGTTAATGTTACTAAACAGAGCGGGAACTCTGGTAACAGAAGACACAGAGAAGGCAGAATTACTGAACGCCTTCTTTGCATTGGCCTTCACTGACAAGACCAGCCTTTGGGAATCTCTGATCCAGCAGACCAAGGTTAGAGAATGCTGGAAGGAAGACATTCCTTAGGTCAAGCAGGATTGGGTTAGAGAACATCTAGGCGAACTTGACATCCACAAATCCATGGGTGCTGATGGGATGCATTCACGAGTGCTGAGAGAGATGGCAGACCCCATAGCTGGTCTGCTCATGGTCATTTTTGTAAGGTCATGGCGTGAGGAGAGGTGCCTGAGGACTGGAAGAAAGCAAATGTCACCCTAATCTTCAAAATGGGCAAGAAGGAGGGCCCAGGGAACTACCAGCCAATCAGCCTCACCTCAATTCCTGAAAAGGCAACGGAGCATCTCATTCTAGAGAGCATCTGTATCCACAGGGAGGACAAGAAGGTGATCAAGAGTAGTCAGCATGGATTCACTCGACATAAATCATGCTTGACCAATCTGATTGCCTTCTGCCTGGATGGATGAGGGAAGAGCAGTGGGTATTGTCTACCCTGACTTCAGCAAAGCCTTTTAACTTTTTGCTGTTGCAAGAGGATCCAAAAGCTAACAAAGCCCTCTAACAAGAGACATCAACGCAGGTGTCCATATCAGTACAACTCTAGCTAAAGATGCTATCATTAAAAGATTTGATTGAGTGTGCCATGTTGTACTGAATAATCAGTACATCACTCCCTTGCTAAGCCTTCTTGTTCATGTTCTTCTTTATGGCAAAGTCACAGATGCAAGCACTAAGAATCAAGTGAGATCCAGTTATCTTTTGTGATTAAGCACTCTGAGTGGCTGTTATGGTGCAAGGTGAGAGAGTTAAGGGAAAAAGTGGTCAGTTTAGCACTAGGAAAATAATCTACAATAAAAACTTAAATTCAACAGTCAGAGAGCACAGTCAAAACACGAAGCAGCAGTAAAAACTTCTTGCACATTAGGAAACTGCCCAATCCTCAACACATGCTACTTGTAAATTCTCACAGCAGCTCTGCTGGAGGCTACATGACACTGCTGTGCTAGTAAAGGGGCCCTTTCTAATTAAAGCAACCCTACAACTTTGCTCTGGATAAGGTTGTACATCAATCCCAACAATAAAGTTGCACAGTCTCTGTACCAGGAGTTTCCAGTTTAACACCTTCAGACATACAAGTATTTGGGATCAGCTCACATGGCCCATCCACACATTATACTTGATATGGTTTATACAGTACTATGCTACACTTTGACAGAAAATGCATTAAGTTACCTTTAATAACTTTCTAAATAAAACAGCCACAGCATAACAACTACCAAGCTGAGAGAATGTAAATTAAAGGCCAGTCTTCCCCAGCTATCTTTTCCCTCTGTGGGAGGGGGAGGTAAAACTTAAAAGCAGAAAACCAAACTTGCCAAGGAAGAGCTGGAAACCACCAAAGAGCAGTTAACTATTCAGCTTTATTCCGAAGTCTCTCTTCTGCTGGAAGGTTTCTAAGTTTTCTTTTCTATAAACTCAGCACTTCTATAAACTCAGCTAGATCCTTAGGAGGATTCAGTTCTCACTGAACTTGAAGTAAAGCCAAAGCAGGTGACTAACCTTCATTTGAAACCACCAGCATTGTGCTACTCAGATTAAAAAAAGCAAAATACTGCGATAACTAGAAACCTACCTTGTAAGGACAACACCCAAAATCAAGTAGCAGAAAAACGTACTTTGTAAAGGCTGATTTAATGAATGTAAACCTGTCAGTTCACGTGGCCCAGCAGTAGACTACAGGCCTTTCTGTTGTTATATCAGCATACCAGTCTGCTTTTCACTACCACTCTGCTTCCCCAAACAAAAAGTATCCTCTGTGATATCGTTCTTTGGTCTGTACACAGATTTTGCAGTCAACTTACTTTTCTTTCTTTTCCTGTTTGTGTACTTCCCTTGCAAGCTGTGCAGCTTTTCTGCTGTATGGATGGATAACTTTCTTCTCTTGCTTCCCTCCTTGGGTTTTTCGTAACTTTGGCTGAAAAGAAATCAAAGATACTATACACTAACAAAGTCAAGTAAAACTAAAGGAAAGGGAAGACAGGCACATACATCATGATTCAGACTTAAAAGGTCATGTATCGATGTCCCAGAAAGCACTTATCAGTTCCATCCTCTCCAACAACAAAATTAGCTGAGGTCAGTACATGCTGTAACAAAACCACTAGGGCACAGAAAACGTTGTAAGAAATCTTACATAGTGATTACTCTCCAAGTACCTATTCTGTAGAAGTCTGCAGGTAGGAAACTAAGATTACCTCTCTGTACCTTTTCAGTAAATGTCCCCATTCAAGCTTCTATCAGACTGTTGCATCTGGGTTTCTGACAAAGGCCATATGCAATTTGTACAGCATAAAAAAAGGGATTTTCTTGCCCCTCCCAAGAGACCCTGAGAATGCCTCACACCAGGGAGCAGCCAGGGGCCTTCCTTTCCTAGCCCTTCATGGCACACAGAGAGGGAATAGTACTCATAAATTTCAAAACCACTGTAACACTACTTTAAGTTACGTTACTTTTTGGTGGAAAAATGTCTGAACAGCACTGAAAGGCTTTATGAAATCATAGGCAATTTAACTGCGTGCTAAAGAAAACACACAAAAGCAAGGAGGTTTTTCCTGCATCGCAATAAATGGCAATCAATAAACGGGACACTTTTAGTACCTCCTATTACCTATGTTCGCATCAGTGCTTAGGGCTGCGGAAAAAAAGATTACGTCAAACACAAACGACCCTGAATTCCTCAGGAACTCTCAAGCGGCGGCAGCTCGCATCGGTTCCACACCGCTGCCCCTGCCCGGCACAGCCGCCCCCGCCCCGCGGCCGCCGGGCCGGGCCGGACCAGAGGGACGCGAACCCCTCCGGGGGCAAACGCGGCAATTTTTAAACGCAAGGTTGGTTCACCGCCGCTCGCCCGTCCGTCCGTCACCCAGGGGACCCGCCGCACCCCCGAGGCCTCTCCAGGGACGCGGTGAGGCCGCTCCCGACGGGAAGGAACGGGCTTAGTGCGCCGCGTGAGAAGCCCCCGCCGGCCCCAGAAGCGGAGGCTACGGAGGCTGCGGAAACTGCACTGCTATCCCTATCACCATCCTTAGCCCTGGCCCTGGCCCGCTCCCTGTCCATGTCCCATCCCGACCCCGCCGCACGCACCATGGCGAGCAACTCTTCTTCCGCCGCCGCGGTGCAGCAGTTTCAGCGCTCCGGGCGGGCACCGCGGCCCTTCCGCGGCGGGGCCGGGCAGGGCAGCGCCGGTGCCGCCAGGTCCGGCTGCAAACCAGGCTGGCAGTGCCGCGCAGACAAAGGTGCGGGCTGAGCCGCCGAACTACGCAATATACCCTGGCCACTACACTCCCAGTGTAACAATAAAGGAATAAAGGGTGCTGTTGCACAGCACGTACAGGTCTCTCTGGAATGAAAGCTGGATTGAGATGCTAGATAGTATCTTTGCTGCAGTTGAGGTGATCGCTAAGAAGTTACCGAAGAATTGGAAAAACATAAAAAATTCTTTGCCTCAAAACACTTAAATTAGGTCCACTTCCGATTTTTACTGCAAATAGCCCCAACTAAGATGAGTTTGACAGACAGGTATCTCAAAAAATCCCCCAAACTCAACAACAATAAACCACCACTGAAGAATGCAGCTGAAACACTGAATTCAAGTCACTTAGGTGACTGAAATTAATGCTGCTGCTACCCAGAAGCTTGAGATAATAGAGAAAGCATTGGTAGTCAAAGAACCAGGTGATCATGATAATGAAGAAATCCCACAGCTGGTGCCTGTGCAAAGAACGAGTTTAGGTAAGCTGAAGAAAATGGGACCAAGTCCAGAAAAAGGTGATAACCTGGGTGAGAAAACCAAAACATCCCTTGGTAAGAGAAAGAAACAGCCTCTACTTCTGGATAGTCCAAAATCAAAACCTAAAGTGCAGGCTTGCAGACACCACCAAAACAGAAAAAAAAAATCCCTATACCCAGCACCACGCTCCCCATCTCAAAGCACGTGTGTGTTAAGAATCATCACCTAAACCATGGGCCTATGGAAAAGCATTTGTTCAGCATTGAGGATCACAGGCTCAACAGAGACACCATCTTTAGGCGTTAATACTTCTTGCTAATCAGGAGATGATAACTGTTCTATCAAATGCTTTAATTAATTTCTATAATATTGAATAACTTTTATATGGTTGAATGAGAGGCAATGGAGATCAGTCCTCTTTTGGTTTGGGTTGTATGGCTTCTCACCAGGCTTTAGAAAGGGCTTTGTGCCCCTAAACTTCCCTGTCCTTGCCAATTTCATCACATAGGCTGACAGACTTCACCCCTGCCCACAAACCTTACCTCTCTGTGATACTGTAGAAGTACGAGACAAAGATATTACAGAAGGTCAAAACATGCAGCCAGGGTGGGCATCTTCCCCTAATGACACCCTGGCACCTGTGAGCAGGCTGTCTTAGTTACAGCCCAGCCTCTGCTTAGGTCCCCTCCTTACACCTGCAAAAGGATAATAAAAATTATTTTCCAGAGTGACAGTTACTATTAAGACAGGATGTATTCTTTTACCATTGTGACCTACCAAACCTCTATGTACAGTATGAAAGATCTGCTTCTAAATGACAGTTAAAAATTCACTGACACCTGCATGTGCCATTATTTTCACATAGTAATGCTTAATACTGAAGTACTAAGTAGTAATTTCATAATACGTCTTTATTTCACATTCCCTGTGTAGACTGATGAACAGAAGTGCAGAATAAAAGTTCTTTATACAATAGAGTGGTGCCTCAAGATTCTGATGTTTCTTACTAAGATACAACTTTCTGCAGATATAGTTCATAATTTCTCTAACATCTCAATGGCACTTGTCAAAGACTCTCAGCGAGTTAAGGTCTCTGCTATTATGTTAAAATATTTTCACTTTTTGAATTAGCAGTAAATTGTTCAGCTTAATGATGATTTTGTTTGATCTTTGATTGTATGACAGGTCAGGGAATATTGTCTTCAGCTCTGAGTACTGCCAGGTAATGTGCCACCATTGGAGACTTGATATTCTTCTACCAGAAACAGTCAAACATGCTTGCAATGTGCAAATGTTTAAGATGTGTAAGATGTTTAAATGTGTAAGAGCTCCAGTATTAGAAATGTAACAAATCTAAACACTGAGATGTCAGGCAAAACATTCCCATTACTTATTTTCTTCTCTGGTAGCAATTGCTCAAATCTGCAGTCTGGTCTCATAACATAGTGTGCTATTAATATTCTAATGCTTGCCACAAATGCATCTTTTACCAATTTATGCCCACATGCCATAAGTTCTTGTGCTAGTATCATCCCTTTAGGTTAAATAGTACTTCTTTCATCCTTTCATTGTCTGCAAAATAAAGTGGAAAGAACAGTTGGGGACCAAAATGTAAAAAAACATATTAATTTTAAAGATTGTCCCTAAACAGGATGCCTCCAATTTTTTTACCAAAATATATATAAGGAAAGTGGGATTATCTAAACCAAAGTCTTCATTCAGCTTGTATCGGAACATTACCTATTTGTGCACTTGCAATAAAACTGTTTCATAGATTTACAAAACTGCTACAGAAGGCAGTGACAGTAGCAATCTTGGGTTTTAATCAAATAATTTAAGATGTAGCAGTCATAGACAGGAAACTGAGCATGGAATTTTAAACTGTCCATCCAAGTAAATAGATTTAGAGTTATGCTGTCAAACAGCACAGTAATCATAGTAGCAAACTAGGCAATAGCTCTGTTTTAATACTTTTCAAATCTGCTTGTGACCAGCAACTCACATTTAACTGAGGGATGCTGAAGGAAGTCAGGCAATATTATAAAATGACAATGAAAACAATATGAATGTGGGGTCCCGCTCATGAATACAAACCAAAGATTAAAAACAGTAATTTGTAGATTCTTTATTAATTTCGATGAGCAGCTTGGAAACTTTGGAGCATGCATGGCTGGAAATGTCAGTAGGTGTGCTGTTCCCATCAGAATACCACAGAAAAACTACTGTGATCTCCATCTAGTTTTTGTTTCACAGAGAAATGCTAGGTGGGAAGCAGAGGGTTTTACTTCTGAGCTGGAGGACATGGTTAGGACAGAAGTGGGAGCCAATAGGTGCCCACAGTGCAGGATTAACTCATTGTACTGAACCTTGAATTTTTGGTTGGAACTTTAAGAAAGAAACACAGACTCTGTAGATATTTAATGGCCAGTTCCAAGGGACTATTATGTTTTTCTGTCATTGACTGTAATGAGACTCTTAGGTGATGATGCATCTGATCTGATGACCTAGTTACAAACCAAAACTATTCACTGTAAATGTGCATTGCTTTCTAGTCCAGTCTTGTTCTTTAAATAGTTCATAATCTGGAAAAAAAAAAAGAATGTTGCTTTTTAATACATCACTCTCTCCATCTACAAAGGATCTTTTGTAAAATGTCTTGACAGCTGTGTAGAATAATTGCTATGTAAGTTCTCCTCAATCATGTATTTATCCTGGGGGCAGGAAAAGACACAAAAATCTGAATTTGGCATGTTAATATCTGGATCTTAATTTACATTTTTTGCATTAATTTTACTGATACCATTGCAAATGCATAAGTTAAAATGAAGGGGAATCTGCTTATGGTAGTCTTTCCTATGGTGTTCGATGATGCAAAAAAAAGTAGGTTTACTAAGTACAGATTAATTATATTCTTTCATCCTTGAACATATTTGCTTTTAAATTCTAGTTACTATGAAATAACACGTGAAATATTGTAAAGCAGTGACTACAGTATGGTACTTTGGATACAGTAGCCATACAATTCTGAGAAGGAGGCCCCATTATAATGACAATAGCATCTATCAGAATTTTAGATATTCTGACATTTACATGTCATATCTTAGACGAATTGACATGTAAGAGTTAGACTTTCTGAATATTCTGAAAAATCTCTTCTAAGTGTTATAACTGCATTAATTAGAATGGCAGTTAAAATTGTGGCTAGCTTAGTTTTAATAAAATACAAATTTTTCAGGGGAGTCAACTAAAGGTTAAAGCAATTAAAAGCTGCATTTAGAAGTGAGAAAAAAAAAAGCAGTGAGTAGGGGAAACTATGTCAGTGAGGGAACAGTAAGCAGTCAGACATAGCTTTGGCAGGATCTGCCTTAATCTGAAATGCGTCTGTAGTAGAACTTTAGTGGAAAGACACGTAGAGTTTCATGAGCATAATCCATATTATCAATAAGACCAAGAAGTACAGTAGAAATAGAAAATTGCAGTTATGCTTACAGTTATTTAGTGGATTTCCTAAGCTAATCTCTCTTAAAATTGTGATTTTTGTATGCGCTATTATCTTATTGAATAAAGGATATAGCCACATGATAGTAAACTTAACAGTAAATATATCACTAACTTTAAATTGTGATTGGGTTTTGTTGTTATTGTTATGTTTGCTTTTCCCTATTTCACTTACTATCTATTTATTGCAAACTTCCTGATGAATTATATGCTCCTAGGAATTCCAGTTTCTTTCTACATATGCAGAGTTCAGATTTGCTCATAGCAGTGAGGCTATGAATGAAACTAGTATTGTTTAAGTATAAATAAATTGAGTAAGAATTATGAGGCACTGAAAATTGGTATGTAATCTGAGTTATTTTTAAATCAACTGTTGGGAGAATAAATCAGCTAACAACTGAGCTCAGTGTTGTCACAGTTGGGTGACTGACAGCTTCAGCGAATCTGAGGATACATTCACTGGTTTAAAAACATACCCTAATATTTGCTGTATCCTGATTTCATAAATAGAATGCCATTTGATTTTAATTTAGCCAGGTTTATGCTTTGGCATTACATTCCCGTCAATTCAAAGCTGTTGTTTAGGTCTACAGTTTACAAACTGTGAACATGTTTATCTGCGTAGCTGAGGCAGTGTTTCTACAAATTTGACTTTAATGACTCAACGGAGCTCTAAATGAAGGCAAGAGGGCCTTGTTTTGAAACCTCTGTTCCTCATGTGGATTTTAGCAGATTTTCTAGCATTTGTCTGAAATTTTCTTTAAATTGCTTATATTCAGCAAATTTGGCTTCTGTCATTGATACTGGTACTGTATTTTGCACTGGTACCTTAATTTTTCTGCTGATAAACTAAGAAAAGGTATGAAAGAAGTACCTATTTATGTAATTTACTCTTCCTTTCGTGGTTTACAATTATTTCTAAACTATGCTTATGTTGCAGGCTACCTATTTCTGCATTTCCTGATTTTTCTAAACACTGCTACTATTTTACATTTTTAATCTCTCCATTCTAATTACACTCAAGCTCTTCCTAATGGATTCCTATCACTAATCAGAACAGCAGCAGACCACTTATTCCTTTTGACAGAGCCTCCTTTAATCAATCTCTTTAACCTTTTAAAATTAGAGCTCTTGCCACTTTATTTGTTTAGGTTTTTAAGAGTCTCTCTGGTGCACTATATGTTTACAATACACTTCACATTTTGAAAGTCCTTGGTAACACAGTAGCTGTGTAGCATGCTCTGCAAGTTTCCAGTTATAAGCTAGTGAGTGTCTAAGTGGCTTGATTTAAAACCTTCTAGAGAAAAGAACCTGAAATGGGCATACAGATTAGTAGTATAACATGCTGTCTCTGTATAGCATGGCATCTTCAGAAACAAAAAGAAACTCTTATGTATTAGATCCTCTAGATGCTCTATTTTGCATACACTCTTCTGGACCAGATTCCACTCAGGGTGCATGTGAGTGTATAAATACACACAGATTTTCAACAGATTCTCTGGAACCCATAGTTTCCTTTGGGCCCTTGGTGTGCCCAGTGGCTTAATGCTCAGATAAAATAATCTAAAGTTCAGTATGTGGGCAGATATATCTGGGAAACATGCCTGAAGCTGAGAGAATAAACTGCTTCTGCCTCCTGTCTGGGCACCCATTTGAAGAATTCCTCCTTATAACCATTCAAATGTACCTATTTGTGAAGTTGCAACCAAAATTCGCAATTTTATTCTTGTGAGACTTTAGCTATTGTAACTTTTTCCTTCAATAGTGAATTGAAGCCACTCTCCAATAAATTTATCAGACCCGTCCTTGATATATCAGGGTATTTTCACTAGACATACACTAGAAATGGAAAAAATAAGGAAAAAATTCTTTGACAATACAGAAGATGGTTGCTGAGTTAGCCTAAAAAAATTATATTTCTATGTGAAATGGAAAAACATGAAATGATTGAAATCTCAATGTTTTGTGTACCACTAAAGTTTGAGTGACAGTATATAATTTCTTATATATAAGATAATTCTTATAATATATTCTTTCCTGTCTGTCTGGTTTGAGTGGTCTCTTTCCTTCTTGTCCTTTTCAATTTTCACTTCAGGCCTTGTAGCTGAAGCAGTTGAGGCTATTACATGAACATATTGTATAATACTTTAGATGAGGTGACTTTAGAAATTCAGTCTTGTCTGAGATTCCAGCAGGTGTCAGGAGGTTTTCTTCAGCTCCTCTAGCTTATTGGGGTGTCATGTGCCTGTGAGGCTACAAATAATTTCTGATTTTGCTATTCATACTGATTTTTCTTCTTCTTTTTTTTTGTTTTTTTTTTTTTGTTTTGTTTTTTTTTTTAAACCTGGAATGGACTTTCTCATTAATGTCAAAAGATGCCACAGTATTATGCAAAGCTAAAATGTGCATGTATAAAACCCTCTGATATTTTCAGTTTAAAATCATGTAATCCGCATAACTTTTGTACCAGCACAGCATGTCTCTACTCTCCTACAATGAGGTTTTTCTTCAGTAGATATTCTGCATACTTTTGAGTTTCAAACTAGGTCTGCAAGACTGATCTGGAGATAGTCTAGATAAACATGTTCAGGCTCATTGATATATACTTGTTTCACAAACTATGTCCTTTTAAATTTTGTTTGACTGATTTGGCTGGTTGCCTAGCTTTCCTCATTAAATAAATATAACTTCTCTTTGTAAACTTTCCACTATCCTAATAATTCTTCTGGTTATCTCCTTAATCCCTTTAATGTTTTCTATTTTTTTCCTCTGATTTCATTAGTGTCTGTGTAAAGAAATTAACCTTTTAGAAGAAGAGGAAAATAATTATGAACTTGGATTGTTTTCGGCTTTTGGAGCATGTAATTGCTAGAGATTAAATCATTTCATCCTCTGCAAAGTATAAAAAAAGTCTCTAAAATCACTTGAACTGAGAAGTACCATGACCCATATTCAGTAGTGTGTTTATTCCTTAAAAACAATCTTACCCTGCTTAATAGTAATATTTGTTTTGGCAGAGGATTTTCAATCAAGAAAATGCATGATTAGTAGCTCCTTATTAATAATATAAATTTAGAAAAAAAATTAAAATGTACATGGTTCATCAAACAAAATTTTGTTGAACCCATTTTTGTGGATATGTTCAGTATCAGGAACATGGCTTGTACATAATGCTGTATGGAAGAACATACAGATAGGGTTTCTGATGGATAAAAGTAATTTGCTGAACTACACAAGAAAAGTTAAGAAATTGAGGTATTAGAGAAGGCAAATTATGTTTCATTTAAGATTGTAGTAACTGGATTGGTCATTGTGGAAAATGTGCTAATTTTTACCCTGAGTAAATAGATACAGAGATCTATCAGTCTGTGAAGTGAATGCACATCTCCACCTATTATAAGAAACAATGGGAGCACAGACTTACAGTTACTTACAGATCTAAACCATTACTGAATGCTATCAGTGTGAGAGTTGAGTTGTCATTATGCAACACAGGGACTGCTGTGTAATGCACTTCTGTTGTGTGAAACTAAAGTTGTCTAAAGGCAAAGATGTTCAGTGAGCTCTGTGTAGTTTAACAGCACTGAATCATGGCCACGAAATCCTGTAAAACTCTCTCTCCACATTCAGGGTTGTTCCTATGTAGCTCTGCAGTGGTATAACTGCACCTACCCACCAAAGGCAATTTGCCCACTAGCTATGACCTGACAGCAAATTTGATGGCATTCTCTGCACTGTGGCTACCATCCTCTTTGTATATTAAGAATTACTTTGGAAAAGAAAACTCACTGGAGTTTAAGTTGTTGTGTAGCTTCTGGTATTTAAAACAGAATAAAAAGAAATTATATTTGAGTATAAATGCTTTCACAGTATTACAAGATAGCTGTATGCCTAATAGGCTATAGCTCTGACCTTTGGTGTTATTATTTATCATTAGTTCCCTTCCCTGTGAAATTATGAATCTCAAACCAAAACAAAAAGTTTCTGGAATAAAGAGAAGGAAAAGATTTCTTTACCAAATAAAGGAAGTTATTTGAAAAAAAAAATTGAAATAATTTTAACTCATTTCCTTAGAAGATCTTCACATTAAATAACATTACATTCTAGAAAATCAGGCTCTGATGTTTGTCACTTAAATCAGAGGACTCTGAGTCCCCTTGCTAACTGCTGCAGAGACTTGGAAGCTATTTTAGGGGGACTCTGGAAAACCATGTTCCCTGACCCAGACTCCCTTGCCTCCAGCATACATTTCCTGCCATGACAAATAAAATGTTGCATCATATTTGTTTTTTTCTGGTTAAGTGACCCTCAAGGTTGCAAGCTCAGGCAGAAGCCTTCCCATCAGTATTGACTTTCACATTATACCAATTGTAATCTGCATGACTAAGCTACTAACCCAGAAGTTCTTGGTTTGACATTGGTGAGAGAAAGACAAAACACTGGAACAGAAAGTCTCTGTTCCTAAAAGCTATCCAGCCAGGCTCTCAGCTTTTCTAATCTGGCACTTCTGTGAAGCTGGAATATGATTTAACATTACCTTTACTTAGGGACAACAGGCATTGAAGCCAATATTTTAAGTTACAGCTCCTGAGGATTCAGGTCTTTATTATTGATCTTGTAATATGACATGCATGGCAAACATAATTCTACTGCTTGTGCTAAAGCAAAGTGTAAATCCCCATTATTTTTAAAATTAAGTACCTCTACATAAAACTGTACAGAAATAACCAAATAATTTCTGCATTTTCTAGTAATTCAAAATGTCTTGAAACCTAAACAAACTGAAGGGCAGCTACTGGTGACAGTATTTCCTGAGGGAATATAATTACAGTTCCAAGTTGCTAGTTCCTCTGCCTTGACTTTTGTTTTTGGATGACAGAAGAGGGAAAGATAATTAAAACCAAGAAGAAGAAACAACTAAAACCACATTAACTGAAGTGCCATAGACTGAAACAGTACAATAGGCTCTTACATGTCTAGAAATACAAAACCATTTTTGCATGTCATTGTCACTGGAAAAACATGGGAAACTGAGAAGTCCTTGACTTAGAGTAAGCACTACTTAGCAACAACTAAAACATCAGTATGTTGTCAACATTATTCTCTTTACTAAATAAAAACCAGCACTGTACCAGCTACTAGGAAGAAAATTAACTCTACCCCAGACAAACTGAGGACTGTATCCACTCCTTATTCCATGTAGGCATTTACATCATGCCTACATCCCACATTTTCCAATACATTCCAGTTAAACATGATCATATTTCTAGTCTTTTGAGATATAATAGATATAGAGAGATATAGATATAGATACGGATACAGATATGTACACACAGATATCATGCCATTGGTCAATGGACCATCCCTGTAAAAGTCCACTGAGTTCATTTACTCCATGACTTTGGGATCCATCTGCCATAACAGTGTTTCAGAGCAGGAAAGATGATGTGTGATTTTGGATTGTTGCATTCTGAAGCTCTGGTTCCATCCTTGTTGTGTGTGCTGGTTTAAAAGTTAACCAGCAGGGGGAATGAACTCAACTCAAAGGAGAGATTATAAATCAGAATAACAATTTATTAAAATAATACAGTAAGTACAATAATACAAACAAACAATTGGTCTCAACCCACAAAAACCCAACTGTATAACCCAGTACCCTGGGGCATGAACAAAGTGGTGTTCCTTGGGCCCTGTTTGAGTCCAAAGTAAAGGAGAGGGGAAGAACCTGCTGGTGAGAGAGCTGCTGCAGTCTGGCCAAAGTGGTGATCACAGTCCAGTGGTGGTCTAAGTCTGGTTGAGAGCGATGAGATGCAGCCTTCCTCTGGATCCCACGAGTGGGTTGAAAAGTGTTCCAAAACTCCAAGAATTATATATCCTCCAGTTCAGGCAGGAATGTTCAGTGCTCCCCTCAGGGCGGGGAGTTCCACAAAGGGTGTGAGGACAGAAACATCCTCCTGTCTCACAGGCCTCTTAACACCTAGTTTATAGCCTGAGGAGTCAGGCTCTATGGGCAGAGGGTGCGAATAGTCTATTGACAACAATAGTCTAGTTTCTGGGAAATGACATGGAAGGCTATAGAATACAGTTTTGGGTTACACCCACCATGATGAACTGATCTCAGCTGTCCTAACTAGGACATTATGCTTGTCCAGTTTCACCAAAGTTCATTCTTCTTCTGGGTCAGTGTGATGTGAATTTATAATATTAAATGGTGTCTTTTGGAGCTGTACAAAAATATTACTAACAATTGCTGCATTGTATCATGCATGATACAAGTTACAAGTGGAAGTTACAAGCAATTATGTCGTGCTGAATCTGGAGGTACATTCAGAAATGCTTATACATACAAGCATACAAGCATCCTGCCCCCCTCCATATTTAAGACCTGTTCATGGGTAGTAGCTTTTCAGTGTTTGGATCACAGAAATCTGTTTTGTATGGTTAACAGAATGCTGTCCCATAACTACACACATGGAAATTGAGGGCAGGGAGCTGAAAGAGATAAGTTCATATCATCAGGAAATCTTAATGCCTCACATGGTGATAACCCATAATCTGTTTTAAATATGACCATGTGTCTTCATGAAATTGAAATGTAACCCATAGGAAATGATCCATAGGCACCATCCTTTGGTCTGTAAGTCTCCTTACACCAGGAAACTATGGGACACTACTATATCTGGAGGTGCTGGCAGTTTACTCGATATTTCAAGGATCTGCTGCTATCAGGTACAAACAATCCACAGAATAGCCCTATGGTAAATTTGCCAAAAGATTTGCAAATAGACTAGTAATTCCTTGCAAATGACATTTTAGCCTTGCAATTAAATTCACACCTAGAAACTTGTAACTGAAATTTGTTGTTTGTTTACAGCAAATATTTATTTGAAACCACGTTGTTTATTTGATTCCTGTGTGAAGAGAACTGAAAACCACCTATCCCCAAAACATATTTACTTTCTATTTTTTCACATACCCTGACTCCCATAAATCTAGCTGAACTATCTATGATGTGAATCTATGCATCACAATTACCTAAACTCAAGTTGTAGCACGAGTCTAGCTTGAAACTTTGTCAGCTTTAAAATTCATCACAAGGTTGTGAACAACATACCCATCTTGGAGTGTCCACCAGTCAATGACTGAGTTGTATAGTTACTTAGCCGTACTGTTGTCCTCCAGAAATCCTGAAATACTTCATGATGTTGGGCATTGTCCTCTTTGCCTTACTGACAAATGACCAGTCTTCACTGAAGTATTCACATAATCAGTTTATACTATATTTGAAATAAAAGAGCTCCTGAGAAAGAGAAGCATTCATTGTGAAATCTGCCATGTGTGTCTAAATGTCTCCCAAACATGAAGTTTGTTGTGAAACATATTAATTGTACAACTCTTGGTGTTTTTTCATGAAAACAACCAGATCTAGTATTTGATTCAGTGTTCCGTTTCTGCTTAGGTACATGAAGTGCAGAATCTACTTAAGTCACACTAATTATTAAATACTGTTGTTAAATAATGAATTGTGTGGGCAAGTGTAGACATAGATAGATGAATTTGAATTTCACTTTTTTTTCTCTGATTAGTAAGGCCAGTTACCTTGGCTGACCCTTCCCTTCTTTAGTTTACAGACAGCTATTCCCCCTGTTGAGCTTCTGAAAATAATTTTATTTGTATAGGCAGAGAAGCAAAACAGATCAATTAGTCAGACTGTAAGTTTGGTACCACAAAAATAATAAGAAAAAGCACTCCATCTCCTGATTTTCTTTTAATTCCCACCCCCCCTCAAAGGAAACTGGAAGCATTTCAGGATGCCATGGGCCATAGTGCAGCCTCGATTAGTTTATAGTGAAACAGGGCCAGAGCAGGGATATACAGCTTTAGTGTATGGCATCATGTGGAATCTAGGAGCTAAATTAACCTGCTATTCTTGTTTCTAAGGATTTAAAAAAAAAAAATTACAACACAGTAGAATTTGAATGACTTCAAAAGGGATGTTCCTTTGCCTCCTTATGCCTCAGTGTTATGTCCTACTGCATTTCACCTGTCTGTGCCTGAGAAGGTCATGGAACAGATCCTTCTAGAAGCTATGCTAAGGCACATGGAGGACACAGAGGTGATTCGAGACAGCCAGCACTGCTTCAGCAAGGGCAAGTCCTGCCTGACCAACATGGAGCGACCCCATCATAGAGGACAATGGAAGGGCTACAGAATCTGGACTTTTGTAAAGTCCTTTGACATGGTGACCCAACAAAGTCCTTCTCTCTAAATTAGAGAGAGATGGATTTTATGGGTGGACAGTTCAGTGGAGCCATGAGCAAGCTCTGTTGCCATGAACTAGCTGGGTTCATTATGTGGTCAAGGGATTCGTGCAGCACTGGCCTGTGCACACCCAGGCTGTTAGGTGGACCACCTTGATGTACAGTGGTCTTTCAGACAGAATATATATCAACACAGAGCATTTCTTGGTACTTCATTGTAGGTACATTTTTTATAACATCAATCAGCTGGTTTGTCCAGATTGACCATGGGTTGCTACTGGAAAGAATCAGATGAATTTCTTATTGGTGTTGGGCTGGAGATGCTGCTTAAGTGAAAAGAAAGCACAGAGAAGGAGTATCTGAATTTATTTTATTACTACCATGAAATTCTGCATAATAGCGTAGAACTATTAATTAACCACAGATTTCATATAACTAATTCTATTTGCCAGGCTTTCAACTTGATCCTATCTTTATCTTTAAACAGCTACTCCTAACGTAGCACTTGCCAAATAGAAATAATCAATACAGAAGGCTCATGATCAAGTGCATGGATATTACTGCTTGTTGCACACATGTATGCAGAATGGTTTGTGGACTTTGTGACTTTGCTATGGCTCCTGGCTTTTGAAGAGTCACAACCACACATAGAAAGTGTGCAGAGAGGCTTCTCTGCATTTAGCTCCAAAGGCCACAGTAATCATTAGATTTGGCATATATTACAGAAAGAAGTATTTAAACATGCACTTGGGGGATTATTTTCTGCAAGATGGTTAGGAGAACTGTTTTCTCAGGTCATAATAGCCATGTTTCTTAGGAAACAGGGAGGTGACGTCTCTCTACAAGCAGGCTGTTTGAACAAGATAGACAAAAGCTTTTGTTTATGACAGAAGAATTCCCTTTAAAAACCTCAGGTTAACTAAATTGAAAGAGAAGTTTTGCGCTATTTGGAGGGGGAAGGTGGTCAGATTTTCCTGCATCTGTTAAATAAAATCCTGTTGAAAAAGCTTATCTGCTTGATTTCAGGAGTTTCTGCTGCTAATCATAAACGTAAAGGTATTGCAGGTGTTTCACTCAAAATAGCAAGAAAAGATAAAATTATCTTCTTAAAGAATAATTTCCATAATGTTTCACACAATGTTATGCAGGTTCTATAACTACCTAGTAATTTATTGGTTTTGCATATTTTTCCTTCTTTCAAATATTTATAGTGCAAAAATAAGGATGTTTGGGAAAGTTTTGCTTTTATCATCCTTGGTAGATCACTGTGCTTTTCTTTTCAGACTTTCCAGAGAGATTCTATTCCTAAATGTGACAATTTCTATCAGGAGGAATTGGTTTAGTTTGTAAAAGTCTGATGTCTTGAAAAGCAGTTTTATACTTTGTGGGTATTTGCTGCTTTCACTATGGAATTGTTCTTTCAGTTCATCTGACACCCATTTATCAACAGCTATTACCATCCACTATTGTACCAGAAAAATTTAAGAAGGGTTACCTAAGGACGTGGCAGAAGCAGGCACTTTAAAAGAAAAGCTTTAATGGATGGTATGAGCAGCATTTTACATTTAGGGTTGCAATTTTTGTGAACTAATAGTGAACAGATTTTAAGCAACTAAAATATGTCATAAATGGTAGAGGGGAAGTCTGCACCTCCAAAATAAAGTGGATTTTTAAAATGAGTGCTAGCATAACTAGGAACATGAGAAGGAGGTAGCATTGCCATAAGCAACCTGAATGGTCACAGAGTTGTAAGAAGCAGAGAGCAAGTTGGGTGGCAGGGCCAAGGTTAGTGTTGCAGCAAGGAGGCAGGGGAGCTTTATGGCTTCCTTGAATCACCAAGGAATACCTGTCACAATAAATTTGAAAGTAAGAGGCATTTCCATGCCCACTATGACTTGCCTCAGCTTGGTCCTTGATGCTCTGTTGAGCAATTCAGTTACAGAGACACACTGCTAACCAGGCAGATGCATTTCAGTGAGGGGAATGGGAAGACAAGCTGAAGCTCTCTCTGATATTACTTGATGGGGTAGTATAATTGGAAGAACCAATATGAAATGCCTGTCCACTAAGAAGTGAAGCTCTTGGTATAAAGAAAAATATTATCTACTGTGAGAGGCTCTCTCTTTGGAAAGCTGTTTTCTTTTTGCTTGTGGTATTTTTTTTCTGTAATGAAGCAATTTTTGTAGGAATATTGAGCTGTCTTGTCTGATACACAGTTGATCGCTGCTGTGTGGACTTTCACAAATGGGTTTTTAGCTGGATCTTTGATAAGGATTTTTTTCCTCTCCACTACCATGTAGCTTTAAGTTATTTAAGATTTTTAGTGGAAGTGACAGATCTAGAACTTGTTCAAAAATATCCAAGGGATCTATTCATGTTATCTCTGTTTGAAAGTCTGGGTTACAGTGCCTAATGCTTACTAGAATAGAATTACTGGACATTAAATTTCAGATGTGTTATATTAGCAGGGTAATACCTTAAGCTAATTCAGAAATAGTTTGATGATAGAAATGAGAATCTTTTATTAACTTTCTTTAGCCAGTTCTTGCACTGGCATCCAGTTATACTGGTTTCTACAAGACAAAGGTACTGTTAATGACATATATTTGTGCCCTGTTTTACTCTAGAACAAGAATTATTGTATGTTAAATTTTAAATCCTTGGAAAAACAGGCATTTTTAAGCTGAATAGCTGTTTGTTTATGGCAGTATCTGCATAATTGTTATCTTAAGTGAATTGGTACAGAGAAACTGAACTGGTAAATGCACACAGAAATCATTCATTATCATCATTACAGTTTTTCTTTTGATCATTTGTTATTACCTTTCTGTAAACATTATAACATTATATCAGAAAGTATTAGAGATGGTGTGGGGTTTTGTTTGTTTGTTTGTTTGTTTGTTTATCATGTGTTACCTTAAAATGTCCCATTTTTGGGTTGGAGTTTTTAGTCGTTTCTAAATGGATCAGACCAAGGACTGTTGTAGCTCAGAGCTTTGCAAGCAGTAGTTAGAGAATATTTTATTGATACATCATTTTTTTAAAAACTAGTTTACAGCAACCTGTGATATGATTAAGGTCTTTTATCACTTAGCAGGTATAAAAGGGTTTTGTGTAAAAGTTCTGTTATGTTGTCATCAATTAATGCAGTTCAGATTTTGACCTTTCAATACTTTTGACAACAAATTTACAAATGAATTATGCATTGTGTTAATAGTGTCCTTTTATAGACTACATTTTCTGTTCAGGTGAGAGCTCATTTCTGCAGGTATCATTCAGAGGGATTATTAGGGATTTCTATTAACTTTTCATTAAAGCTGTCCTTTTATAAAATTCACCATCTTACCTTGTTTGCTAGTAATGTATTTATCAACTGAAGGTCATCTGATCCTTTGATCATCTTCTGTTTTGCTCTATTTAAATACAGATGATTGGCATTATACATGTGACTGCAGATGAGAGTGTACTATTAATTTAAAAGGACTGCATGACACATTATTTGCCACACCTTAATCGATTAAGAATTATCATCTTGTATAATCCCTTCTAAAATAACACACCTCATTAGTTTACTGAGTAAGACACAAAGTCATTAGTTTATTGAATTAGAGAAGGAAGCAAATCACTTTTTTTTCTTTTTTTTTTTTTTTAAACCTGCTGCCTAGGCAAGATCCTGCTTCCACTGATCTACCCAAAAGAATTTTACTAGAATTATTAAACTGAATTGGAACTAGTTTTCTTGGCTGTACTTAGAAATGGTACAGTGGGTGTCTGAGGAGTCATATCTTGGTCTCCTGTTATTTTGGATCACCTTATGTGCCCCAGTCTTGCTCCAATATGGAATACAGACATTATAAGAAGGTGTGCACAGGCCTGGGATGTGCTCCCAGGTATTTCAGCTTAGATATAGTATCAACAGAGAGAAACAGGGAGAAAACTTCTACAGTTGTATTTAATTTCTTCATGGCCTCAAGGTAAAAAGAGAAGTTAACGTGCACCTTGCTTTACCTGCCTGTGAAGCGTGTGAGTTGAGACTGTAAGCATGGCTCCAAAAGGCAAAGGGCAGCCGGCAGAGCCCTCCTCTTTCTTCACGACTCCCGAATGAAGATGAACAAGAAGCATATTCTCTCTTTGAGGCTTTTCTTTCGTTTCTTTCGCCCATGATTACACTGGTGTCTGCAGAGCACTCACCACTTCCGAACACTTGCCCCAATTTAATTTAGGATCCTTAGGGCTCCTGTGATAATTAGTGACTTATTCAATATTATCAGTGACCTGTCTGTTACTTTTTTGATGCAGCAATGCTGGTCAATGGTTGCCAGAAAGTTTTCAAGTTCACTAATCTATTGATACAAGTCCTCTGTTGGATTTTTTTACCTTTGCAGGATACATGTCCTGGTTTCCATCTTAGAGTACAAATGCTCTGAGGTGGTTTGCTTTGTATAGCATTTCACTGCAATTGTTCAGTTCCAGACAAGCAATGAGTCCTCTACCTACTGGTGTCATTTGAGCTTACCCTTAATACCACGATTTCAATTTTTTTTTTTTATTTAAGGAAAGGACTAAGGTAAAAAAAAAGACACTGAAGAATGAAACAAAAAAATATCATCTTGAAGGCTGTTTCATATGGAAGTGCTTTCCTAGCTGTCACTTTGAATCTTTATAGCACATTTCAGCCATAGCAGCCTAGGATCAACTTAGCACTACTCTGCCTTCAAATATTACTTCTCCCAGTTGACTCATATGTCTCATTGCTATACTGGATTCTAGCTTATAGCTGAAGCTAGTAATAGCAGGGTTGATGTGCTTTGCTGATCTAAAAGAAATGGAGGAGATGAACTTTTATATTGGATCATCTGAAATGGGAATCTAAGCTACATATTTATATAAAAGCATTTCCTGTTTCATAAGGAGGCCATATTGTATTTCAACTTTTTGAGCTCTACAAGAGACAGCAGTACTAGTGCAAGCCGAATTGGAGTGCTTGTCCCTGAACTCATGGAAGGTTCTTCAATGTGCTAATTCTCTGCTCATATTTTCCTTCTTGCTGAGGAAAACAGCAGTATTCTGCTGTAACTTCCCTTTTCAGGCAGAAAAATTTACATTGTGAAACACTTGTTTTTATAACTGATTGCAAATTGCATATCATAAAAGTTATCCAATGTGTAATAGTTTCAGTTGTATATAGCTTTCCTGACTTGCTAAAGCGATTGCACACCACTCCTTAATCAACCATGTGTCAACATTAAAAGCAAAGTACATAATATTAAACTTGTTTTCTGAACATTTCTTCCTCTGGCAGTTGCTACACAGCCAACCTCTGCCATCTCCATGCAAACCCTTCAGATAAGGCAACAGAATTTATGCTACTGCACAGAAAAACAGGCCCATAAACCTCTCTGGATTGCTTTTAACCTGGATAAGGCTCACCTTTCAGCTGAGATGAATTCGATGCAAGTGATCAGTGAGTTCATTTTAGCCTGGGCCATCATTACTTCTCAGAGAAACACTTGTGAAGCTGCTGTGCGGAGCATTCTGCTCCCCAAGATGCGGGGGGGAGGCGATTACTGCTCTCGTGCTTGGCTCCCACTGAAATGGAAGGGTGTTGGTTGCCTCTGTATATTCTGAAGCTCTCAAACTAGTAACTTTTCTTTAAGCATATATGTATTCCTATTGCGATGACATTACTTAAACTTCCTTTGCCTCTGAACTGAGGTGCTATCTAGATAGTAAGCTAGACTCAAGTACACTTGGTAGTTCATTGACTTAGTCTGATTTGAACTTTAGATTGTTTGAACTTGAAATTGTTTTCAGGGCCTCAAAAGTAATGGAATAGAGAGGCACATTGTCCTTAAAATTAATATAATAAATCAAGTTACCTTAGATATGAAGATAAGCAGGAGAACAAATGCAAGTCATAGAGACTGGATTTTTCAATTCAGTGTTTCAACCTAAATTAAGTGTTTACTACAGGAAAAAGGGAGAACAAAGCAGGAGAATAAGCCAAATTTCTGTTACAAGTGTAGTTATTAAGCAAAGTTCAAAATTTGATAATAGTAACTTAGATGGGGAAAGGTGGATGACAGGAAAATATATTGTGTTTAGTATACTCTCCTCTGATTTCTGAATAATGTGGGCAGTGTACCTCGCACATGCACTAAGAGTGAAGGAGAATGCATAGAAAAAGATACAGTGTTGGTAGCATGAAAGAATAACTCATACACCCAGTACATGCCCTCTCTTGTTGGTTACACAGGAGAAAAAAAAAAGTGCCCCTGCCTAGAGCCTTCCTCTTCACTACACATCTCAGAGGATCCCAGGGCTCCCTTTAGATGTCACAGGTTTTCTGACTTTGCTTGCTAGTTCATTCCCTGCTTGGTGAATGACTGTGTGCGTACAACATTCTCAATACCTATGACTATATGAACAAATCTTTAAAGTACCTTTATTTACAACACTGCAGTATTTCCAGATGGAAATCAATTTTAACCATGCAAAATTTGTACTGGTGTGAAAGTATTTTGAAGCTTGTATTTGTTTGCAGATAGCAGGTTTTTGTGAAGTATTTTCCTTGACTTTCTGCTTCACTTTGTATGGTGGTATTTGGAAAATAAATCCTCTGTTCAGGGACTTTTTAATTTAAGTAAAGTATTAATAAATTAAAAAACCTTAAGAGTACATGCAGGAGGGAAATAACATTAAAAGCTTTAAACACTGTCTTCTTTTACAGCTGGAGTGTCTGTGTCATAATCTTGGGTTGGCAAGCAGCAGCTGGAGGGAGATAAATTTCGTTCACCAGGAGAGGGCTCCCGCATTCTTCTGATATTACTGGACTTGGGAGACCAAAAGGTGAAGCTACAGAAAAATTAGAACTGCTCAAATCAGTTTATGTTCACAAGTGTGCTACAGATATCATAAATGTTAATCTTACATAAATTAGACTGATTATACATAGGCACTTTTTTTTTAAATAAGGATGCTGTTGCACCTCAGCTCTAGTTCTTCCCTAATAAGGCTGTTGTTAAAGAGTATTAAAATATTATAGAAATCAACTTTCTGAACAGCACTACCACCAATGTGCAGATTAACACTACTATTGGCTTTGCCAAAGAAATTCCAGAGACATATAAAGTTCCTTCATTTTGGGGTGCTTAATACGGTTTAAACACTATTATGAAAATAGAAATTAATGTTTCAGAGAGGAAACAGGATTTTTTTAATATTGTTTATGACTTTTTGCTATACTTCAAATAACCTTATGTATCATGAAGGAAAAATTTATAAAGTGATACAAACATAGAATCAGCATGGTTGTATCTCCTCTTATTATACCTCTTATTTGTTAAAAATGAATGTGGTAAGATCTTTATATGAATGCTGTTGCCTAAGTAGTGCAACATTTCTGTTATAAACAATCAAAAGCAACGTTATTTGTGTTTCTAACAATAGTTAAATGAACTCTGCTTTTTAGTTCTTGTTTACCATTGTAAATTACAGGTTTAGTTCTGCTTACAGACTACAGTAAGCATTATCTCATGAAATCCATGCATGCAAAGTAGATAAAAGTTTGTTACAGTGTGTGCAGTCAGTACAATAGCCAAAGAAAATAAACCATTATTAGTTTGTGTTGTGTTCTTTACATAAAAGCCTTTAATAGCCTGCTTTTTTTTTGTTTTGCTGTTGCTGGTTGTAGAATTCTTTGTATAGTCTTGTCTTTTATAGATGTTCATACTTAAGGGGATAGACTGGAAGTTCTACTTCAGCGAAAACAACCACCAAACTGTGGAAAAGAAACTTTACCTTTCACATATTTCAACAAATGCCAATGAAATAGGTTGCAGTGTTCCTATAGTTTTTAGGGATGTCTTGATCTAGTCAACCTCTCATTTTGACAGATGTGCTCCATTTTTTATAGTGCTACTCTCTTTAATCATTTTCATGCTAGTAATTCAACAGAACCTTTTATCAAGGTCAGACCTGTTGTGCCATGTAATGGAATGTGCTGGGTTTGGCTGGGATAGGGTTAATTTTCTTCACAGTGGTTGGTATGGGGCTGTGTTTTGGATTTGTGCTGAACACAGGGTTGATAATACAGAGATGGTTTTGTTATTGCTGAGCAGGGCTTACACAGAGCCAAGGCCTTTTCTGCTTTCCATACTGCCACACTGGCAAGGAAGTTGAGGGTGCATGGGAGACTGGGAGGAGACACAGCCAGGACAGGTGACCCAAACTGACCCAAGGGATATTCCATACCATACGACATCATAATCAGTATATAAAGTGTGGGGAAGAAAGAGGAAGGAGGAGATGTTTGGAATGATGGTGTTTGTCTTCCCAAGTAACCATTATGCATGATGAGGCCCTGCTCTCCTGGAGGTGGCTGAACACCTGCCTGCCCATGGGAAGCTGTGAATGAATTCCTTGTTTTGCTTTGTTTGCATGTGCAGCTTTTACTTTCCCTATTAAACTGTCTTTATCTCAACTCAGGAGTATTCTGGCTTTTACCCTTATGATTCTCTATGCAATCCTGCTGGTGGGGGAGTGAGCGAGCAGCTGTGTGGGGCTTGGCTGCTGGTTGGGGTGAAATGAAACCTCTACATGGCCCAAGAAAAATGGAGTGAATAGCTTAACAGCAAAGGGTAGTTTGCTGTTGGAACAGTATTACAATGTGAAGTTGCTTGGGTCAGAGCACATGACAGAATGTAAGACTCCAATGACTTAAAATAAATTTATCTTAAAATAATCAAAGCTACATATCCAAATATCTACTTATTTTCCAATACAATTAGTAAGGCCCTAAGATCCTGGATATATTGAATTAATCATCTAGTCCTGCACAGACAGATTTCTTCATTCCACTTCATCTCTGGGAAATGATTCTTCATTCCGTCTCCAAAAAGTCTCACACAGGTGTTTTCCACAAATTTCTGGAAGGTCTCCAATTTTAGACTATTTCAAATCAAGAGGGGAAAAAAGTACCATAGAGTTTGCAGTCTCTTTCACTGCTTTTTTGAGCCATCTCTTCTGTGAAAGGAAGAGCACTTGAGGGCCCCTGCTGACTGCAGGTGTGCGAGGGGGAGATTGGTGTTACATGCCCCTGAGAGCTCCTGGGGACTAAGTGTAATTTGTGTGACATAAACGGCCTTGCAGCAGCTTTTCTGAAGAATGGTCTCCCACAAAACCAGTAAGAGATCAACTGTGCCCTGAATAAGCTTCATTCCCTGAATGGTCTTAAGGAGCAATCTCAAGTAGAGTATATTGCAATTTAGTTCTGCAGAAGGAATGAGGTTCTGAATTTTTTTTTCTGAGTTATTTGCAACCAGGATCAGACGAGGCTATGCTATCTGAAATGTGTTTTCATGCTCTAGGATATTAATTGAGAGAATGTATCATCGAAGCTTCAGACAATTACCTTTATGAGATGTGCCTTGGAACGGATGGAGCCTTAAAAAATACATAATTGTTTTGCCTGTATTTGGTCCCAGTAGTTACATAAAAATAAGTTTAATTTTCCTGCAGTAAACAGCTTTTCCCAGTTGTGCTAACATAAAAAAAAAATGGAGGGGGAAAAAAAGAAACAAAAGAAACAAAAAACAACAAAAACCCATCAGAAAGTAAAGATTTAGATTATATTCTGACCTCTTGCACAGCTTCTTAACGCTTTGGCCAAGAAGCAAAAATCTTTATGAATACTGAATGAATCCCAAGTTGGTGGAGAGCCTCATAAAGCCAAGGGAACTACTAGAAGTTAAAACACAGTTACCATCTTGTTCAACATAAGAAAGTCTGGATGTAAGTTACAAAGAGGCACTAAAATTACTTGTAGTAGGGATGGTTTTATTTATCTCCTTGCTTAGCTATTTTTCTCTCAATTAAAGAAACACCAGATTTATAGTTAAAATCGTAATTAATAGTCTAATGGTCTGTCATAGAATGGGTTTTGTGTCTTTGTGGTTCCTACTGAGCACGAAGAGATGAACAACTGTTTGAGCATCACTAAGCTACTTTGCTGGAGAAATTTTGCACCAGAAGTCTCTTTAAAATCCTTTTGTACATCATTTTGTTCCCAGGGACAGTAATAAATGTTTCCTCATAAAATGTCCAGTTAATGTGACATTCAAGTGATACAGATATGAGCCTTTTCCTGCTAAGATAAAACAAATATTTGTTTAACTGGATGTAAGACCAGGGCCAACCTTCTTTAATCTTGAATGTCAAATCACAATTCTGACTACTGCCCAAAGGACCTTTTTTAAGTCTTATTATTAAAAGAATCATCTCAATGTGACTACAAGGGCAAAATGGACCATTCATCCTTGTTCAAAAAAACTGAATTTGGTTTGTGGCAATATTTTATTTTTGTGGCAATGTTTCCTAAGATTAGCATGGAATGAGGTAATTTTTACAATATTTTCTCTTCAAAAGCAAACAAGATTAATAAATGTCTCGCTTTTATAGTTATACTACATTCATAACAATGGTGCTAGTTGTTATTAATTCATAGCTCAGCTTTTAGAAAAACACTGTAATCACATCTTCCTGTCTGCAGTTATGTTCTTTCTGAGGAAATCAGGATTTTGACAAACTGCATCAGAATCAATAAAACTGTTTTTACCATGGACAAACTTTATTAAGTGTTGGTTTTTGTTTTTTAAAACTGAGATGAAGTCGGATAAGGGGGGCAGGAGATCATAGTAAGCTTTGGAGTAGAGCAGATGTTTCTCATATGTCTGAGTCTTGAGAGGTTTAAAAATAGGTGCTGTGGTAAGACTCACTGGCATGTGTATAGATTCATGGCCTAGTATGATGACACAGATTGTCTTAATGGCACAGCATGATGCATTATGAGTGAGCACAGGCAAAGCTATCTTTATCAAATGTTTGAAAAGAAAATGCTTTTGCATTAAAGAAAAATTTTGAGAGGGGTAATTTTGAGAGTACTTGTACGCATACTCAGTTATGAGCTATTACTTACTCATGTTCAAAAATTTACAATAGGCTTCCTGGTCACATGTGGGATCAGTAATGTTCAATGGTACTATTACAAACTCATTGTCCATGGCAGATCCTTGAGAAAGGTCTGGCTCTGACACATTCCTTTGTCAGTGGTAGAATGTGGGTAGCTAGCATTAGTGTGGATCTGCTTTTACTTCTCTTTCTCTCTTTTGTTTCTCTTCCTTCCTAAAACTGAATATTAACAATAACAACAGCTCTACCTACCTCCAGTGCAAAGACAATTTTCAAGCAATATATGATAAAGATAGATATTATTGGATCAAAACCAAGCAACTTCTGCAGTCTTCATTACATATTGCACGTAAAAGGCTCTAGGGAAAAAAAAAAGAGGGGTTTGCATTCAACTATATGTAGAAGAACCCTATGAAAGAAAAAGAAACCTGACCTCAGAGATTATAAACCACATATCATGGTCAAAAATGGTTCAAAAATTTATCTAATCATCTTTTGAGTTGTGGGGATTGTAATTTTATACCATTATTGCAGTCACAGGAGGGAAAAAAGAAGAGAATTGTCTAGGACCAGAGTCCTAGTTATATGCTAGTTATATAACCACCTAAGACTGTTCCAGGCTGTACTAATCAATTTTCTGGCCAGGACTTTTTAATGTAAATAGTATAGGCATAATTTGGCTTTCATCAAAATCATAGGCTATATTCCTGGACCCCCCGGTATTTATGGAAGAATCTTTCTGGAGACTATGAAATTTAATACTCTTTATCTTGAATGCTACAGAGAGATATTGGGACTACTGTGAGAATCTATGGATATTTTTTCTTTTCAATAGTGCAGTGATGGCTGACAGACCCCTATGAATCACAGAAGGGTTTTTTAATTTATTAATAATCATTAGATAGAGAAGTTTTCCATGCAACCCGCCTATACTTCTCAAAAGGAGAGTTGGAGCCTATCTCAAAATGATTGGGAGTGAACACTTTTCTTCCTGACTGTGCTTCTCTTCTTGGTTCTTGCGTGTCTTCAGATCAGTGGATTTTTTTTCCTTTTCTCAGGTGTTCATGCTGTCATGAGAGCTTCCAGGCTCCAGGAACAGGGCTGTGCAAAAGGCTGGAAAAGGCTCCAACCAGCAGCCAACACAGAAGCAATGTGTTTTTTGTCTCCCACTGTGTCCCCGCCAGCTCTCCAGTCCACACAGTCCTACCCAGGACTGGCTCTGTCCCACCAGGCACCTGCCTGGGATGCAGTTTCCCTGCCTGCCAGACCCCAGGCAGGGACTCTGCTGTGCCTGCTGAGATTACAGCTACTCTAGACCCATGGAAGCCGTAACTGTCTCTCCCAGCCACTGTTGATATGGCACTATGGAGATTTCACCTGCTACTGCTCCTGTTTGTTTTGTATGTATTCCTTGCTGATACTGGGACCAAGCTACACTGGCTGTTGAAGTAAAGTTTAAGGTAGAAAAGTTATTTTATTTTTATTTAACAATTCAGAGGAAAGACAGGGACATTTTGGAATTTTCAAAATATAATGCTGATGATTGCTTTATATATAAAAAGAAAATACACATTCTGCCACCATTGATTGACTTAAAAAAAAAAAGAGAAGATGACAGATTTAGATGGCACAGGACTAAAGAAGTTCAATAGCTGTCTTGATTTAATTCTCCATTGCCAAATTACAATTTGTTGTGCTTTGATCAGTGTAAAGAGTAGGGAACATGGTTATTGACTTCATCCAGGCAAAGAGATATAAATATAAAATCTCCAGTATACAGATTAATATTTGTGCACCTCAGAAATGAGAGGAAGGTCTTATTCAAGTCCTAGCATGATTCTGTGTGTCATATAAAGTGAGTAGAATTTGATCTGAAAAGAGTAACTACTAAATAAACATTTAATTTATATAAAATAACAATCCTCAGTGTAGGAGTTAAAAATGGTTGAAATTCTGAAAGAAAGGAAGGAATAGAAAATAAATAGCAATTACGATGGAAGAGAACAGTACACTGAAAAAATAAATAAATAAAGTCAGAAGGAATATTTCAAGCTTGTGACTGCTTTCTTATCCTTTTATACTGTTTGGCTATATCACACGGTATAAATAAGATTAAACGATATATTACAATTATGTGAAAATTTGTAGGCAGAAATAGGGCATGAGCTGCTGTAATTTCTATAGAACTACATCATTTTGCTCTGGATGTAAATTTAGTTAACTTTCTCCTAATTTTATCTACCAAGACTAGCCATAAATATTTTTAAATTGAAGTACTTAAAATGTTTAAAAAGCTATTTTAAAATATATTGTTCCAGCAGTGTCTATTCTGTACCATTTGTACTCCATTTAATGACATATTGTAGGGTTTTAGGAGATAATAATCTGCAAAATGCAATAGTCAGTGTCCAGGAAGAAACTATTAAAGCATATAACTAATGAAAACAAAGAACAACAAGTTACTGAGAACTAGACTTCAGAAAAATACCTTAAGGGTAGAAGCTATTACCCACTAGTATGTAATAAACTCCTCAGCAGATAGTGGCTTGGGGAGAAAAAGTCTCAGAATGATAACATTGTGATAAAAATAAGTTGATGATTCCTCAAAATAAAAGAACTGCTTTCACTTTTAAAGACTAACTGGAAGGGAAGTATCTTGAGGAAAAAAAATGCACACTGACCATTTCCAACCACCCATCTATAAAACGAAAAACTTTATTTCTCAGCCTGTAGAAGCTACATACAAAGGCCTATTGGATTAAAAGTCTTAGTGGATAAAAGGAAATAATCACCAGCTAGACCTGAGGAGAGGTTTTACAACTTAAATAGGCAAAGGCTTTGTACATTTACTGAATCCTGAGGGCAGAGATGGATTATTAAACTAGAGTAATCCGGGGGGGGAGAATATATATATATATATATGTGTGTGTGTGTATTTGTTTGTTTATTTATTTATATTTTTATTATATATTCTTTGCATTTGTGCTGTGAAATGTAATATGACTTAGGGAAGATGCATGTGACTTAAATTTGGAAGGAAAAATACTGGTCTGGTTAAAAAGGAGAAAAAGAGAGAGGAGAGGGAGATGCAGAAAGCATGTGTGTATGTGTGTGTGTGTGTGTGTTTGCACACGTGTGCGTGCATGCACAGATTCACAGAATGGGTGAAGTTGAAAGGGACCACAGTGGATCATCCGGTCCAACCTCCCTGCTCGAGCAGGGTCGCCCTAGAGCACATTGCACAGGATTACATCCAGATGGTTCTTGAATATCTCCACTGACAGAGACTCCACAACCTCTCTGGGCAATCTGTTCCAGTGCTTGGTCACTCACACACTAAAGTTCTTCCTCATATGCAGGTGGAACTTCCTGTGCATCAGTTCCTGCTTGTTCTCTTGTCCTATTGCTTGGCACCACCGAGAAGAGCCTGAATCCATCCTCTTGAAACCCTCCCTTCAGATACTGACAGCCATTAATGAGGTCCCCTCTCAGTCATCTGTTCTCAAGGCTGAACAGGCCCAACTCGCTCAGCCTGTTCTCATAAGAGAGATGTTCGAGTCCCTTAATCATCATTATTGCCCTCCACTGAACCTGCTACAGGAGCTCCATGTCTTTCTTGTACTGAGGAGGCCAGAAGAGGACACTTCTGTACCCTCAGTACCCCAGCTGAGGCCTCACCAAGGCTGAGTAGAGGGGCAGAATCACCTCCCTCGACCTGCTGGAAATGCTCTTCCTAATGCACCCCAGGATACCACTGGCCTTCTTGGCCACAAGGACACACTGCTGCCTCATGGACAGCTTGTTGTGCACCAGGACCCTCCAGGTCCTTCTTCATAGAGCTGTTTTCAGCAGGTCAGACACCAGAAACACTGGTTCATGGGGTCATTCCTCCCTGGGGGCGGGACCCTGCACTTGCCCTACTTGAATTTAAAAATAATCCACTCTGCTCATCCCTCCCACCTGTCAGGGCACACATGCACAAATTTATTTGAAAGCTGTTAAAGCTTTCCAAAGCAAGTGGGTCAGCTATAATGAAGTGCAGTAAGCTTTTGCTTTTTTGTAAAGGAAAAGAAAAAATCCTGCTGTCTTTCCATTTTCTTTTTCTTTCCACTATCACTTGCTTAGGTAATGAGGGCTTACTCTGATCAGAAGTATGTTGTATGTTCAGGGGTGTCATCACTGTTAGAACAAAGGCATAACTATAGATAAGTTCAGGCTGGTGGAAAATTACATAAAATGACAAGCCAGAGTGAAAACTGGCTAAGGAAATCAGGGATAGGTTGCACTGGGTAAACATGGTGAGATGGAAACAATCAAGACAAAAACAACAACCCTCAAACCAAGGAGTAAGGCAACCTAGGAACCAGCAGCAAAGCATATTGCAAAGATATTGCAAACTATGACTCACAGAGCTAAGTAAAAATATTTTTCTAATCACATCCAGAAAGAGATGTTTATATTAGAAAACAGTCAAAGTTGGCTCTGAAATAGTCTCAACAATAGTTATTTAGTAAATTTTATGTATTTTATTATAGTTTTATGACAGCTAATACTGATATGTCTAAGTAGTCTGTCTTACATTTATTATTCATTATATATTCTGTATAATTCCAAAGTACAGATTGCCAACATTTCAGGTAATGAAAATGGTATTCCGGTTTTGTACACTGGGCATGGTTTCCTACGTGTAACAGATAGGGAAATGTTATAACATATGTATATAGTTCTGCCCAATGCAAGAAATACATGCAGCCATAGAACTATACATTCACATAAAATGCTACTAATCATAACCAAGTCAGACTAAGTAAACTAAACTAATATCTTTTACATATCTTTTACAGCTATGCACGCCAGTAGGCTTGAAAGCCATACTTGTTTGTTTTACTTTATCTTGGGGCACATAAAATCATAGTATTTGGCAGCATGGGATAAGGGACATTAAATCAGCTTTTATGCTGTTGTTAAGAAACCCATAGAGGATGGGATTCAAGCAGCAGGACATCATACCCAATAAATGGCATATGCAATATACTAATTTAAAATGTCTGTTAGAAATGAGAGTGGCATTAAAATCTGTCACAATGTGGAAAAGGTGAAGAGGCATCCAACTGAAACCAAAAACTAGGATTAGCACTGTCAGTCTGCAAAAAACTCTCCTTGATCTTGTCTTAATTCTGACAATGGATCGGGATACTGTAATCATGTCCTGGATCTCTGTATTTTCTTCTGGTTTCATTTCAAAACAGATAGGAATCCCAGGGATGAATTTACTGGAGGAAAAGAGCTGACTTTTTTCTGTGCCAGAGGTTTCTGGGAGATCTCTTGAATGAGTATCCTGATGATGCCTTGAAATAGCTGGCATCACACTTGAAGTCTTCCTGCTATATCTTCTGTGGTGCTTTTTGCCAAAGGCACAGCTCCACCTGGAGTGCCCAGAGGACTGCACCTGTGTGCTAGTGCTCTTAGAGGGATGAAGAGCTAGGTTTATCATCTCCTTTTCTTCAAACTTGTTTTCCTTGTTTGACAGTCTAGAACCTATGCTCCTGCAGACGCTCGTGTGACTAGCAGTTAAACACGCCAGCGGCAGTATGTACTGCATGAACAGTAAGGCTATTGTAAAGGCAATTCTATAGGAATCGGAAGGCCATGACTCGATACACAAGAGTCTGTTCTCCAGTGCCTCTAAATTCAGAGTTTTGCTGAGGTCCACAATTTTGTGGAAAACTGGCAGAGGGGAGCAAATTGTGAAGCCAAAGGCCCAAATGGTCACTATTAAGAAATAGCCTTGTTTTGCTGTTAGATTGCTAGAAAGGGGATATTTTATCATACGGTACCTGACTGCAGCAATAGATATTAACATCAAAGTTGAAACTAGAACTGATGCGCATTGGAGGAAGGGCATTACATGGCACATGACAGTGCCAAACATCCACTGATCAAGCAGGACAGAAGTCAGTGTGAAAGGCGAACAGAACAGCACAACCAAGATGTCAGAAAAGGCCAAGTTACCTATGAGAATGTTTATTATCGTCTTCTGCTTGCACTTTAGTAGGGCCATTAGTATAAGCAGATTTCCCATAAAGCCAGCCAGACTTATAAGTGTGTACAGCCCAATAAGAAAGTACTGTATGTCATCAACACTACTCTTATAGTCTTCCCAGGCAGAAAAATTCTTTGTAGTAGCAGAGGTGTTCCTGGTAGGTGTCCTGTTGGTACGGTCTTTTAATCCTAAATCCATTTTACAGTCCTGCTTAGAACGAGAAAGGCATTAATTAGCATCTGAAGGAACAATGATATTGCTGTTAATCAGAATGTAAAGGAACATAAATTTACCTGGTGTCACCTCAATGCAAATAAATTACTAGTCACGTTAGTCTACTGTGAGGCAGATCCTGTATAACTTCAGGTCAACATGAATTAGTTATGTAGGTTTTACCATGTGGTGTTCAGCATGCCTTGGCCTCCTACCCGGCTGCTCACATGGGAGAATGGCAATTTAAGGTTCTGCATTATGATGCTGGCTTTTAACTATGCTTTGCTATAGACTATATTGTCAGACTTTCCATGAGGGAACAGTTAGCTACAAAAGCAATTCATCTTGAGTTGGTGAGATTACTCATGTGCATAATAGCCCATCGATATGGGTAAGGAAATGACAGTCACCATCTGGGCACATGCCGAATCATTGCGTCACAGCAAATTATAATGAAGGCACCTGAAAATACATATGCTAAAGCTGCACTAGCATTTCTTACCTTGCTAGTAGAGAACTAACACAAAATCAGTGAGAGCTTTCAAAAATGATCAGGAAATCCACTGTCAATGATCCAAGATGGAATTCCTAATGTGGTGTATATAGAAACCATTTTCTATTAAGCGTTGAACATATTTTAACTGGTGCTCAAGCAGAAAGGAAAACTGCCTATAAAACATCTAAAGTAACTGGATGTAATACAAAGAGGACAGTGTTAATTGGAAGCAAACTCCACACAGCCATTTGAAAATTCAGTGAACCACTAATTATTCAGCACAGAAACATCGAACATTAAAACCTAACTCAGCACAAAGTTATACTGCCTACAGAATCTTCATGTATTAGTCTTCATTTTAGAACAAACAGAAAGACATGAGAATTTAGTTCAATCTTCAGTTTACCTTAAACACCAGCACGTACTAAAGTTTCAAAGTTCTCCAGAGTGCCAGTGCCCTGTACAAAATTGCTTAATGTTTAGAAATCTTATATAAGAGAAAACAGGAACATCTAGACAATACTAAAGCATATATAGATTGAGCAGAAGGCTAGATCTGTCACCTAAAAAAGGCAGGGCTCTTCAAGGCTCCTCTGTGAGTTGTATGGTGCTGACTTCTTCAAAGTGCAATAATGTTACTCAGCTTCCTCTACACATGCAGACGTGTTCCTTCCTTCACATCACATGTGCTCCTACTGTCACGTGCCAAAGGGAAGCTCAAACCTTAAAACAACCTCAGAATATTCACTGACAGTGTGCTGTGATGTTGTGATGGGAAGGTTCCTCATGTAAAAGTAGGAATACTTATTTAAAAAAAAAAAATCTTGCAAGTAATGTGTTGGAAAGAGGTGACAAGAAGTCAACCTTGCCAGATTCTCTCAATCTTAAAGTGCTTTAAAATAGCTAAAATAGAAGTAAGAACTGGATATTTGAATTTAGATAACCTAAATTTTATAACTGTGTGCATACAAGCAGAGCAGCATTAATGCATATTATTTCTGTACAATTTTTCTCAATCTTTAATGAAATGATGGGAAACCATATAACAGACAAACAATGCTATCTGAGACTACCTTTGCCTCTAGATCAACTTTAAAGAAGCAGAATAGAGGTTCTGTAAGCGATCTAATCTCTCTATGTTGATATTATCAGAAATTTTCATTTTGGTGGGCTTCTCTTTATACAAATATTAGCTAATGAAGGAAATAGTTTTTTATTTATTTTTTCTGAGCTAATTTCTCTGAGTTGCTACTAACCAACCAAAACCAGTATGATCTGCATACCACAATGACTTTCAAAATCTACTGAAAATTCTTTCTTTTCCCTAAGTATGACTCTACATAACTTTTGTCTGAGGAACCCCCCCGCAGAGCTTTGCCCTGGATAAGATACATCTCCATACCTCAGGCTTATGGCATTATGTCCCTGTTATGTCACACTTCTATAATTTTTTTTCTCTTTGTTCAACATGAAGGAATGGTGGATTTTGCTGACTGATGATTTTGCAGATTTCAGTGTGTGCAGGCCATCTCTCATCTGCACACTCTCTTTTGATTGATGAAAGCCATTTCAACTCTATGTTGCGTTTCAATATGAAACATTACCTCCCTAATATTTTCAGGGTGAACATTCTATTATCTTTGTTCCACGACACTACACACTTAGCTGAGAAGTGTGTAGGAAAAAACTTTGCATAACTGAAGAGTTAATAAAGAAAAGCCATTAGTGTCATTCTGGGCAATTTTCTTTTTGCTTGGACACCTTCCTTTTCCAGTTTATATCTTGCACAGATTAAAAGAGCTTTACTAATGGAACATCCCATTGCCTGATAGCAGGTTTGAACCATATCAAGAGTTATTTGAGAAAGGGAAATGAAACATTATTCAAGACCTGGATCTCTCCATATCTTAGTTACTAATCACCTGAGAGAAAGACTAATAGAGAAGGAAATCCAGTACCATCTTGAGATTCAAAAAAACCCTCAAAAACTCTTACAATGCTCTCAAAGTGGTGATGACTCTGAAGAAATGAGCTTTTCATTTATTTTTTGTGCCTCCATAAGTAACTCTGTGCTAACAGCAATCATTCCGCGTAGTCTTCTATTTTAACTGAAACTAGGTTGAAGGATGAACCTGTAAAAGAAGAAACAAACTGGCGTTACTGTTTCTCTACCAGAAACCCAGATATTAGGGTTGCTTTTAGTGTATCTACAGGTATTTTCAGTAGCAGTTAAATTCCCACACATCATCACATTTGAAGGTCATATTGAGTAGTAAAGATGCATGCCAGTGTTTAAGTTATAATAGCAGCTATGTATATGTGTACCAAAACTACAACTCCCTCTCTAGAGTTTTTGGTGATATTTGCTGTCACTGAAAAGGTTCATAGGCCATAGGTTCATCAGTGAATGGAGAAAAAGCAGGCATTTCTACTGGTAGAAAAGGCTCTCTATCTAGTTAGTCCATTCCATTTTAATTATGTGTTATGATCTGTAAAGAAATCTTTATCTTTTCATTAAGTTTTGCTTAGTTTTAATCAATGGATTCTATGAGGAGAATTGAAACAAATCTAGTGGTATCACTGTTATTTCTACCACTTTCAGCTTTGGGTGACTAAAAGTGAAAAGGAAGAGACTTTCAAGTCAGATGCACCATAATTATTTTATCTTCTATAAATTTATATTCCATACAGATAATGCTAAGACTAGGGCCAGAGAACAAAATTTAAGTGTTGTTATACTGTAACATATTCATTAAATGAATGCTAGATTTCTGTAGATTTCTACACCTCCACATGGAGCTCTTGCAGTATGACTTTAGCAGAACTGCTCATTATGTTTTTAATATAATTATTTAAAAAGTGAATATGCTGGTTTTGCTGAAGCAGACATATTTTATTGAGAAACATCAACACGGAAGAGCTTAGTAGCCATGCCTCTGAAGTCCAGCATGGGCTCTCCAGCTCCATCCCTTCTGAGCTATGGCTACCTTCTGCTTGGGGTGCGAGATGAGAAGGTGCCATCTTCCCTATCACGTCCTCATTTCCATGAGGAAGGAGCCCTGGAAGAAGTCACAACATGATCTCTTAAGGCTCTAGGTGGAAACTTGGGGCACCACAGAAGTCTGTAGTACACTGAAGCCCCTCCTGCACCATCTCTAATCACAGTTTCAGAGTGGCAGAAAGACAGAGGGGAAGGAATAACACTATAATCTGTTGATTTCAGCAGAGAACTACTGTGCTGACAAAATTTTCTTTGCAAAATGCCCAAAGATGACTTTATTTTCATTTTGGATGTGTAAAATGAAAGCAGACTTTTGTCCCCAAATTTCAAAAGATGCCAAGTGGATCTCTTGTCTCCGAGCATCCTCTCCTGATCAAAAGAAACCAGTTGCTCTCAGCTTGAGTGCCACTGGCAGTAAAGGTGTAAACAAGTGTTCCTCCTGCATAATTGATCTTCATTAGCATGCCACTGATTTCACAGGGCTATGTGCACTTATTGGCATTTATCTTCCTGCTTTGTTTTAACAGCTGCCTCTACTTTGAGAGATTCACTCTCCCTCTTGACGGTTGGTCAAACCCAGCGCAGCACATGGGTGCAGCTTTTAGGGAAATGGAGATTCATGAAAATCCTGCTGTGGGAAATAGAATTAAATAATATAGTCTCTTTTCAAAACCTTCTCCTCATATTTGAAGTGTATTTCTAAACTGAATGCAACACAGTGTCAGAGTGCTCTTGCACCTGTTTTCAAGCTCAAATTTAGTCAGTCTGAAGGTACCTGATGGAGATTTTCAGCTGTCAGCTCCAAAGGTTGGATCACTTTCACCTCCTACATCAATCAGTCAAGCAAATGAGTTTCCCTTTTGGTGATCCTAGTCTGTGTACACTCCCAATTGTGCCCAGCTACACCTATATGAGCTCATACCCCGTGAGCTTTACGTGGGTTTGCTTAGGTCTTCTTTAATTTCAGTGGAATGCTTGAGACAGAAGGCTAGGCTGCAAAAGGCAGGAGAGACTTCAGTATTGTGCCAGGGCCCAAGGTGGATTTGAATATTTACTGTAAGACTCAATGCAGTTAACATTTAAGAGTACAGTAAAATGTATTTTATAACAGATGGTGTACCATGATCTTGAAAAATTTCAAATAACACCTCCTTAAATTACAATAATTTATGGTATACCTCAGTGTGACTCTCTGATTACTGTGATTCTTATTTTCATCAAAAGCGTGCTTCAGCTGCAGTTGGTCTAGGGCCTGAGATTGACAGGGAGAAATGAAACCATTTTTCAGGTGTAGCTGAGTTAGAAGTACCACATAACCCAAAATATGCTAATATTTTTACTATCTTGTAATTAATATCATTATTTCACTTAAAGCTATCACTTAAAATACAAAATCTATAAATGACAATTTAGGAGAGTTAATAGTCCGGCTATTTCTCTAAATATTTAAAGGGAAATTTTCAAGAACACAAAAGTTAGATGGGTAACCATCATCCTCTGAAAGCAATTGTTTTCTCAGGAAATGTTCCTTCTATTAGATGAGGTACTTACATTAAGGTTTATTCATGGCTAAGAGCTTATATCCTACAATATTAATACCTATTAACTCTGACTGGCTGGTCTTTGTATAGTCTAATCAGTTCCATCTTTGTAACAGGAAAATTAATCTTTATAGCTGTGAATGATTTATAGTCTTAGGGAGGAAGCAAAATTACCTAGGAAATACAGCCTTTCTGCCTCCATAATACTGGAGTTATATCAAGACTGCATAGAAAAAGTCAGAGAAGGTCTTTAAACTTCTACACAGCTGTAAATAGTTAATAAGACAGGCTGTTACTGCCCGACTATGGAAGCTTAAGGAAAGCATTGAGCTGTGTTGTTACAACTTGAGAAATTATGCCCTCACATCATTAAAGACTGAGATAAATCTGAGACAAAATTTGAAACCACTCAACTGTTGCATTCACAATACAAGCTAAAGATGAAAAGCTGCTGCTTCCGATGTTGTTCGTTACATGCAACAGCAAAAACTAGCCTGAGAACCTGGGAGAATTCAAAAGATTGAAATTACTTCAGAAGTCCAGAAAAACGGATTTCTATGCATGTTAATGGTATGCCTCTTTCTGTGCCTGATGGAAAGAAGAACTGCAACATTATCCGGGACAAGAACACAACTTCCCGAAATATGCCAAAGCCAACTAGCAAGAATATATCTCGAGCTCCAAGTAAACGTTATGGAAGGTAACGGGCCATTTACTGGTCAGAACAGAAAACTTGAAAGGCACGGCTACATTTTCTGCGAGGGAGCACAGCAGTTCCTGACTCTCAGAGGCAAAGGCACCAAACCGGGGACGACTGCTATTTTTGCCCTGGCACAACTCGCTCGGCATCCGCTTTGCCCTGCGCGCCCGCCCCGCCCCGCGTCCGGAGCCGCGCACCGCGCTTAGCCCGGAGCCCCGCGCTGCCCGCGACCGCCGAGATCCCCCGTCCCTGAGCCCCCTCCACCCAAGCGAATCCCCCTGTCCCGCGCAACTGCTGGCAAGGCGCTGCCCCGCCTAAACTTGCGCCAGCCCAGCCCAGCCCGCCGCGGCTCCGCGCCCGCCCCGCGTTACCTTCGCGCTGTCCCTCTGCGGGCGCCCCGTGGGGCAGTAGGGGCGGTGGGGGCGGTGGGGGCGAGCCGGGCAGGGCAGGGCAGGGCAGCCCCGGGCTGCGGGCACGGCTCCAGCCCGGGCGGGCACGGCGAGGCTCCGCCGGGGCGGGAGCAGAGGGGAGCGCGCAGCCCCCCGCCCGGAGGCGCCCCTTACTCGGGCGCTGCGGAGGCGCCGGGTCTCGCCTGCGGCCCAGGGCCGCGCCCCGGGGCCGGCGCTGCCGCACTCGCCGCCCGCCCGGCGGGGCCGGGACCGGGGCTGGGGCTGGAGCCGCCGCGCTAGCGCATTTCGGGAGGCCGCTCCAGGCGGCCCTGGAGCCCGGTATTCCGGCGCTGCACGGTGTGACAATTAGAGTTTCCATGGAAATGCAGTGAGTCGGTAAATAAACCCCGCGCTCGCCGGTGCTTACGGGATGCTCTCAATGCCTCACCTGGCGCTCAGGACACGGCATTTTGCAAAGGTGAAACGCGCTGCGAGTCCCCGGGAAGCGGGAGCACAGACAGGCAATCACAGAGCGGTGACCTGAGCTCCCCTCGCTTCGGCTGGAGAGGAGCTCCGCAGGTGTTCATCCATGCTGCTCGAACACCCTTTGATTTTTATTTTAGAACAGGTGGGAGGCGATGGATTTCCCCCAAACAGTTTTCCTTTCCGAGTTGAGTAACTCGGTTCTTACAGAAGGAAATATCTGAAGGGTGGTTTTAATTTTATCTGAACAATCAATGGGAAGGCAGAGCATTTCCTTAAGTGAGCAGTATTTTAAAGCATAAAAATTGTCGGGTGTGTCATAGCACAAAGCATGAAAAGACAAATTCTGCTGTTCTCACCGGCTATTATCTTCTAGCACAAGAAGAGTCATTGATCATAGTCCTATTACAGAGCTACTGGAGAACTGAGTGACATGCAGGTCTGTGGGAGCACAAGTGGCAGAATCTGACACAAAAAAGTAATGACTTTCCCATTTGCCAAGGCACTACTTCGACAGTTGATATTAACACAGCACTGCAGAAAAGCTCTCAGTATAATTAACCTATGAGAGACTGTACCACACAAAAACAAAACAGCCAGATCAATCATATTGTTGAATAACCTTTGAAAAGTCCAGCTAGGTTCCTTATTTAACTTGGGTTAGAAAATACTCATTGAGTGATCAAGGAACAAATAACCTTAATCTTCAGCAGATGAGCTCAGGATGGCAAGGAATATTTCATCCTATCTTTCACTCGCTTCTGCATTATCCACCACCCACTTCTGGTGAATCACTGCATGTACAAGTGGAGCACAGGGAGCTGACAGTGGAAGTGACGCGCCAATCCATCTCATCATTTTAAGACAACTTTCCCGTTAGTCACAACAGAGAACAGAATTAATCCTTTTTAGGCCTGAGCAGCTGTTCTTAGCATTTTCGACCATCTTCCCACCTAGCACTGATGGTTTTGAAGCCTTTCACGCAAATATTTGATCTGAAGACAAAAACCCACTCTGGTTCCAACATGTGATGGAGGTGATTAAGGCTTTCTCCCAGGGTACCCACTTACCTGGGTGTCCCTTGTTCCAGCAGAGTTTCCCTCATTTCTGGCTTCACTGCTTGAAGTGGAAGCTGCCTCCTGGAAACAGTGACTTTAGAGACACTATATCTTTCTATCACAACTTTTGTCAGCAGACTGACATTGTCTTTAGAAAGAAATCCACATTTGCTGGTAGAGCTCACAGGAGGGAAATTAAGGTTTCTTACATTGCACAATTGTGATTTATGTGGGATACCATTGTACCTTCATAACGGTACAAACAGTGTACCTTCATGTTAGGCCATTTCTAAGATGGCCTAGTTCAGGTCACCTAGTACAGTTTCCCAAGCAGCCTCCAGAAATCGTGTGCTTCTTATCAAGAGCAGTCAGTAACACAAGTATTCCTCCCTCAAAGCAATTTTCTCTAAGAATTAAATATCATAATTTTTTTGTTGGTTGTCTTATTTCAGGAGGGTTCTTCAACCAGTAATGTATTGGCAGGTGTGGGCTTGTTTGTTTGTTTTCCCCACAGAGCTGTAAATAACACCAGATTTGTCTCGGCTGTTTTTGGACAATTCATCCCTGATACTTGCGCACATCAGAGGCTATTACTATTCAGACCATTATAATTTTTTCCTTTTTACTGTTCATGTACCTCTCTCTTGCCAGTAATACTACTGAATAATAAAATCAGTAATCTAGAGATAGGAAAGGTCTAGAGGTATTGAATGGCAGAAGTGACAGCAGATCATAGTACAAGTTCCTTAGAAACCAGCCACCATGGGGTTGTTGAAATCATAGAGGAGTCCTTGAGGAAGTAAGAGACGGTGATGATGAAAGATACCTATTCTAGAGGAGCTGGGGAAGAAAAGTGGTGCATCAGAGAGAAAAGATTGAGATTCCTGAGTCAGAAGAACAAAACAGAAAATACAGCAGAGAACTCTGTGGTTATATGAATATAAATTAATTTTGGCATGCTTCTTACCACATTCCTATATGTATCTTTCTTTTGGGAGTATCATTCCAATATCTTAGAAAATTTAGCCTCTAAAGGCTAACTGAAGACATGAAGACTCAAAGCTCCAGTGGAAGTCGATGAGAAAACCAAGAGTCTAAGCCACCTAATATCCAGTTCCACAGCATGAAGTTGATTGTCTTGAGTCAAAATTTGTCATGAGTCAAAGTCTAATGTTACTGTAAAGTCTGATACAAATGCAGCACCTATCCATGGGGCAAGACAGTGTAAATGGTAAGACATAGTTATTACAGAATTTGAGAGATTTTGTGAAATACATAAAAAACATTTCTGTAGGTCAAAATTTTTCACCGAACTCTTCATACCCAGCAAAAGTACTATTAAAATATTATTCAAAATACCACTAATCTCTGGCTTCTGTATGGCCCATCCCTTCCACAGTTCTTACCTTGCATAAAGCAGCAAACCTTGGACTACTGAAGCTGTGGCAATGACTGAGCTGTCTTTGTGATGAAAGGCAGGACATCTGATGGTTAGCTTACTTCCAAGGGTGAGCCTATAATTAGTCATTTTTGTTGCCTAGTGTGTCATCACAGTTTTTGGCTGATATTCTGCACATTGACCCATCTGGATGATCATGCTGAACTGTGGGACCTATTTCTACTTTATCTGAAGCCAGATGAGAGCTTGTGTATGAGCATACATAAGTTTGAATCCTTAATGGACGGAGCAGGGTGGGCACAGCACAAAACATGACTTAGTATTTTAGCCAGGTGAACATAAGTTAGGTTATATCTCAAGCAGCCTTGTAATATTTTATGTGATCAAGATAGATTTGCACTGGTTAACTTGGCTGTATTGTTGAAAATGGAACTGCAGCAGCGAGACTGTCAGTAGAGATTAACCACATAACCTTTCATGAAGCTCATTTGGGTTTGTGACATTAGCAGTCAAATGAAGTGTTGTTATGTTTGGTGTCAGATGCAGCTGTGTCAGAATAAACATGCTCTTATCCAAACAGAGAATTTGCTGCTATTCAAATTGTACTCAACAGCGAAAGACCTATTTAGTCTACTGATGACAGGCTTTTGCCCCAAGGAGCATGAGTTCCCTTATCTTTGAGTAATGTGAAATGCAAGTATTTCAATGGCACTGATGTTCAGTACTAGAAAATGAAACCAATAAAAAATAAGGTTAAAAAACCCTTCAGAGAGTGTTTCCATTCATTTTGGTAGTGGTGACTTCAGTTTGTTTTATACAGAATAGAAAGTACAAATGATTCTCCTAGTGTTCTACCTGGTGTATTTTAAGTTTTACAGAGCAATTGTTTTGCCTGAGCACATGACAATACATTGCAATGAAAGTGACAGCTCATTTTACAACACCTTTTCCATTTTGAGAGTTGCAGTGAGAAAAAATTTTAATGGATTGATGTCTAGGTATATTTTTTCTACATGTTTCTTAAAAAAATTTTGTTCTCTTCTCAATGCTTTTACTTCAAAGCAATTCTATATTCGTTTACTCAGGCTGTTCTGTTTCCTTAGTGGAAATACTTGTGTTCTGTTCATTGTAAATTTTGCAATGTCATGCCTTCACACAAATAAACATATACACACAAACAAACACAGTCTTCCAGTCCAGGGTGCCTTTGATGTACTGAAGAATTCATTCCCTGGAAGAGGATAATCTTTAACACAATGGTTATCTTACTGCTCCAGTGTTCTCGTGTCCTGACAGTCATCACCACTAAAATTAAAGTTACTGAGAAATCATTTGACATCTTTGTGAGCTTGGAGCTCCAAGTGGAGATTCTCAGCTTGGTGTTGAGACTGAAGATGCGCAGAATAGCCAGGGCCTGCTAATGCCTGATTTTCTTACAGAGAATACCTGATGCTACACGGCATTTGCTGCACAACATGTATTTTATATAGCTATAATGGGAAGTTTTAAAAGGGTCTATCTCTGTTTATTAGAATGATTATTTTTTACTGTGTTTAGTGCTCATATGTATGTGAAGTGCTTCAGAGAAGACTGAAACAGCTCCAAGAGATTCAGTCATCTGAGGTGGGCACACAGTAATATGGCAAAGCAGAAAGCTTGTAGTAAGACTTGGGTTATAGCATGTGTGCATACATATATATATACACTCATAAGTGTAGCACATGTTTGAAAACTCAATGACTGAGGCAGCCCTTTCCATTTCTCCACTGCACTGTTCAAAGCCTGACCTTGTATCTGTCTGCAGTGTGAATAACTCTGAATATTTGTTGTCATCGCTGTGAGTTCAGGTCACTGAGTGGCATGTAGGCTCTATATTTGATCTATTATAGGTAACTATTATATTTGCATAGTATAACAGAGGAATTGAGAGGTTTGTTTTGCCTGTATTTATGCAATGTTTGAAATTCTTGTATATACTAACCATTAAAAATTAAGTATTATGAATCACTTCATTTACTGCTCAAATGGAGATCCTCATCACTAATGACAAAATGGACAAGAAAGAAGATCATATCTATCTGAAAATTCAGAAATTTCTGTGGCAGAAACAATAGCATTTCACGAGGGGAGTAAATGAATGCCTCTGTGTTACACTAATCTATTTAAAATAGAGTAGTATGGTGAGAAACAAAGGAAAAATGCACAACTTCCTACACCCCTGTCTTCCCAGGCTCAACACCACTCTTTTGTCCCAACTCTTCTAAAGCCCTACCTCCCTGAGTTGAGCAGGGACACAGGGAATGGGAGTTCTGGTCAGTTCATCACACGTCTCTGCCACTCCTTCCACCTTATGATGTTCCCCTGCTCCAGCATGGGGTCCTTCCCATGGGATACAGTTCTTCAAGAGCTGCTCCAGCATGGGTCCTTTCCATGGGGTGCACTTCCTCAGGAACAGACTGCTCCAGTGTGGATTCCCCACAAGGTCACGATTCCTGCCAGCAAACCTGCTCCCATGTGGACTCCTCTCCACGGACCACAGCATGGCTCCATCTGGGCCTGCATGGGCTGCAGGGAAACAATTTGTGTCCTTATGGTTCTCACCACAGGTTTCAGGGGAATCTCTGCTCTGGCCAGGAGTGGGTCCATTTTGGAGTTAGCCGAAAATGGTTCTTTTTTGGAAGTGAGTCACAGAATATTCTGAGTTGGAAGGGACTCACAAGGACCATCAAGTCCAACTCTTAAGTGAATGGCCTCTGCGGGGATCAAACCCATTCTGTTCAGCATGGGGGCAGGTCCTGGTGTGTTGTCACAAAAGCCATCCCTGAAGCTCCCCGGCTTGTTATGCAAACCCAAGTCTCTTATTCTGAGCTGGTCCTGAAAATGTATCTCTGCACTGGATACCTGTTGGCAGGGTACCACAATTCTGTATCACAGAATGCTGTTTTAAGTTTTTGAATAGCCATCTTGACCATATGGGTAAAAGTATTACAGAGAAGTAGCGGGAAGGAACATCCTGGCATAACAAAAAAAAAAAAGCTTTTTCTCTGTCTAGCGCTTTATCTATTGCCCTTAAAAATCTCTATATTGGACAATTGTTTTTTGGTAGTGTGAATGAATCATTTCACATCCATAGCAATAAGAGGCCTCAGTTGTCCATATCCTAGAGTGTCCCTGATTCAGACAGAAATATACTCTTTATGAGACCTTCAGCTTGGATCCCTGGGTGAGTGTACCCACCTTTGCTCTGTTCAGTCAAAGAGCAGTGCTCATGACCCATGTATGACTGAAGTTCTTGAGAGGCATTATATACAGCTTGCACTTACCTTGTGGCTGCTGCTGTTAAAATGTCAGCAGCACCACAGCTACTGGTTTATAGCAACCTGCACTTTCCTTTCTTACATCAAGGACTGCAGTTACAATGCAGTTGAGCTGAGCTCCTGGAAATACAGTATAAACATCAACTTCACTACTAGGTTCTGAAATCTTCCTATAAGACTCCTTCTACAAAAAATGTTCCAATCATTTAGTATGTGCAACTAATTTTTTAGCTATAATTACCATAGTTCCTTAGCTGAGAGTTATCCACGAAGTGTTGCCATATAATAGGTGTATGCCTGAAGGTAAGAATGTAAGAGCATGCAACTCTTTACACCAGAAAAATTAATCTGGAGCCTTGGAATAGTTAGGGAACTTCTGTTTTTCAGAAAATCTAAACTTCTAAAACAGCCTGCAGATTTTGTCAGGACATTTTCAAAGTGTTGCTTAAGTTTAGATGGGTAACTTCTCATGGACTTCCCAACTCACTGAGTTTTCTAACCATCAAAGTAGATCAGTGCAGTGCTTTTTGTGAGTGGCACAACAAGGTGTTTCAGCAACTTGACATTTTTTATTGATCCAGTCATCACCATTCAGACCAGAGGCTGGTTGTGCTGGTTTAAAAAGCCAAACCCAAACTCTGTAACCTGCTCCTTATGCTTAAAATCTCTTCCTAGTCCGCCTTCCAAAAGCTTCTATTTCCATCTTTAGTTTGGCCACAAGATGGCAATAACTTGCAGACAAAATGCTGAAACAAGCAGACCGATTTGAAACTGTTTCCCTTCCTGAGCTTTTCCTTGCGCTCTTCCCCCCCCCTCCCCCCCCGCCTCTTTTGTTTCAATATTTAATTGCATTTGTTTCGGAATTACTAGGCAACCCACCCCCAGATGTGCAGTTTAAAGGTGATGTGCTTGCAGTGAGATTTTCAGGATGTACTCAGCAGAGCACCATCATGTGATACTGGGGTAAGGTGGAGTTCGGCTTTAAGGGGGAGTCTCTAGCCTTCCTCACCAATCTTTAGGATCTCAGCTGGAGAAATACCAGAGAATGCTTCCCCTTTCCCTACTCCTTCTTCTCCATCCAGCCTCCCGAGTCAGCCTCTGAGCAGATCAAAGACGGGCAGAGCAGTTGCAAGGTGAGTTTCCCCTGCGATTGCTTTCCCATGACTGTGGGTGGTTGTGTGCCGGTTAGGCTGGCGTTTGCTTGCTCTCTTAGGTGCAGGTGACAAAATCCAAGGGAGGGGTAGGCTCCAGGTTGGACTTGCAAGTGGCTGGGTGAACCATCGGCTTGGGCTGACAGCATTTTGTGCTTGCTTTGGAATAGCTCCAACAGTTTTACAGTGCATTTCCAGTCACCTCACAGCACATTATTTCACCCTTTCTGTCTATTACTGCTAAACTTGTGTCCAAAATTCTCATGGAGAGTCAGGATGGTGTGCATGGTGGGGGAGACTGTGCAATCACCCAGAGGGGTCTGCAGAGCTATGGGCTTTCCCCATCCCAGGCCAGCATTCCTGGGAGTGGGGAGGGTTCTGCTTCTGACTTGGGAGCTGATGGGGTAGAGGACAAGGAACAGTGCAGCTGTCCAGGACATGCAACTTCATCCCCTCATGGTGTCTGGTCCATTTTGGAGAGGGACAGGAAAGAAGGACTCCTTGTCACTTGCCAGCAGTGCCGTGTTTCTGAGCTGGTTCCCAAACATGCTCTTAGGTTGCATCTCTGCTATGGGGAAAGGTGAGGGAAGAAGGAGTAGTAGCATTTTCTGGTTTTGAGTTTGATATTTAATAAATAAGCAAGAGCAGAGCTTGTCTAAGGGAGTAGAAAAACCAAGAGCCTGAAACCCAGGACACTCTTGCTGGGTGCAGTTTGATCCCAGCTGGTGAGAGAACCTACCCAGTTCCCTCCTTGCCTGTCATCCCATCGAATCACAGGGCTGGACTGCCCACCTCGTGCTGTACAAGTGCAGGTGAAGATCATGGTTAAATCCAGATGTGACTTTTGGACTATGATATAGTCATACTGCAGGAATTGAGAAGCCCTGGCTCTCCACATCACCCACACGCTTTCCCTTTGGGTAAAGCACCTACTTCTGGCTCTGGCTGAAGTGATGCTTCAAGAGGTCTTGGGGGTGGAAATTTCTTTATTGGACCCTAAAACAGATTTGGTGGACTAGAAGATCCAATAAATTTAGTTCGCAGAGGCAGCAAGTCTGAGAGAGAATGCCCAGCTGTGTGCCTAGCTATCTTGAAAATCAGCGTAGCCAAACCTCAGAGATGCCTTTTGTCTGAAATCACTGCTGTTAACTTTCACAGTAAAATGTCACACAAGCTACATTGCCTGTTGTGGTTTCATGCAGCTATGTGGTGATTATAAAGAGCCAGCAGAGATGAGGTGAGCTCATGACGGCGGCAGCAGTGAGAAGACATGGCATTGGCATGGTCATCCTTTGGCTGACCCTCAGAAGGAGCTGGAGCTGCAAGCCCATCCCTCACACACTGGCTCTGCCCTAGGGAGGAGGCAGCCCCAGGTCTGGTCCCCAGCATGTGGTTGGTTAAAAGAGTGTCTGCTGCCAGTAACAGACAAAGACGATTCTTCTCCAGAGACTTAGATGGCACAGAGATTTCTATCGAGTATCATTTAAGATCAAAAGCTCGCCTATTCAGGGTAACTTTTCATGAAGTACATTTTAGTGGTCAATGTTTCTACAACTTTTGTGATAAATGCCATATGGAGACGTGTTTGAAACGGACTTGTGTGAATTTTAAGAGGCATTACTTTCATTACCATAACCTAAGGTTAAGTGATCAATAAATTTAGCTCATGGCAGAGGGAAAGTTCCAGGCTCAGTGCAGAATTCAGTGCCACTAATGCTGAGTTGAAGTAAAGGTGTGTCAGGTTATTGATTAATTGTTTATTAATTGTTTATCAATTTATTTGATTTTATATTTTAATTTTCCTCCTGAACACACATGCTTGAGTTTCAAATTTTTAAAATCCAAGGCCTTGCAAAAGGATGGTTATTTAAGCATGCTTATTTGTGTTGCATGGCTAAAGAAATTTTCTTCAGTGTTTAAATTTTGCCATCTTTTGTCTTGTTTTGTTCTTCCTGTGCTGCACAGCCCTGTTAGCTGAGATTAAGTTGTTCAGAGTTCCTGATTTGCCTTTGACTCGGTGCCAGTGCTGCTGTGGGCACTCGGTCACTTAACATCAAGTCTATGCATTAGTGAAAAAAGAATACAGTAATTTTTAGAGTCATTTTTCCGCCCCTCACATTGGTCAGATGGGCTTTCCCCACCTCATGTGATGACTGGATGTCATTTCACTTAGAGCAGTTTGAGAAATCAGACATTTGCAGATTAAATTTATGAAAAGGAGATGTAAAGCATAAAGTGAAGGCTGCGCCGATGAAGTCTGAAAGTGCTTCTCAGCTCGCTATTCCGTGTAACTTGTGCCGGAGGGAACGGGCCGGTCAGGGGTCGTGTCTCCGCTTGCAGTCCCGCGGTTCGGTCCTGCTTTCTGCCTCCTTCCCGCGGACCGCAGCCCCGCTCCCGCAGCCCTGCGCGGGGCCCTGGGGCCGTGCGGGTCCGGCCGGGCCGGGTGGCTCCGCTCCCGCGGGACCCGGGGGCAGGCGCCGTGCCGAGGTGACCGGCCCCGCTCCTTCCCTTCTCCCCAGGTGGTGCGAGGGAGATGCGGCGCTGAGGAGCGGGCTCGGCCCGGGCTCCGCTGCGGGACCGATGGGCGCGTCCTGAACTCGGAGCGGTCTGGATGAGAGCGGCGGCGGCGAAGGGCGGCATCGAGTCGGAAACAACATGAATACCTCGGTCCTCGCCCTACTGGGAAATATTTCCGGTCACCTGAATTTTTCGGAGACGAACTCGCAGATCTTGCAGTTTGAGGACGAGGATTGCCGTGTGCCTTTGGCCATGGTCTTCACTCTGGCCTTGGCTTATGGGACTGTGATAATTCTGGGAGTCTCTGGGAATCTGGCTTTGATTGTCATTATTTTAAAACAAAAGGAGATGCGCAATGTTACCAACATCCTCATTGTCAATCTATCCTTTTCTGACCTCCTGGTGACCATCATGTGTCTTCCATTTACCTTTGTGTATACTTTAATGGACCACTGGATTTTTGGGGAGGCCATGTGCAAACTGAACCCTTTTGTGCAATGTGCCTCCATCACCGTCTCAGTCTTTTCTTTAGTCCTCATTGCTATTGAGCGCCATCAGCTGATCATCAATCCCCGTGGCTGGAGGCCGAACAATAAACATGCTTACATGGGGATTGCTGCCATATGGATTTTAGCCACAGCTTCCTCTTTGCCTTTCCTGGTCTACCACGTGTTAACAGATGAGCCCTTTAGAAATGTAACATTTGATGAATATAAAGACAAATATGTGTGCTTGGACCTGTTCCCCTTGGACACTGCCAGGCTTTCTTATACTACAACACTTTTGGTGATTCAGTACTTTGGACCACTCTGTTTTATATTTATTTGCTACTTGAAGGTAAGATAGAATCCTCTTGCAACACAATCCTCTTGTCTGATGTTTGTTTATCCTTGCAAAGATGACAGTGGTAGGTTAATTTATTCCATGTGTTTCTCTTTGTTGAATTTCCTGCAGATATACATACGGTTGAAAAAAAGGAACAACATGATGGACAAGATGAGAGACAGTAAGTACAGATCCTCTGAAACCAAAAGGATCAACATCATGCTGATCTCAATAGTGGTCGCATTTGCAGTTTGCTGGCTGCCTCTCACCATCTTCAATATCGTGTTTGATTGGAATCATGAAATTCTGCCTGTTGCTACCTGCAGCCACAACCTGTTGTTCCTGATTTGCCACCTCACTGCCATGATTTCTACCTGTGTGAATCCCATCTTCTACGGGTTTCTCAATAAGAACTTCCAAAGGGACCTGCAGTTTTTATTTCATTTTTGTCATTTCCACTCCCGTGAGGAGGATTATGAGACTATAGCCATGTCCACCATGCACACAGATGTTTCAAAAACCTCTTTGAAACAGGCAAGCCCAGTCACATTTAAAAAAATAAATAGTGATGATGATGAAAAAATATAAAGGAGTAATAAAAATTCCATACCAAACTGCTTGAAGTGTGATTGCAGGTGAAATGTGTCCAAGGACAAGTGAAATTACATAACAAGTACAAAATGAGTAATGTTTTTCTTCCTTTTCCAAGGAACTTTGATTGTTGTCACTTTGAAATTATATGCTGTGCATTTTTACCCCTTTTACTGCTTTAATGTTCACAGAAGTTGTATCTGAATTTTATTATAAGACAGAGTTAGACCTGCTACTACCTATGGTTTTCATCTGCTGTCTTTTGTTCTGTTCTCTTTGTACAGCTATGTGCTTTAGCAGAAAGGTTTATTTATTGATTATATTTTTTCAAAGAAGTAGTTTTCAGGAGTGTCTATCTAAGACCATTAGAAACAACATGAACCACAGGGACACTGTCACTACAGAGGACACCCACCAAAGAATAAAATGAGGAAATTCTGATTTGAAGAGTAGTTTCTTTCTTTTTTAATTCAGCTTTTGATTGATGTTAAAATCCTCTAAAATCAGTGTAGGCATGCAAAAAAAAGGATTCTGTGAGACCTGTAGAATATGCTTAAATGGTGATGTACAGTTTTCTAATTCACAGTGGCAATTCAGGCTATGATCACTTAGTTTCAAAGAAAGGATTAAGAAAGAAATTCTGTTCTTATTTACAAGAATAAAACCCTATAGTAATGCCACAGTGCACAATGGGATAACTCTGATGCTTCACCACAGCAAATGAAAACATAAATGGGCCTTCAGTCCCAACTGATTATAGCTGGTTTTAATAACACAGGCTTTTTAATTTAAAAACCCTAAACCCCATTTTCATCTGCCATCACTGACAGGAGTTAAGTGTTACTGGGATGAAATATACCATCTGTCCCTGGCCTATGAACCATGTAAATTTTCCTTGAGACCTATGTCCAGAATCTAAAGGGAGATGGGACTGTTCACTGTATGGACAAGGTGCAATATCATCCTTGCAGGGGACAGTGAAAATCAGGTCTGATATTAAAAAATATAAGCTTTAGCTACCTGAGTCTTTTCATAGTAATTAGTGTTGACCTATATAAATTATGTATAACCTCAAAATATTCTGTGTTCAGATGCAGTGGCATAAACCCGGATAATCTCAGTCTTAAGCTGTGCCAGGGGAGGTTTAGATTGGATATTAGGAAGAAATTTTTTACAGAGGGAGTAATCAGACATTGGAATGGGCTGCCCAGGGAGGTGGTGGATTCACCGTCCCTGGAGGTTTTTAAGCTGAGACTGGATGTGGCACTGAGTGCCATGGTCTAGTAATCATGGCAGCATTGGATCAAGGGTTGGACTTGATGATCTTGGAGATCTTTTCCAACCTGGTTGATTCTATTATTCTATGATTCTAATCTCGAAGACAATGGATGGTTAAATCAAGGTCTGCAAAACTTAAAAGAAGTATATGGATAAAGTTTGGGTATAACTGATATGGTTAGCTTCCAAACTCACAGTTTCCACAGTCAGTTGAAGTATGGAATTACTTGTCAAATATATACAATAGAGCTCTGTATATTACTGCTTAAAGTACATATCCTCTAATTACACAAAATATTCATGACTAGATTCCCAGTTGAGGGAAGCCCACATAACTTGACTGCTGTAAATGAAATTACAACAATATTAGCCAGCTGAGGTTCTGTGTCATACAGTGTACTTTGCTGTAAAATCAAGGTCTTTTTGAATAATCAGCTTTTTAAAATACAATATAGACCCTACTTTCTTTCAAGAGGATCATTTGAAATCATTATGGCAGACAAGAGGGTCTTTAAAATGGATATAAATGTAAATGCAGCATGAATGGAAATCCGACTTGATACATTTCTGAGCAAAAAGATCTCAGGATGTTATGGTGAATTTAATGTGTTCTAAATTTGACATAGATAAATACCTAAGAAATTAAAATTATTTGAGTTGCCAGAATTTAAAACTAAAACACTATGTCTTGTGCTGTCTTATAAATAGTGTAGAATATTAAAGTAGCAATGTGTTCTTGTGCATTATAATTCCATGTATTTCTCTACTGGAAGATAATTTAATTTAAAAGGTTTCTGTGCTTGAGAACAGAGATGGAATGTAGAAAATTAATTATAAGACAGAAGTTTCTTTCAGAGCTTTGGCCTTTTGTATTTTATGAGATTTCCTTTTTCTTTGTGGTTCTCTGTGGTATGTGTTGCTACTAATTTGACAAGGGTCTCCCAAAATTTGACAAGGGTCTCCCTCTCACTTTGCAACAATTTTCACCTTCTAAACCATGTGTAGTTTCACAGTGAGATACAATGTAGAAAAACAGCCTTTTTTATATATTAAGAATGTCACAGTGGGTTTTTCCCATTACAAAAAGAATCACTATGAATTTTTGAATTTTACATGCTTTTTTCCTTTTTCCCCCCCTTTTTTTTTTAAAGTTCTTTCTTTCAATGGAGTGGAAGAAGAAAATTCAATTATTTGAGAAACTTTCCAATTAGTTTGCTGGAAATTTTTGATCAGTCTGAATCAGGTGTATACAGAGTAGGTGTTGGAGCAACTTCAGAGGAGCCTGCCAGTGTTCAGGGACCTAAAACAGGTGTGTGCTAAAATTTGGAGATCTTCAGTGGGATAGCAACATATTTCTTCCTATGTCAGCATTTCTCCTGCTTGAGGTCCAATCTCAAATCCTGCAGCCCATCTGATACTGTCATACTGTCTCCTGAGAATGTGTCAGGTGTTTTTTCCCTCCCAACACCTGATAAACAAGGTGAACTGTAAATGGGAGGATTTCTTCTGCTCATCTTTGTTAAGCTCAAGGAACCATTTTTCCTCTGCACTGCTGTCCTAGAATCAGGCTTATATTGTTTCCTCACTTCCCTGCAAGAAGCCTTTCTGAGCCTCTGCTAAGGACGCAGGCTGGTGCATTGTCATACAAATAGCACAGTGTGCTCTGCCTCAAACGGCAGTGTAAAGGAATACAGTGTAAAGAGTGTCCAGCAGGAAAATGCATTCGGAGAATTTCAGAGTCAAAATCATTGCTCTTCTGAAGAATTTATTATGAGATAAAAGTAGTCTCTCTGAGGTGCTGACCTGACATCCGCAGGGCATAGATCATATCTACTGAGAGCGGTATTTTTGTCCTTGCATTCGTGACTTGATGCTGGAGTTCTCAAAAGCCTCTGGAGACTTTCCCTTCCCAACAACCAGAGGACCAATATTGATCCTCTCTTTTATTTTCGTGCTCCAGCATGGCTTGTCATCCTCTATATGCTAAATTTCTTTACAGGGTAAGCTGCTTTCACGTTTCACTATAATTTTTCAGTCATTCTGGTTTGATATTTATTTCTCCTATGTGCTGTTTTGTCAAACATCCCACATTTCAGCACATGGTGATTCCTATCTCAAAAGCCTGAAAATCCCTTTTATTCTTTCAGACTGGTAGAGAAGTTTTACTGACAGAAAATCAGAACAGTGAGTGATCTATAACGTATCTTATTATTTATGTGTCATACATTTCATGTCAAATCTACAACCTTAAATGACAAATGGAACTATTTAATAAACATTATTATCTGCTTCATTTATCTGTTATTTTAGCATCTTAAACTTCAGTTTTATTGGCCACAGACATTTCAAGCTTCTGCATAATCTAAATAAACCAGCATATGTATGTCATGTTAATAAATACTTCTGTATTCCCATATTGTTTTATTTTTCAACATATCTCTTGATTGTGTCATTGTCACTACATATGGTAATTCACAACTTTCACATCAACAGTAAAAAAAAGGATAATAATAAAGGAAACAATTAATTGGCAATACCTGCCTTTGGTAGGCCAGGAAAGAACTGGATATTAAAAAAAAAATATATCTATATGTGTATAATCAACCCTGTTTTTATCACCATATAAAGAAATCAGATTTAAACTAGGAAAAGGAATCAACTTGACAGGACCTCCCAGATCTCTTGAGCTGATGCTGACTGTATCTCATCACTGATGAAAGTGTGAAGGGTAAGGATTCATACATTCTGACTCTGTGGTCTTGGACTACAGTTCCAACTATTATGAATGGATCCTAAAGGCATAATGATACTGATTCATATTCAGACTGTAAATCAGCATATGTTTAAATCCAGGCCTGTATATCAAGTTCTCATTCTAACCCCAGGAAAGTGTTCTCAGATCAATGAAACTGAAAAATTTGCTTAAAGTTAACCATTTGCCTAGGCACTCTACTGAATAAAGGTGCACTGTTGGCTGGCAGCTCATGGTCATTCCTAAAAATCAGATTTTGGATATTAGCTTATTATAGAAATAAATTAATGGCATATAGTTGTTTGGCCTTTTTTTCTGGATTGTTCTATGGATTTTTTTTCTGTGGTACAGTGCCTGATAATGGTTCATTTTAAAGTTTTCCTTCCTATTTCTTTCTATCAAAGAATTTACTGAACTAGTGCATAGAGAATGAAGACAATAAGGAAACTTTTTTCTTTTATTCTTATTTTTAAAGCATACATAACAGTAGGAAACAAGAGCTTAAATAACATCTCTTGTTTGCAACAGATTACATTCACTCAGCTGAGTGGAAAGGGGAGAGAAATAACAATTATAACAAAACAATAAATTTTGTTGATAGTCATTTCTCAGTTGAAGGATATGTACAACTCCAAGATCTACCATGTCATCTTCATTCTTGTGTTCTTTAACATGTGATATCTACTTCCCTGAGTCATTACTAATTAGTCAAGTCATTACTAAAGTTGATATGAAAGAAAATTCTTTTCTTCTATCCAGGTTTTGCAGAATTTTAAATGTTTGATTATTACATGCAAGAGGAAAAAGTGTGACCAGCTTTAGTTTCTAAAACTTTAATTAACCTCTGATCAGAAATTACTTCTATTCAGTATTTCTACCCATGCAAAATACTGTTAATGGCCTAGTTGAAGGTGATATTTCAAATATTTGGGAGTGCATTCACAAAGACTGACTTCAGCTGAAGGATGGCAGCTTTACTGGTCTCCTCCAGAGGAAACCAGAGGGCATTCACACCTACACTACTCTGGGTGCTATGCATCTACCAAAATGGCTTTCTCTCCGTTATCAATATGGGCTGCTAAGGGACAGCCAGCTTCCAGGGCCAGCACTAGGCCTGGTGACTACTGCTTCCCTTCCTCCACCTTACATGATGCTTCTGCTCTCACTTCATATTTCAGCCTCTTGATAGCTGCTTTCTGAGGAAGCTGTAGGAATTTGTACTCTGATTTTGTGAATGCCTGAGTATATGGTAAAAATCAACTCTATTCAGGGCAGTGCTTTAAATAGTTTCTTTCATTAAAATTATCTTCCGGCAAGTTTCTGGTAGGCAAGTTTCTCAAAATTTAGAAGTACATAATCTAGAAAACTTATGTAGGATATATGTTCATACAGAACATCCAGCTCATTGTAGCAAAACTGACAGCACATACAGTTTTGTGTTTTCCAAATAGATGAGTTGATGATCTGGTTATTTGACATAGGTCACGCTTAGTTGCAAGAAATTTGCACCAGATGCAAATGTGTTTGAGACTGATGCACAGGAGAGGGTCTGCATGGTAAACTAACATGCCACATATTATGCAACATTTCAGATATACAGGGAAATAGATAGTTTGGAAAAGAGCCAAAAAGCAGATCTAGATGAAGCCTTGATGCCTTTTGCCAAATATAAACAAAAAGACTTGAAGTCAGACATTATTTAATTTGAGGGCCAACAGACTGACAGGTAAATGCTTTTTTGAGCACAGTGGTGGTCAAAAAAGTATGTATGTTAAACAGGTTCTCTGCTCCCGTTTCCCGAAAAAGGATATAAAATTATAAATTACTCTGAAAATATAAGTTTTTAAGATTCTTCACCTTGGATTAATCTAGATCTCTTTTTGAGACAAAGGAAACAAAATTTTTTTGGCACAATTGAAAAATAACAGCTTTTCATTGTGCCCCCCCCACTGCACAAGAGTCCATTTGCTTCCATTTCTGCACAACATGGAGAAGGTTTGTTTATGGCAGAAGTAACCTGATCAACAAAGCCCTTCTTGTCTCTCTTGGCTCATGTCCACACTGATACTGTGCTGCTGTTTTTCACTTTGCACTCCCTCCCCTCGCCTCCCCCAAGCTATGACATTTTTATTATTCTATTTATATTGTTTCTTTATAAAAGCTGTCTGTGAAAGGATGTCCTTGAAAGATCCTATTCAATGTGTGCTTGAACATATGGGTAAGAGGCCACATAGGACTTGTACAAATGTGATTGACAATGTGGTGATGTTTCAGTGGATAGACAAGTTGAAAACGTATTTGTTGCATACTGTTATTCAGCCCTTTTCAACTAAAGTTTTTGTTATAATTTTAATTCATGTAATCTAAATATCAGTTAAGCTTATGTATCTAGCCTTTCATCTTGATGATCAGCCTCCAGAGACATTCAGCAAGAGGAGATACTGGGTAACCCAGTGTATTCCTTACTTAGCCTTATTGACTCTGTTGCATATAAGCTTCTCCTTTTTGTACTATACTTGAAGATACATATGCAAAAGTGTTCCCTTCTCTCTCTTCAAGACTCTTCAAGTAAAAGTTGTATAATTAAGAGATATAATAGATAGGGCTGGTTTATCTTTTCTGATTTGTATTTCCATTATTATTATGAGTGTAAAGTTTGAGGCTCTTCAATTAAGCCTTGACTTCTTATCAGTTTGGGCACAGGGGTAGTCCCCTGGATGACAGTTGCCATGCATATGGCTAAACAGGTGCTGAAGTAAGCCTTGAAGCTTGACCTAAAACACTGCATGGTTAATGAAAAACCTCCATTGACTTCAATGAGCTTAGGGTAGGGTACTTGTTTCAAGTGACACTGAAGTGAGATATATGTCTGAACATCGGCTTCCTAGAGAGGGCAGCAGGCCGTAAGAAGTGACATTATCTACCCGTGTAGACTCAGCAGAGACACAATTCCTTAGTCATCCATGTCAGTCCAAGGGGCATATCAAAAAGTCATCTTCGGCTGGTACTTATACTATGGTTATCCTCTTAAGTTCTTCTGTGAGTTTTACTCTGATTTTTTTTTCTGGACGCAGTTACAAGTTAAATGTAAGCCAACCTACCTGGCTTACTGATTTAAACCAATTTGCTTCACAGAAAATTGAAGATGGCACTATCAGTTCTTCACTACTAAAAGTGGGGGCTTTGTTGTTTATTATTATTATTATTATTATTATTATTATTATTATTATTATTATTATTATTATTATTATTATTATTATTATTATTATTATTATTATTATTATTATTATTTCTGCTCTTTTTTTTCACTTTGTAAAAAATAACAAAACAAAAAAGATCACTAACAGCCAGACAGCATAGTTTATTTTACATCTGAAATTCACTTCAGTCAGTAAGGAATCTCAGCCTTCAGCACAATCTGTGGATTTACCTTGTAGAGGTGCTCCTACAGCAGAAACAGCAGCAATCATGAATAAAACCACTGCAAGTAGTTGCTTAAATACAATTATCTTCCAAATTAGATAAGGGCACCTTTAAGTCAATATATAGAAACTTGAATTAAAATATTAATGGTTTTGTGTTGGAAATGATGCTTTCAAATAACCACATGACCTCATGAAATTATAAAGCCTGAGCCTGGCCTCATTCATATTAGTCAAATGCTGTGATAACATCTCTGACATTGTTCAGAAGGTTATGGTGTGGATGAGGCAGGTAAATGACATCAATTTGTGAAGCTGTCAGATTGGTTTTTTATACCTATAGATTTTATGTTACTAGGGTTAGGATAACATAAGGAAATGAAGCACCTTTGTTTTTTAATTCCTTGATAATTTTCGCTCAGACCAAACAGGTTTGCTAAAGCTTTCTAAGGCTGAAATGGTATTGGATAAGCTGAGTACCTGTTATTTAAGTAAGTTTGTTCTTTTAAGCCGGACATACATGTAGGTGTTACCATCTGAAGCCTTATATTCTACACAGTAGAATATAGATATGTACATTTACTATCACATATAGAAGCATTTTAAAATGCCGACTTCAAGTGAATTTTATATATTTATTAAAAAACCCTAAACATTCAGCAGTTCTTATGTTCAGAGAATGTTTGTAGAAGAAACAAACCAAGCTGTGACAGTTGTCCAGCTGTGCTGACTGTGCAGTTTGTTTTGGCAGAAGGGTTTTGGTTTATCTGACCATGGGACCCTGTCTGAGCATCAGCATCTGCTTGGAAGACATGGGATCCACCACTAAGTGAAGCAAAGGTATCTTTGCCAGCAGGATGTCTGACTTGCTAAGAAGGTCTTTAAACTGGGAGTGATGTGAAATGAAGAGTTTTAGCAGCAACCTGTGAGGGAATGAGGGACAGGACTGTCAAGCAAAGGGCCTGGGGTGGTGCAAGTGAAGGCAAAGGCAATAAAGAACTTAAATGAGGTCACCTTAAGCATTTGCAGTTAAGCAAGGAAGTGCCTACAAGATACCAATTTGGGAAAAATCCACAGACCCTTTCTGGGAAAATGGCATGCTGAAGTGTCCCTCAGAAGTGCCACTCTCAAGTGGCTGTGCGCTGTGTGCAGCATGAGCAATAAATGTAAGTAGAGAACTGTGTGGGATTGCAGGGCTATGGTCTTGCTGGATCATGGCAGTGTAGTGGAATGGCTCCCATGACTGTAATGTTGCAATGGAGGAATACAGGCCCTTTAGGAAGGACAGGATATGAAGATGAAGAGGTGGAATTGCCCTTTTTGTGAGAGAGCAGTTAGAGTGTATGGAGCCATTCTGAGGATGGATGAGGAGCCAGCTAAGAACTTAAGAGAGAGGATTAAACAGGACACCAGTGTGGATGACACTGTAGTGGGTGTCTGCTACAGGCTTCCTGATGAGGGAAGCAGTAGATGAGGCTAGAAGAAGCCTCATGTTCACAGGCCCTGATCCTTGTGGTGGACTTTAACCACTCCGGATGCCTGTAGGGCATAAGTAATCCAGGATTCTTGTTCCTGCAGGACATCGATGGAAATTTCCTGACAATGATCACAGAGAAATCAACACTTGCAAAAAAGGATGAGCTTGACAGGGATGTGAAGACTGAAGGCAGTATTGGTGCAGTTCTATACTCTTACAAGTTTGGGGAAGATTGGGAGCTATGCAGGGAAAAGCATTTTTATCAATGCCTGAGTAAGGTAAAGAATAGAAACCCCACTCCTGCCTGCTATGTTTGGCAGCAGCAATCTGTATTATCTGGGCGATAAGTACCCTCTTATGTCCAAGCTAGGCAGTGCAACTTGGGAAGGAGGACTATGGGGTTATAGAGCACAACCAAGAGTTGTGGTAATGCAGTATTAGCCTGCATGGAAATACGAGGGGAGACCTGAGGCAAATTTGGTGGGCTGAAACCAGGCCATAGAGATATGGAATCCAAATGTCAGTAATTTTGTTATTTAGAATAACCTATGATAGGAAATGTATGACAATTATCAGTTTCTAGGCCAAGCTATAGTACATGTGTTTATCAAGATTTTTGTTTGGGGTATTTTTATTTTTTAAATAAAGCTCACAATTATTTGGATAGTTAAATCCAGTTTAGCATGGTTCCCATGTTAGAGAGAGAACTTGTCAGTGAAGGTGCTGACAGTACAAATTATTCTTTTTCAACTCTAAAGCCATCTGAATTTGAAAGAGTTATGATTGCTCTAATATAGTTCACTTACTAGGTACAATACATTTTTTTATAAAAGCTACAGAAGAAGCAGTGTTTCTGATGAGTATATAAGCCATGCTACTCACTTTATAGTAAAGACACACAACTGTTATTCATACATTTTAACTAAAAATTGGTGTTAGCCCTGTCACACTGGGTATTGCCATTTGACTTCTTGCATGGTTTTCTTAGAAATGCAGTGACTCACACAATGACTATGATTGCAGCTAGGCAAAAAAGAAAAAGGAGCCAGACAAAACCTTTCTGCTCAGAAAGTACAGTTTACATGATTTCTTAAATCATCTCCCCACTCCATCAAACACCTCTCCAACCCGCATTTTTAGTTCAGGGTAGCAGAGAGAGAGTTTTGATGCTTTAAAAATCTCACTGAAGGCTTCTACCCATGCTGACCCAATCTGAAAGACGTGCTGATTTTTCAGTGCTCTCTGAAGGAAGATCTCTGCTAGGAGGAGTATTTAATTGGACCTCAAACTACTCTGCTACTGTGCCCTATAGTTAGCCAGAATTCAAGATCAGATAAGACTACTTTAATTAGACAGAAGCTGAGATAAACATGTTCTTTATGAAATGTTATTTAGAAACACCTTTTATACAGTACTGTTTCCAGAACAACAGGAAACTTGTCGTAAGACAAGTTCCAAGCGAGCCTGGGTTTAAGAAACACTATCTCTGCTTCCTTTCAGTGCTGTGTTTGCAACTCTCTGCACTGACCCTCTGCATTCACGTCCCAAGCAGTCAATGTTGTAATCACAGAAATGACGATCACACAGACCTCTTGTTGGTATGGTACAAGATTAAGCAATCCCTCTCCCCACCTTTCTCTTTTCCCACACCTACACCTCACAATCACTTGTCACACTGAAGGGTAAATTAAGCTGCAGCATAGATCCAGCTTAAGAACAATAAATCTAAAAATAAAGAAGGGATTTGAATGAGGGAATTGGTCCCATTTATAAGCTGGTTACACAAACACTTGTTCTGGTGTGAAGGGCAGAGGTTAGTGGGAGGAATGAGTGAATGACTAAGGATGAGAATGCACAGTGCTTAGGCTGGCATGGCTACATAAAATGCTAGTCAAACTATGCCCTAACTTTGTAATAAGGAAAATACCTGTTAATCCATCAGTATTAGCTCTGACCTGCTATGAGGACGACTATTTTGGGTGGCCATCATTGTGTGAACAGCTGGTTTTGCCAAACAAAAAAACTTGGTCGGATTTTGTCTACAGCTTGAGTGCTTCCTGCTTTAAAGGAGTCTGCTCTTGTCTCAGGATTTAAGCTTTGCGTTCTGACGACTATTATTGCCTTTCCATATAGAAACACCTTTCATGTACACTGTGCTGTAGAGGCTGTTAACTCTGTTCCAAGAAACATAATAATCACGAAAGTATGCATTTTACAATAAATGCTACAACCACGTGAGTGATACATGGTGTGGGTCTTTGGATTCCAGAAGCTGCTATTTCTGTATTTGCTTTTTTCTTCACCTGAAAACTGCGTGGAAGAGACAGATTGTTGCAGGGCTACATACATCCAAATAGTAAAGAAGAAGTTATACCTCTGAGTCTACAGAACTGTATTCAGGAAACTGCTGTAATCAAGATTCTGTTGATTCTATAATTCTATGAATAGGTAAAGCAATATCATTTGCCCTGATACTTAAGCTTTCTCCAAACATGTTGTAGTATGCCAGTAGGTTCAAACTGTCTTGCTTAGAGGAATGTGGGACACTTTTACCAGCATTTGCTGTGTTGAATCACTGTGAACTTTGATTTTCAACTCACTTTCAAAGTTTTAACTTAGAGGGATCTGATTTGATTTAGCTAAGCTTGACTTATGATATCATATATGACTCAGCCTGTATCCCCCCTTGTAAAGTGCTCAGAGACTGTGATATGCTCAGATATGGGATACTAATAAAATGATAGAGCCTATTTACTATGTTCACTGAGGCTGGTTTGAGTCAAATATTTGTTTGAACAGCAGCATTTTCTTGAAAGAGAGCTATAACAACTAAACTCTCAAATATGAAATTGTTTTAACTGAGGTTCAGTGCAGTCCCTATTAATATCCAGTCTGGAGATCTTTTAGCTGAGTATTAGCAATTAATTGCAAGGACATATATCTGGATTATACATTGCAGATTTTGCATGTAAATGTGTAATAAATGCATATAAATCCATTAGATGTATTGGAAAGATTGCTTTGAATAAAGTGACTGAAATAAAAATCTAGAGGTTTTTAGAACACTGTTAATTCTAGACTTTTCAAAAGTTTCACAGTAAAATAACTTAGACATAGTGTATTCTGTCATATATTTGAAAACACATTTTTAAAAAGAAATTACTATAGGCTGGTATTTTTAATAACAGCTTTTTTCTCAGTAAGTTCATGTTCATAAGATGGATATAAAATCTGAGAGATCAAAATGGAGTTCCTCTCTGGATTCAGTATGAATTTTGTCAGAGGAAAGGGTAGTAGGAGGTGCTGATTTTGCTTAATGTTCCAGGTTGATTGGTATTTCGCTAACACTGGGTGTTGTTGTTTTATTCTGCAGAGTTTGTTCCATAATTTCCTTCTGTTCCATTCCTTTTTTAAAAGTACTTTCCTTTTTTCTGCTGGGCCCTTCAAATGATCTCACCACCTCTCTCACTTAAAACTTGCAAAGAATTTGATGGTCAGTTTTCTAAAATCTAAGTTTTTCTGATGGTCATGGAAAGTAATTGTGTCTGATTTATACAATGTATGAAATTAACAGAACACGCTTAAGTTATAACTTTTTAATAAAAGAAACTGATCAGTATTTTCCAGAAAGAATCTAGGTTTGAGTTCCTTGCTCTTATTTTGTTCTTGCTTTTTTTTAACAGTGCTTACAGTATCTACAGGGTCCATTTCAGTTTCCTACTGTGGTCAGCATGTATACAGGAAAACCTAACCCAGAAACACTAAAGGCTTAGTTTTCAGAGACACAATAAATACAGCTAACTCTTATTAAAAGGCAGTATCTTATGCATTTGAAATTCTTTTTCTACATAAACATACTAGTGATGAAGATAAAGAAGCAGATACTAAACTGTCCAATGTCATTAGAAAAGATCATGGAATCCATGTTTATCTCTGTTAGTCTCTAGCCTTTACTTATTTTGACTATTGTACTTGTGATAGCTTAATGGAGGCCAATGACCAAAATGCCATACATGGGATAATCATCCAGCTGCCTTTCCCATAGATCTTCCCTATTTTTATTGCATAACTCACACTGTCATAAGCACAGAGAACTGTAATAAAATAAGCTGACATGAACTGCAAATACACCTTCAATTTCTTAATCACTAAAACCCATGTATGCCTGTAGAAACATAAAACCTTTTGACAACTCAAAATGGTATAGCTTGTCTAGAAAGAGGTGCAGCAGTATTTACCTCCAGCTCTGTACCTTGCCTGTCTTTGGGGCAGTCCCATTTATGCTACAAATATGTTTCAGATAATTTAGGTAAGAGCTGCTATATTTGTCTTTTGTCATGTGGGGAATTAAGATAACCAGCCTACAAACTCTGTCAATACACAAAGCAGTTGACCCATTTCTATTCCCATGCTGTCTTCAAATAGAAATAAGACCACCTTTACATTTCAGGTGTGGTAACTTGATGCACCATGATCCACACAATTGTCATCACCAGCCATTCATATCATAGTCCTAGGTTTTTACCTGCTGATCCCCTCTGGCAACTTCTTAGAATTGCTTTGAATTTATAATTTGTGATGCTGGGAATTTTAAATGTAATATTAGGTTACATTTGATTGACTCAGTATTAAATATCAAGGCCCTGCTGTGAGGCATACAAAAATCCACAGGGAAAAAATCTTCATTGCAATATGAGATGTGCATTCCTTACTGCATTGAACATTCATGCTGTTGCTACATATGAGCTGTGCTCCATGAATGCATCCCATATTATTTGTGTCCTGATTATTTCAGGAATCCTGCTTGGAATTTTGTTACTCCCTTTCGATGACAATTAGTGCACAGCCTTGACAATTTCTGTATTCATGGTTTTGGAAGAAAACTTGAGTGCCCTCCTCTAGACAAAACTGGGAAGGATGAATCCTGTGAAAAAGATGAGAGATAATTCCTTCTGCTGTAAAGGCTGCTTAAGAGACTATTTACTGTCACAGGTTTTTTTATCTTGCAGAAATTTTTAGATGTCTATGTTTTTTAATAAGGGGCCTGGTCATCGTATAATTGTATGTGTTCCCAGGGCACTGATAGTAGCCATGCTGGCAGGATGATATTCTTGGATTAGTCACGTCAGCTTTGTTGGAAACAGCTCAAATTTGTCGGAGATAAGATGCTGTGATATTTATACATATTTTCTATTTTGCTGCACTAACACCATACACATTAGATATCTTAAACTTATCATGAATAATTCCAAGCAACCAATAATATAAGGCATAAACTATATTCTTAATATTGTGAAGACCAAAGAAACCATTGTAGAAAGTACTGGATAATAAAAATGGTTTTCTTACAGCCTAATAACTAAACTTAATTGTAACTTTGAAATCTCACCAGCCTGTCTGCTAGTTCTTGAAGTAGTACAGGTGGTGCAATTTAAGAAGCGAGCCTTCAAAACATGATGGAGGTAACAGGCAACAACTGGAAGCATCAAGATTGGAGCTCTCTCCGTACATAGATGATTTACACTCTCTTGTTCTGATGGACAGAATAGTTCTCCAAGGGACAGGTTATCCTTTGAAGCAATAGCTCTTTTAGAAAACATTTTTTCCTGAATCTGAAAGAATAATTTTATACCCAAGTAAGATGAGTAGGGTCAATTTGCCAGGGTAAACACTCAACCCATAAAGTCATATTATGAAAATTCTATCCAAAATAAGGCAAAAAAAATCAAAAGTCGGTGAAGGTGGCTATCAATAAGAAGCTGTTAGAGCACTGAGGATAAAAAGAAAAGTAGTATTGGTAACAAAGTTACTGATTTAATGCCAATGTTCTTTTTGACTATGGGTTAGAGAGAGAAACAACATTTGCAGCTATCTCCCTACAGGCACAGATTGCTAACAGAAGGAACAGAGCTTGCAAATCCTTTGGTAAAGATCCAGTGTGGTGAATGGATGAGGAAAATGTATAATAGCTTCATTGGGCACTGAAATTGGAGTTGAAATAATAGCATATCCGTTTTTGTTCAGGATCAAAAAGAAAAAAAAATCAAGGAAATGTATGATTTGGACTGTATGTTAATACCAGCTTCGGACTTTATTAAAAAAAATAATTATACTGTTAAGATTTATATAACCTTTTAAAACATTTTTTCTTTTAATCTTGAAAAAATTTTTATGAAAAATGCTGTTGTGAAACAAGAAAATTACATCGTGCTATTAAATGTTCAAAAATAGTTGTTTCAGCTTTTTTTTCCCAAATAAAGCATAACATTTTGATAAGGCTAAGAAATTAAGCACTAAGAGGCATTTAAAATCCTCTCCTCCCCTCAGGAAAAAAATAAAAAAGCGTATTAGTTCATACAATTGACAGAGTTTATAGAATATTCTGAGTTGGAAGGGACCCAGGAGGATCATCAAGCCCAATTCTTAAGTGAATGGCCCATACAGTTGAAAGAAGCCAAGTTTTGTGAAAAACATTGTTCCAAATAATGAAATTTTTGATTGTTTTGTTACTTTATCAAGATACACTGCTAGCATTCCTCGAGTTCTTACCCACTCATAACATCCTGGAGGTTACATGTGACTTCACAATAAATAACAACCCTTTTAGTGTAAATGAAAACAATTTGTCTCCTTTCATAATTTTTCTTCATGAATTATCCTGCATTCCATGTTTGTGGATGCTAAAATATTATTGCATTATTATAGAAATTGTTTGTTAAATATAAAACTTTAAATAACTGACTATCCTATTAGAATCCAATCTCATCTGAATAATGACACGAGATGATAAAGTCCTTTCACAATAATACTATGCAAAATTGGACCAGAGAATTGAAAAATGATACAGAATGTCTGTAACTTAGCTTTCCACCTTCTCTTCCTAAAGGAAGTGGTGACTCAAGTGAAAAACAGCATAAGCAGAGGCACTGCAAAGAAGAAATAGTAGAGAAGCATCTTAGAAACTGTAATAATGTCTGTTGCTTTAAAAAGTAAGTTTGAAAATCACCTAAGATCAATATGACTTCAGGAAATCAGGAAAAAAAAATCATATATCTTCACTTTTTTAAAAAATAAGATGAAAACTAGAGAAATTCATTAATCCCTTGCAAACAACAGTTCACTCTTCAGTAAGTTAACTCATATCTTTGTACATTTTTCCGCATTAACTGTGAGCACACACACAGATCACACTCTTTTCTGTGATTTTTTTCACTAAAACTTCAAAGTACAGTACCTACTGTACTTATTCTGTGGTACTATGTATTAGAATGTTTATTTGAGGAAGAATAAGCAGAGAGAGGTGTGGGTGATAGCTTTGTTATTGTAGGAAGACTAAGCTTAGAAATATGCTGTAGTCACTATGGCAATGAAATGAAACTTGCCATGTGCCATTGTAAGGTTTTTAAAATTCAGTTTTTCTTTTTTCCCACTTTTTTCTTTTTTAATTAAATGTAACATATGAACAATGATGGAATGAGTGTTGATTTACAGCCCAATTCTGCAAACAACATTAAGCTTAATGCACAGGGGCAAGAGGCAAAAATGAGAGGAAGAAATGAGAAAGAATAGATGCATAATACTTTATTAGTCTTTTTTGACAATAGTTTTGTTAGCTTCAGCTGTTTAAGCTTTAAGATACTTTTATTCAGCAGATACTTAACATTTTACTTTGCAGAAATGAAATGCGCTTTTCTACTCAGGGCTTAGTTTTTCAAGCATGTGACTGGATGGCATAACTCATCTACTGAAAGCTGGGAGAGTCTGTTGGAACTGTTCATGGGACTAATGGTAAGCTTTCAGCTATTTAATAAAGTATTCAGTTGGATGAAGGCAACTGACAGGAGGTAGAAATAAATGCATGTTCTGTCTTTAAAGCTGAGTCACAGTAATAATGAATTGTTGGTGGGACAACAGTGTCAATCATTAGTCAGTAAAACAGAGGTGACTATATGATTTTATGTATCCTCATACATACCTGTGTTCGAGTTTGTGTACACACACACACACACACACACACACACACACACAGTGTTATAGAAGAGTTTTTCTTGTTTTCTTCTAGTTTAATAACCATGGATGCATAACCCTGGAATGTAAGGTTGTGCACAGATACTCTCTAATTGATTACATTGCCATTAGAAAAATGTCTTAAGAACAATTTGGAACCATAATAATTTTTTTCTAAATTTTACTTACTCTGTAAGAAAACTAAATGCAGTACAGATCCAGGGCTAATTTACTGCATCTGATTTATTTTTAGCCATACCCATTGCTAGAATTTAGATTTTTTAAATAACAGCAAAAAAATTGCAGTTTAAGATTCCTAAAAATGCAGATTCCCAAGGTGTTGTGCTTTCCTCTTGGCTCTTTTGGGGGCATACAATACCAGAAAAAACCACCTGGGGTACCGATTCAAGTCCTCTGCCACAACAGAGTTGCTCTTTGTGAGCCTTTCCTGTTGACATAGGAATGAATTTCTGTGGCTGTTATGAATTGAACAGTTTAGTCAAAAGTAGTGGAAGTCATCAAAAGTAGCTAAAAGAGAAGAAATTCCTTTGCATTATCAATAATTTAATTTCTGTCTGTTAGATGAAAAGGAAAAAAAATAGATTAAGCACTGTAAACATTGTAGTTCATACCAACAAGAGAAACAAATCCTCGGTTTTACAATATCAGAAGTTCTTCCTCAATTTTTTTAACGGGAGAGAGAGAACCAGATTGTGCTGAGTATGTATATGTGTGGGGAATGAAATGTAACAGATTGGACAAAAAAGTGAACTTTTCAGTCCATTTCTGAAAATCAGATGCTGGCACATGGTGATTTATCTTTGTTCCTAATGCAGCTCTTACAACATTTGGTAAGATCAAGCTCTCTAATAAAATATAACATAGCAAGTACTAATCACATTGCCAGTGAGCTGCTGGAAGGCATTTATATGCCATAATAGTGCCATAATCAGCACTCAAAAAGAACAGGTATAAATGTATAACCTAATTAAATCCAGGAAAGTACATATTTTTACAGTATTACTTTCTGCTCAGAACTGAGTATTTGTACAATCAGAACTATCAGTTACTAAAATAAATAAATGTAACTGGTCCTTCATCTCCTTTGTTTCCCTAGCTATTGTGTGTGCAGTGCGTCAGTAAGGACAGTTAATATCTGCATGTCCTCTCTAGTTTTTTTCTCCTTTTATCTCCTTTATTTGTGGAACCACAGGTGCTATTTTCCTTTTTTTCCATCGAACTACAGTTTTCATTATAGTGACAGATGCTATTAGGTAACATAGCATTGCTGAGTGTGGTAAAAATGATTTCTTATGAGACCATAGCCCCATTTAGGGGAATAATTTTGTTTTCTCTGTTTATCAGTGCAGAATTCAAATGGCCAATATTTAGTAATTCTCATTTTTTTTAACTGAAAAAAATGATTGATCTGATTATGAACACCAGGAACTTTTCTGAACTAAAACACCCAAAATCAATATTTTGCATTGGTTATGACAGAAATACATACTGTTTTTTAAAATCTAAGTAAAATAGCCATTGCTTTTCTTTCAACATTACAATTCCTGTTTTTTTATTGCGTACCATAATATTTTAAATAGTTTCATCACAAGTCTTGTACTACTTAAACATACACACACATACACACAAAACCCTTTGAACTGAAAGCAATGAGAAGTTCATTGCAGGCTGAGTAACACGAAATCCTTTTGTGACGCTGTTTTTGGGGCAAATAACTCATGACTGATACATGGGAAATAGCAAACTGATAGTTGATCAGGGTTTAAAGAGACATTAAGGTCTTGATCTAACAATGCATAATTTTTCTATTTTCCCTAATTAGTTTAAATTTAGCACAGATTCCAATTGGTTATAGTAGTCAAATGTTAAATTCAAAATCTTAAATTTTTAAATTCATGAATGTATTAACTAAAATTCAGATAGGAAAGGGTAGGAAAGCATGCTCTCAATAACATAATTTGAAAAAGACCTCAACCCCCAGCACTTCCACAGGGATGTCTTCCTACTCTGTGACTTTTCTGAAAGCTTGAATAACTCATAGAAAAGAGCAAAGCTGAATTTATGCAGATAATATAACTGTCTCACCTGCCTCCATTATAAATAGATTGCATTCCTCTTAGCTGCCCTCTCCTTGATTACATTTCATATTTGAAATTATTATTATTTTAAATTATTTCCTGTTTGACTTTACAGATTTTTCAAGTCAGTCTGGCATGCATCTCACTGAGGGGCCTAATTGCCTTTCTACTGGAAGATATTGCTTGAAAAATTTGCACCTTTTAAGCCCAGACTGATTCATACATAAGGAAACATCTGTGCAAGATTATTTTTCAGCATGCAGCACAAGGTATGAAAGTGGTACAAGATCTGAAGACTGTAGAAATTGACCCTGAGCACCTAAAAATCTCCTCTAAATCCTGTAGGAAAAAGCTTTCTGTCAGAATTGAGACTAATTGCTAAATATTTCAGAAGAAAGAGTAAGGATTTTATGTGCTCAGAGACTGTGTTTTGCCTGATGACCCCAGCTGGGACTGTAACCAACGCAGCTGAAGACACCATCAGACAACAACCCGAGGAAGTCTGAATAGAGACTACGTGGGAAGTATCACCTTTTGCATGGTCCTGCTCTATGAATGAAAACAAGAGTTTAGGTCCGGGGCTAAAATATTTTTCAAATATTTAGTTCATTTGCATACTTTCACTATTCCTCCTGTTATTGAAAAGCAACCACTTTCCATCCTAACTAAATGCTACAATAAATCTCAGTACCTCCTGCTGCCTATTCCCTTCAGAATAATTGGTTATAACATCACAGCAAAATTAAAAGGTGCAGCACATGCAGCCTTTTCTGTCACACTGGTGGGCTAGCATCAGAAAGGCCTGAGGTGCAGCATACATCAGCCCAAAAGTCGAGTTTAGCACAGGGTATTTATGTCTCTGAGGCAACTTTTTTCTTAATTCCACATATGGAGGGGTCAAAAGGAAAATGAGTCCAGAGTAATATGTGTTAGCCTGGGTAAGTCAGTGTATCTCAGGAAAGGAGAAGGCAGCCTTGACACAGATGCATAAAGTTCTTGTATTCTTTTGCAAGGTGTCTATAGTTGAAATCACAGTCTTGTGTAATACCAAGAAAAATAATTCTCCATGAAAACCACCAGAAGCACCCCAAGTTATCTTAAACTCCAGTGAGACCTAAATATCTTATTAAATTGTATGAGTTTGTGGAATGATGAGAAACTCATGATAACGTGTTTAAAAAAAAAAAAAAGAAAAAGTTTTTGTTCTCTAAGGGTGTTGCCTTCCGATCAACAAACATTTTTGCACATTTGGTTTCTCATTAGTGTTTCTAGTATCCTAGCGGAAATAAATGTCATAAGATTGTTTTTTCATGCTAAGTTAATATGCTAGTTTTGCAGACTGGGGGATGTTTTCTCAGCAGGGAAATAATTATTCTGAAAACAATGGACTTTTCTTAATAATGTTTAAATCTTCATAAGACATTCAGGGTTTCAAGCCAAACCATCCACAGCACGACTTTGACTCTCTTTTGTCAGTGATTGTGTTGGTAACTATGCATTAACAACGATTATTATTCTACTTACAAGTCTATAATTAGATGTATCCAAGCGCTAGCACAGTTACTGTGTTGAAATAAGCCCTTCCAGATACCTGCACAATACTCAGCACCAAGACATGACAGATATAATAAATTCTCAAGTGTATGGTATTTTCACATATTACAGTGGAACATATCTGGCTTTACAGGCTTTTGGGAAAATAAAAAGCTGCACAATCTTGTTGAATTTGTGAAGAAAAGCTACATTAGTTTGCCCACCCAATAATTTCTTTTTCTCCTAAGAGTTTTTGTATAAGAATGGTTTCACGCATAAATGATATAAATGGGAACAATTGTCTCTACTGTTATAAACTGGTTTTAATTTAATTCCCCTGCCTCCATCCAGCTTTAATGAGGTTTTAACCAACTGTAAATGCACTAGTGAGGACATGAGGCTAACCCAACATAGGTTCCACTAAGGGCAGCTTGCTTTTTGATCTTCAGCCACTTGGTTCAAACCAAATTTAACCTACATCGGTAGTTCAGACTCAATTGCTGAAAACTCTGCAGTGTAGTTGTAATTTATTCATGTTATTGTTTAATGTGAATATTTAACATGACATTTAAGAAACACTACTAACTATAGCTTCAATAAATTCCCTGAATCCAGCTGGTTTCATCTGCCAAGCTTCTGTTATTTTTTAACCTCTGAGATTGACTGCTGTAGCTGCTGGAATTTACAACCGGAAGCAGGACTATTTTAAGTCCTAAATGACTATAATCCACTATTTTAAAAACATTTTTCTATGTAAAATAAGTACTATTGCAATTTGTTCACTCAGATCAGGAAAGGTCAGGGAATATCCTTGGAATCCTTCTTTGCCAGAAGAAATGACTTACATATTGCTAAAAATAATTCTAATAAAGATCCTTATTTTGTTGAGTACTTACCTCATTCAACACATCTCCACTTTTATCATCTTCTTAGAAAACTCTAATAGATTAGAATAATGCAGTTTTCCTTAGAATTTTTTTTAAATGATTTTTTATTGTTCTAAAATTTTACTTGAATTTTCTTATTTTACAAACTTCTGCCTTCTCCTTCACTCTTTTTCAAACAAAGCACAGGGGACTGTAACTCTTTATTAAAAACATAGCATTTGCAAGTCTCCTACTTCAGACCGTATTTCATATTAAGACTTTGCAAAAAGTAGGTATTTTTTTTCTCAAAAGGGTCTACTCCCTGTTTCTCTGATGTGACCATTACATAGACAGAAGAATATAAAAGCATCCACGGGGGTTTTTTACCTCTGAGGGCAAGTTGTTGCTTTTAAAAAAGTTTAGCCTCATAGTTTCTGCAAGTTTGGGGTTCATGATTAATGTGGTATCTAGTTACTTTTGCAAAATGCCTTTAATGCTAGGTGGTGTGCACTTCTAAGCAGTAGAAAGTAGAAGAGTTTTAATATTATGAGCAATATATATCTGTATAAAACCAGTAATTTGATGGTACTGATCACTCACACAATTTTAATTCAATTAGGCTTTTAATAATATGATATCCCTAAAAGCTATTGGTGTTTTGATGTGTGGCTACAGCAAATAAGAATTTTCCAAGACTCTGGAATCTCTTATGCCTTACTCTGCAGTAATGTATTCAAAGGGAACTTACCTTTTAGAGCTGGTCTAAGAAAATTTGTCTAATTTCATGTGGAATAGTTTAGGTGAGTGTATGTAGCCAAAGGACCAGATTTGAGCATAGTCATAGTAATCTCCATATAGAGAAGAACTTTCTGAGCTGCAGTTGTCTGGTTTCTTGCTGTTCCTTAGTGCTAGAATAGAGATTAAGATACCTCCATCTGTATTTCTGCCAAAGTCTAAGTTCCAGAACTGGAATTAATTGCCATCTATTTAAACTGACATCTCTGCCATCATGTGCCCCTAGAAATTCCCCAGTATGGTTATGTTATAAAGCACAGTAGAAAAACACAGTATATACAACAAATCACAGCATATACAACAAATCACAGCATTATCAATAGAAAATGTGTAAAAAAATGTTTCTGAGGGTTCCAAAGAACCATGTATACACAGCTTGCTGTAATAAGCAACATAATTTACTGTGCAGAAAAGTTAATCTTTCCAATTTTTGCCAAGCTGGGTATCAGTGTAACATTTGGAAGCATTAATCTCTCTGTATTACTTGATTGATAGGTATTGATAGATCTTGGGTGGGATTTTGGTTTGGTTTTTTTTTTTCTTTTAAATACATGTGCTTCTTATTTCACAGCAAGGATGCTTCTAGAAGATCTGATAACATACCCATGGGGTTGTGGTCATATAAATCACAAGTATCAAGCAGTGCAATGCTTTTTCTCTAAACAAAGCAGAAGTGTTACATACAGTTTCTCCAAACATCTCTCTGGGAAAATTCTTACATCGGACCAATATTGGATTCTGTCAAAGAGATCTGCTGTGAATTCTGATGTTTCAAATCTTGGACAATATGTCACATTAGTCCTTACAGCATCTGTAGTGCAGCAGTCATCTTTAGCAATTAAAAAATACCCTTGCATCTGTCTTCTGGATTCCCCAACCCTAGAAATTTAGAACCATTATTACTTTCTATTCAAAGATATTCAACAGTCTCCAAATCCTGCTTAATTAATAGATATCCCTTTAAATGATGTATGTCATCTGAATAATAGAAAATATTCTGGAAAGTTATGCAGCTTAAGTCTGTCTGGAAAGGGGAATATTTCCCTCCATTAATCCTTCAAAATGCTTTTCGAGTTTCACGACTGCCATGTCAAACTTCCATGAAGATCTTTATGGGATGCCGCTGATCATCCAGGGATAATCAGATACACAGTTCACTGCCATTTGTAATGTACTGCTGACTGATTTGTGCACACTAATAGCCTACAGTGGACACTGTAAGAAAGAATCTAAAAAATCTGACTTTTGAGGAAGAACAGGTTTTGCCTACCATTACTTTTTCTCAGAAAGGAATGTTGATGGTCAAACTGCGCACTGATATGTCAGCATGCACCTGTTTGAAATGTGTAATGAATTTCCTTGGTTTTTACTTATCTCTTTCATTTAAAAGGACATTTGCAGGAAAAAATGCCATGGTTTGAACTTGGAAACTGAATGATAAGCATTTAATGATTAAAGTGATACAAACATACCTCAGTCTGGAGTGTCATAATGAAATAGGCAGTTTGTGTTCACATTTCATAACACACTGAAAACTTTCAGCTGACGATTATGAAAAAAAATTTAAATAATTTCTAGAACATTTATATCTGTGCAACAAAGTGCCCATTTTTCTCTCTAGCATAGCTTTAGAGTGATAATTTCTATTCAAGGACTAAGTGGATCATACTTGTTTTTTTTTTCCCAGTCTCTGTGTGCAGAATTTTTGTCACAAATATTCCTGCAGCACTGATAGGAAGGTTCACTGATATGATGAGAAATGAGATAAGAAAAAACAAAAATGTTTTCATACAGAAACCTCAAAACTAAGAAACATACATTTTAGGGTTTGGCTTCTCTGATTACTGAATAACAGGAAACAGTATTTTCTGCACAAATTCCAATCTATCTACATTTAAAAAAAAAGCATCGTTTTTAGCTCAGTATTTAGTTATCTGTTAAAAAAATGCTTCATATAAGTCTGGTATTAATTTTATAACCCTTAGGAAGAAATAAAATTTCCAAACAGTGTTCTCTCCACCTAGGCCACAATGGAACATATCTGTCTGTGGTAGTTCATGTCATTATTACCATTGGACTCAGTGTAGCTTCAAAGTCTTTCACCCATATACATTTATTGCAAGCAATTAAAACTGATTATTTATGAAATATATGTAAGGGAGAAAGCACATGCTGCCTTCAAGTGTTTCCAAGGCTACAGAAAAGAAAAAAGACAGTAGATGACTGCATATACTAAATAGTTGCTAAAATATAACAAACCATTACTCTAAAAGGAGTTTTATCTTAGCTGAAGTGTATGTTTTTGTTTCTTATGTAAAATAAGGTCCCCATCTCAAAATGCCAAATCTTGACATCCACAGCACTCCACAGTTACTTGCCATTTCCCAGAATCTCAGGTAGCCTCCTACAAGCTTACTTGAATTTTGTTTACTAACAAGAAATAGGACCTGCTAAATAACATGGATCCTGAACACCAGCTGAGGCAATAGCCCCCCTCCCAGAGGACCGGGTCTTCATTTTTTTATAGGCATTTTCACTTAACTACCACGTTTCTCTTTCTGCTGATAGAAGAAGGCAAAGTGAGGTAGTAAGTCTACCATGATTTTGGGGGGAACACTGGGAGAGGAAATTTCAAGCCTGTCCTTACTCTTAATTGTTTGAGATCCACAATGGAGCCAAGGTAGACAGAATATCAGAACAGACAAAAATCATCTGTAGTCTTCTCCAACACACTGCTGGAGCAAACAGCAGAATTTCATATTTGGGTAACCCAGCACATTTTCATGTCATGAAAGGACGAGGCAGGTCCACTTCAGTGGTTACCTACATATCACCAGTTCAACCCCATTTTGAAAGAAATCTGAAAATCTGAAAAGTTAAGCTAACTAAAACATTCTGTGAGTGGCTGTTGAACTAACATTTCCCATTATGTTATCAGATTTGGCTTATGGGTCGTGATATGAGAATGTATACAGTCTCTATATTACACTATATTATGCTATATTACAAACTGATATTACAATCAGATAATATAATATAATATTATTGGATATAACACTTCCCATAAACTTCAGGCTTCACCTAGGAGTGTGAAGTATGAGTCTATATTTACCTATGTATAATTTAGCAATCCATTATGTACAGTGTCTGTTGCTGACATGAAATATCAGTGTCACCAATTCTCAGAATTCCACTTATATAAATTTATGTTTTCAAGGCTTTATTTGCTTATTTGTTTCATTAGAAAGCTGATATTCTCTTTCATGGGGTCAAAGATCAGTTCTTTTCTCAAGGGCTTTCCATAAGTCTTTCTACTCAGGAATAATTTCTCTAGTATCTAAAACATCACTCATTTCTTCTTCTCTCTGATTTGACCATTAGTAAACGACTCCAGACTGTCTGTGCACTATACAGTGTTAAAAATATTATCAAAATATTTTTCATCTTCAACTACGTGATTCTCTCAGGACACAGCTCCATCAGCAAGATCTGTTTACAGCCTTGAGTGTTTGAAATTTCACAATGAGAAGCAAAGGGCAAGGCTTAAAATCATATATTGTGAAGACTGCACACAAACTATCAGATTATACTATTTCCAGGAATGAGAGGAAAGATAGGGGATGATATGTCAAAATAGTACTAACAGCAGTGGATGATTATCTCAGAATTCTTTCAGAATTCATTGAGTTCTACTTTCTCTTGCACTATGCAAAGTTAGGATACAAAAGCATGGGACCAGCTGGCAGAAAGCTCACAGGTGAACAGTGCCCTCCTCTACAGAGGGAACAAGGACTTGAGGTGAGCTCTAGCTGCCCCTCAAGTGAGAGGAGAGGGACTCACCTTCCTTACAGAGTTGTCACTCCTCACACAGCCAAAGGAGCAATGTGGCAAATGGCCCCTATACTACAGACCTCAGCCCTGTTTAGAGGGAGGTCATCCAGCTCTGAGTAGGAAATGGGACCAAAAGGCCCCCTCCATGGGGATGCTCAACTGACTGAAGTGCTCTGCCCAGAGCACCTCTCCTCTTCTGCCCTTCTCCACTCTTCATTGTATGCACTTCTTCCTCACTCTCTTCCCTTGGTCTTCCCAGTCATTCTTCCTTTTTCTTGCTTCTCCACAGCCTGCTCAAAGAACAGGCATCAGTTAGAGATGGAGACATATGAACTTTTAGTGCCCCTTCCTGCTACATGGATCAATGGATGGACTCCTGGAGCAGCAGTATGAGTACCTTCCAGCGTGCCAGAACAAAGGCAACTCAGGAAAGCCTTGCTCTGCCCTGCTCAGGCCCAGATATCCCAGTTGCCTGCTACTCACAGAAGGCAGAGATCTCCTCTGCAGTTTCTTGCTCCTTAATGGATGCCCTGGGCAGCACACCCAAACCCATGCCCACCACCACGGGGGAGCAGCTGCTGTCACAGGGCCACCTGTCTGGGAGGTGGCATCAGGCAGGGATTGTGCTCTCCCACCTTTAACTGCCTACTGGTGCAAGAGGGGCTTTGCTCCCTACCCCTCTCAGGCCTTCCCTTCCAGAAACAGCCACTCCCAGCCGCCTACCCCACCTCCCTACCAGAGGACACCTCATCCTTAACTACAGGTGATCAGGGACAGGAGGAAGAGGCACCTTTGTGAAAAGTTCGCTCCCAAGGTGTTTCAGTATGGAATTTTATTCTTCCATCCAAGCATTGTGGTTTGTTTGGTTGGTTTTTTCATAGTTCTATTAAGATATAGATTATTTATTTATCATATGCATCATATGTTCATATGTCTTATTCCAATAACCTTTCCTGTTTAAAAAAAGGTTTAAAATTTAAAAATCCATGTCCCGAAGACTTGTTTATGTGAATTATTGTCTCAGACATTCTTTGTGTGGGTGTCATTGCATTTTCTTCCTATAACCTGTTCCAAACCTGCATTCATAACTCTCCATTGACTTCTATGGCAGCTTTCCATGTAAAGCAAAAGTAATTCCTAAAGCAAAGAGGTTTTTTTATATTTCCTGCTAAAACAGTTATTCTTTGCTTCTACTTCAGCACATTGTCACACAAGATTGTTTTCTCACTTACTATCATGTGGATAGACTCACTCTACTTGGCAGCCCTTTCTTATTTCAGCTTTTCCCACCTAATCTCTAACTCATTCTCAGTTGTGCCTTTCTCCGGTCCTCTTGTAGTGAGTCAGCCTGCAGTCCCTGTGGAACCCCTGAGGATGAAATGATTCTTTTTGAAAGCCCTTTTAGTCTTTCTTTTAAAAATACTTCCAATTTTCCACTAAGTTTTCACTCTCCTTGCCACAGTAGCCATTCTATTACATTCTGTTAGATTATTCCTTTCTTTTTTTTCAAGAGCTAATTTACTGCTTCCCAAATCAGACTTCTTTCTTGCGTCCTGCTACTGTATATGTAATCTCAGGTAGCTCAACATTTTTCCAAAAGTCCTGAGCAAGTTTACCTCAGAATTTCCCTCCTAAAGTCCCTTGCTGTTCACTCCAGGAACCCTGTCCTTTTCCATCTAAAGGAATGTTACCCTGTTATCACTTCTGAAGTAGTTCTACCCACCTAGCTAAAACCCTTCATTGCCCATATGAGGGTAAACCTCTTTTTGCTTCTGAAATCCTCAAAACGCCACATCTGGGATACCTCAGCATTTCCCAAAAAAACTTTCTGTTGTCCCCTCAACAAACTTTGGTGTTTCCCATCTGAGACTTTATCACCTCCCTCATGAATTAACTCAGATTTTACTAAACAAAACTGTTCATTCTTCTTTCTGTCATGTTAACACTTTTAACTAAATCCTACACTGTTCCTTCCCTCTGAGGTACCTCAGTGTTTCCCACTCACACACGTGCACTGCTCTCTTCAGATAGTTCCCCCATTCCCACATTTCACTATCACCTTGAGGCACTCCAACATCCTTCCTACATATGTCCCCTTTAAATAGGTGGCCACCCTCTACCCTCAGGAACCTTCAGGTTCCCTCTGAGATACCTCAGCTTTTCTTCCCAAAAATGGTCTGTCACCCTGACATACCTCAGTGTTTCCTGCCAAAAATCTCCACTGCCCAACTCTGACATACTGGGTTGGATTGTGTTGCGCCCCTCCACACACCGCTCCCTCTGCAGGAAACCTGTGACAAACCTCACCCAAGGCCTCTGCTATCACCACTTGCCTTTCCCACTCAAATTCTTCACCAAACTCTCACACTTCTCTCCCAAGCCCTCTTAAGGATCTCAGTGTTTCCCCTGCTCCCCCTAGAGACATCGCAGCCCTTCCCGCCAAAGCTCTGGCCCTGCATCCCTGAAGTACCTCAGTGCTCCCAAGGTACCTGAGTACTTTCCTCCTCAGAGGTGACTCAGTGCTTTTGTCTGACAGCCCAGCATTTTCTGCCCAAATGTGTCCTCCGTCCTCCCCCGAGGAGGGGGCACTGTCTGTGGCACTGCAAAATGAATGCCTGCTGAGGTACCTCAGCATGTTCTGCGCTGCTGTACCTCAGAGGCATGTTGGAACATCATCTACATAAAATACAGTCGAGAGTCTATAGTGGCCAGTAAGATTAACTCTGAAACTTTTCTACATCCTCTGTAAAAAAGCCTCAAGACTGTTGTTCCAGATTGCCAGCTCACCTACTGAGGGGTCATAGCTGACCTGAAGCAGATCATACACAGAAAATTGTTACAAATTCTGAGAAGCACTGGAAGAAAACGTTCCATTGCAGAAACTTCATCCATAAATTACTCTTCAAGAAAACAGGCCTGTAGATTAAAAAAAACCAACAAACCACCAAAAACCAAGAACAAAAAAAAAAAACCCCAAACTAAAAAAACACAGCTTCCATTATAAAATGTCAAAGGAAAAAAGAGGTATGGGGTTAAGTAGGTGCCTTTGATGCATAATATCAACACTTCTGATGGCAAATAGATGAAGAATCTTGTTTACGGAGATCCAGATGTCAAATGCCTTATTTGAGGGCTCAGAATATTGAACTTACACAGACAGAAACAAAACATGTGAGTTTTCTTAATGTAATATATAGAAAAACTCCTACAGATGTCAGTGAATATAATATTTTACTGATCTGATTGTGTGGCAGTTCCTACTATTTATGTTTAGCCTAAGTATAAGCTTTCTATTGAAAAACAAATCAACCATGAGGACCACAGAATCCTCCCATGCCAGTGTAAAACACCTAGAAAGACTCAGATCTCCTGTTCATATAAGTGATCAGGAGGTAACAATCTCCAGTCGACAACTCCATCCTGGGCTGTAAGCAGATTAGGAATTGCTTGCCTAACTTCCTTATTACTTGGCCTTTTATTTGCAGCTGAATGTCAGGAGGGAAGTATACATTTTGACTTGTCAGACACGGAAAAGACTTCTCAACAAGTTTTTGTATATCTCAAACAGAAATGTCCAGGAAACACAGTATTTGAAAAATCTGGAAAGTATATTGATATAGAAATACTACTTTTCTTCAGAAAGAGATTAGCTTGTGCAAATTTGTTTAGAATATATGTTAACAAAATGGGGAACAGAAAATGAAACCTTTTATCTGTGAAAACATTTTAATGAGAACAACCAACAGTAATTGGTGGACTTGTCTTCTGAACATGCTTCAGATAGGACTGTGCCATCTGGAGTTACCAGCAATTTGATGAAATGCCAAATTTCTAATTTTGAATTCACTGATATTGCTGTAATCTATTTTATATATTCTGTATTTTGGATTCATGACTAACATCACAATGTGCTTTTTGCAGAACAAATATTGCCTAGCAAAAGCACCTATTTCTATTTTTGGTATTATCTTATAATTAAGAAGCATCAAGGAATATCTAACTGAGTAATCACTGCATTATCTAAACAAACTCTTTTGCAATATGATGTTTTATCAATATTATTACTGATCTTGGTCAGCCTTACACATGACACCAGCCCCCCCAAAATATGTTTTATTAAATACATAATACAAATATACAAATAAATACAAATAACAGAGTAATTTTGCTATATTGTGTAACAACAGATGACAAAGGGATTGAATGAAAATTACATGCATGTGGCAATAAAGTAGTAAAGCAAAGAAAAAGTATGCTTTTTATTTCTTTTAGAAATTGTCCTTCAAGTATCCTTATATTTGATTTCCATGTTTGTGTAGAAGTTGCTAAAAGTAAGTGCAATAGAAATAGATTTTAATAAAACAAAAAAAAAAAAAAAGAAATAAGCATTCAAATAATGTAGTTGCAAAAATTCTACTTTATCTTCTTACTTCAAATTTACTCAGTCTTCCAGCTAGCTTTGATTTTTTAAATTTCTCACTACCATGGCTATGTGAACCACTATATCATTACCGTCCCAAAGACTTGGTCATTACCTCCCAAAAGACTCTAATATTGCTCCCCTCTGCTCTTGTATATTATCTTTTCCCAAATAGTTTATTAGGTAGCTTAAAGTTGGTTTGTCCACGAATTGGGGTTTCATGTGTCATTGTGACATGCAAGACAATGTCATAGTCTAACACTCCTAAATTACTTTCTCTTTCACAATCACTGCTTCTCTTTCAGCCTTCCCCAGCAGAGAGATTTCCCCTTGCTACCATGGGCACTGCCTTATGCTGCTGCTTCATGTTCTAGCATCACAAGTGCACTGTTTGTGGAAACAATTGCCCTTTCACTCTTTCATTTAGGTCAGTCTTCTTAGGTTGAAGATACAAGGAAGCAAGTCAGAGGAAATGGCTTCATTATAAACTTGCCATCTGAGGGTTCTCTTCCTTTTCATCTGCAGCTGAAACTCCTTCCTCTACTCTGACACTGAACAAACAGGATGGTTACCTAAGAAGGCTGAAAAGCAGGAACACACAGCTCCCTTACCTTTATGTGTGCCCATGTATTTAGAGTACGTATGATTTCAGCTTTGCGGGAATAATGAGCTAGATCATTCACAATAAACAGGCAGACTCAAATGAATAGAAAGCAAATGAGCATCTCTGGATTGTATTTCCTTTGAATAAATTGAGTTATATGAGTAGGCCAACTCAGACTTCTACCAGAGAGAGCCATGATTGTTGAAAGTTCTTGAGTCTCACTTTCTGACCAGAAGATGGAGGACCACTAATCCAATTAAGCTCTAATTATTTATCAAGGAGTTCATCACAGTGTGTGAAATCAGATGTCCTGTCTCTCTGATGTGTTGCTAATATTTTTTTCCTCTACTCCAATTTTTTTTTGTTTCTTACAGCAATCTTCTTTTGGTGCACCTTCTTTCTCACTTCTTTCTCTTCTTGTCCCCAAAGGAAATAGCACCAAGCAAACTGGTCTGGTTTCTAATATCTAGGAAAGTATGATCTTGGATAGAGGCAGTACACATTGGTTTGCAATGAACACATTGCTTTTGAGTGAGAGAGACTGACTGTCTCAAAGTTATGTTTCTCATGGAAGTATGCCAGCTTGTACAGAGGGTTTTACCCATAAAATAAGGTAATGATAGTACTGACATCCATGTGGAAGACAAAGTCCTAAAACTTCTATGTTCACAATAACAACTTGATAGAAGATAGCATCTGAAGAAAAAATGGTGGCCTAAACTTCCAGCTGTACACTTATTGCATACAGATGGTAAATGAGGACAAATCTGATCAATTGCAACTTTTACAGCATATGACCTTTTTTCTTAGCTTAATCAATAAAGAACCCAATACTTCTCCAGTTTTCTCTGAATCCATCTTGAACAGCAAAACCAATTTGTTTATGGCATATCTCCAAAATTCAAAAAGCAAACCTCAGATATCGACAGACAAATGGAATTCTGAGATAATTTCATTAATCCAAGTGATAAAAGAAAAAAGATTAGTAAGGGATAGACAGTAATTCCCAAAATAAACTGAAATCCAACCTGAATGTACTGGATGATATGTCTTGTAGCACTTTTTTTTTTTATTCTGAGAATCCACTAAATATCATAATTAAAATACAACATGGAATGCAGATGCTACATTCCTTTTTTCAATAAAATTGTTTTGTGCTTTGAGTGCCATAGCATAACTGAAATTAACCTTTTGTCTAGGAAAAGTGAACAATTTCTTAAAAGAATTAATTTATTTTTGTTGTTGGTTAAGATTCCTATATGTGTCTCAGGAATTTCTGCACAGAATTAAGAGTAAATACACCATGCAGGCACATGTATTATGTCTGTCTCTTAGGCAGTGTCAAGCCAATTGTGCACATATCAATAAACTGACTGATAAGTAGCAGTAGCCATTGTTTCAGAAGTCCTGGGTGTTAGGATGTCTCAGGGGAACCAGGCATCAGGAACTACTGTTCTGATGAAAGACAAAAACATCTCTGCTTGTTTAGGTCAAAGACACATCTAGCTGAATATTGGTGCTTATCTGAAAGAAAACCGTAATTAACAAAATTAGCTTAGGTGCCTCTAGCCTGCAGCAATCCATGTGTAAGAAATTTTCTGAGGCAGTGGCGTTATCTTTACAATTAACAGAAATTTATGGTATCTAAAACATTATGTGGACAGGAATGTCAGCTCAATCCTATATGTTGTGTGAAGGACCATCTTTCTTTTTTTTTTTTCATTTTGAGCTGCCTCATGAAGGTTTTAATGTTTTAATGTAATTGTTTTAAGCCTCTTGCTATTGCCAAGAGTTGTTTCCTGTTCATATCCCTCATAAATCTCTCTGACAGTACATTTGGATTGTCTTTTTGCAGACTGAAGGAGGTTGTTTTTTTAGTACAGAATCTTCCCTACACTTGTTCCAGTTCTACTACATCCGTTCTGACATGAGGGATTACAGATGGTATTCAAGATGCAGAAGCACAATCGATTTATTCTGCAGCATAATATTTTTTCTGTTTTTTTCCTTGTTTATTTTTCTCCTTCTGTCTTTGTCTTTCTTTTTTCCTTTTTTTTTGTCCTTTTTTTTGCCTTTTCTCTTTTTTGCTTTTTATTTTTTTTTATTCTTATTCAGCTAACACTTTCATAGACCTGTTATTATAATCCTAAGGTGTCTTTCAAGACTTGTAGTAAACATACAAGAATATATTTAAAATTAGGACTGTTCTGTCTCATATGTACGATTTTATAAATTTTGATTCTGAAATTTTCCTGCCTTTTTATCACCCAACCACTCAGTCTTTCAATGTTCTTCTGCAATTCTTCACAGTCATCCTTACCTTTACTAACCTTATTAGTGTAAAGGCCAGCAAATTTTGCCACTTTGTTGCTCTCCAGATCTCTTTTGACAATAGATGAAGTTTTCTTATATTATCCATGTCCATATATGTCCATTCTCATTCAAGCTGACAAGTCACAGGCAGGCTAAGCAGTTCAGCTCTTCTACATATTCAAAACTCACTTCCAAAAATTAATCAGCAATAGACCAGAGATCTGAATTAAGAAGTTCTCACAGAGTTTCAGGACACATGATCCAGGATGAAAATTATAATAATAAATAATAATAATAACAACAATAATAATAGAAGTAGTAATAATAGTAATAATAGGAATAACTACTAGTACTTTTTACGGGCTTAAATAAGTGGAGACTTGATATTGGCACTGTTGATCCCATTTGCACAGTACTTCTCCCTTTGTCTTACTAAGGTAATTTCTGTAACAAATGGCCACTCAGTGCTACAGGGAGAAAGGTTTTGACCATTTCATAAGGTTTTGATCATTTCTTTCTGAAGCACTATAGTAGCATTGCTTTTCATCTTATTGTACAGTTCATCAAACAAAAAGAAATATTTTTCATTTTGTGATGTGGAGAGTGGATGTTTTTCTAGTCCTTCTGGACCAAACATGATTCACATGATTGTCTGAGATTGCAGGAGACTGGATATGATGAGTCATGTCTCTTCCATGACTCTTGTCCTTGGTTCCCAAAGAGCCTATCAACAACAATAAATTACTACCAAAAAAAAAAAAGAATTAAGTCAAACAAACAAGAAAAGGAAAGAAACATGGCATGATAAGAGATCTCCTGGGACAGGTGGAGGGACTGCATGAAACACTTATTTCATGGATGGGAAACTGGAAGTTAGGAGGAAAGCAGAGGCAAAGAATTTTAGAAAGTCCTGTGCAATATGTATTCATTTTACTTTCTATTTCCACTTTCTTTAGATCATTTTGTCACATTGAGTACAGCTTGTGTATGTGATGTAAAATGTTCTTCTTTTTCTCTTGCTGATGACTAATTTCAGAATAATCATTGAGTAAGTGATCTATCTCAACTGTATCTGTGTCTTACTGGTGACTTTATGAGAAGAAGATTCCATTTACAAGATTTTCAGTTTTTTCTGAAGACACTGAGCTCATAGGCACTGAAATTTCTCTCAAGAATAAGAGAATATTTCATCAGGTGGGTTTTCAAAATTACTTTTTTCCACAGACATAGTTTTACTTGTGAGGTTTGCAACTGACTTTTAGGTTTCGTGAGACATGGCATGATGCACGTCTTACCTGTCAGTGAGGAATTTATGACAAGAGTTGAGCACTAAGGCAATGTGCTTTCAGTAGTCATTTTTGCTAGGCAGACAAGCTTGCATTTCCTGAAATATTTTTATTTTTTGGTAAGGTTTAAGTGTTGAGGATTTTTTTGCTAGTGTGGGAGTTTCTTAGATACAGGGAACTATAACTGAGTCAAAGGTCAAGTGTACATTGATTCCCTGTGGTTAAATCTGAATGCAATGCAAAGATTAATACATTCCAACCAAACAGATGAAAAAACTCAGTGTATTTTGTGGAACGAACTCCCTGAGTACCAAAAGAACTGTGAAGGCCAAATGAGTATTAAAATTCTTGAGGACATAATGATTTCCCAGAAGATATTCAACAATGAGTCTAAATATGCAACTTTCTCACCTGCTGGTCTCCTGTATCTTCTTGATATCTTATGCTAGATGGTTTTTTTCAAACTCCAAAGAAGTGTCTGTTTTCCACACAAACCAGTTTTTGTTTCAAAGGGACTTTTTAAGAATTTTTTATAGTGCTTCTGTTATTCTATTTCTTAACACTGATCTTTTGCAAAAAAAAAGCAACACAAACCAACTAGTTCTTCCTCATGACTGGGAGGAGGTAAAACTTTCAGTTTTACTTATGTCTGCAAGGACAGTAATGCTGGCACAAAGAACAGGACAGAAAATAAGAACTGGGGAAAGGGTAAAATTGCTTGTTTTTCTGGCAGTGCCAGTTTATGCTGCACAAAGGTTACGAAAATACAATGTAAGAAATACAGTCTGAGATGTCAAGTGTGTAGAAATCTACAGCAAAACATCTGAATAAAGAGAGAAAGATATTTTAGATTCAATTATGACATAAGTGGATTTAAAATTACAATCTTTAATAACTTCATGGATTTTGTGCCTAATGCCTGTAATATATTGACATTTTAATGAGTGCCTGTCTACCCAAAACATTATTGCAAGCATGGGAAGGATGCTAGGCTCTGCAGCCAAAATGAGATGGATTGGTTGAGAGCATGTGTCGGGATGGAAATAAAGGTCTTCCAGACTTCAGACAGTTGGTAAAGTCCTCCGATAGCCACAAAAACTTCACTCAAGGTTGGGGGAGACATGCCTGAATCATGATAATCAGATAAACAATCAGTTTACTTAAACTTGTTCTATTTCTTATAAACAGGCCATTATAGGGAAGCCACAATCAGTTTTCCAGAGCATATCACTCTCTCCAAATGTGACTCCCTACGAACTCCAACACACTGACTTCAGCTGTGCAAACAGTTGAAATTTCGAAGGTGTTTGTACATACCAGAATAAATCACATTTTTAGATGCAGCTTGGATCCAGTTGGTTTTGTAACTAACCAAATTAGGGTTATATTAGTATTACTCAAAATATTGGACTGAAATCAACTAGAAAAAGAATGTAATAAACTCCAATAAATGAATTAGTAAATGAACCATAGAAACCCTTAGAATAATTGGAGGTGAACCTGTTCATAGATCTGTGAAGGGATTTGGATTGCTATTAATGAAATTGGCTGTGGGCAGCTCAACCATCAAAATTACTGGCTATTTTTTGAAAAATAAAGTAAAATAAGAATATGGTACTAGAGGATAAAAGTTATATACTTTTTCCATATTTAGAAATGTATTTTAGGGAAAAAGTTTTTTTTCCTATAAGTCATATTTTTTCTTCTCATCTAGTTATAAACTGCCCAACTCTTTCTACAAAGAAAGAACTATGAAATTTGTGTAATTTAACTCTGTAAAATAATTTGAAGCTTTGAAATGAGTAAAACATTCTGTACTGTAGCTATTTTAATCTTGTTTCAGAACCAGATATCTCAGCTGTGCAAGCTACAATATTGATTCATCTGGGTGGAATGAAATATGACTAGCAATGGTGATATAGAAAATTCTGTTCATCTGGTTTCCTCTGCCTGCCACTGCTCCTGACCATGAATACCGTAGCTTCCAATAGTTCAGCCAATGAGTGAAAATAAATGCTCTGAGATAGGAGTAGTAGTTTCAAAACTACTGTTGCAAATATAAGCTCATAGTGCTCCTATTGCGGTACAACTCCCCTTCCTCCTCTCGGTCACTCTAAAATCTCATAGAACCACAGAACAACCTGAGTTAGAAGGGACACACAAGGATCATTGAGTCCAGCTCCTGGCCCTGCACAGGACAGTCCAAAGAATCACACCATATGCCTGAGGCCATTGTCCAGACGCTTCTTGAACTCTGACAGGCTTGATGCTGTGACCACTTCCCTGGGGAGCCTGTTCCAGTGGCCAAGCACTCTCTAGAACCTTTTCCTAATATCCAGCCTAAACCTCTCCTGACACAGCTTCATGCCATTCCCTTGAGTCCTGTCACTAGTCATTAGGACAAGAGATCAGTGCTTGCCCCTCTGCTTCCCCCCACAAGGAAGCTACAGACTGTGATGAGGTCTCCCATCAGTCTCCTCTTCTCCAGGCTGAATCTCAGCTGCTTGTTATAAGGTTTCCCCTCAAGGTACTTCAGCATCTTTGTAGCCTTCCTTTGGAGGCCTAGTAGCTTCATATCTTTCTTGTATTGCAGTGCCCAAAACTGCACACAATATTCAAGGTCAGACTGCACCAGTGCAGAGCAGAGCAGGACAATCACCAGCCTTGACTGGCTAGTGATGCTTTGCCTGATGTCCCCCAGGACATGGTTGGCCCTCCTGGCTGCCAGGGCTCTTTCCACTGGCCTGGACCCCCAAATTCCTTTTCATGGCGCTGCTCTCCAGCTTCTTGTTCCCCAGTCTGTGCATACATACAGGGTTGCCCCATCCCAGGTGCAGAATCCAGCACTTGTCTTTCTTAAACTTCATATGGCTGGTGATTGCCCAGCCCTCTAATTTGTCTGGGTATCTCTGCAGGACCTCTCTGACTTTGAGGGAGTCAGTGGTTCCTCCCAGTTTAGTATCGCAGGCAAACTTAGCATACCTTCGAGTCCTGGGTCTGAAACGTTTATGAAGACATTGAAGAGCACTGACCCTAAAATGGAACTCTGCAGAATCCTACTAGTGACCAGTGACAGCCTGATGTTATCCCATTTACTACAATCCTTTGCACCCAACCCATGAGCCAAATTGCTCACCCACAACATGATATGTTTATCCAGCTGTGTGCTGGACAGTTTGTCCAGAAGGATTCTGTGAGAGACAGTATTGAAAGCTTTACTCATATCAAAAAAGACTACATCAACTTTCTTTCCTTGGTCAGTTGGGGGGGTTACCTTCTCATAAATGGAAAACAGGTTTGTCAAGCAGGACTTTCTCCTCCTGAAGCTGTGCTGGTTGTGATCCATGCATGACTGCATTGTCCTTCAGGTGTTCTTCAATACCTCCCAGAATAATCTTCTCCATACTTTTACCAGTCACTGAAGTGAGACTGACAAGTCTATAGTTTCCAGGGTCCTCCTTCTTGCCCTTCTTGGAAATCAGGACAACGTTTACCAGCTTCAGGCAAAGGAATTCCTGTTAGGTCTTGGCCTTTGTGTAATGAGTTGACTGGTGAAGCACCCCTTGACCATAGCAGGAACTCTTGCATGGCTGAGGGTGACACTGTCCGTACCAGGAACTCTTGTTGCCTGACAAAGGATGGGAATGGGAGATATTCTGTCATTGCCTGAGAACCTCAGAATACTCCTTAAATGAATTGTAGTCTCAGTGGAATGGTACAACTGTTACTGGATTTTTGAAAAATTCCAGTAATTACTGACTTGGATTGCAACCAGGATAGAAACAAACTGACTGATGACTAAAGCTAATCATCTTGTAACCCTATAAATATTTGTCCTAAGGGAGGCCCTTTGAGCTCTCCTAGACTGCAGCCAGCATCTCCCTCTCAGAGCCCATGAACTCTCAAGTTTGCGATCATGGGAGAATCATCCCCGGAAGCTGACGACAGTGCCTGGGCTGATATTCTCGAGGCTCGACCCTTGACCGTTGAGAAATGCTAAGACATTTAAAGTGTCTATTTGTCCTGGTTTTGGCTGGAACAGAGTTTATTTTCCTAGTAGCTAGCACAGTGCTGTGTTTTGGATTTACTATGACAATAATGTTGATAACACACTGATGTTTTGGTAGTTGCTCAGTAGCCCTTACCCTAAATCAAGGACTTTTCAGTGTCTCATGCTCTGCCAGTGAGGAGGTACACAAGAAGCCGTGAGGGAGCATAGCTGGGACAGATGACCTGACCTGGCCAAAGGGGTATTCCATACCATATAGTGCCAAGCCCAGTTTATAAACTGGTGGAGTTTAGCTGGAAGGGGCTGATCACTGTTTTGGGACAGGATGGGCATCAGTCAGCAGGGGGTGAGAAATTGTACTGTGCATCACTTTGGTTTTTTATCTTATCTCAACCTACGATTTTTTTCTTTTCTTTACAGATTCTGCTCCCCATTACATGAGGGCCAGGGTGGAAAGGGAGTGAGTGAGAAGATGCATGGTACTTTGTTGCTAGGTTAGGTTAAACCACAACAGTATTTCATGGGACTCAAGAAGATTTAACAGCTATACCTTTGCATATTTAGATATATTTTTCTATCTATCTATCTATCTATCTATCTATCTATCTATCTATCTATCTATCTATCTATCTATCTATCTATCTGTGTGTCCATGTGTGTGTATGTGTGAATTGATTTAAATACCCATAGCAAGCATACTATGAATGTTGCCATTCCAGATCCATAATTAAGTCACTGTTGTGACTGTAGTTAATCCCATTGAATCCCTTTGTAAATGTTAAATTATTCAATGATTAAGTGCTGCTAAATCCTTTAAATATAATCCATTGTCTAAGCCTGAGACTCAAATTGGACCTACTTGCAGTTAAGCTCTACCAGGTGTTTAGAAAGCACAATATGAAAATACTGTGACATATAAATGTCACAATAGTATTTGTTTTCATAATTCAAATATATTAAGAAACAAGACTTCCTTTTTTATTCATGCCTTTTCCTCTAAAAACATAATTTAAGCAGCACACTGAAATCCCCAAGCGATTTTCCACATTCAAGTTCAGGAGAGATATGACGAAACTGTTTCTCAACAGATTCCTTTATTGCATCCAAAGAAGTTCAATAAAGCATTGCAATAATAGTTTGAGTGCTATCATTTCAGCTTTAAAGGTACTATGGGAACAATTATACACACCTGTCTTAGCAGCAGGAATACAAAAAATAAATGTAGAAAATAACAACTCCAGAGAGCTTCATCAAAGAATTGGAGGCAGAAAACAGGCTTACAATCACTTTTATCCTAGCCTTGACAGATGACCTGGATTCCAGTCCCAGCAGTGACATTTCTTACCAGCTCAGACTGTGAAAACACGCACTGGAACTACTGTGATTCAAGTGTTGATCTATGAAATGATTCTTTTCCTTTTTTAGAACATCTTCGTGCCTGTGTTGTTACGTTGCAGGTTACTTACAAATGCCCTGGCTGAATAGATGACGTTTACTATGCATCAAGCCTTTCAATATCCTCATTCTAAGAGAAATGTTATATGTTAAAGGCTAAGCTGCAGTATTCAGATGAAACAAAATATCTTTTTGTTTGAAAGATGCTGCCAGTTCTGCACAAACACAGAGGAAACTGTCAAAACACAATCTAGGTGCTACAGTACAGCTACAAAACACAAAAATCCTTTAAAAAGCATGGAAGACATGATTCATGAGACAGTTGAAGAATTTTACTTACATAAGTGCAAAGTAGGGAGTTGAATACGCTTTTACATTTATAAGAGACTTATATTTAGCAAGTAGAATTAATTTTCATTCAACTAATCCATCCTACGTTATGGCATCAATTATTCTACCATTTGTTAGGAAAGGATTTGGTAGATATAAGGACTTTGTCTGCTTTGGGGAAATTATTCTCTCCCCATCACAGTGATTAACTTTCTCATAGAAACTGACAGACCTTATATTGTGGTACATTTCAGGTGTATCTCAAGTCCCAACTCTGACCAAAAAAAACCCTAATAAAACCCTAATAAAATACCTACTAATAATAAACTCTCCTTGCTTAGTTTTAAAATGAAACCTGGGTTTGCAGAATCTGTTTTTGCAGGACTGGGTTTTAGCAGGATTCTCCCTCTACTCATTCTTTAGTTGAATATATTTATAATTTCTGTCACTTCACTGGAGATTAAAATATATTTGCAAATGAGATTCAACATTAACCACTTTTATGATCATACAATCTTTAATCTCTGTGCAATTGACATCTAATTGTTGTCGACACTTAATTGCATGAATTGCTAAATATCCCTTGTGTTAAAGAGCTTGAACTACAGGGCAGTAATATTCAGACCACACTTCCCATGTACCCTCACTTCAGGATCCCAATGCCATCACTGGAGAGAAGATGATTCCTAACCAAGGTGTTCCATGTAACTGTGCAGTAAGTGTTTACTGCTGCTGTTTACACATACAGCCTATAAAAGCTCCTCACTTATGACAACACAAAAGCAACCAAATGCCCATAATGTGCCCATTCTGCTTGACCTATACATAATTGTAGATAATTGTAAAAACATATTGATGAATTCTATTATATACATATTTGGATATGTATAATTTTCCTACTAAATAAATTCTGCTGGTTGCATCTGCTGTGTCATGTTGGAAATGAAGAATGGAACAACCAGAGAACGACACCTTTGGCCTTCAGATGCTCCCTTCAGCCTGTGTGAGGTACTAGTGAAGCACTTGTGATTGTTTGTTTAACATAGTCTGGACATTCCAGACAAGAATGAAATGTTTTGAGTGCCCTTTGAGCTGTGGGGCACATGGTTCTCTCAGAGCTGAAGGGGAAGTTTATTATATGGAAAACATATCATTCCCTCCTCTGATCTCATCAGATATTCAAGTCCCAGTTGTCTTTGGCACTTTCAGCATTATCCCATGTAACTTTTTCATGTATTTATTTATGGGGTTCCCCGTCAGGCCTATACTGCATGCTGCTGCTCACTGTTGTTGCCTGGTAGTGAAGACAGCCTGGCTCTTCATTTGGAAGCCTGTCTAAAGGACAGTCTGGCGAAGCTCTGTGGTGGTCAGGGACACAGTGTTGGCACAGGAGCACAGTTGTCAGGTTGCACTTTGGAGTCTGGGTTAAAGAAGCTAGTTTGTAGGCTCGCCGTCACAGTCACCCCCTGATGTTGCTTGTCTTTTGTATATCTTTTGGGATTTCCCATGGATAAGTCATGTTCAAGAGAAGACATGGTGTTTTTTCTCCTGTGTTACTCTCATGAAGAACTTTAAGACGGCCAACACGCAGAGATTGGGGAGTGACAGGGGGAATTCCTCCCTTCCCTCCTACAGGACAAGACACTATGTATGCTGGATCCTGTATTTATGGTGAACATAGAACATAAACAGACACTTATGTCTAGGTGAAGGATGTGGTTAGATTTTGGAGAGCTTGGCATTATTATAGGTTCACCACATATTATACAGTAACTATTATTATGTCGTCGCTATCAGGGTACTACAAACTACTATTACTATAGTAATTTGATATTATACAGCTTTTAATTTTTATTCTTTTAGCTTTAATTACATGAATCTTCAGCACACTTATAAAATACCAAAACTAATCCAACCCAGGAGGTCCTCAACAAAGAGCAGCTACGACCTCTAGCTTCGTCTATCAAGCAAGCCTCATAACCACAAAACTTCGGCGTTCAGTTTAAATTACCCACAGAGCTCACGGACCATTAAAACACGACTCCAACAACAACGACCACAATCCCCACTCGCCGCCCCTCCCCTCAGCCCTTGACGCACGCGCGGGCGGAAGTGGCGCGCGGCGGGGGCGGGGCCGCGGTCCGCGTGGCGCGGGCGGTGCGCGTGGCGCGGGCGCCGGGATGGAGGCGCAGCTGGAGGTCGTGGAGAAGCTGGAGAGCCTGGCGTTCGAGCCCGGCATCGCCGGCACGGCGCCGGGCGGGGAGCGGCCGGCGGGCACGGAGGACGCACCGGCCCCTCCGGAGGGCGGTGGGGAAGCCCAGGCCCCGCTGCCCCCGGCCGCAGGAGCGCCCCGCTCGCCGTCGCCTGCGGGAGCGCCCCGCTGGCCGTCACCCGCTCGGCTCAGCACGCCCGCTGCCGCTGGGCCCTCCTCGGACTCGGACAGGTGCGTTCAGCCCTGGGGCTCCCCGCTCTTTTAGGCCAGGCCGCTGGTGCTGTGTCTGAGCGCTCCAGAGCCCGGTGTCCGAGCCCTCCCCCTTCCCCCGTGTTTCAGCGTCTGTAGCGCTGCCTTTCCCGTTAAAGACGGCATTTTCTATTATATTTTGCTGGGAGACGTACCGATGCATCAGGACTCCAGAACAGTGCCTGTAAGGGTGTTTGATTTAATGGAAACGTGAGTTTAAGTGGTGGCCTGTGGAGCGCCTTGGGCCACCCGTGCCCGTGCGAGTGCCTGGCTGGACGTACTCCCTAGGGAGCGCTCCTGCGGCACCGGGGGCAACACTTGCGGTGTTACTGCTGAAAGAGCCTGAACGGAGGGTTTCAAGTGAAGAGTCTGCCGACCGGACCTCGTGCTCTCATGTTGGCATCTCATTGCAAAAACTGATTCTCAGTCTGTATGATTTTTTTATAAAACATTCCGTCTTCTGCTTGTGTCAGTGCTTCGATGTTCAGTATATTTGATGAGAGGTAACTTTACTTAGGTGTGGGCTCTCTTGCAGTGTTAGAAACCTGCACACTTTGACAGTTTCGTGTTTTCTTCTTGGGCCAGTACAGCACGATTGGTATGTGCTCCTTTTAACTAATGGAAGCTGAAGTAAACTCTTAAAAATCTCCTCTTAAAGATACAAAACTTCATTAATAATTAATTGGTTAAACTTTGACTTTAGTTGGTTCATAGTTTTACTTGAATATCATTAAGTGATGGAGAGTGAAATTCCTGACTTCCAGGGGCTTCACCTATATGTACTGTTTTTTACTTCGAGAACCTGCTGCACTGATGAACATTAAAGATAAAATCTTGATAGCTTTAACTTAGCTGTCTGAATGTATCTTTACCTTTGTTTTGCCTTTTTTTTTAACTTCTTCCCCTGATTGGTCTCTGGTAGTCTGACTGATTTTTTTTTTTCCCCTCATGATTTTTTTTTTTCTTTCTCCTATATAGATTTCGTTCCAGGAGGCCCGTATTTGGCTTTTTCAAAAGGTTTATTTGGGAAAGTGCTCTTATTTTTTTGTAATTACTATGAGCATTTTTTGGACTAAAGAACGCAACAACAGATAATTGAAAGCTATCCATTTACTTGTGAAGGAGACTGTGGTATTACAAGAATGTAGAAGGGAGCATTTTTTTAATTTTATTTATCTCTGCTAAAAGCAACATGTTGACATGAATAAGGACTGGTTTCTTAGTGAGCTCTTTACTTGAAATATAACGAGTCTAAGAAAATAAGCGTCTCTTACTCATATATCAGCGTGAAATACTGAATTACTAATCTGTGTGAATATGTACTAGGGGATTTGGGCAGACCATGAATTATGAAACTAATCCCTTTTATTTACAAAAATTAGAATTTTTTTCCCCTTCATCTTGCAGGATGCATTGCTTACAATAAGTATTTTCTTGCCTTTCACTTAGCGTTATTCTAATGTTGGGATTGTACAAGAGCAGTGACTTTGAGAAGTCAGTATTCTAACTCCCATCTTTGTTATTCAGTGATACGGATTCAGATAGTTCATCAACTACATCCTCCTCTGTATCTTCACTAGTATCTGATGAAGACGATCATCCGTATGAGAAGGGTAACAGATCTTACTGTGTTAAAACAAAAGATGAATTACCTATTGACGTAAGTACAATGTGGTATCTTTTAAACCTTCTCTACTAAGCCAACCTAAAGTATCTGTTTTTCAGTCACTCCTACTACGTCAAGATGGGGGATAGAATCAAAAGAGTAAAAAAGAAAACTCTTGGGCTGAGCTAGAGACAGTTTAATATGTAAAGAAATAGGCACACACACAAACAAAGCAAAACAAGAAATTAATTCACCACTTCCCATGGACAGGCAGGTGTTCAACCATGCCCAGGAAAGCTGGACTCCGTCACATGCAGCAGTTACTTGGGTATACAAACACCATCACTCCAAATGTCCTCCTCTTCCTCCTTCTTCCCCCAGATTTATATCCTGAGCATGATGCCATATGGTATGGAATATCCCTTTAGTCGCTGCAAGTCAACTGTCCTGGCTGTGTCCCCTCCCATCTCTTTTATACCCCCAGCTTCCTTGCTGATGGGGTGGTATGAGAAGCAGAAAAGACCTTTATGCTGTGTGAGCACTGCTCAGCAATACCATTTCTGTATTATCAGCACTGTTTCCAGCACAAATCCAGAACACAGCCGCATACCAGCTACTGTGAAGAAAAATGACTTTACCCCAGCCAAAACTACCACAGTTAGTAACTTCTCTTATTTTTTGGGTGCATATATTAAGGAACTATTTCAGAAACTTCTTGCTTTGAAGTATAGGATTGGCAGATATTGCTTATAGTATGGCAGAAGGTACAGTTTACCATTTTGAGATTTAGGATCAAAATTATAACTTCCTTTCTGCTTGTCTTTGGCCTTTGAATTGCTTTCACAAAAGTGACTCAGTTAAGTCTTAGCAGTGAAATTGATTTAATGTTGGAAAACTCACTGGCATGTAGAAGGTTGTGGTGTTTCTATGTGAATACATATCTGGAGCTTAATTATGTACTATAACATCTGGGAAAATGTTGACCTTATTTATCTTTGAGTTGCTCCATATGCCTTTGCCAAGCAGTTTTGTTAGAGTGAAGATTATTAGGTGAAGTTTTGATAAAACAGATTAGGATTCTTCTCTTCTGTTTCTGGTAGTGGCCTTTGAAAGTGCAGTTTACTGCTAAGATTAGGACTCTACCTCTGAATTCACAAGATGTTGAATTTGAAAATAATGCTTACTCTAGTTGCTTTGTATTCTGTATAGTTCATATTGAATTCACAGCAGTATAGTATATACATACACATCTTAGTTTATGAGTAAGTCAGAGTTAGATGATGAGTTCAGTGTTAATCAGCCTTTGATAGTAGATTTTGATCCTTACATTTGAGGAAAAAGTTTAATTTGAATATTGTGTAGTACTCGTTTTTGTATCTGAAGTTAGGCTCTTTTTTTTTTTCCGAAAGCGTTCTCTGATTATCCTCTGGTAACAAATGCAACTTTTAGCTAAAATTAATTTTCTTTGTATAGGTTGTTTTGATCTTTACATCTTCTGTAATGGTCCAAGTCATGATATAAATGGACAGATAACTGTTTTGCCAAATCAGATGATACACATCTGTTGTATTTCATGCTGTATTGTCTCTTGCTGTGTACATTTTTCTTCTACCATGCATTGAATATAATTGCAAGTTGTCTTATTTTTTGATTACTGATTAATCATTGTGTTGTACATTGAGCTAAATTTATCTAACTTGAAAGTTCAAAAAATTGAATGAAATGCCTGTCAGTTGTTGGCTTTCTCGGGTTAAATAAAATTGACTTCTACTTCAGTTGTAATGGAAATATGTAGAGAAGTGTCTCTGTAGGAAAGGTGTCCTCAAAAGTGGCATTCCCCCAGGAGAAGTTCATTTGGGATGATTCTGAGAGGGGCAAATCAAACTAGATTTTTTTAAATAAAATCTTCGGAATGCTAGGAGATTTTTCACAATTGTCAAATTGCTGCAGTGATGAAGTGATGAATGTCTTGGTGTGATATTATATTCTGAACTTTGACTTGATGTTTTCAGGAACTACCTCCTGTTGAAGACTTATCAATAATTCTACCGGATAACGTTGAACTGAAGCTCTTTGGGACAGTGTCCGGCATTATCGAGCAGCTAGGTAGGAAATATATATTTGCTTTGGTTTTAATTAATGTAATTTCTGTATAGCTCTGCGTTAATTGTGTACTTAACTGTTCCTGCAAAGTATCAGTACTGCAGTGTTGGATCTGTGGTGTTAGTGGGTTGCTGAATGAGAACTCAGACTAGCAAATGACATTTGTGTTGAATTACCTTCTAGTTGGCTTACGTGATACTAGGACTACTATGCTTGTGTTTCTATGTGACTTTCACGTTTACTTTTTTCATTAGAAAGCCTTTTTTCCACAGTGTATTTAATGATTTTTATATTGATTCTGGTAACAGTTATTGTATTTTAAAGAAAATCTTCCAGTGGTATGGGCTATATTTGAATTGTCTCTGAACATATAGGAGTTGTGTAACTGAAAGCACAGATGCAGTACGATGCAGTCCCAAGTGCTTGCTTGTTAATATACAAGGACAGGAAAAGGACTTGTTTCTTTAGTGGTGCAGGTTCTTTTTATTTATTTTTATCTTTATTCATCCTGCTTCTGGTACCTTGACCGAATGAAAGCTGCCCATGTCAGCAGTCATAGGATAGTATGACTAACATGATTTATAGGTGCTGGAGGGTAAACTTAAAGGGATTGAGATACACAATAAATGTAAGCTTAACTGCAGGCAATAGACATTCAGGGATCTTTTCTGATCTGCATGGAACCTCAGTATTTGGTATATGAAATCAAAGTTTTGCTGAAGCTGATATTATTAAAACAGCCATAGTATTCTTGTATTTAAGCTATTTCAGGTGTTCTGTTCCACTTGAACTGCTTTCAAAGCAATTTGCTTATGAAAATTAGAAATTAAATTCAATTTTGAAGTTAAAGTATTTATGTTAAATGAAGTACAAAAGAAAGCAAATAGCCTTTGCTATTAATTGTTCTTCTATCGTAAAAGACTTCAGGTAATACAGGCAATTCTTTTACAGTATTTTTATTAGTGGTGTTAGTTTAGAGTTAAATTTAATTTCATTCATTTGCAGGAAGCTGCTTTGAGGGTATGGAAGGTAGTAATCAGGTTTTTTGTTCTACTCTGCCCTTTCTTGCTTATTGATAATAACGGGGACTTCAAGAAGGTTGTCTTCAGCTAAAATGGTAGTTTGAAAACAAGTTTAAGAAAAAAGTTGAATCATAATTGCTATTATTCTTATTTTTGGTCTAATATGTGAAGGTATAAACAAACCTGTTTTAAAGACTTCAGTTTTGAAAACTGTCTTTAATTTTAGTCCTCACTGGTGCGTATAATCTTTTAAAATCCTGTCAGTTTACTAACTAGTAGGTTAATTCTTCAGTCTGCATCCTACTTTATGTAATGAAAATATATGAAGTGTTGAATTTAGATTTGTTGGTGAAAGTTAGAATACAAGCTAATAATCATAATGAATTAAAGCCGTAAGAATGCCATAAACCTCCAGGATATCTGTGATTATTTTCCTGCTTTTACTACCTTGCTTTATGACTTCTCATTCTACATATTTTTGCTTCTTTTCAGTTCTTCTGTAAACAGGTGTCTGAGTGGCCTCAATTTCAATTGATTTGTGGCCATATTAGGGACTCTGCCAGCTAATTGGGGGTTGTTTTTTGATTTTTGAAATAGATTAATACCTCTGTATACCAGGTTTTTTTATTTTTTAAACTGGATTGATACCTCTGTATATCAGGTTTGTATCTAGGGTGAGGGAAATTGAGGTCTCATTTGGAAACAACAAATACTGTTCTGGCGCAACAATCAGCATTCTGAACTTTTTCATTCTCTTTGATGTATCTCAGAAGTCTCTGCTGTTCTCCTTAGCAAGCTTCCAGGTTCATCAGTCTGCAGTGAGTGATACTTTTAAGTTTGGTATTTGATACTGTGAGGTAAATTTGAGGCTAGAACAGTATAGGTTCATGCTTGCTCTGCTCTAGCTAAAAGCAAGATGACAGTACTTTCTGTGAACTTCTGCTCAGTGTATCAGAATTTTCCAAAACTTTTGCTGTGTTTTGCTTCAAGGTACTTAAAGAGAAGAGAAATATTCGCTGTGTGAGTTATAGCCTAGAAAGTAAACAGCTTTGGTGTATATGAGAAACCTGCCCTACCGCTGCACTTTGGGCCCTGCAAGAGAAGAAGCTGAGGATTTAGGGTGGGTTGGGGTAGGGGAAACTGTAAGTCTGATAGGCTATAGGTGATACTGCTTCTCCTAGGTTTCATGGGACTGGCATGACTTAGATTTTCAGAATATTTTCTGTAGCCTACTGAGGACTGTCTGATGAATCAAGGTGAGAACATTCTCAAGACTTTTTGGTATCTGGTTTTTTTGTTTTGTTTTGAGGGGTTTTTTTTTGTGTGTATGTGTTTTGTTTCTTGGGTTGTTTTTTTTTGTCGGATTTTTTTTTACTCATGAGGTTTAAACAACACACTGAGTTCTTTCACTGTGTATTTTATCTTGCAGGTAGGCACAAAAGAAATTGATTGCCCAAATTCTCTTGAAATTCAGTGAACTACTAAGCCTTAGCATTGTCACATACTAGTTTGACGTGTTCAAAGGTTTTTACAGATTGCAATTATAGCAAAACTTGACTTTTAGCTTGATGACATTTTAAGTCCTGTCGTGTAAGTTTAGCAGTGATAATCTTGTTAGTTTTTGATAGAGTCTGAGTGGCACTAAACACTTGAGTGACCTTATTTGCTGATTGGGAGGCATTGAGAAGGCTTATGTGAGCATTCTGTTGTTTTAGAGGTAGAGAAGTTTACCTTCAGAATCAGAATTTTTGAATGTAATGCTGCTAGGCCTTTACATTGACAGCTTTAAGCACAGTTCCTCCTGAATGTAAAGGAAGACCTGGTATTTCTGTAGACTAAAGCAACAAATGCAGACTACTACCAAAGAAGAGTGATCTACTATAAAGATTTCAGTAAAGAATAAGAATTATATCTCAGAATCTGGAAAACCTAAAAAGCCTGTATATCAGATCATGTATTTAATGAAGAAAGAACATGCCTCTGTGTCCATTTATAAGTGTTTAAATCCACTAAGCGTTAAGATTTCATATTTTGAGCTACTAAAGTGACGTGCTTGCTCTGACTATTCATACCATCATTAGTCATTGGTTAGTAGTATGAGACTTATATGACGTTAAATTGCAGAAATGTATTTCAGGTTGTGTATGTGCATACGTAAACAACATCATCAGTTGCTGCTGTGAATGAACTGCCATACAACTTGTGTGTTCTTGTTCTGATTCTTAGGACTTACTAGGGAAAGCTATAGTGAACAGCAGTCTCCATTCTTTTTTCTGAGGAGAATTTTATTTGGAATACAAAGGCACAATATATACCTGCATCTGCACTCAGAAAAACCCCAGATTATTTCTGCTATGCATTTAATGATGAAACATCCTGGGTAAATGCAACAGATATCTTGCACACACATATCTGAGACTTCTCTTTTGTACCTGTCATCTGGTCTCTTTTACTTCTTTACACCAGAGAAAAATAATTATGTAAACATTGTAAATTTTACCATTCATATATCACTGGAGAAGGGATGTATGATTTTAAGTAGTTTCGTGTGTGTGCAAGAATTTTCGATTGCAGCGCTATGAACTTTAGTAGACGAATAATGGCGTGGTTTGTTTTTTGTACAATTAACTACATGCTATTGAAACATAAAGTTCTAATTGATCTTTTTCTTTCCATTTTAGTAATAATTGAATCACTGAGAGGCCTACCTCCAGTAAATGAGGAGAGCGTAATTTTTAAAGAAGATCGGCAAGCAGCAGGAAAGGTGTGTGTAAAGTAAAAGCCTTTTATTAAAAGTATTCTTTAGTGCTCCAAAAAGTAGAGTTGAAATTGATTAAATGAAAGATAATGTTTCCTTGATATATAGTTTTTCTTTATGCTTTTGACTCTTGCTATATTCAACCACTTTTTTAATCTCAAGAATTCCTAACCTGGAATTCAGTGCATCCTTACAGAATTATAATGTCTAGTGAATTCCCAGTATTTGATGAGGGTGCTTGTGGAGAGGTAGGGGTTGCTTTCAGATGTATGATGTCTTGGAATAACAGGCTGTACTCTCTTACTGCCAGATAAAGGCGAAGGTTAGAGTGAAGTGTCATGAAAAATGGGGAATGTTTACAACTCTGTGCTCTGCTGTACTGGTTTAAGGCCAGTGAAGAATGTTTGCTGAGAGGGGTGTTGCATTGAATTTTCTATATTTTCTGTGAAAGGAAAACCATCATCTACAATAGTTACTACTACAATATCCCTGAATGCTAGATGGGAGTGAAACAAACTCAACCTGAATTGTGGATGTTCTGTACAACATGGCAGAATTCTCTGCTCTCCCTGGAATTGGGGAACAAGTGGTAACTGACGTAAAGGCATCTTGAAAAGATGACCTTTGAGGAAAAAGTGATCAGGAGATTATTCCAGGTGTAAGAGATTTGAAAGCAAAATGGACACAGAAGAATAGAGATTTGACAAAAGGAAGGATTACTAAGGATGTGAGAACTTACTTTTCCACATTATAACAAATGTGGAAATTAGCTGGGGAAGTATACTGTCAAACAAAATTTTGGTAATAAAACTGAAGCATGAAAGGAACTTTATTTGATGCCACATTTTCTACAATGAAATTAGCTATCTATTCTTGGTGATTTATTTAAGCATTTTAATTTTTTTTCTTTCAGATATTTGAGATATTTGGTCCCGTCGTACATCCTTTTTATGTGTTAAGATTTAACAGCTCTGAGCATATCAAAGAAAAAGGGATTAATGTGCAAGATAGCATGTATTTTGCTCCATCAGTGGAGGACTTCACCCAGTATATATTTGCAGAGAAACTACAAAAGTGAGTCTGATTTCTTTTCTAATCTGATTATCATGTGTTTTTTAATCTAGCTAAAAATACTGGATTAAAGTTTGGTCTTGGGTGAGATTGATACTAAACTGTTTATTTCCTTTAGATATTCTCAACCATGTTGTAATTACAAGATTGTACTGTTTTGCCTTTCAGAACAGTAGAGAGTAGCTGTAAACTGCAAGCTTTCAAAGTGTTATAATTACTAAAGTTCAGCTTCTTGTTGAATTTAATATATTCAGTTTACTTTTTTTTATACTGCTGTGTTACATAAAATATCATAACCAGAAAAAATTTCATTGATAATTCCCCCATGCCCCCTCACACACATATACATAAAACAGTTTTGCAAGCTGAACTGTCCACATATTGTTGTTCTTTGGATTCTTGTTTAGTTCCAGAACTGATAATAAACTTGTTGGCATTCTGAACAACTTTGTTGTTATTTACTATTTTTAGTTCATGTTACTAGGCCAGAATTGAAATCTGTTTATCAATAAAACTATTAAAAAGTTGGAGTATAAAAATTCTAGATGAAAATTACCTACTGTAAATTTGTGAAAGAGGAGGGATTTGAGTGCCAGTGTAGTATGATGCTCAGAAATTCCTCAGTAGTGTTTGTGCATCCCAGCCTGCCTGAGGAAAGCAGCATGTATGAATAGGACTTGATGCCGTTTAAAGGGAAGTGTATTCAAAGACACAGACAAAGAAATAAAGCATAATAAATGACAACTAGATATTAATGTTCTAATTATTGATGAATAATTTTATATATATAGGTTAAAATCCTTTGTCATAAAGGTGGCTTAGTTTCTGTTTGTCAGGATTCTCAGTTTCTCATCTGACTTGGGTTGGTTAGTTGTCTGCAGTCATTACAATTCTGCCCATATTCATACTGAATGATTTTTTCCTTAGTCAGGCATGTGTGGCCAGGCCTGCAGGACTCTTTTTTTTTTTTTTTAATTTCTCATTTCTGTGTGAGCAACAAGCATATTTTTTTCCTTTCAGTGAGGCCAAAAATAGATCAGTTTCTTGCTCTGATGCTTGTTTGTTTTTCTGCAGCATTTTGATGCCAGCTGGTCTTTGATTTGCACTATTAAACTTTGTTGCTTAGCTCGGTAACTGCACAGACTTTAGTCATCTGCTTGCTGCATCAATAACTGTGTACTGTACTCAGCATCTGAGATGGGAGACTCATGTTTTAGTCTGTTGCATGCTTTGGAAAAAGTTTTGGAAACCATTTGTCTTTTGGTAGTACTTCGTTGTCATACGTGGCAAAAATTGAAAACTAGGCAAGATATTTCAGACTGTGGCTTACTAGCACAGCTGAGCAGTGCATCAGACATTGCTTCTTGCCTCGATTAAAATGAGCAATGTGAACACCTGTGTAGTCTGACATGACCCATAATTTCTGAATCATTTGACTAAAGTTACATTTCACTGAAACTATTTTATTTCTGGGCTTCATCACTATAATTTCTTAAGCTCTTATGAGGCATTTGGTACTATTTGTTGAAGATGCCTTTTCACAAAGTAGGTGTCATTAAAAATGGATAAAAATTTTCTGATTTCGGACCTATGCTGTAATGTCTGTCTGAAGGAGCCAAGATGGCACTGATAGTAGAAAAGTTGAGCTTTGGTCAGTGCTTCACAAGAAGGCTTTTGGACCTTAGCAGATTGTAAATTTGATGACCAATAATTTTTATTATCTGCTTTTTATTAGTTTGACGGTATACACACCAGATTGTGGAGTATTAAAGGCTTAAAGTTTTAAAACTGCTACTGAAAACTGTGATGGTACTTTGAAAATGAAAGATAAAGATCTGAAAGAAACATTAAGTTTGAAGCTTTTTATGAAATCTGAAATGCAATCTGCTTGCATTGTGCAAAGTTGAAGTGCTATGAATAAGCCTTACACTTTATGGAAAAGTAAAGTGTAGTGTAAAACTTACTGAATGCAAAACAATTTGTTGCTAAAAATAGATAAGCTTATGTTCATGATTCCTCTGAGTCACCTTTTGTTAGACTTCCAGATCTTACTTCAGAAATATCTTGACTGTGGAAGTCAAAAAAGTACTATATTGTTCTTTAAAGAAGATTACTAAGTTCTTTGTGGTATGAAAAGTGGTTTGTGTTTTGCTGAAATGGGCAAGGTTGCCTTGGGAGAGTGAGATAAGCTGTGTGAAATTAAAAGGTTTAAATTTTGCAGGCAGTCATTGCAGTGAACTGCCTCAATTCAGATTCCAAACAATTTGGGTTCAAAAGGATGTGTTAAAAGAATATTGATCAAAGCTTAATATTGGCTGTATGAGATGCTTAGTCATCACTCAAAGCAGGAAGATTTTTCAACTGAAGTAGTAAGTTAACATATACATTACTATTCATTTAGATCATCATGGCTAGGCTTTGTGAATGAAGATTTGGGAAGGGCTCTACCCACATTTGCTACAAGCACGTTGATGGCTAAAGAGGCCAATGCGAGATAGACAAGTCGGGTTGCAAAAGGCACAACAGAAAGACTCCTTGGATGGTATTGGCAAGACACGATTCTTTCTGCGTTGTCTTTTCTCCTCGAGAGTGATCCTGTGTGCGTTCTCCACAGAAGCAGCAGCGTGTCTCCTTAGCGTGGCGCGACCCGGCCGCCGTCTGAGCGCGGCGCCTATTCATTTATTTAGATATAATGCTAAGAAACAAATACCTCTCTGGAAACAGACACTTCTTGGTGTACAAGATCTGATACCTTGAAAGTATTACCCTTCCTTCATGTGGATTGTCTGATTTGTGTTTGGGGTTGTTTATTTGGTTTTTTTGTTTTTTCTTAGCGAGAAAGGTTCAGATGCATCTTGGAAGCATGACCAAGAACCACCACCTGAGGTAACTATAGTGGGTTTTTTATGTTTATAGTTTTTTGGTTACACAAGCTATATGTAAAAAAAATTCTATGCAGAGTAACTAATTAGCAGGCTTATTTTTTTTTTTATGCAGATAGGAGTTGGATGTACCTTTTTATTGAAAGAAAAGTTCATGCTTTTCTTGGAGAGGTCTCATAGTAAGTGTAAAAAGTACTACCTGTCTTTTTTTACTTGCTTTTTGCAGTTGGGGAAAATGTATATTTTTTTATTCACTTCCTCTAGTCCTTCAGGCAGTTTTTCAGCCAGGGCACCATGAACCTGCCCATACCACAGTTGGACAGCATATCCAGAAGGATACTGTGAGGGGCAGTACAGTCCTTATCTGAGACTAGATGTTCTGGCTTGAAGGAGAGATGTTCTGACATGAACTTTTTTCTCAAAGAATGCTTGTCTGTCAGTTCTCACTGTAAATTGCTTTCCTTTCTTGGTGAGACATCATCTCACAGAGAATCATAATTTGAGAATAAGGAATTGCTTAGGAATTGGACTGTATGTATGTTATCAGTAGAGCTTTGAAAGGCTGTGTACTTAGAAACTTTTGGCTAGTCTTAGCTTTCTTTTGTTCAACAGTTTTCTAGTGGTGATGATACAAAGTGTGCTTACTGGCTAATGGTGAGCTCTTTTGTTTCTTAGTCATGTTTTAAAAACTGTTCAGGGCATAGCTTGTAAATGTGTAAGTTTGTAGGAACCTAAGAAACTTTAAAATTTGACTAAATACAGTGAAACAGTCAGATTTTCTACGGATACAGATTAATTGCTTTTTCCAAGGTTTGGTTTTTTTAATGATTTTTCTTAGTTTTACTTATAATACTCTTACCTTCAGGTTAGAATCTGGAGGTACAGGGGAAACTTCAGGTTTGCTGTACTTCAGCAAGGAAGAAGGTTTGAACAAAATCGGTGAAACATGGGCAGGCAAACTTGCTTGCTTTTTATGACATCTTTGTTTTTGTGGCTGTTCTGATTTTTTGATCTGTCTGTGTGCTCTGTTTTGGAAAAAATCCACATCTAACATCTTGTAATCCCCAATTAGAATAATCTGTGGTTAGTTCTAGCAGTCAGAGTGTACACCAGGCTATCCAAACTGTGACAACTGATGAGTTGATAGAAAGTAGCTTTTGCTGCGAAGGTAATAGCTGTTGACAAGGGTGCAGATTAAATTTTACACTAGTGATGCTTGAAATTGTCTCTTACAGTCAGACTCTTAGACATCTCAGCTTGCAGCTGAATTTATAACTTTTCTGGCTAGCCCCTATGGTAAACTGTGTGCAGTTGCTGGAGTCAGGTTTTTTTGTGATACTGTGAGGCTTTATTTTTGTATGAATGTTAAATTAACCCATATTAGGCTTTTTTTACTTGCTACCTTATATGGTAAGCATTCCTTTTCTGACAGGCTCTTAATTAACCCGGCTTAACTGTAAACTTGCTAGTACAGTCTTTTCCAGCCTTGTTTTTGGGGTCATAGGGTGACAAAGTGTGATCTGTATGCTGCAAGGCTGGCAGGAGCAGACAACTGAAATTTTTCTGTGACGTGGCTTTTATGGAATGTTACATGGAAAGTAGGTAACAGTAAATGGTACCTATTGCTGTTTATTATTTCTGCTCTACGGGAATATGGTGTATTGAAGTCCTTAGAAAAAACAGGAGTTAGTGAAAGATTTTATGTTATGGTATGTATCATCTTGCTGTATTCCTTGTGGCTTTTTTTGAGTAAGTATGTAATGCAGTTATGTAGAAGAGGCAATAGTTGCATTCAGAATTAACTTTTATGTGGCTTTTTTTAGTAGTGTTCTGCTGCATGGTTTTGGAGACCCATGCTCTGTGCATACTGTAAGCAGTAAACCTCCTGCTTTCAGAATTGGAAAGGGAAGGGTGGGAACCAATCCTACCCCTTTAAGCCATATGAGTGAGCTGTTTTTTGGGGAACTAATTAATGCTGACAGATTTCTTCTCTGTCACTGATAACGCTTCCTCATTCTAAATGTAAAAGGTAACAAAACCTTGTATAACAAGAAGAAAATGCATTGACATTGAATCTATTGTAAACAACAGCATTCCTCAAAGCTAAAAATTCTTTTGGAATAACATTGCTATTGCAAGTTTAACAGGAATTTTGTTATTAAATACACTACAGAAAATTCCAGTTTAGTGACAATTTTAGACTAGACTTTTTTTTGATGTTTAAAACTGTGCTGAGTTATGTATTGGTTGTCAAGTTAATTTTTACTTATTTTAAAAATTCATATTTTAATTCACCCAGTCTTCAGTTTGCCCTTCAAAAGCTTTTCTTGGCAGTAACTAGCCAGCTCCTTCAGAGTTTCCCAATTCCTTTCTAACTAACACCTACACAATCAAAATTTTTTTGTTCAGTACTTGAATATTGCTCTTTTAAGGAAAACTAGACAGATTAACTGAATCTTGTATTAATTGTCTTATGAGAAATTTCTTGTGCTGAGAAGCCAGCTGATTTCTTTTTTTTTGACCAGGTCTTGGATTTCAGTGATGATGAAAAAGAAAGAGAGGCAAAACAGAAGAAAAAGAAGCCTGAAAGCGAAGGAAGGAAAAAACTCAGATCAGAAACAATTCCAAGTGAGTGAATGCTATGGGAGAATGCTTTTTGTCATTTTTCCAAACTGAGTTTGGAATGCCCATCTACATTTATCTTAATGATTGATTTTTCATACAGTTAATCAGTATTTCTGTGCTTTTCAAAGTTATATTTGTGAATTTGTGACTACATTCTGTATTTTATTAGAAGAAAAAAGTTATTTTCTGTTAAAACAGAAATCTCGTGGAAGGGAAGCAGCAGAACAGTTGTCAGAAGAGAGTCAAGGACTCTTAGAACAGTGTTAGACACAGTGAGGATACAGAACAGGTGCCATTTGGAGTTTAGAGCTTGCTTATTACAGGGGTTGTTTGGGCCCAAGTTCACCTAAAGCCTTTGAGTGCAGGGCAAGATAGATGAAGGCCATGTGCAAATTTTGGAAACTCACTTCTTGGGAAATCAGGGAGGAGGACCAAGTCTTAGATGGGGAATTTATTCCTCTGTCTGAAAAGGAAGCTCTTCCTCCTATGGCATATAAATACTCCCCTAAAAAAACTTACTGGTGTAGCTTGCTGAGAACCTCTCTGTTCACCTCCTGCAGTCATTAGATAAACAAACCTGTGTATAGGTTTTCATAATAGGAAGGTGCAGAAGGCTATTCATTTCTCCTGCTGTTGTCATACCTGTTCCAGGTGTATGCTTGCATCTGTGCTCTCTTTGCAATAACCAAATTTTCCTTTCTCGTCCTTACTTAAAAAAAAACACCATGGTTCTGTCTTTGATTTTCTAGGACAGAACTCCTGTGAGTTTGCTGCTCTTCCATTTTAAAGCTGATATACATTGTGCCCCACTCAAATCCTCTTCTCTTGATCTGGGAAATGAGTAACTATCCTTTAATGCTTTTTGTACAGTGCGACCCTCCCTTGTATCATTTAAATAAAGCTGCCATCTTCCTTGGACTGGCTTTTGCCATATGGTTTTGAAGTTTTCCCTTAAGAGAAGGATCTGAATTTTACTGTACTTCCTCTTCATTGCTGATGTGTTTTTTTCCTCCTGGTTTCTGTTTATCTAGCATATGGCATGTTTTACACCACATCCTTGTTCTTCTAGCTTATTGCAGACCTGTCTTTGCCTAGGGCTTGCTGAGACTGCTACTGAACTATGTTATGTTCTGTAACTGAGAACACAACAGGAAGAACTGCCACACTGTGTCAAGGGAGATGTGTTATGATTTGTTGGCATATAAAGTGAAATTGTGTGCAATTTGCTTTGGCTATAGAATTAAATAACAAGGATATGTGACAAATTGAGACAAAAACTCAGTCTCAGTTGGAATTTACTTGGTTGCGTCTTCATAAAACTCTTGAGTATATTAAAGTTGTCTCATTGTTATAGTGTTTGCTAGGAGAAGAAAGAACAAAAATACCCATTCAAGTACCTTCACTTCAGTGCTTCCAAAAGACCTTCTTGTACCAAAGGAGTTTTAAGTCCTAATTCCTCATGAAAATTAGTAGGAATTTTGGTATCCAGGTACCTTTCCAGACTTAGCCTTTCGGAGATGAAAATGTTTCTATGTAGTCTAGTGCCAAGGATTATGTTCACACAAGTGTTTAAATTTCAGTGATCTTATGTGGTGGTATATCCTTGAATACCTTGTTGCTTCCAGCCCTAAAATCCTTTTGAGTTCATGTTTCAGTTTAAATTCTATGACTAAACGTTCTTTTTTGAACATTTGCAATATTTTGGTGCTCTTCATTTTTTCCCATTAAAGCTTTTCTTATATTTATATAAAGAAGCAGTACATTTGTTATGAACCTTAAATATATGCTTAAAATGACCTGTAAAGGGAAAAATTAATCTTAAAAAGATGAATGCTGAAAGCTAATTAGCTGAAGGTACAGGTTGCCCTTTCACTGGTAGAGTAAGTTAATTTTAATAATTTGAGCTTGAATAATTTCAAGCCATTTGTGTCCTGTGGTGTAATACCAACTCAGGACTGAAAGCCATATACTCCTTCAGGGTAATACAGTGTTGAGTTATCTTTAGCTTTAAAATGTGTTGCTTTTAAATCTTGGTTTAAATGAAAGCTTCCAAAATACTCAAAATTTGAGTGTTCCTATGATTCATTTATACAAATGAAAAGCCTGGAGGGAAAGAGAGATTTCTTTTTTAATGATTGAATTTGCAGCCCTCGGGATCGTCCTTTTTGTGTTCTCTAATCAATCAAAATTAGTTACTAAACAGTAGACTTGCCAGTATTATTTTGTTGTTTATGTGTTAGTTTTAAGTATTTTTTGTTGATAAGAATACTTTTTGAATTTCCTTGACTTCAGCTTGGAAGATTTATGAGGACTAAACTTGATCTTTCCAAAATAATACTACAGCTGTGTGTTTTTGTGGTTTTTTTTGTTTGTTTATTTTTTTAGGTGAGAAGAAAGGATTTCACCAGTCAACACAGAAGCCTGCTTCAAGTTATTCAAGGGGATATTGTGGCAGAGGGTTTGCCAGGCATTCACTTCCTCCTCCATCAGGCCCTCGAGGGTTTTGGAGACCGCAAGTAAGACCACCACAGCTGTACTCTTCAGACAGGAGGATACACCAGGAATCGCCAGTGTTTCCACAACGTTATAGAAGAGAATATCCAATGATGCAGCAGTATCCCTGTCCTCCTCCGGGCTTTGGTTCTGTCAGTGACGTGCATCAATTTCCCCCTCTGCTTTCCAATACGAATATGAATTGGACAGGCCCAAACATGTACAACTCGTCATACCCATTTTTACCACCTCCTCCTCCGCTGCCACCTCCCCCTCCTCCTGATAGCCATCCTTCCCAGTTCAGACCTTACTAAGTTTCCATAAATGTGCATACAGAACATTGCAGTATACAGGACTACCAAGACTGTATTCCCTTATTTTGAAGATACTTTTACTGCAGCTGTAGAACAAATGCAGAATTTTGTACTTTGTGGGACGGTCACAGAAAATTATTTTTTTCTATATATGTTTTCTGTTTCAAAAAAGAAAATTATAAAAATAACTGAATATTAAATAATTGTTTATTTTTATAATATCTGTTCCTTTGAAATGATAAATAAAAACTTTTTGGAGACTGGTATGTAGTGGAAATTTGTTTTGTAATAAATGTGAGTAGTGATGAGGATATGTCACATAAATGGTGTTTTAATATTTTTAGAATGGTTGTATATTGCTATGCTAAACAATTTTTCTCAATTTCTGCAAATTTTGAAACCTACTCACATGGGAACTAAAAAGCTGACATCTAAATTTTAAGACGGGTTTGCCACTGTTTGTTTAAGGCATAAACTGTTATCCAACTTTTAATACTACATTAATTTAGTATTAACTAGAAGACTGGATCTGGGTGGTCTTTTTTTAAAATAGCTGGAGTAGCTAGATCTGAAATTGGACCAGCGGCTGAATTACTATTTCAGGTTTAGTGTCCTACAGTGGTTGTAGAAGATCAACCTATTAATGAAATGTTTTGCATTTAATTTAGAATTTAAAATGAGCATAATTTCTCTAACTTGTCTTTGCTCCTAACACAGAAACGCCTGTAGATACCTACTAGAGTATCTAGAGTACCTAAGTCAGCCTTTTGGGGAAGGAGTCATCAGTCAGGGAGAGAAAGTGTGTCTTTTCAGATTTCCCTTGTTTAAATTTGTAAATGCAGATGGTACTAGGTTGCTGCTTGATTGTCCTTACAGTCAGAACTGTCTCCAGAAATTACAGGGTTCATCAACTCTTCCAGTTTGTGCTTAGGAGGAAGGTGAAATTGTCAAGGGCCACTTGGAATAACCTTCACATATCCAAAGGGCCAGTCTTACAATTGCACTTTATTAGTCTCTGTGGAAGCCACTTTAGTATACTTAAGTAACGATATTGATAAATCTAGAACTACTCTTTCAAAGGTTCGCAACTGAGAAGGTTGTATAGATCTCAGGTTATGACAAGCAGGTACTGTACAGTGGCAACAAATAGTTTCAGGACAGCAGCACTCCAGACATCAGTGTTAAACTAAGTTCCTGCAGATTATCTTTTTGTAGTAAAAAGAATGTCCAATTCTAGTCTGTTGCAAATGTTTATGTTTCGGGGGGAAAGAGAAGGGGATGAATTTCTGGTGAAGGGGATGAATTTCTGACTATCTAAACTGTAATCCAGCTATTCCCATTCCCACAGTGAGTAAACTCACTACAGCTTCATGACTGGTTTAGCAGACTTGCTTTGTCTAAGCTTTTGCTTGATTGACATGGAGCTTTCTTTTGACTTGGTTTAGCCATAACAGCAGTTTGTTAACAACCAGGTGGCTGTGATGAATTTGTTTTAAATGTACTTTTTTTTCTATAGTGTACCCACAGGTTTTTGCATGGATAATTACTCTGTGTAGAGAGTAGGGTATTTGTGGGTTTGTTTGGATAAGATAGAGGAAGAGAGACCTGACATAACAGAGGCTTCAAGCATCAGTGCAGGATAAAATGTAGAGGAGTACCTGGGATGGCAGGACATGCAGAGTTGGCACTGGAGACCTGGGTTGCAAACTCCTCCCCACTTGTTGGTTGAAGAAGATAAAAATATGTTTTGATTATAACGGAGAGGAAAAGTATATATTGTGTGAAATGCAACATCTGCAATAAAATCAGATGTAACTGTGATCATGCAGACAGATGGAGAATAAGCAAGATGTTACAAGTGAGTTATCAAATATAATAGTGATCCTGAGTCAATTATATGTTACAGAGGAATAAACTGTCAACATCATACTTGGACTTGGGATGCCAATGGCTTTCTTCGTGCCCTGGCATAAAGAGCCATCATCAGCCTCAAGATCCAAAAGGGTGGTTGAAAGGTAAGTAACACCAAGAAAAGGAGTGAGGTATTAGGTAGTGCAGGTACAACAATCTTAATTATTGCTACTATTGCAACTTTTTTTTATCTATAGTGATACGCACTTTTTTCTGCAATAATTGGATATAGACTAAAGAATAATAATTTTTTGATTAAACCGTTAAGATTTCTCTTACACTAAGGTGCACTCTCCCATAACAATATTTTGCTTGTAACAAAACCCAATACGAAACTGAATTGCAGAATGTAGTTTGACAGAAATATATTGCAGTCTAAGCTATTTTATTAAATCTTGGTCATTAACCGCAATACTGTTTTTGAGTGCACTTGCCTATTTCTTATGTTGAGGCAAGTTTTATGTGTTTTCTGCATTTAGTGACTACAAGTCACACTTGGAGAACTTTGCTTGGAATCAATTTTAGTTCTTCATTATGAAATTATTTGATAGCTAGGTATGATTACTATATTTGAAATACTTTGAGGATTGATTCCTTCCCCCCAAAGTAGTGTTACACCCTATGTTCCTTATACTGAAGAATAAATATTGAAATAGATTACTCAAGTAGTACCATCTTAATTTGAAAATAGAGGTAATGTAACTTTTTTTTTTTTTTAAAGAAAGATCTAGAGTGTAATCATTGGTTATTAAGCTTCCTCATGTAACTGTTTGTCAGTGGTGTTGCACAGATACTGTCAGACCCTGCTTCGGTATACTGGATGCTTGCTATTGAGAAAGCAGTATAAACTTGCAGTAGTATGGGGAGACTGGGACCTGAGGTGTTGGCAAGTTCAGTTCTTTGGGAAAGGAAAATAAAACTGGGTATGCTTGATAGAAAAATGGATGCAGTGGAAATACTTCTTTTGTATCTTTAACTCTTTGGTAAATGTCCTACTGTTTGTCCTGCTGCTAAATCTGTCTGCAAGATGTTAAAACCTAAACTATAAAACTTGGGAAAACTGACCTGGTTATTTTAGTGGCAAAAATAGCTAGTTTTGTTTGGCCTCAGTTATTTTTGAGTCAAGGTGTTTTTTAGAAATCTGTGTTCCTACCTTACTGTGTTATGTCAAACATGTTACTATATTAAAGTGTTAGAGCAATTTGCTTTAATAACTCTTCTGCTGAACTGCTCTCATGCCTGGACACCAGTTCCTTCCTAGACACAAGGACAGATCCTTGGCAAATGAAGCACTTAAGACATCTTCCTTTTTCTCTGCTGCTGGAAGTTGATTGGTAATGCACACCAGCTCAATTCTTGATCAGTGCTACTTTGGAGCAGGCTGAGCTTTTAATCTGAAATAATTTGGTGGGTAATGCACCCTCTCTAGAGATACTCCAAATTAAAACAGCCAACCAGCCAGAAAACATTGTGAAATGTGAATTGTGCAGACATCAGGTCCTCAGCATCAACATTTTCTCTATGTCTCTTTTTTAGCTAGTCCACACTAATTGCTAATGTAGGTGTAATTTTAACATTCAGCATGTAGTGTAATACTTATTTTTTTGTAGATACTGCTTAGGCACTAATGTTTCTGATTCAGGCGTACAAAGACAGAAGGACTTAAAAATCTCTGTTCATTCTGATTATTGATAGTGTTCAATCCTGATGCCAGTTGAAAATACCAGTAAATCCCTGTTTGCTAGGAATTTCACTATGACCTATGTCCCAGCAGTTGGTAAGCTGCTGGATTAGTACATTGATACCAGAAAAGGTGTTGAAACCAGTGTTTTATTGAGTAAAATCATTGAATTATATCTGATATGTTTTGTTTAAAAACAAAGCCATCTAACTTCCCTCTTCTCCTCTCCCCCAAAAAGCAACTGAAAGGGGGAAAAAACAAAAAAACCCCTCAACAAAACCCAAATACTTCAGTTTGTGAATTTGACCTTCCATGTGTACAGATATGATTCTGCAATTCTTGTGGGCAGTCACAATATTTTGAATACAAGAAATTTGGAATTACACTGTTTAGTGATCCTAAGTCTGAACGGGAATGAAGAGAAAATACCATCATGTATTGTCTTCCATGTAGAACAGCTTTACCTGCAAATTCATTTGTGTGCCTTCAATTAATCACTACTTACGTTTGAATACTGACTACTTTTTCCAAATAAATGTAGTTGGTGTAGGAATACTACTATGGCATTTTTATTAACTTTAAGCTGTTTAGTGAATTGTTAGGATTTAGAATTTACTAAATGGTTGGGAGATTAGAACTTTAAAATAGTTTACTTTCATTCAATGAGGTATAGTTGGGAAGTCTAAAAGCCTCAAAAGAAGAGAGCATTTCTTATTTTGTGTTTACTTGTTCCCCTCAAAGGTGCATAAAGCAATTTCAACATCAGAAAAGTTTTGAGTCCAGGACAGAATTTTCAGACGTGATTCCCACAAGCCCTCCATCTGTGCCAAAAGTAGCAGAGATTGCTAGGCTCAGGGCTGGGATGGGTCAAATGTAAGTCTTGAGTAAAGTAATATTTTCAATATTGTATTCTGACTCATGTTATCTTATTTTCACATTAGGCCTGAAAAGCTGTGATAGAGCCCTGTCACTTCTGTAACATTTTTAGTTATTCTCCTTTTTTTTTTGAAATTTGACATTTCTTCATGGGCTGCTTTCCAGAGAAAGCTTAAGGCATGAGATGAGGGGAGAGACTCAAGGGAAAGAGAGGCTTATGGAAAGGTTGGATATAATTTTTCAGAAGGCTGAGGTTTATAAATAGAAGTATGGAGCAGTAAACTATTGGAGTGTATAAATTACTGTAACTGATAACATGGGAAATGGAAAACTGTAATCACATAATTGACAACATTCCTCTTAAATTTATGAACAAACAACAGTGGTACATTTACTGTCCTTTAACTCCAGTTTAGACAAGAGTCAGCAGCAGGAAGGGTCACCCCCAACTTCTCTTGGGGGTGAACAGCAAAAGGACAAAAAACTTTCTTAATGGAAAATTCTGACAAGTGGCATGGGGTGCAGAGAAGCACATGCTGCCACAGGTTGCTCTGAGAGATGATGGAATCTACACTCTTGAAGGGATTCAAAATTTGACTTTGGACATGGGCTTGTGTTATGTAATGTCCAAGTTAGTCTTGCTTTGAGTGGAGAGGTGGACCAAGCTGTGAAAGCCATCCCAGCCTAAACTATTCTTGTTGTTGCTGTCATTCTTCTGTCTTCTCACCAGAGGGTTTTTTTTTTTTTTTTTCTGCATAGATGCTAAAAGGCATGAATAGCCTACCCTGAATTACTGGTGTTTGGGAAACCTAGCTCTTAATTTATGCTATTGTGCTCTTTCATTATACTACAGATTTTTATATGTAAAATGTCTACGCTGTGCTAAAAGTTGGACTTACTGTGGGAAATAATGACTGCTTCCATTTCACTGGATGTAAGATGAACTGAAGAATTTTTCCTTTATTAGTTGTTTGGAAAATAATGATAACGAGGGTCTCAGTTACTGTCATTTTTCCTTATGGGGTAAAGCATTCTGTATTGTACTATTTATTTTGAGAATGATGTAATAAATAACAGTACCCAAAATGTTTTTTAAAAATGCAACAAAACATAAATGAAAAAAACCTCCTGAGAATTGTTTTTAAAGAATGTTCTCTAAAGTAGAGATTTTTGCCTTAGTGAAGACCTTTTTAGTAGTGTGAGGCACTCGTACCAGAATGCATATTAGTGCCATGCCGGTTAAAAAAATAGAAGTAAGCAGGGTTTTTTTTGTAGATTATACTTAGATGTTTCCAGGTTCCGTTTTCTGTTTCTTTGCAAGTCAAAGATATAGTCAGTTATTCTTGTTTAATAAATTTAGTGATGCACATAATCTGATTTAAAGGATCGATGAGTCTGCACAAAACTGTTGGTGACAGGTTCGTTATAGTGAGAGCTGAAAATATGGAAAGTACTGCTGAGGATGACAAGGCTTTTACAGAACAGCTTATCTTTCAGGACAAATACATAATTCTGGATAGTATGTAATGATCTTTCTTAATCACTTAGAAGTTAACTCAGAGTTGTTGAATGTGGGGTAGTCTTCATTTGTCATAAATGAAATCTGTTGTAACTATGGAACTATTGTTGACTTTTCTGTGAATTTGATGCTCTGTGTTTTTTAGGTAATGTTTTGTGAAAATGCTTTATTAGAATTTTCTATATGACTTCTGAGTTCTAAAATCGATGGAAATTGTGAGTCATAGATTCATAGAATGGTTTGGCTTGGAAGAGGACTTAAAGATTGTCCAATTCCAACCTCTCTGTAGTGGGCAGTAACGCCTTCCAAGAGACTAGTTTGCTCAGAGCCCCATTCAGTCTTGCTTAGTGCATAATGCCTGCTATTTATTAGCATAAAGCCAGCCACCAATACAGAGAGACAAGAGTGAGCAACTGTCACACACTCTAGCTTTGAACTTGGAAACAGAATTTTCTCTGGCTCTTCCATGCCCACCTGAGTAGCATGAGTACATGGGCATAAAATAACGTGCTCCACCAAATACTGAAACAACTATGGGAGCACTTATGGTTATGAAGTATCTACGTTTGTTTATATTAAGTCTCAAAGACTATTGTTTGCATTATGTTCTGAACAGGAAGATTTCACTTTGCAAGTTTCCTACTGTGGGAAGTAGGAAACAAAAATCTAAGAACTTCTTAACCATCTACTACTTGGTATCAGACTAAGTTGTCATGAAGGTCTGTCTTTTGAAAGAAGTGATACAGGTAATATTTTCTTTAAAGAAAAGAAAAATGTCATTAACTATATTAATTCAGTAATATTTACTCAATTTTTAATATGTACATTATGTGGTCTTAAATCTGTTTTGTGAGAATTGCATACACGTGAGATCTGTAAAAAACCCAAATATTTTCTTCAACATAGACTCAAGAAAAGAGAGTATATTTTGTGAGATTTCAGTTCATTCCTTTATGTGAATGTTTGACCTCAGGTAGACTTTCTGTAGTATTCAATTTGAAAGTGAAAAGTATACCCAGACTATAAAGACCTGTTTAACCTGTCTACTTGATCTTCATACCCCTGATTCTACCACTTCTGGACTGTCCTGTATAACAGTATGCCCCCTTATATCCAAGAAAACTAATAAGTTTGTAAAGAAGAGACATTTTTTGGAAAATCATAGTCAGCATTTAGTTTTTGGGTTGCACTCTTCACTGTGATGTGTTTAATTCATAGATAGTTTTACATTTATTTATGTATCCTGTAATCGTCAATCTTCACAACTTTACTTTGCCACATGGTGGCACTTGCTCTTTGATCTTGGTTAGCGTGTTCTGCAAAGTAGAGAACACATGGATATATTGCATTTTTTCCTACTTCTTGGTGCTCTACAACACTCATCTCTTCTACTGTTATATCGAAAAGACGTACAGCACCATGTGCATTGATATTCTGCTTTTGGTGACTGGCTGGCTGTTTTTGCCTTGCAGTGTATCCATTACCTACCCATAATGTTCTTTTTGTGATATACCTAATTTTTGCTCTCAGTGCCACTCTGACGCTGAAATTGCCTGGACTTTAAAGAGTTTCATCCCTCCAGCATAAGGTGATGAAATGGTGATATCAGAGTTTGAGATGTAAACAGTTACCATACCCTAGAGAAAAATACAGCCCTGGGTAAGTTAAATAGGTCATAATGCTCTTTTGTCTGTGAGCAGAAAATCCTGGGGTAAGTTGAAATGGGTCATAATGCTCTGTGAGCAGAAAATCCTGTTTGCTGTTTGTTTTACAGTTCCAGTGTAGTGAAAGAAAAAGAAACTTACCGACCTGAGCAGGAAGAGCATTATCATACCCTCCCAAAACTGAGGCGGCTGGGTGTGACAGCACAGGACATTTGGATCATTTTATTGTCACCGTCAGTCTCTTAACCAAATCAACCATTTCTTCCATTGAAGATGCAGGAGGGGAAAACTAGCAAAAAGCTATGGCATTTATCAAGATTTGGATTCCTAGGCAAAATATTTCCTTTTAAGTTCAAACTAATTTTGGTGGAATATATAGCACACTGGATGATGATTTTGTTATAATTAACCATAAAGAAAGTGTCATTTTAAGAGAAGAGATGATTCTAGTTCGATTCAAGTTAGGCCAGTGCCTCCTGTGCTCTGTAACTGGTTCAGAGCTTCCATTTAAAAGCAATTTCAGACAGAATCAATCCATCTGGTATGGATGTCTGGAAAACATCCAACTTTGGGTCCTGAGAGGAATTCAATTTGCATTTCAGAGAGAACTCAGGGGCAGACACTAGGTCTCTCATGTCCCAGGCTCATGAACCTAAACTAGTTAAGGAATTTTTTAAAGACCCATCTTTACAGATCTGTGTGATGTAAGGATATCATAGAAACAAGAGTTTTTACTTAGCGACTTTTTTTTGGTGATTTTATTTTTTTATCTTGAGCCTTTTTTCTTTAGAGCCAAAAACCTACAGAAGTGGCCTAGTCCTTACAGGTGGTCAATCACTAATCCAGTTAGGTTGTGATGTCCTTTTGCAGTCTAAGAATAGAGGACGCGAGTAAACAGTAATCATGACTGACTCTACAATGTAATATAGAGGAAACAGAAAATCTTTGAAGCTGTGTTTGATGTCTTGTTTAGATTCTAATTTTATAAGTAAACTTGGTAAGCAAATCCTCTTTTAATCAAGGAAGAATTTTTCTTTATAGGGTTGGTCTTAAGTATCATCTGATATTTTATTTTCAGGAAACAGTTGTAGCATGAATATAAAGAAATGTATGCATATATATGTAATTAAATAATTTATAATATATTCACTTTAACATATAAATATTAAATTATCATTAGTAATTATATATGTGAGTATATATGTATAAGGAAATATTTGTTAGTTATTCTGAACTAATATAACTTTACCTGCTTCATGCTAAATTTATTGGCAGCAGACAGAAAATTGTTGAGTTAGTGCTGCTTAACCAGTTACTGGAAGGCTTATGAATCAAAGCAATAGAACCTGTTAATGCTCTTATTCCATTGCAATGTATTGAGTAAAACATTAATTTAAATTATTCCCTGAGAAAGAGAAAATACTTCTTTTTTGGGAGAATCTGTTAGTATTTTCCTCACCTTACCTGTGATGGTCAGATGGCTGTACCCTCTGTTTTCCCTATGCAAATCACTGAATGGAGGAAGCCATGCTCCTCTCAAGTCACTTTCTGGGGTGATTCACTGTTTTACTCCATGTGCTGTGTTGTTGGATCAGGGCTCTGCTGTCGTATGGGAGCTCTGCCTAACTGCATTTTAATTTTTTTTTTTTTTTTAGTTTTCAGGGTATGGTTTATGAGTGGTTAAGTGGTTGTAAAAATACACCTAAAAGGTGACCTCTCCACTATGTTACTGTCTGTTTCTTCTAAGAATAACAGTGGTCATCTTTCAATGGGATGAGTTTTCTAACTGAGCTGAAGTGCAAGCCTAATAGTAAGAGAAAAGGTCTTGAGGAGTAATGTAACTTACCATACTGTCTTGAAAGGCAAGGATCTGTTGAAGTGGGTCCAGAGAGACAAATATGATCAGAGGGATGGAATGCATCTCCTGTGAAGACAGGCTGAGACACTTTGTGTGATTCAGCCCAGAGGGAGACCTTATTGCAGCCTTCCAGTACCTAAAGGAGGCTTAAAAGAAAGATGGAGACTATTTAGTGTAGCAATAGGACAAGGGGTAAGGGTTTTAAACTAAAAGAGGGTAGGTGCAGACTAAATGTAAAGAAGGAATGTTTTATGGTAGTGAAACACTGAACAAGTTGTCCAGAGAAGTTGTGGATTCCCTATTCTTGGAAACATTCAAGGCCAAGTTGGATGGGCCTCTAGGAAACCTAATCTAGTTGAAGGTGTCCCTGACTGTGGCAGGGACTACATGACCTTTAAAGGTCCCTTCCAATCCAAACCATTTTATGATTCAATGACAGTGGATGGTCTTCTGTATTGTTTTGGAAATTTTCAACATCCACACATCTTTATGATGAAACTTCAACTTCATTGTACTAGAATATTTTTTTTCAGATCACTAAGCACTATCAAATGTCAATGGTTAAAAAAATTAATAATCTGGAGCTTTAACCTTACAGCTACACCTTTGAAGTGATTAATTTAATTCCTGTATCGTAACTTGTTTCCCATATTCAATTCTTTTGGCATGTATTATTGCATTTCAAATTCCATTAAAGTTGTGATTATGAAAGAGTAGTGTTTTTTAAACTCGAGAAGCAATTTAATAACTTCCAGATGTAATTACAGTACCTCTTGATGAGCAAGTAATCTTAATTTTTAAAAACACCATTTGACAAGTATTTTCTTATCTTCACTTAGATTATCATGCAGAAGCCAAAGACAGTAAGTAAAACAGATATTTTCTGACATGTAAGTAATGCACTTCAAAATTTTAACAGGGAAAGATATCTACTTTTATTTGAAAAAGAACAAATAACACCCCCCCAAAAAAAATCAACAAAAAACCCCACCCCAAAACCCAAAAAAACCTTTTCTTTAGGTTGCCCATTACTTAGCATGAAATTTTGCATCACTTAATGCTTCACTTCAAATGCTTTATTTCTTGTGACATTTCACCATACTTTGCCTTTATGTTTGAAAACTGTGGTCTGGTCATTCAAGACTGTTTAAAGGCCTAACATGACTAGAAGATTTATCTTAGGTAGCACTTAGTTATAATTCCATACGTATGTTCTCACGCACAACAAACATATTTTTGATTTGCAAGAAGGCCAAAGTTTGTTTTTAGATAGAGGAAACATCTTTTTCCTCTATCTGATAACCAAAATAGATATCTTAGATAGATATTTTTGTGATATCTATATAAAAATATATCTAAATATATTATATATCTAAATAAAATATATATTAAAAATATGTATAAAACCTTACATTTAAAATGTGTATTTAAAAGTGGAGATTGCTGTTGAGTATCTGAAAATACCAATCTGTCGAAATGGAAGCATCTACTGAAAAGTATAAATTGGAGAAACTCCTGAGGCAATATTCTGAAAGAGAGCTTTGAAGCCCTGAAAACCATGTTTTGTTGCTCAGGGTTGTGTGGCCAAGAATGGGGCAGAGGAGGTGGAAAGCCCTAAGGAAACTGTGTGATAAAGTTAATCTGGCTCCATTGGAGTCCTCTTGGAAGTTTATGCAAAGATTTTCAGTGTTGATAGTTGGAAAATTCTGGTTAAGGGAATTTTTGAAAATTTTCTGCCCATTAGTTTTACATGCCTTGCTTGTGCTGGATTTGTGCCCCTATGTGTGGCTGCTGTCCTCTTTCTTGCCAGCACTGGCACTTAGTTACATGGAAGGAAGACTTCTTCCACACTGCAAAGGCAGCAGCACCATGGAGGCGAGACTAATTTGGGGATGGTATGCACTCTCTGCCTGTGCTGAGATCAAAATTCAGCTGGATGCTCAAGAGTAAATAAGAATTACTTGTGTGAAGTTCGTAATAATTTCCCATTTCATCCTAGGCAGAAGAAGCACATATGTAAGGGCTTGAGATCATCTGTAAAACAGATACCCCAACTCCCAGCTGGGGCTCTGATAGTTTGTGGTTGAGGTGGTTTGGTGTTGCAGAGCAATGTGATGTTGTCTTAGCTCTATTCTGAAAATTATTAAAATGTGAGTAATTTTAAACCTAGAAGAATTAAAGACGAGGAACACTGATAAGAAAAGTTATTTAATAATAACAGAAAAAGCAAGGAATTAGAACTTGATGACTCGGTAAGGTTGAGGATTATCCCATTCTGAGGAGATCAGTTGTTCTTCACTGAGTGATGACTGCCATGAGAATGGAGAGCATATTAACTTCTAGCTACTGCTCAGTACATCTAGGCATCTCTCATGTGTATTCATGAATAAATAACTGCTGTGTACTTCTGAAATTTGTATATCCTGATTTGTGGAGTCTCTTGGCACCTGGTAGAAGTTGCTGAACAGAGTGTCTCAGAGAAGGATGATTGCAGTGCTAACAGCAGAAAATGTCTAAGTACAGGTAAGCTTGAAAATGCCCATAGACAAGATTTTGTTCTAGATAAAAACTCAGACCTAGGTAAAAAAAAAACCCAAACAACAAAGAAAACCATAATAACAAAATAACCAAACCAACCGACCAAGAAACCAAACCAACCAACCAAAATCACCAAAAAACCTTCAAAAACAAACCCCTTGGGCACTCTTCTAGGATTAAATTTGGCCTATAGCTTTTCAGGGGCAATTTCAATTTAGTGTTGCATGCTAATTATTTTCTTGTGCTAGATGTCCTTTTCAGCTTCATTAGTGCCCCAGTCTGCCTCATGCATAAGTGTATGAATGCCTGTGCTGACCTAGTACAGAGCAAGAAGTAAACCAGGAAAGCATTTATGCATGTAGGGTTAGAGCTAGAGAAACCACAGAGGACCATGAGAGTCAGGAGAGGAGGTAAGAAGTAATGAAAACAGACCAGATTTTTTGTCTTGACATGTGGCTCTCCTGAGTGACAGCTTTGCGGATTTCTGTACGCAGAACTACAGGTTGAACTATACAGATTGTAGATATGGACTTCTGGGAAATAAGATTGCATGCATTGTTATTATTATTATTATTCCTCATTGTAGAAGAAATATTATGATCTTATTTTTAATATCTCATTTTGAAATACAATTATACTGTGTAATATACCTGACTCAATATGTAATTTTGCTTTCTACTGCAAAGGAACTGGGTTTGCATATTAATTCTTTGAACTATAGGGAGTAATACAGCTGAAAATCTATGAGGTGTAGTAGCAAAAGTGTTAGCTCTACTGCTTTGTACAGAAAAGACTGGGAACCATGTAGCTTTAAGTGATAGGAAGAGAAGAAAAAGTGCATTAAAGAAAAAATACATTTTTCAAAATTTATATAGAAATCTATTGTTCCTATTGTATTCAGTGATATTAAAGTCCAGAGGAAAGCAAAGATAATAAACTACTACTTCCAGCTTGTTTAAGTACCTTTTAAGTTTTTGTGCAATACTTAAGACCTATACTTGTTATATTATTATCTTATGATAATGCTCTAAGAAGTTGCAATATGTGCTGTAAGTCAATGTCTGTTCATAATACGCATTTTTATTTCCTCTGCTGTTACTTACTCTTTGTTGAAGTCAAATGGTAGTTAGCTCTGAATGCAGTCAATACTCCTCTTGTGGGATTGCAAGACACATCAGTTTGAGTTTTGTCAAGAATAGTGTGTACTCTGATGATTTTGAAAAATGTGTTGTCTTTCTTCTTAGTCTAAGTAAAATTTATTTGAAAAATGAGCATATTTTACACTTATTCACCTTTGTAAATGAAATGAGTGAAAGTAAAGGAATAATATCTTGCTTTTAGTCAGTTAGGAAATGGTGATGCATAGATTGGTGATCTCAGAGAACATCTTTGTCAGTTAAACCAAAGCTGAGGAACAACCTTCCACAAAAAAACCCTCCCTCCAACCCATGAAAGACATCTGCAGATGTAAAGAAAGCAAAAGATGAAAGGGAAGAAGCAGAACAGAGGGCTGAAAAAGCTGAAAATCTCTTAAAGTTAAAAAAAAAATAGTAGAAGACAAGAATCTGAAGAGCAGAGAGTCATTGTAATGTGCTGTAGTTAAATAGAAGAAAAGGTAAGAAAAAATTAATTTGGCACCTTGCAGAGGTGCAAAGAGATGTTAGAATAATTTTAAAAAATAGAGAAGCTACCTGACACTAAATAAGCTGCTTCTGGGCATTTACAGAAGAGGAGCTGCACACCACACAATATTCAGTGAAGCTGTACAGCTAACAACTAAACATAATCCTGTGCATAATAACCTCAGCTACTTTCCAGAAGACAATGATACTTTGGGAGGTTATTAGGGAAATAATTTTAAGGACTAACCATAAATATTGTACATTTTTATGGTTTAGGATATGTTTAAAATGGCTCTCATTACAGCGATGAAGTCTTGGTTGGGACTTTGCTGAAGCAGGTGGCTTTCTGAGAAGATGGTTTAAAAAACAAATTTGGATTAATAAGAAGCTTAATCCATAAATGACAAAGAAGACATCAGATTTAGGCATGAAGAGTGTTCCATAATGACTGCTATGTAGATCATGAAGCAGATCTGGCAAAAGAAGGATCCTCTACAAGATTAGTTTCTCACAGATGACTATGAAGAAAATCTGTGAAATAATAGTGTGTCATTTCTCTTCAATTCAGTGTGGCTTCATGAGTATGATAAATGCAGAAATACCACTCTGTCCCATACCTGTTTGAGCTGAATTCTTCCACAGCTTTGAATGGCTCAAGATGTAGTTGTAATGGCAGAGGATCAGTTAGCTAATGCTTTTTAAATATGTTTTCTCTTTTCCATGTGACGTTATTGTCATGACTTATTCTTTAAATTGTCTTCACAGAATAGGTAAGGCTGAAAGGAACCGCAGGGGCTCATCTGGTCCAACCTCCCTGCTCAGTCAGGATCATCATAAAGCACATGACACAGGATTGCATGCAGACAGTTCTTGAATATTTCCAGTGAAGGAGACTCTGGGGAACCTGATCCGGTGTGTGGTCACTTGCATAGTAAAGAAGTTCTTCCTCATGTTCAGGTGGAACTTCCTCTTGTGCTATTGCTTGGCACCACTAAGAAAAGACTGTCTCCATTGTCTCTTCTGAGTCTTCTTCTGTGCTTGGTCAATATCCTGTGAATTTGTTAATTGTATTTGTTATTGCTTGACTGCTTATATGAATTAAACGTTGTTCTAAGAGCACCTAGATTGAGTGTTCAGTGCTAGAAGCTGAAACTGTCAACTTTGATAGCCTTCACCTGATTTTTATAGAGACTACCTTACTACCTGTTTGGAGGATGAGATGATTCCAAACAGCTTTTATTGGCAAGCCTCAGTGACTTTTTTTTCTTTATTTTTCTGCTTTTCTTTTGTAATTCAGAATGCATCATTTCGGGACATGCTGTCATCCTTGCAGTTAGATTTATGAGTCCATTCATGACTTCTGTTTTGTTAGGCAATTTCTGTTTTATATCACCTGGACTCCTAAGTGGAAAGAAGATGGTGTTTAAAGGACTACAACAGCAACAGAAATCCTGACTTTCTGAAGATAGAATAGATACAGTGTGCTTGCTGTTGTGGTTAGATGTAATACAGCAACAGCATTTAGGTGCCTAGCAGCTTCTGACTTGCATTATATCGCTATATTGCAAGAAGCAACCTATTCTCCTTTTAAAGCACAGCTTCAGTCTGAGAGACTTCACAGCATGGAGATGAGTGGTGAGTGAATTATTCAGGGTTGCACAGCAGGTCAGAGGCAGAGGAGGGTGTGAGAAGCAGCCTGATCGTTCTGGGAAGATAAGCCTTTAAACACTTTATTTCCCTGGAGGCCACACTACTGTTCTTTGATTTTTGGTGAGTTTTAATTTCAATAGAGTTAAGATTAAACCCATCATATTTACAAAAGAGACTTTACTATTTAGTTCTGAAGTGCCTGTCACTGTGATATTTTGGTTCCCACCTAGTTGATTCACTGGTATTTGATCTCTGTTAGAGTGGCAATGACATTATTCATACTCTGCTTGTTCGTAATCTCTAAATTCCCAAAGGACACTTTCTTTAAGTGGTATCAGCAAGTTGGCAGTTCCCAACTTTCAAAGTGTTTGTGAGTTGAATTATTCCAGCTCAAGCTGGTGGCTTTCTCACAATGACACAAGAATCTCCAGCTCTGCCAGCAACCTCAACCCTTTCCATGAAAGAACTCTTCCTTTCATCATCTTTATCCTTGGGACTGCAGACAAAAACTAGAGGTTTCTGCTCATAAACTGAAGACAGTTTTGCACAATTTGGAGAAGAGTGCAGAGAAAGTTTGGAAATGGTTTCTTTCTCTCCACTGCCCCTCAGAGTTCAGCTTTTGCTCTTCTTTCTTCCCATTCTCTTTTGCGGATACCAGGCCTGGAAAGGGGCAGAAAGGATCTCTCTTTGAAGCAGATGGGCAGAAAAAAGTTCCTTCAGACACCTTTTGCTCTCAACTCAGCAAAGGTGTGCAAGATGTTGTTGTTAGGAATCTGTAGACTGAAAAGACGTTGTTGTTAAAATAGGTGTAATGAAAGCAAATACAAGTGGTAGTCATAGAGTTAAAGTTAAATTTATGGACTTTTGAACATAACATTTCTGTGCATGTAAATATAATTGCATGTTGCAATGTGGTATCCTTTCCTAAGGATCCATTTTATGTTCTGAGATGACTGCAGACAATCAGCAAGATTGAAGATGATCACTGTGAGAGTTTTAAATGCTAGCAAAACTTATTTTTTGCTGTCTTTTTTAATTTTTTTTTGTTGTTTGAGGAACAGACCTGAACATCCTCAACATGAGAGCATTCCTGGGACCACATACACCAGCACGTGCAGCGTGAGAAACAGGATGAACTGGAAATTTTGGTCAGTTCCCAGAGCTATGACATCATCAGGATTGATGAGACATGGTGGTACACATCCCACGATGGAGGACTGGGATGGAGGCTGGGCAGGTGAGGTGGGGAAGTGGCACTGTATGCTAGGGAGAGGTTTGATTGTAAAGCCTTTACAGTTAGTGATGGTGTGGGTGGGTGGCCTTCTTATATGCATGCTAAAGTTTTCATAAAACACAACCCAAGCAAGTTCTTTCCTTTTGTAGTCCAGAGACTTGAAACAGAAGTGATAATGATTGCAGATAAGCTGGGTGCTTGCCACAGGAGAACAATATTTTCTGTCATGATCCATATTTTTAAAATCCACTGCAGTGCATATCAGCAGGTACACTGGCAGTATAACCAGGAATAGTGCAGAATTATCATATGTTTCTGTGCTTGAAAGATGTTTTAGTGAAAAAATAAAGGGTCACTGAGAGAGCAAGTCCATCCCAAGCTGCCTTTCCTGTTGTTACCTTTAAAACTCTGCATGGTGCTCAGCTGATGCAACTTTGTTTTTCACAAGCCTTTTCTGAACCATAGTCTGAACAGAAATCTGTTGCTTGCAAATATAAGATGCTTTCAGGAAGAAGCATGACTTCACATAAAAAAAAAAAAAATTACTAAAGCTAAATTCATAGTGAAATAATTTCAGCAGCTGGAGATTCTGTTCTAATGCTTTTTTGGAATTTGCAGTTAGCATCAATAATGGACATGGTCATATCTTTAACCTGGACCTTCATGACAGAAAAATGTACTTGTTTAAAAAGATTACCTGAAAGTGAAGCAATTAATGTGTGCATTATATCCCTGTGGTCCTCATGGAACTAAAATGAGAAGCTTCTTAAAAGCGAGACAGTCTTTGGAGCCTCAGCACATACCTAAATTACAGATCTGATCTAAAGCTATATAAGATTAATGTAAGTAACTCTTTTGCTTTGAAGGCTATGAATTGGCTTCTTTTTCTCCTTGGTGTAATTTGAAATAACTGTTTCTATTGGAAACATCAAAATGGAGTCTGAAGCTCTCAGGCATTGAACATCCCACAGCTGGGATCATACTGATAAATTGATAAAGTGAAGAAACACTGATTTAAATACCAATTTTTGTTGCTACGTGTAGAAGAGGATTAACGTGTCTTCAACATTACATCTGAGATCCTAAGTAACCAGCATTATTTTAGTATTAGGTAGCTGGCTTAAATGAACTGAAAACACATCAGACATCCTCAGTATTTCTAGTAATCAAGCTAAGTGGATTGTTGATAGACTTGAATTTAATATTCCTATTCATCGTAAGTAAAACAAGTTCATTATTGCCTAAATGGTACCCATAGAAGAAAATTACTATACTGTCATGAAATGAGAGGGATGGAAATAATTTATCTATAGGAAATAAGCAAAGCAATTTCGTGGGACCAAAGGTCACATAATTTGGAATGTTGTCAGTCAATTAAAAAAAAAAGAAAAGAAAAAGAAGATTGACAAAATAAAAGAATGATGAAATTGTATTCTTTTGTGAGAAATAACGTAAATCACTGAGAACCTGTCTTATAAAGAGCTAATTAAAATTTCTTGTTGCATGATTAAATCAAGTGCTTTGAAACCTGAAAAGCTGCTTCTTTAGTTTCTGCTGTGATTTATAACATTGCATAGGGCAGAACAATTTTTTTAAAGCATTTCCACATAGACTTAAAATGGCTAAAAGCTTTGACACAACCATAAAAAAATGTTTGGTTTTCATGCAAAAATCTCAAGTAATGAAGAATTAGCTCCCACCAACACTTGTTTCAGTGTCAAATTACCTTAATTTAAACATGTGCTTCATCCTTGCAATTCAAAAATTTTTAGTGTTTTTTCTGTTTAGCATATTTTGTCAAAAGTAGGTTTGTGTTAAAAAAAATCTGACGGAACAGTAAGAATAACATAGGTTTCTGTGAGACACAAACCCAACCTTTCATGCCAAAGTATGGTGATGAAAACGTAAAATGCTCTGATGCACAAAGATTGGCTCTGTGGCAGATGTTTCCCTTGGCTTGAGCCTCCCCTTTCTTCATCCTCTGCCTTGCCCTAGGGACCTAGTGAAGTATCTCATAACTTCTGGTTCAGGTTTTCCACATAAGGAATCTATTGAGCATGGGAGAATTTGTTTTTCCATATTTTGTTCTGATATGCTGTTCAGATATGGCAGCAATGGCACCTGGACCTGAGAACGGAGAAATGTCAACAGATGCCATTCTCAACTGTGGCTGTTACAGCCCAGTGTTCTGGTCTGAGTCTGAATTAAGTGGAATAGTACTGTTTGTGTTCAGTAAAATCTGTCAAAGAAGTTTCATATTCTGTATTTAATCAATCTACTTAACAGAGCTTACTTGCAGCAATAAACACATTTAAAAATTTACATCTTTTACACTTCCAGAAAATGGCCCCATCAGGCAGTGCTCAGGTTAAGGGATGTGATCTGAAATAAACAGGAGAAAAGGGGAGGTGCTTTTTCCTATTAGAGGTTTTGTCACTAGGGGTAGTGTTTTACAGTTTTGGCACTATGAATTAGTGTCAGATATGAGACTAAAACTGGACTCAGTTAAGCAATAAAGAGTTCTTCCATATTAAACCCTCCCCCTTATTCTGCCCTTACTGCATCCATGAACAGTTGCTAAGGCTTGGGAAGAACAAAGGTGCTGTTCAAGAACAAAAGCTTCTTTTTATTGACTGTTTCTTGGCATCAAGGAAATCCATGTGTGTAGATTACAAAGAAAAAACTCAGTGGCTTAGTTTTGCTGCACAATTGAACTGTCATCTTAATGATTTCTTTTTTTCCTTTCAAACTACTATTAAAATATCAAGATGGGAAAATTGAAATACTGTAGAATGGCAGCATTTGATAGCTCTGGTAGTTAGAGTCTGCTTAAGCCTCTATACTTCTACTTTTAAACTTCACTGTGACGTCTTTTGTTAGAATTTTCCTCATAGAAAGCCTTGGGAGATTATATGTACTATACTTTTCTAGTACCATAAATGTCTATTTGAATCTTGGATGAAACTGAATGTTTACTGTTTCAATCAACTGTGCATATGCATCTATATCACATTTTATTAATTTTTGTTTTACGAAGTTTTATTAATTACAGCCTAAAGAAACACTTGGCTTATGTTTTCTTGTGACTTTCAGATTTTTTTTGTTTACCGTGAATAGGTGAAGGAAAATGTGGGATTTCAGCCAGCGTTGTTCAGAAACATTCTCTCATTGCACTTTCAGTTCTGGAGAATGTATTTAACTGCTGGAACAGAGGAGACAAGTACTCATGTCCAGTGCTCTGCCACTAGGTGGTGGCACAGGTTGCATATTGGTCCTTGAAGTAGTTTTGTTATTGTGTGATAATGCATGTTTCAAGAGCCTTGAGAACAAATTAGATATTTCAGTGAGTGAAGTAGCTCTAAGAATCTGAAGTATGTCATCCATGCTAAATATTTTTTCCACTGTACTTCTTGGACTTGTAAGTTAATTAGCAAAAAAACTTTATAGACACACAGATTTTCTGCTCTCCAACGCAGTTTAGCAGCATAATGAAGTTCTATTGTCATGGTAAGTTGAATCTATTGGTTAGCCCATTTAAACCTTAAAGATTTAAATGAATAATAATAGTATAGATCCTTATTTTGTTTATTTTTTAAATAAGAACTATGTTACAGAAAAGAATTTAAAACCCACTCCTCCCCCCCAAAAAAACCCCCAAACCAACGCAAAACCCCACAAATAATAAATTAAACAGATGCAATATAAGTGAAATGGTCTAACAAATTCAGACATCTTTCAGGAAACTTGCAAGACTTTCACTTTTCCTTAATAAGTCTCTGTTCTGTTTATCTGAATCCTGATATCACAGAATCACAAAATGGCCTGGGTTGGAAGGACCATAAAGATCATCTAGTTCTAACCCCCCTGCTATGTGAAGGGATACCTTTCACTAGACCAGGGTGCTCAGAGCTCCATCCAACCTGGCCTTTAAACACTTCCATGGATGGGGCATCCAGAACTTCCCTGGGCAACCTGTTCCGGTGTCTCACCACCCTCACAGTGAAGAATTTTTTCCTCATATCTAATATAAACCTGCCTCTTTCAGTTTGAAACCATTCCCCTTTGTCCTGCCACTGTGTTCTCTTGTAGTCTCTCCATCTTTCCTGTACATCCCTTCAGGTACTGGAAAGCTACAATTGGGTCACCTCTAAGCCTTCTTTTTTCCAGGCTGAACAAAGTCAATTCTCTCTGCCTTTCCTCATAGGAGAGGTTCTCCATCCCTCTATATGTTCAGAGTATTTTTATCTTGTCTTCTTACAGTAAGCTTTCCAATTGGAGAATTAATGTAGTACAGATTTAGCAGCATTAATGTTCAAGGGGTTTATTATTTTAGTGATGGTGGCTGTAGATCTAATTGAGGTCCATAAAACTGAAAAATATCAATCAAAAGTAATGCATGGACTACACTTTTCAGGGATAATGTATTTTTTATTTCCTTGCAGAGTTTCTTAATGTCTCTTTTTGAATTCTATAGCCATAGAACTATTTTGTCAATGAGTTTGACAATAAGGATGAATAATATATCAACATTTTAATAGGATCTGTTAAAGAACCCCAACAAACCCAGTTATACCTATCCTCATCCTCACCTTGTTCCGAAATCTAAACATAAAACAGATAGAATGGGTTTCTAGATTTGTGGGACATAGAGGTTTTTCAATGGCTTAAAAGAGCACCACTTTTCCCCCCCAAAACTCTAGTCTGCATTCTCAGGGATGTAAGTCATATGACTAAAACCTAAGGAATTTTCCCTTGGAGAGTCTATTATTCAGTAATTTTGCCCCCTGAGGAGATAGATGTGGACGCAAATAAAAAATATACAGCTACAGATTATTACATGTAAAGAAGAAGAAACTCTCAAATTTATTGATGTTGTCTTTGAAAAGTTGTTTCCTTCATTGCATTTTAATTTATCACTAGATTTAGTCTCAAAATGAAAGACACGAGAAGCCTTGAATGGATGAACAAGTATTTCCTGGACATACTCAAGCATAAAAAGGAAACCTACAGACAGGTACAATGGAGAAATACAGAAAGATTGTGCGAGCAGCCAGGGATCAGGTTAGCTAAAGCCCTTGGTAGAATTAAGTCTGTCCAGGGACATCAAGGGCAACCAGAAAAACTTCTGTAGGCGTGTTTGTGGTAAAAGAAGGACCAGATGGAAAATGTGGGTCCTCTTAGGAAGGAAATGGGAGATCTGGTTGCCTAGGACACGAAGAAGGCTGAGGTACTCAACAAGTCTTTTAAGTCAGTCTTCACCAGCAGATGCTTCAGCCACACCACCTGAGTTGCAGAAGGCAAAGGCAAATTATACCTGACAAATTTGGTGGCCTTCTACGAAGGGTTACAGCGTTGGTGGATGAGTGGAGAGCAACTGATGCCATTTGCTCCCTAGACTTGTCCAAAGCATTTGTCACTTTCCTGCAAAACATCTGTCTCTCTAAACTGGAGAGACATGGATTTGATGGATAGACCACTCAGTGGATAAGGAATTGGCTGGATAACTGCACTCAAAGAGTTGCAGTCAATGGCTCCATGTCTCAGTGTAGAACTGTGATAGTGGTGTTCCTCAGGGGTCAGTATTGGGACTGGTGCTGTTAAACATATTTGCTGGCAACATGGACAGTGGGACTGAATGCACCCTCAGCAAGTTTGCTGATGATACTAAGCTGTATGTTGTGGTCAACTTGCTGGAGGGAAGGGATGCCATCCTGAGGGACCTTGACAGGCTTGAGAACCTGTGCACACCTCATGAAGTCCAACAAGGCCAAATGTACGAGTTTTTACGAGGATATGTAGGGACAGAACAAGGGAGAATTGGTTTAAACTGAAGGAGGGAAGCTTTAGATTAGACATTAGAAAGAAATTCTCACTATGAATTTCTCCAGCTATTCTTAGCTCAAGTAACAGCTCTGACCATGCTTTGTTTATGAGGAGAAAAGGCACTTGAAGTCAAAAAGTACACAGAGGTCTTAAAGTTTTTTTCTAGAGTGTCTACAAGGTTGGTAGGTTTCTTTTGTTTGGTTTTTGGTTTTTATTTTTATTATATTTTTAAAATGAGAGATTGCCTATGATGTTCATGATGATATTTAATGAAAACTGCATTTGACCCTTCAGAAAATGGAAGTAAGTATTAGTAGTTAGAAGAAGATATGAAAACTGTTTCATTTTCCCTCAGTTTATATTATGTTGGCAAGAACAAGCTATAACAGTCTTGTAAAATGTATACCACTGAAACACAAACCTGATATGGTTTGTGTTTATTTGACTAGAATACCATGTTTTCAGTTGCAAAAATTCACAATCTAAAAACCTGGAAGGAGGGGAGGTGAGTAGTTGACAGTTTGCAGCACTAATGAAGAGGTCAGAGACAAAACTAATGTGGCAGCTCGTGACTCAGTGTCGGCAGTGACAATCTTCTCAAGTCACCTAGGTAAAAGTCAGGTAAAGAGGACTGATCAGAGATTGATCTCTACTGCCAAGATAGTAGTGTTCTCTTTCATTTCAGAGTCCCAGTCCACACTGCATTTGTGCTTCCTCATTCCTTCTGGTGTGAACCAAATACTTCTTTTTGACATGAAGGTGCAGTAGCTTGTCTTGATAGGATAGCTTGCTGCAAGGTCTGTCCCAGACAGTGCACAACATGATTTCTTTTGGCCAGAAAGATTTCCTACTTGTCGTGTAACATCATAATTTACTCCAGTGTCCTCCCAAGCATACAGTGTTTCCTTGAAAGTGTGATAGTAAATACAGTGCTGTCTGGATATTATTTTAGATACTTTTGAAAAAAAAAAAGGCATCCTCTTTTGGGGCTGTAATGACATTATGCAAAATCTTGAGGAGACTAGGCCAAAGTATTATGCGTTGTTTTTACATCCATTGCCTCCACAGATTACTAGTTCTGACGAGTGGGAACATTGTAGACAGTGTGTCTGTAGCCTAGGTTTCTCTCTCCATAAGGCAGCTGGGATATAGCCTTCAAGCTACCTATAGCGAGTGGTAAGAAAATCAAGGAGGTGAAAATGAACTGCTGACTATCATTATGTGAATGATATCAATGGAAACTTGTCACATCAGGAAGTGTTGGGAAAAAGGAGGATTTCAGGCTAAGTAAATGACTACTGGTAAACCACTTCAGGATCCTGGAGGTTTTCTCGGTGTGGGCTTTGTCAGGATGACAAATTCTTATTGTTGAATATACTACAAAATAAAATCTTGATCCAAATAATTTGAAACTGGAGAAACAATTCTGCTTCCCAGTACTGAAACATCTACTGTGCCAGGTCTGAGTAAGGTCAGAATTATTATAAGTACATCACTAAAATGTCACATTTTCAAAACAATATGTGTATGATCACTGAGTAGTTTTGTTTTAATATGTACCATATTTCAATGTATATAGAAAAATATTGTATACCAGGATGGCAACAGCTGAAGGAAGACTTGGGTAAATTGACCAGATGTAAATTGTCAGTTTTCATACATAAATTCTGGTATAATGCAGCTGATTAAACATAGAAAACTCATTATCAGAGGAAGAACAGCTATATGTAAAACCCATGGACTTCCAAAGCTAGCAAAATATGAGCCAGGATTCAAATCCTGAATATAACAAGAAAAAAAACAGGCTGAGAGCTGTAAATGCAGATTTAAAATTACCCATAACTAGAATCTTCTACTCAAACATTTTGATTTAGCTACAATTTGACAAACTTCCATTTTTCCATGAATCACTATGGGCCCTTCTGTTAACTCATATGGCCTGTTGAAGCCTGAGTGGAATGCATCACTGAAGAAACACAATCCCTCTTCCTGTGATTTTTGAGTGATTCTTTCAAGACTAGTAATAAGCTTCAGTATCTGCTGTTTCTATTCTCCTTACCCTATTTTACTACTGATGTTCCTTTCTTGTAATTAAGGTACTACTTTTATCTCACGAGAGTGCAGAAAGGAAGGGTAGCATCATACAGCATATGAGCACAATTTTTTAAGTGGGGTAACAATGGCTGTTGTTACAGAAAACCATGTCCGGGCTCATGCTGCGTAAAATGTATTTGGACTCTTTATTCTTGGACCAGGTACTGTCAGTGCAACCTGCAGGAGACAAGAAATAATTAATTAAAGAATTATTATATATATTATTTAGTTTTTTTGTATATTACTAATTATATAATAAATAGAATGACATTTTATATATGATTATAGATAAAATTATAGTATAGTAATTACACAATTAAATTATATTAACAAAACAATGATGCATCTAAAGAGTTATAAATTAAGCCCAAATTTATCTGCATAATTTAAACACAAAATTCATGTTAGTAGGTAATAACTTATGCTGTATCATATTTCTAAATCTAAGTTAAAGATGGCATAGATGGCATGTAAATGCTACAGAAGAAAAAAATCCAGTTAAATAGATGCAAATATTACAAGCTGATAAATGCTTAGTTTAAAAAGAAAAAAAATCTTAAAATTACAGAACTGGTACTAACACACCAAATAGGAGTCCTGTGTGATTAGGAGGAAAGAGAGATTGGAAACACCCAATATAAATAAAAGTAATTTAAATTTAAACTTTACATCCTTTGAGGAAGCTGTTTGGGGATTTAAATGTTACTTGAAGACTGGAGCATATGCCTTTTCATGATAATCAGAAAATGTACTCAGCTAATTAAGTTTGACCTCATGCTATGTTGAAAAAAGTAGAAAACAAAATTTTTATGAGCTCTAGAGTAAGTTATTTAAAAACATACTTGACCTCTCCAGTGCCCCTTAAAAGATATAATATTGAATTCAAGAACTTCAGAACTGAATCTATAGAGAGAAATTTTAGAGAGTATTTAAGAGGCTCTCCTGTCAATCAAGAGAATTATTAGTATTTTTTAATGACCTGTTTCCTAGTAAACTTACTCTAGATGCTGCTGCCTATCTGCTTAGCTTTCTTTCTGTATTCATAATCAGAAAAAATATATGTCACACTGTGCTCTTCCTAATGTTTGGTGTATACAACATTATGGAAATTTGGCATATCATCATCCATAGAAATGAACTTTCTAATTTCAGGTGTTATACACAGGTCTGTTCAGATGACAGTCTGTAACCAAATTCTTTTTTTTATTGTCCCTTCTTGTTAATTTTAAAGTCATGAATATTGCTTTGTGAGATGTTTACTAGAGATTAATTTAGATTTTTTACTCATTCAAAAATCTTTGCTTTGGTGGATTTTTTATTGTTGCATAAGATAAAGATTACAATTTCTTTTGTGAATGCGTCAGATTATTGCTATAGGGGTCTTTTTGTCTGTCTTCAGTTTAGTATATATTACTTACCTTGCCTTTTTCTTCATTAATCAGCTATTTGAATGCAATTCCTTGGGTATTTTTAAGAGCTCAGAACCTCTTATACCTAGGGTCTACTCACTAGACTCATGCCTGTCACATTTATAGATCATTGATGAATCTCCTGGTGCCTTTGAATAACAACCTTTAAACCAACATCTGTTTTTCATTGCTACCCTCTGAACTGAGAGTTGTGAGGATATGCAGTTGGAGTTGGATTGTAACTCATTACTGTTTATTAAGAGATGCTGAGAGCCAAACTTCTTCAAAGACTTGAGAGAATAATGTTATATCTTTGTTATGTTTCAGGTTGTTATGAAACAATGGTCATATCTAAGCTTGAAAAGAATGTTAAAATAACATACAACCTTCAAAAAATGAAAACTAAAACTATAGATACTAGTACTCAACAGATACATTCCAAAATTAGTAGCACATATTTGTTATTATTCGATATTTCAAAGTTTAGGAAAAATAGAAGTGCAACAACTGCTGTATCTAATAGAGCCAGTTTTTTTATGCCTGGTTGCAGTAGCCATCCTTCTGCTGTGGCCATTATAGAAATGAAAAACTAACAGAACAGTTTTGGTTTTTTCCTTCACACTCTGAAAACTAAGTCTTTTGTGGCAAGCTGCAAATTTATCTTTTTCAGTGTGTGAGAAGTGATGATTTTAATTTTTATGTCTGTTGTAGTGTTGATCTATTAAAAAAATAACAAAATCACTTAGTTTCACTGAATTTTATATATGCAAATCTTCCAACATAATCTATGTTCCAACATAATCTCTCTAGAATCTTCTCACTCAGTAGCTTTGATCACTACTTGAGATTAGAAATGTACCTTCTCCTTGGAAAAAAAATTCCTTAAAATTAATTATGTTATGGTTTAAGGCTAACAAACCCAGTTTCAGATATGTTGTTCAAATAAATTTCTTTATTATGTTTTTCTATGTAGTAGATTCCCATATCTTTAAAAATCTTTAAGCCGTCTCATTGAGGGTGTGAAATAATTGCTTTCTTCTTCTAATGGCATAGTTTTCTTCACAAAACAGAATTTCAGACTTTTGTATATTCTTGCTTTTTACAATATTTGTCTGCAAATAGCATTTTATGCTGGAACAGGCTCCTCAGGGGAGTGGTCAGAACACAAGCCTGAGTTCAAGAAGCGTTTTGACAATGCTCTCAAGCAAATGATGCGATTGTTGAGGTATCCTGCACAGGGCCAAGAGTTGGACTCGATGAACCTGATGCGTCCCTTCCAATTCAGTATACTCTATGATTCTATGAAAACTTTATTATCCTTTCCCTCTTCTGCACAATACAATTAATTACATCTATGTACGATATCAATTACACATTTGTAGATGACTTATTTATACATCCTGGGATATTTTTAGAACAATAGGCCTGATACTTCACTGAATTAATCTTTTTATCATCTTGCTGTCAATAGTTAAAATTGTGATGCTAAGTATCTGTAGCAGTCTTCATGCAATAGGGGGCAATCTTAACAACGCAATCAGTATGCTCTTCCACTTCAGAAATTTAGACAATGAGTATGCTTACAGAGCTGTAAAATACTCAGCTCTGCTCAGTTTCACTTTGCTTTGACCCTAGAATGCAGATTTTCTGCCAAAGCTCCCAGACTGCAAATTTAAATTCCAGTTAAAAGATAGTAATGCAATTATCATGAATATTTTAAAGAGTAAGTCTCAATTTCTGGTGCACAGAAGAGTACTTATTGGTCTAGGTGTATTGATTTTTCTCAGTTTTCAAGTATATTAATGTCTAGCAGGTAATGCTCCTTTGACACTTCAAAAGGAAGCTGGAAAGAACTGACAGTAATATGTGGCCAGTAAATACAGCTCAACTCTTTTCTGGATTATGTGAACTTGTAAATAACGATTCTGCTTTGGATACACCAAGTCTTCAGAGTTATGCTGTGAACCTCCTACAGTACAGAAACAAAACTACAGCAGTCTTATCTTAGTTAACTCCTCATAGTGATGATGATTTTTTTCCAGTTGTCACCTATTTTTAGAGACTTGGTTTTTAGAATATATTCCGTAGGTAGTATATTAATGGTGCAGTGCAAAACTGGAATGTGGTGCAGTAGCATATGTTTCCTTGCCCACTATATAAAAGGATAATTCTTTTCTAATAAAAGTAGTAATTCAGAAAATATTTTCATCTGTCTATAAATATTGCAAATTAAATTATGGTGTGTTTTAAATTATGATCAATGCGAGCAAGGCCAGTGCCTGGCAAGGTTATGGGGCAGATCATCCTCAGTGCAATCACACAGCAGCTACAGGATGGACAAGGGATCAGACCCAGCCAGCATGGGTTTAGGAAGGGCAGGTCCTGTCTGACCAACCTGATCTCCTTTTATGATCCGGTGACCCACCTGGTGGATGAGGGGAAGGCTGGGGATGTGTCTATCTGGACTTCAGCAAAGCCTTTGACACCGTTTCCCATAGCACACTCCTGAAAAAACTGGCAGCGCACGGCTTGGACAGGGGCACTCTGTGCTGGGTCAGGAACTGGCTGGAGGGCCGGGCCCAGAGAGTGGTGGTGAACGGGGCTGCATCCAGTTGGTGGCCAGCCACTAGTGGTGTCCCCCAGGGACCAGTGTTGGACTAGTCCTGTTTAATATCTTTATTGATGATCTGGGTGAGGGGATTGAGTGTACCATCAGCAAATTTGCAGATGACACCAAGTTGGGGGGGATTGTTGATCTGCTGGAAGGCAGGAGGGCTCTTCAGAAGGACCTGGACAAGCTGGAGAGATGGTCTGATTCCAGCAGGATGAGGTTCAACAAGGCCAAGTGCCGTGTCCTGCACTTTGGCCACAACAACTCCACACAGCACTACAGGCTGGGAACAGAGTGGCTGGAGAGCAGCCAGGCAGAAAGGAACCTGGGAGTTTGGACTGACAGGAAGCTGAACATGAGCCAGCAGTGTGCCCAGGTGGCCAAGAAGGCCAATGCCATCCTGGCCTGGATCAGAAACGGTGTGGCCAGCAGGACCAGGGAAGTGATTCTTCCCCTGTACTCAGTGCTGGTGAGGCCACACCTGGAGTACTGTGTCCAGTTCTGGGCCACTCAGTTCAGGAAGGATATTGAGGTGCTGGAGTAGGTCCAGAGTAGAGCAATGAGGCTGGTGAAGGGACTTGAGCACAAATCCTCTGAGGAGAGGCTGAGGGAGCTGGAGAAGAGAAGGCTTGGGGGAGACCTCATCAGTCTCTACAACTACCTTAAAGGAGGTTGTAGCCAGGTGGGTGTCAGTCTCTTCTCCCAGACAACCAGCAGTAGGACAAGAGGGCACAATTTTAAGATCTGCCAGGGAAAGTTTAGGTTGGATATTAGGAAGAAATTTTTTACAGAGAGGGCAATCAGACACTGGAATGGGCTGCCCAGAGAGGTGGTAGATTCACTGTCCCTGGAGGTTTTTAAACTGAGACTGAATGTGGCACTTAGTGCCATGGTCTAGTAACCACAGCAGTGTTGGATCAAGGATTGGACTTGATGATCTGGGAGGTGTTTTCCAACCTGGTTGATTCTATGATTCTATATTTTATACCAAGAATAAATAGTCCCAAATAACTGCCCATATTTTACAATGCGATGAAGAAAGAAAGGTATTTCTTGACTCTTAAGAAAACTGTAAGATCTTTATAAAGCTTTTCTCTGTGTACATGTGTCTTAGGGACATAAAAGCTAATCCTGTGTAAACAAGGCTTTGCCTTAACTCCAGTTGTATTGGACTTTGAAAGTATAACAGACTTCAGAAATTATCAAACTCTGTGGACACAAAGTCTTCATGTTCAGCTTAAATAAAGATCTTTGTTTCGCCTTATGGCAGGTGTCAACTTAACCTACTTTAGAATAAGACAGGTCAGACAGAGAAACTTTTCTGTAATTCTCCAATACCACCTCTCCATCCTCATCTTTTGAGTTCTGCCAGTTTGCTTCCAGTCATGAGCAAGTAAGACCAACAGGAAGATGGTGGCTCACTCAAGGTCCTGGGGGGTGCTGGGAGGCTTCCTGGGCAATGGGAAAGTACAAGAAACCACAGTGTCCTGGGGGAAGGCAGAGTAGTTGGCCCAAAGGTAGACCAACAAGTGCTCTCAGGGGTTCCCATGTTATTTCAGAAGCTGGAGCTATTAATAAACAGTCATGACACTCAATCCTAAGCAATGTTCAAAGGTCTAGCATTTAGATCCTGAGGTCAAGAAGTAGCTAGGTCACCTTTTCAGAGATGTGACCCCAACAATTAAGAGTGGAGGGAATTTATTCACCCGCCATTCAAGCTTAATAAATAGTACGTATGGCACTTGGTGCTTTCCATAGTGCAGAACTAAAAATTGTTGGAGATCCTGCTCTATAAAAAGACTAAAGTAAGTAGGTCAAGTCTCCACTGATCTGAATTAAAAATCTTTGGAGTTATGTTTAAAAATACACCAAAAGAGAGAGGTCAGGTCTCTACTGTTCTTATTTAAAAAAGGAAAAGGAGGAATAGAGAGGCAAGAAGGCACTTCAACCCCATTTCTCAGGGGTATTTAAGTATCTAGTTCTCACTAAATATCTGTGAGTGTTAGGCACCAACATGAAATATCGAAGAGGATATGGACCATATTCTTCGAATCAGTTAGCTTCCCTTATGCTCCTTCTTCCTAAAACATCCTTTAGAATGTCAATGTTTTTAATTTTATCTTCATTCTGTGGAACCCAGAAGACTAATCTTTTCTCATGCTTCTAAACAAATGGAAAAAAAGCCTCCAAATTATGCCCCAGCTTCTTCCTTCAGCTAGAAAACTGTAACATCTGACAGATTTTTTTTCAAGTACAGAACAACGTTTACACAAATTCAATCTTTTTATAGGAGGATGATAGTAGCTGGTGCAGATGAATATATGTAAATGAGTTAAATTATTTCCTTTTATCAGTTTTTCCACTCCCTTCATAATGATGTTACTATTTTTAAAAAATATTCGGTTTTTTTGAGAGAAGAAAAAAAATTAATTGCATTAATACATTTTCTCAAAACAGAATAAAAATACATTCATATTTGGCTTCTGGAAATAAGTGATGCCAAAACCCTTTCACAGCAGATTTAAGGTATAATTTTGAATAATAATATTGTAACAGATTGGGAGAACCTAGAATTGACAGGTAAGAAAGCCATCTGTAATAACAAGATTTAGAGTTGAAATAAGCACTGTTTTGTCAGTTAAACAGAGGAAAGTTCAACTTGAGCTTCTTTATTATTACTGATGTTTCATTAACACATAGAAAATGTTCTCACAATTTTAAAAGCTGAAAAAAACAGTAAATAATGTTTTGGGTTTTTTTACTTAAATGGACTGCCTGTTACAACCAAATTACCTATAACAAATTGCACTAGTTCCACCTTACTATTCTTTTGAACAGTCAAAGATAATATATGCTACAGGCTTGGCTAATTGTTGACAGTGGTTTTCTTGATTTTTCACTGTATTCTTCTGTTTCTGTATATTTCATGCTTGACTGGAACAAAGGGTGAAATTATGGATCATTAAAAAATTCTCTGGATCGTCACCATCCAATGGCAACTTGCTGGAGCTGAACAGAGGAAATTAAATGATCTATAAGGTAGCTTTTATTTATTTCCTCCATAAAACATAAAATCCATGTTTGGATGGAATGCTCAATGCCAACTGCATAGCAGAATGAGCAATGACTGTAAGAGTTCTTAGTACAAATGAAACTGAAATTAAGGGGTCATGAAACTTCCATCCATGCAAATAAGTGATATCAACATGTGTAATGTTTAATCATACATGACATTAAATTGTGCAAGATAAAATTTGGAAGATATCAAAAGATCTTTCCTATATCTAGTACTGCTCTGACAAGTGAATAGTTTCACTGCATACACAAAATCTTCCATTGCATTTCCTGGCCAATAGAAGAGCAAAAAAGGGAACATTACTGAAACAAACTTGATCCTGATTGCAGCTGCTGTAGGGTACTGAGAAAGGCATTTAGGAAGATCTTCTGTATTCTCAGCAACGTCCTGAGTCTGTTAATTCCTTCCTCTCTCTCAATCTCACATTCACTATTCATACCCCAAATTCCCCGTCTGATATGACTGAATTTTTAATTAACCTTTTGCCAGTTTTCCATATCTATCTCTTTAGAAAGACTTCTTGAAAGTTCTTCTAGTTAGAACGTATTGATTAATTTAGCTTGATTCCCAACTGTGTTTATGCAGGAGAAACGAATGTCTGTCCCTAAATTCTATGAATACATTTCTATATAGTGTTGAGTTATAGTACACATTTAATGATAAAATAAATGTTGTGTTTAGTTTATTCACTATAACAAAGCAGTTATGGTAGTTATAATTCTTAAAAAGGTATCAGTTTGTTGTACTGTGTTTATTCTATGTGCCTGACAGAGACACTAATGACAATAAAGTAAAGCCCACATAAAAGCCCTGAGGCACAGTCTTTGTCATCTGGAAATTGTTATTATTTCTCTAATGTTTTTCAATGAGTGATGAAATGGTTTGAAATAACGCAAAAAAGGGCGTCTGAATTATCTAAAACTACCTAATGTATTCAGGGCTTACTATTTAAAATTACCTCTTGAATCACTGGAGGCACTAAATGTGGTACAAATGCATTTCACGTGTCTATATTTCTCATGAAGGAAATGTTAGAAGTAAAGCAGACATGGTTTTGTAACTCTTCGGGAATCTGAAGGAACAAGGAGAACAAAATTTCTTGCATTATTTATCACGTACAGAGTTGTGGAGTAAATCTTACTCTACAAGAGGGAATTGCATACTCTACTTTTAAATAGCAGTAAGAAAGTGGTTTTGGAATGAAATTAAATGAAGCTGCTCCTCAGGAGATTCTTTTTTAATGGAAAGAGGATGTTTTTTTGAATCTGTTTCCTTTTTGTTCTAATATGAAGGTAATTATGTCATTGAGATTTTACTTTCTGTTCCACTGAGTGAAATTCTCTGTCTCTTTAATTGCTGAGTAGAATTACTACAATGTGGTGCAAAGAAACAGACATTAAATTTTCAGACTGCTGGTTTGCTGGGAAGCTCATAAAAGAAAGGTATTTTCAGAACCATGCTTTTTAAAATCTGATTTTTCACTGTACATTTCAAATGCATATTATCAGTTCTTTAGTTGAATATACTCTGCCCTCAAGCAAAAGCAATTGAACTAGTAAACTTCTCAATTACCCCACCAGTTGCATCCCAGTTTCTTCTACAGATTTGCCAAAGTTTCTGCAGCATAGGTCAGAATTGATATGGGACTCTTGTGTCATGTTGCTTCTCACCTGTGAGTGGTTTTTTTTTCAAAACTGTGGAATTGATCCAGACTGCTATTCTGCTGAATCCTAAAATCAAAGAGGAATGCAGATGGTATGTGTACAGGTGGTATGTGTACACATAACAAAAGCAAAACAATAGTAAAACAGCAGGCTAAACTTCTGAGGCTGCTTTCTTGTACATAGCCTAGGTGAAGTTTCTTCAAATACAGTATTTAATTTTAGATAATAACAATAAAGATGAATCGATTTTGTCTTTTTATTTTGCTAACCCTCTCCTTGAATATTGTCACCAATGTATAATTCATACGTCACAACAAAATGGGCTGCAACGAAAAAGAAATTAAGAATTACTTGCTTTATCTTGTCAAAACACCCCTTCACCCTGAAGATTAGAAGAAAAAAAAAAAAGGAAAACCTTCTGATTTTGACCTTGACATTCTGCTTCCTGTACCTTCCAACATCCTGGAATATACACTATCTACAAATTAAGAAACTATTCAGGGTTACTCATATCTTCATGTTTTGTTTAAATTATTTTTTTTGTCCAGTTCTATCTGATATTTTTGCTGGATAATAGATAGTTTTTGTGCATTTATTCTTGTTTAATTATTTTTAAGCAGAACTTTCAGTCAACTGATATTGGTCTCCTAATTCACAAGCATTCATTTCTGTTGATGGGAGGATCCGTTGAAGACTCAGTTCTAACTTCAGTGACACTTGTAAATGATGTCATAACACAGAGCTAAAGCAAGGAAGTTGAAGGATGGAAGTTTAAGGTGTGATATGATATTATAAAAACTGCAATGGCACATTTCATACGTGTCACAGCATGGTGTTTCTTTCCCTTTTTCTGTGTTATCACCTCTAAAAAAATGAGTTTTGGTACTGAGCACCACAGCTAAGGAAATAGCGTAGTTCACTGAAGGAGTTTGTATTTTTTCTTTATTCTGTTATTTTTTATTCTAGTAATTTACTTTTGCTGGTCTATAGAACTTGTGTATGTCCAAGTAACAGAGGCAAAGCAAAGTACTTATTTGTGTTGTGACAAACTCTGGGTCCAAGGAACCCTTCCTGACCTCAAAAAACAGATTGGGTCTTTTTGGATGGAAAAGCAATCGTGTGAGAAAATTGTGTTGTAATATTTACCCTGAGAACTTGCTTCCTGAAGAACCATGGGACTGCAAAATCCCTTGTGTACTCAGGTGTCATGCATTTCCTTTCTTAACAACAAGATTTCCTGGATTTAAAAATAACTGCTGACAAATACGTGGCGAAATTTGCTTTTGCAAGGCATTAGATACACAGCAGTCAACAATTTATTTACTAATGTAGTTGATAAATGCAAATTTATTTTATGGTAAGAACTCTCTAGTTAAAAAATTACATGACACTACTTGTTTTGTAACCAAGAAAAGCAATTGTTTTGAAATTTATATAGCACAGTGATTTTGAATCCTTCTGAATTGTTTTCAAACATTTTGAAAAACATGGATTATTATGAAATAAGGTGAGGTTGTATTTAAAATAAGATGCTATCCTCCAGCTAGCATGACACAATGGTATTCTGTGCACAGAAGGGAATTTTAAGGAATTGATGGGAAATTTTATCTTTTTTTTTTCCTACCTGCTGTTCCAATTTGTTTACTATTGCAGGCCCCTTTAGATAACCTGTATTCAGTAGGAATTCATATTAGACTTAATGTTTAAGTAAATGACTTAGAAGATATGCTTTTTATAAGTCACTAATGCAACTGCAAACACAAATATGCGGATCCATGAAAATATGGACAAGTACCTGAATTCTCGCTAGGAAGAAATAGCAAAGTGTGGTCATATGAAGTATCATATAGATATTGGTTTTGTGTTTTTATCAGATAATACTTCCAGGTACTTGTCCTTGACAACTCTATAAGGTCTGTAAAATGTTGACAGTTATGCCATATTTTATTAACGTGGAATAATCTTAATTTGTCAGTTAGCAGTGCTATTTAGGAAAACTTTCCTAGTGACAAATATTTAAAAGACTTTATAATTTAGTTGTTTATTTTAAATGCTAAGTTTATTTCTCCCACTTCTCAGGCTATTGTGTTCAATGTTTGTAAGGTCTAGACAACCCTCAGAGAATTCTAAGACTGCACATTCTTCATGAAAATGCATGTGATTAAATTTATTGCTGCTTAATTAAATTATGATTTGTTAATAGAAGGAAATTATTAATGCCTCCTCTGAGGACTGAAAAACCACTCTAGCCAATTGTTCTGAATTTATTCACTATAAGTGATATCAGAAAAAAAATCAGCACTTCTAAATGGGTTTTTATTACTTGGGCAAAAATTTCCTTCCAGCATTGAAAAGCTGTAATTATACTTTTATACTTCTTTTATATTACTTCTATATTTCACATACATATGTGAGTTATATATCAGCTGATATATATAGAAGCTGTGACTACATATAAGCTGACTTTGTAAATCTCCCACCACCTGGATGCCTTATCCTGCAGCCTCACCAGAACCATGCCAAAAGAGGGGCATTTTGTTTTTAATAACATAATACTGGAACATTTTTCCCTTTACTCCTACTTAAATTTAAAGTCAGGAAGATGAAACCTCAGATGCATACAGCCCAAGGACATTCTGGTAGCACTCATAAGACTCGCAATGTTGTGTTTGTTGGTGAAATGTTGCCTTCCTTGGGAATAAAGCAGTTTTAGTGGCATCATGTTTTTGAAAGTTCTGTTTCCACTGTGGAAATCTTTTTTAATTGTATGGGATAGTTGGCCACCATGGAATGATTATGTAAGGTCTGCTGACTGACCTATACATATCTGTTGTCTGTGTGTCCATCCTCCGGTGCACCACAAGCGGTAAATTGCCTTGTCAAGGAACAGACAAAAACATACACCAGCTCTCAATTTACAAAAGCTTTGTGGGATTGAAATCTGGAGGGAGGGAAAGCATATTAATGATCAATGTTCGCTTCCTGTAACTTTTAAATTTGCCTGCTTGAGGACTGCCTCCATCCTCCAGCTTATGTGTGCAACACAATGTTTATTAATATTTTTCCTAGTTCATCACAGAAATGGACAATCTAATTTCACTGGAAGATGTTCTGAGACTTCCATGCAATACTAAGAAATGGATATATATGTTATCACCGGGGTCCAACAATTTCCCCAAGACAGACTTCTGACATGGACTGTGTACCCCTTATCTACATTGCAGTTTTCTGTTGCATACTCCACTCTTGCTTCACGTTTGGGATTCCCAAAGATCTGCACCATTGATCACAGAAGGTACTTTTGCCCTAAATGTTATGAGTGTTCCTGAATTTAAGTAAATAATAATAAAGGAGAATAAAATTGAAAGTTAATTTAATTCAATACAACAGCAGACTATATAGACCATCATATTTCTCTGTCACTATTTTATTAAAGCTGAAGCATATTCACTTGAGAGACAGATGAAGGTCAATTAAAATGTATTCCAGGGGTGAAAAGAAACAAAAATAGATTAAATAAATGTGCAAGTAAGGGTCTAGGTGTTCCTGTTGGGTTTCTTTTTAGTTTCCCTTTTTTTTTTTTTTTATGTTCTCTAGAGCTATGCTGATTGCTTAATTTTAATATCAAGTGGAACTTCAAGGAACTGGAAATGAAAGGTGGTGGGAAATAATGAATAAAAATCTTAACTTTTAAATGTTTCTACAATTTTATTCATTGGGAATAAAGCTGGTAACCAAAGCTAGCTGAAAGATTTTCAACTCAGTAAAAATGTCATGGAGCTCTATAATGAATCTGTAGATGTAAAGGGTATTAAGATTGCAGTGGCCTATTTCTACTTTTAGAACAGTATTTCTTTGGGCGAATTCCTCTGAGACTCATGTGTTTTAATTGTGATGAAGTCTTTACCTTGAAATAGTCCAGCTAAAATGTTAGTGATATGGCAGCATTTATGTGCAATACAGCAGTGACTGCTTTCAGCTGTATTGGTGGGCTAGAAGTTGAATGACTTCAAGAGTAATAGGTGCTATTGTGTCTTAACAAACATTATTTGAATTATTATTTTATCAAAGACATTTTAAAATTAAAATAATGGCAATAAAAGTGTAAGGTGAATTTATTTCTTAACAACTGCACATCTTTCTGAAAGGAAGAGTTGTGTCAGTAGCCACTGTGTGTTAGTCATTTGCTCATCTCAACAGTGTTCTCAGTGGTGCCTTGAACAGTCATTGCTTTTTAGCAGCAAATGGGGCAGTGTCTTCAGCAAGCTAATGTATCTAAATCACTCAAAAGACCTATTATCTCTGTAACAGCATGTATGGATAAGCACACTGCTAATAACTGTGCCTATCCTGTTGTGTGTGTTATCCCACTTTTCACAATGTGTCAGAGAGGAAGGAAACAAATTAATGGTTTTCACTTGAAGCTGAAATGTTTAAGGATAATTGAATAGCACCTCTTTCTGTTAATATAGTTTTCTTCCTCCATATGTCATTGAATGGGCAGATATGAATGCAGCATAGATAAAACAAAAAGATCTGGTTTAAAAGAGGTCAACTTTAAAATTGTATCATAATTTTGGTTTCAGTGTAGGTGACGAGCACTTTAGCTGATCATGTTTGTGGAAGTCACTTTGAAGGCTCTGATACCACATCTGTATTCTTTTTAGTATCCAATCTAAGATGGTTAAAGTTAGCTTGGGATTGTATGTAATATAGACTTGCATCTTTGGAACATACCACAGTTGTTAACTTTGGCTTTTGTTATTCTGTTTTCAGCATCTAGTGGAGTAGTTATCTGAAAGACAGACAGAAAACATAGCAATTATATTTTTTTCTAAGATACAATCAAGAATTCAAAATATTCAAATCAAATACTTTTTTACTCTATATAAAGCAATGTCCTATTAAGTGATAATCCTTTAAAGTTTATCTGCAGTAACTTTTTTTTTTTTTTTAACTTAAGGCACAAGACTGTACTAATATTTTTCCGTGCTGACATTTATCCTGCTGGGTATCAAAAATATTTACAGGGCTGCAAGTGATGAATTGAGAAAATACAGAAATTAAAAAAAATTACTTCTGCATATTACAGATAGGAAAGTATCTTTGAAAACATAACAAGAAGTGCACATTTTTTGCCCTATGGAGCTTTTTATAGATTCTGGCACTATAAATGAGCAAGGTCATGCAGTCACAAATAGAAGTTTAAATAAAGTTTCAGATGCAGGCATGAGAATTTGGATACAATAGATATATTTTGCAAGGTAAAAATGTTGTATATAACAACATTCAATAGTTTCTTGACTATTATAAAATTTGTTAACTAGTAGGCTAAGACATCAGCAATAACTTAAAATATCACAGTGTTATCACCATTACCCTACTAAAAAATACTGCAACTAATACAGCTCTTTTCCAACTGACCACTGTACAAACTTGTCTTTGATTTTCCATAGTAATGTAACCTGTATCACCTTTCTTCCTCATATCTGTCATACAGATTCCTAATCAAAACCGAAGTAATTTTCAGAGCTTCACCTTCCTCCCAGTAGGTGAAACTTTTGCAGTGCCTGCAAAAGATAACTGAGATAATTATCTGCTAGCAATGTGTTATCAGACTGCAGTTAAACATACTTAAGTATCAGTACTATTACCCGATTAAAAATTCAATAATGCAAAGATCCCTTTAATATTGTTGTGATTAGCTCTTAATTATCCCTTAGTAACTAAAGACTTAAGGTAGATAATATCTTTATTTATTTAGATATATACACTCACAGTTTATAATTTCAGAACTCTGCTACTATAGTTACCATTTAATGAGACTGAAAGCAATCCATCAAAGACAAATTTACTGCAATCATGGCTGTAGTAATTCTGCATTTAAAAACCAACATTGAATTTGGGAGTTATGCCATCTTAGAAGAAAGATACCTAGTCTTTAGTGCTCTAAGTGTTTAAAAAATTGAATGATTCTTCAGGGACCGAGTGTGAAAATTATTCTTATGGCCCAAACAAAGGAAAAGTAATACTTTGTTCTATGCCCTCTCAGTTCGAGCAAGTGATTACTGAGGCTCAGACTTCTAATTTTGCTTCAGAATTAGGGTTAAATTCAGCTCCACTTTGATCCTATTTAAGTCGTATAACTATGGCTTGGCTTCAGAACAGACTGCCTGGGCAAGATACAACTATGTTTGAAATGAACATTTAGTAGTACTGGCCAAAAATACAAGTCTGTCTCTTAGAACTTGATAGTTTTGCATTTTCTTGTGAAAAGAATTATGCTTTTGTCTCTGAATGATCTGAAGAGCACCTAGATGTGTTATAAATGGGGTGCAACGCAGCTGAGCCCTAAGATCACAAATATTTGATTCCGTACGATTTTACAGCCTTCCAGTGTATTGTGTGACCAGGAGAAAATGTTAATGTTCAAAAAAAAAAAGAGTGACGTTTGCTATTCTGCTTTGCTTGTATTTTCTTCAGAAGCTCTACAATCTGTTACTGATGGCATTTCTACAAGCAGATAGTACGGAAAGAACAGCCTAAGGAAGGACTAAAAGAGTTATCTGACTCACAAGTGGTGGGCTATTGGAAGAAACACCTGAAGTTGTTTACAATCAGAATACTGAGAAAAAACACAGCTTTCTCTAAGTTTGAATGTGCTCAAAAAAAGTACAAAATTGGGTTAACCAGCTGTATCTACAAAATACAAGCAGCTTCTATTAATGACTTGAATGAATGTTTAACATTTTGACTCTGAAGCACAAAGGATGCCGGGCACTTTTGATTGCAAAGCACTGGAATACTTCAAGCAGTCTCTTTTTCAAGTAGTAACTTGTTGTTGATATATTTTAATGGAAAAAAGGTTTATGCAAAATTGATCATATGGCATGATATTCTCTAAAGAAAAGGATATCTGACTATAAATGCTGCTGTCAGGCTGATGAAATACTTACAAAGCCCACTGAAGTAGGGCAATAATAATGAAAAGTACACATCAAGATTATAGAAATGTACACATCAAGATTATAGAAATTTTTGGTTCATTTTTGCAGAGTGTTGTAGATTCTAGAAAAAGATGGCTACATAAATAAGAAGAAAAAGAAAATGCAAACCAACAATAAAGGAATTTTGAATATTTACATTTATTGCGAAAATAGCTAAGTTGTGCAAAATGAATGGAGAGTCAGAGAAGTCAGGTAAATCCTAATAAATTTTTTAGGGCATTTTTATAACCCAGAAGTTCTCTGAGGAACATTAAATTGGTTGACTGATGGTTGACTTTTTAATGCCATTTCACAAAATATAAAAAGGATAACTATGTTAGGGTTTTTTTTAACCAAAAGATTTAAATGCAAAGTATTAAGAAATAAAAATAATTGAAAATAATTGAAAACCAAATTATGTACTAAAAATGTGGGAAAATAGAATAGGAGAGAAAGTGATATTATTTGCTCTACTAGAAGTGAAAAAGGAAAGGAAAAATATTAAGAAAACTGAAACTATGGAAAGGAATAGAAGTAACAAACCAAGTCAAAAAGTACCTTGTTCCTTCATCTGGACACTTCTCCAGCTTTCCAGATTAACTTTGATTTGTGATCCTGAAGCAGTGCGGTCTTTGTTGTATCACTTTTTGTTCTTCTCCTGTATTACCTGTGTTACCATGGGATTTAAGTGCTGAAAAAGTCTCCCGGAGCAGTTAATTAGGGGTGAGATAAGAAAGGGTTTATTTTGCCAAGGCTAAGATGTTACACGACGCGCGCCCCTGTGCTCGAGAGGTTACATTTTTATAATACCCTCCACCCAATCCCAGATGTGTCCACCCTGTGGCCTTTACTCTGGTCCGCCCCGGGTCCACCCCCCGAAAATGGGTCTGGGGTGCATTTCGGGACCCTCTGTTCATCCCATCTTCATCTCCCTCAGAGCACAAAGGGTACATAGTTACCCAGTTTTTGACCGTGTTCTGTGGTTTAGGCCCTGATATGCTGCTCTGCCAACAATCTGGGCCTTACCTTGACAAAAGACTAAACATTTCTGCTGTATTTGAGAGTAGGGGTGATATAGGGAGCATCGAATGGGGTAAGAGGGTTAAGGAATGTGTAAACAAGGGTACTGCAGGGAAGGGAAAGGGACAAGGGACAAAGGAGGGAGGGTTGCTGCTTTTAGAGCCTACTTCCACTACTTATAAAACTTACAAGTCTTACAAATATTAGAAAAATAAAAAAACATTAGGGGCTTAAGGCATCACCTGATGATGTCTACTTATCATATTTCTTTTCTGCACTATTTTCTTTTTCATTGTTTTTATTTCTGATTTCTGTTTATGATTTCTTTATATACAGAAATATGATTTTATATATATTTCTAGACATGATATCTATTATCATATGTATTTCTGTAAGTATTTTCTAAATGTGTGATATTTCTATATTCTTTCTATATACTGACCACATGTATTTTTCCATATACAATTTCTCTGTATTTTTATATATCAATATAATAATATATATGGAAACTAAATACAATTATGTATTTAAATATAATTCTATATATATCTATATGTTGCATACACAGATATTTCAGCTGCAATTTGAAGTCATTTACCCAGTTATGTTTTACTTTAATCTGGCTCTCTTGTCCTTGTTCTGGGACCTTTCCTGGTCCACTATTTTCAGTGAGTTACTTTAAAACTGATTCTTATCTAGATTGTTGTAGCTTTTTCTTAGCCAAGTAGATATTGAGATGTTTCTGTAGATATCAAATATGTAATGGTTGTTGATATAGGCAGATTAGAGTTCATCATATGTATTTGCAAAACTGTGATTTATATACTTATCTCTATTATTTATAACTTGCTCAAGATACAGGAAACACGTTTCATTCAAAAACTGCTAAGTAATCTCTTAATCTAATTCTGGATGGGGGAGTTGCTAACTGACACAGGTCTTTTAAAAATTCCCTTCTGTTTTTATATGCATATTTTTTTTTTGTTACTCTACAAATTTAGTAATCCCTAGGATGTATTTGAAAACAATGAGATTCCAAGGCTAGAGTACAGTGTGAACTCAGAAGTGACAGATCAATAATTTATTTCTGGAGTAATTGTAGGCACAAGCCGGTGGACCTGCTGCTGAAGGGCAGCATGAAGAAAAGCAGGCACTAATGGCTTTTGCCACCTGCTTTGCAGAGTGCATACTGTGGTTGTCAATCAGCTCTCCACATGAACTAGGCCAAATAAAGTCACACTACTAAATTTCATCTGGTGATTTTAGAAGACCTGCTGTGAAGTTTTGTTCTTGAGTGACAGAAATAAAAAAAGGACTTAGGGCATAAGCAGAAAGCAAACTGTATCCTTTGGCTTTTCTAGATGCTTCTTCCATTGACCTCTTGGAGAAACTTGTAGCTAAAATTTTTATAAGTCTTAACTCCTATGAAAGAGGAAGAGGATTATGATTGTTTTCATTATAGAAACAATTAAAGTTGTTATGCACAAAACTTGCTTGTAGTTTAGCCATTTTATCCTTTAATAAAAAAATCCACACCTGAAGAAATAAACTCAAATTGTTAATAATAATGGCAATATTTCATCTGTTAAAAAACCTTCACATGTTACACATTTAAAGGTGATAAAAACTGAAAAATAATAGAATATGAATCCTTGCTATAGTACAATTAATCTATTTACTTTAAATAGATATGTTAGAAATATAATTTTCCCTTACCAGATGCACTGAACTGAAATTGAGATTTATTCTAAGGGTTACCCATTCTGTGAAGTTTTTTTGTCCTTGAATGTCATACGATTTTATGCCAATCTTGCCCCAATGGGTTTCTTTGATCTTTATTCCATTCATGGCAAAGCTGTATACTCAGTATATTGAATTTTTATTTGAAAAATTAAGTCTGTTGCTGACACTGGATTTTGAGCCATCTCTTTTAGCCTGTGCATTAACTACTAACAGAATTTTTGTAATTCTTATATGCTACAATGAACATATTTTACATGAATGTATTTTGGCATATAGTCTTACACCTCACAGTTAGAAGTACTCACTAGTATATTTGTTGTAGGCAGTGTGGTTCCTTTGATTTTGAGGGAATCTCACTGGAAAAGAAAAGACCTCCAGCTAGCTGTGAAGTGTTCATTACCATGCAAGCCTTATCTCTGAATGATTTTTTATTTTTATTACTCCTGAAAGGCTGAAACACACAAATAAACAACGAAAACAATGATTTTTAATAATTTCTCTTTCTTCTAGAAACTGTGTTGGAATCACAGGGGCAGTGTCCAGCAATTTCTACTTTTTATTAGTCTTACTTCTGTTCTATTCCTTATCATATTCTAAAACAAAATGGTATATTTTAGTAAGCATTTAGGAATGGGCCAGTATCTGGCATGAGGCTTTTTATTTTCTTAATTCTTTTTTCTTTATCATGGAGGGAAAGTAAAATGAACTGTCTTGTTTTGATAAAGCCTTTTTATTTATTGTTTTCCTTTGGTAGTTTTGATTTATATATCTGTAGTCTGTATTGTGTACAAGGTGACAATTCAAGGGAATGAGCCTTGCACTTGGAATTTGGTTTGTACTGTCTCAACTGTAATAGGAGAATTAATTCTGTTGTCTGGGCCCTACTCTTGGGAAATTGTATCTTTTCTGCTTGAAAGAACTACTGTGCCTGAAGAATGGAGTTATTAGTCACAGGCTCATGATATTTTTAGCATATTTCTTTTTCTCATTCTGCTTGGGATTGTGAAAAAGTAAGCCTTTGCTGATGTTTTCTGATATATGCATAATCAATATTTTCTGATATATACATAATACATATTCTGAAAGGAAGAACAAAAAAATTTCAATTGAACTTTTTTTTTTTTTTTACAGTGAAAAAAGCTTTTCACCTTAACTTGAAAAATCATTAAGTTGAACTAACACATGTGGAATACTTAAAAAAATTTCAGGCACGTGTATGTTTACACTGTAAATTTACTTTGAGTAAGACATATGACCTTCCAGAGGTCAAAGGGGGCAGAATGCTGCTCTCTGCATTATTGCAGATGTGCATTAAATCTGCATTAAATATGGGCATGTATTTATTGCTACTTGTGAAGTCCTTAGGTACTAGATAACCAGACCTCATAGAAGACTGCAGTTACCTAGGTGCAGCATTTTGTGAATTGAATTTCTGCCCAAAATTTTTCCATTTTGCTACTTCTGTGCAATCTCACCATTTGGGGATTTTTTTTTTCTCCCTTTGGCTCTATCAATAAAAGTAATATCTAGTTTAAAGAAGATATAAAGTACTATTTACCAAACTATGTTATGCATTTAAGCAGGGTTAGTTACCGAGGCTACTTCTGTCAGATTCACAGATTTTGAAATGTCATTTAAGGAATATTTTCTGCAGTTTTGACCTTGAGCAACAGTAAAAGTAAATTCAATGTAAAACGAAATCATCCTTGGATGGATTATGCAGAAATGCCAAAGAGACATGACTGCAAAAGGCAACATTCCTGCATGTAATTTTTGAGTGATGCATAGAAAATAAAATGTTTGCTACCTAATTCACTTTTAACACCAGAATCAAAGACTGTAAGAGTGTAAGAGTGATTAGGCCTTTTAAGTCACAGAATCCTATCCCTTTCTTTGCTGCATGCATGTATCAGTTTGGCCTGGCTCTCTTGCCAAGTCCAAGCTCTCTCCTCCCCCCTCCTGCTCTCTCAAATGGGGGGAAAAAAAAAATGAACCACAGAAAAACCGAAGGAAGTCTGAATGAAACGGAATTATATCAAACATATATATTTACATATATTTACCATTATATATACAATTTGAATATATTGTACACATGATAGGGAGCTCCCGAGGGGAAAAAAGGGAAAACGGAGGGGGAAAGAGGGATAAAAAACCTAAAACCAAATATCCTCCTAATATACCCCATTAATAGAGAGCTAGCGAATAAATACAAAAACCCGAATTAAATACTTCCCTGAACGAGACAGCAGAACTGTGCAAGGTACCAGCCAACTCCCCACGTCTCCCGTAGGGACCGGAGATAACGGCAGGTCTAAGCAGACAGGCCTTGGCCTATACAAGCAAAGACCATCTGCAGAGAGACCTGCTGCCTTCAGCCACGGGAAGAGAGAAGAGAGCAAGCTCTCTTATCTGTGCCTTTTTATATGTTGTGTTACGCTAAAGGATGATGTGGAATACTTCCTTAGATTTCTGACCTCCGTTGCTAAGGAAGGCCTAAAAAATCCAAAAGCCAACCCACTACAAGGCAAATGTATTATGAATTAGTCAGCTGTATTTTTGAGACCCGTGATTTTGAGTCATAGCACACTTTCCTTTGCTCACAAGTAAGCAGCTTAGTGGCATTTCAAAGATGGAAACATCTTTCCTTCAAAGAAGGAAACATCCTGGAAACAGATGAGAATTCTTACAGTATAGTACAACTCCTCTTTCCCCCAAGCATATGAGAAATTGCACAGTACTTTGGAGAATTTAGTGTGCTTTGGTGCATGAAGAGGACTGGATCCCACCAGATCAAATAGGAATATATGGAACATTTAAGTTTGAAAGACAAGCTATATATAAAAATACTGTAGAAAGCCTTTGTTTTCCCTGATAACTGAAAAGTAGGTTTCTGAACTTGAAGCTGAACTTCTCTAACATATGTTGGTGACAAAATGCTGGCCTCTGTGTAATGGTGCACTGAATTAAAAAGTGATGGATATTGTTATCCCCAAAACATCTTGCTAGCAGAGGTTAAAGCTGGTGGTAAGTTCAACAGTTTATGGAACACACTCTCTTGGCAGTGCTTTAGAGATCTGTGCCAGAAAAGTGTAATTAAAAAGAATATAAAACTTAAGTGACATATCACTGTTTTATTATGTTTATGCTAATGTCTACGTTCACTGAACAATTTTCCAGAATCTTATGTTCACCCCATATTCCTGTAGAAGCACCATTGCTACAAATTAGTTAGCCTGTATCTGGAATAAACGGGTTTTTTTTGGGGACAACCACCTTTTACCCTACTTTATGAGAAGTGTACTGAACATCAAATCATTCTGTTCTATTTTGTAATCAATGTTTCACATATGAATAATTGATATAGGTAACTACTATAATAAACAAGGAGCACCTGCTAAGGATGCCACCGTAGCACAGTCTCATGAGAAGGAACAACTGTTGCTTTGCCATTTCTTGTGATAAAGAAGAATACACTCTAGGAATTTAGTGGAAATCTTTTATGTTACTATTCTATAGTTAAAGAACTACACCTGTTTAACTGTCAATTATTGTACTTTATGAAATTTTTCATCATGGATGAAAATCTTCAGAGAAAATTGAATCTTCAAAGCTTGCTCTCCTGGAGATTTGTTATGCTTCTAAAGGGGAAGATAAAAATAATTTTAAAAGCAGAAAAAGTTAAGACTCCTTATACATGCACATAGTTGCCCTAAGACTTAAATTTCACCCTGTGCTTTCAAGGTTATTTAGGTTGGGGATTATTGTGTTGAGTTTAGCTTTTCCTGGTAGAACAATCGTATTTTAGGCTTGGTATTTATACTTGCTTTTAAAGGATTAAACTCAAGCTGCAGTTGAAGAGATGAAAGTCACCTGGCTTTTCCTACATTTAATTAATTAGAATTGAACCCTGAGGGTAAAACTTATTAATGAAATGTAAATGTAAAATTATGCTACCCTGGAAAAACAAATGTGATGTGCCAAGAAATGCATTAGCTGAGTTTCTTATTTTCTCCTGTTCAGAGGACATTAAGAAGGAGGTAGACATGGGGAGAGGACTCTGAATTACAATACTGTAGGAACTGGTTTCCAGCTATCATCCTGTAACCTCATCCTGTTTTCACATAATTTTGATTACATTTCCTTCAGTGTTTTTAGGGCATACTAAAGATGAGATGAAGAAATAAACAAAGATACAAGCCTGTAAGTGTTTAGAAAAACAACAGAGTATCGTAGTTTTTATTTTGATCTCTGCCTTTCTTCTTTCAAGACAGTCACACATCACGTGTTCCAAGATTCAGTACATCAGAATGCATAGCAGTATTAGAATAAATCTTAGTATACAACACTGAGAAAAAGAGATACGGTTTTCTCAGGTTAAGAATTTAAAATTTGAACTGCAAACTTTCTCAGTGTGTTGGATTTTAAAACTATTTCTTTTTCCTCTGCAGCTTCTGAAGAATTTTTCCTGAGAAAGGACATAATGTAGGAAGGTGGTATTTCCAGTACCCAGGGTACTGAAACATCCTTGATTACACAGTTTAAAATATTGCTCTAGATCCATATAGCTTTTAAATGTCTCCTTCACAATTTGTGATGCTTCATCTACGATCATTGCAAAATCATTCTTGTTTTATATATTATAAATTTTTCTTTCATAAGTTAAATTGAATTTCTTGTACTGCCGACTATGTTGTTGAATTAAATCTTTTTGGAATGGTTAACAATACTAGGTGTTCTTTTTCTACTGAATCAACTAACAATGCGCATCCTTAAATTTGGTCTGTTGCATATTCATATCTTAAAAAACTTGAACCATACTAGTTTAGCCTTCATCTCTAGGACAAAATGCTATTCTACCTTTTCATACTGCCATTTATCATTATTTTTTCCTGACTGGTTTGTAGTCCATCCTAAATAATACTTTTATTTATGGCTATTAATACTTCTTTTAAAACCTTTTTTCAAGGACCCTGTCAAAAGAAATTTGAAGGTCCCAATGAATAGTATATGCTTGTTTCCTTTCACATATCTTGTCTTAGCCTTCCGCGAAAGGAATACATGCCTTTGTAGAACTCATGCTCAATAACACTATTCTGAGTATATCAACAACTTTTGTTCATTTTCTTAGTATGAAGTAACTTTTTTTTTAACTTTGTAACCCTTTACATTCCAGCTAGGCCATTTTGAAAATATCTGGAGAAAATACACTGCGCATTTGACTGGAATTAGGGATGTCATGTAGCATTGATTCTACTTAACTCATTTGCTGATTCACTGCGGTTAAGTTTTAACTCTGGAATCATACCTTTCTACAACAAAATCTTTTAAATTTATAAAAGATTTTTTTAACATTTATTTTCAGGTCTACCAAGCTTTGGTCTGTTCTATTGCACTCTTTCATGTGTATTATTTCAAAAGCTAATTTCATGATATCAAATCTTTTCATGGATATGGCTGTGTTATGCTTAGCTACCTACTGAGGTTAAGCCACAATATATGGAAATTAGATTTGTTGCTGCTGTAAGGCTTGTACTGCTCCGATAAGGGAAACTTTTGCTATACCTGCAGTGTTAGTAGGGCAGGCTTCCTTTATCATCCCAGCAACAGTCTTAGTCCTGGAGAGGAGGTGTTGGCTTTTTTTGGAGATTAGCTGCTCTGTGTTTTGGCCCAGGTTATTTTTGCCCTGAGTTCCCTAGTCAGAAAAAAGTGTGACTGTGTAAAAGATTTAAGCAGGAGTCAATATATCTTTAGTAGTTGTTTGACACTTGTCATCTGTAAATGGTTTTTCTTGAAAGCTGTTAACCAAGAGCTATTTTATTTAGAATTTGGTTTAATGTTGGTAGTAGTCATCAACAGAATCCATTGACCTGTCTTTGGTGATTTTATGTCCCCTACTATCTCATTTCATTAAACTTTTGAAAAAGTTCTGTGATTTTTGTCTTTCAGGGGTTGAAATTTGTGCTTTCAAAGGTGATAAAACTGAAATAGCTGGTACTGGCATTTTATCAAAGTCATGACAGTTAAAAACTGTTGAGTGCTTTCTGTTTACATGTGTCCCAAATCATACCACTTAAATGCAGGAGGACCAAAAGGATACTGAGTGCACTGTAGCTTTTACATAACTGAAAGTCTAATTCAGAACTCATCTAAATCAAGAGACTTAGCTACTGATTTACTGATAACCTGTAGTAAATATTATTAGCAAAAAACCCTCCTCTGCAGTATTTAAGAGAATTACAGTTAATATTTTGAGCTGTAAATAACAAAATTGAAAGATATTACGAGACAATTGGAAAAGTGTTTCAAAGAAAGAAGAGTGAAATTCCGAAATTATGTGTAAGTACATGGCATGGATGAGAGACAGAAGTACAGTTTCACGTGACAGACGCTGTGGAGGAAGAGATGTCTGCACCAACAGTTACCTAATTGTGTTCACATACTGCTTTAGAAAAACAGAAATCAAGGACTCCCTGAAAGACTGTTCTTGACAGGAACAAGCCTTTGTTTGCAGCACAGCAGCTCTTGAGCTGTTAGATTTTTAATTTGAGACACAGTTACGATGAGCAGTGTTAATTTTACATAATCTTGTCAGGTTTTAAATTGTATAATTATTTCAGAATCAGTGCCTGAAGGATACATTGTTTCTTAAAAAGAAAAAAACCAACAACCCATCTGCTCACCTAGATAAGATGAACCAATAGTTAGTGTGTTTGTATTTGCTGAGATAATTTGTGAATATGGTCCCTAATTATTTCTGCCAAGGCTTCAAAGTTAATTTTATTTCAATGTGCTTATAGCTAACATATTTTCCAAGCCATAGAAGCTGTTTTCTCCTTTGTGCAGTTTAGATTTTTCAATTTTTTTTTTTTTGGTTCAAAGATTTTCCACCAACTCCATTCATGTACTAATGAGTAATCTGCACTCTTTTTGAGGGAACTGCCTCATACCAAGATTTTGGACTTGTGATTAGATGTGCAAAAATTGAAGCTTAAAGCTGGAGCAACTCAGAAAATAGCAGTTGCATGCAGATGAGCCTTTGAAAACAAGGCTGTGGGAGCAAGTAAGTAATCAAAAGCATGCTGGTTCCTGTCTGATATGTGAAGTACTAGAAGTGCATCGCTGGTTCAGAGCTGATTTTTATGTGTTGCTTTGAGCCATCACAAAGTTTCACAATCAGGACAACTTGAGCCTTGTTATTTTAGATGTCAGTGGGTTTAGTTGTTTCCCCATTCATTATGGCAGTGTAGAGACAAAAGTTTATATTTTGCTGTAGTCTCTAGTTATACTTCAGGTGTTTCTACTAACAGCAGAAGTTTGTTCTTTTGTCAGCAGTTTTAAGAATCCGAGAAGTCTGAACTCTTGCACTGAAACATTCTGTTTTATTTTTTGAAAGAAAAGGTATTATTAACCAGAAAGGGTCATAGAGGTTTGGATTTTTTTTATTGTATTTTTTATTTTACCTTTCCTTATGAAGATGTGCTAAGAATAGAACAATTGCACATCTTTCAAAGGATGATAGTTCAGTAACTAAAATGTGACACAGGGATGTAAAAGTTTTTCCATCTACCTTTGCCTAAACTAGATTGATAGACACTTAGGCTTTTTTCCCTTTTTTCCCAGTTCTTCATCTGTATCAGAGAGCTTCCAAGATAGATGACCTCATTGCATGTAAACAGTGTGAGGTACTCAGACATTACATAATCAAGGATACATACTCAGTGCCTACTAAATACCAAATTGAATTAATTTAAATGAAGAAATATGCATATCAGTAATTGAAAATTTTCTAAATTTGATTAAAAATAAAGAACCCAGAAGCTAATGATAGAGAAGTGAAAAGAAAAAGTCTTGGAAATAATGTTCCTTAATTATTTATCACCATGTCCTAACATAAACTGTTAGACTAACATTGAAGAACCTGGAATGCAGGCTCAACAGAAAAATAGGACAGATTTCTTGAGATTTCTTTCAAAGGACTCCTGGGGAAATACATATACAGATTTTAATGAAGTATAGTTGCATTTTCCAGATGTTTTATTGAAATACATTCAGATGTAAAATAAATCAGTAGGCTGTGTAATGAAATCAAGCTCTGTAAAGCAAAAAAGAGAAAACCAATCTCTCCAACAGCAGAGTTGCTAATGGTCTTTTCTTCTAAAATTATCAATCCACCGAATTTAAATATTTATGACTTTGATGTCTAAAAATAATTCCCTAGCTGTGCCTGTCATCTTGCTGAACTCTGTGATAAAGATAGATACCTTTTGGCTTCATGACCCTCTTGGTTATTTGTCCTGGCTGGGTGATAAAAGAACAAGTTACAGCGTGGATGAAAGCCAGCTATAGTTACAGTACAAACCTGGGGATCTAGAGCCTGGTGGCTGCAATTTGCAAGGGTTTAAGAAAGGATAATGAAACTTCAGAAGCTTCCTTTTAGGTATGGAAAAAATCCAACACCCCCCTCAAGCCATCCCTTTTTCTTAACTATAGTTATTACAATTTATTAGTGTCATAAAAACCTAGGTCAAATTATGCGTACGTGGTATTTCTGTCTCTGAGGCCACCTACAAAGTTGGTCCAGAGATCTAAATTATATAATTTCTTTGCATCTATTTTGTAACTAAGATTTCCACTCTATTCTGGTATTTGACTTCTACTTTGTTGTTCTTTTCATCTGTATTCTCCAGGCATTTAGCATTCACCTTGCTAGGATGGGCCAAACATCAAATATCTGTCCATTCCCAGTACATCCATGTTAACTTGAAAAACAGATCAGGCATTTAGTAAGATTCCGGGGTAGGACTCAAGATTTGTCCTCCTGCAAACTTAAGGTTGCAAAGTTGTTTATGGTGTTATTTAAAGTTGTGCTTTAACGCAGGGTCCACTCCCTTCTTGATTCAAAATGTTCGATTCAATCTTAACCACTGTTCTTTATACTCTATACTCTTACAAATGTAAGAGGAAATTATTAGAAATAGTGAGACCCAGCTGGGTTCATTTTCTCATTTATGCCAGTAATGCTACTGCAGGTCAAGCAATAGGCTGAATAGCTTATATTCTTTCAGAACATGCAATCCATTTATAACTAGATAGATCACTTTTCTGTAATGTTTTAGCATCTTTGTAAATGTAATGATTGCAGTGCTAGATTAGGAAGAAAACAAGGATGGAGCAGCTGACTCAGTTGTGCATGATTAGATTTTTTTGCGTGCTGTTAGTATAAATATGAGCAACTGCTCATTTTGGGGATAAAGAAGCTGAATGCACTAAATATGACATGTCAGGTTCAAAGCTGAGGAGCTATGTGACATTATCAACCTGACCTTGCTTCTTTTAGCTTTAGTTCTTAGTACAACTGCACTGGTTACTTTTACCTTCATTTAATCCCATTCTTAAAGCAGATCCAGTTGGTAAGCCTCAAGCTTTTGTGGTTGGTTTTGAGTTGTACTTCATCAATATCTGTCTTCAATGTATGCTAGCACAAATAAAATACATATATTTGACTTCAAAAAGAAAACAACTACTAAGACTTACCCATTATAGAGAAATCTATGTATTCAAAGTGTTGTACCATAGAAAAATCTGGTCATATTTGATTTTTTTCTTGTTTGAATTCAGAAATTGTGTTCAAAACTAATGTTTGTACAGATTTAATATGTCAAAAATTTGTTCTTCATTCTGTTCAGTATTTACTATTTCAGGAATTTTTCCCTGGTCCTTCCTTGGACTTGAAATACTCAGAGAATAATAAATTTTACTTAAAGGAATTACAACTGTGTTGACACAACTTCAGTAACTTCACGTTTAAAATACAGGGAAAGTAGTAGCTGAGATCTCTGCACTGCTACATCACAGTGTTCATTAAGTCATTCAATTAAAAATTAAGTACTCCAATACAATAACCATTTACAGTCATTTTAGTAGTGTAATCTAACAAATGGATTACTGCTTGATAACGCTGTGGTATAGTAACTATAAGCTTTAGTAATCAGGAGTGTTAATACTTTATATTTTCTCAGCACTCTTGTTTTTTTCTTCAGTACTCATGGCAATTTCAGGACAAGGTTAACAGCCCTAGTTTGTAAGGTTCTTTTCCTCTTTTTTTTTTTTTAATAGTTACTACTGATATCAAATTAACAGTTATTTGGTGGTAGCCATATCAGGAAAATAAGGCTGAAAAAAATGAACCACAGCACTGAGCTGGATATTTCACATCATTATTGGCCTAAAGAGACCCAATTTAGGACCAAATTTTAAATTTTCTGTAGCAGTGAGATACTTTAGTACCACATGTGCTGTAAAACTGCTCCCTGTGGTGTGCCATGCACAAGGGCAGTGGCTTGAATTGAGTGGCATTTGTTCATCCCATCACACACTGACACCCAAGCTAAGAACATGGCTCAGGGGATTTCTCAGCTCGACTTTCCGCATTACAAGGGTCATAAGAACACTGCTAGATTGTCTTTGCAGTTTCTTTTGTGTTTAAGTTTGGGGGTTTTAGGTAATAAAATAATTTTTCATTTTGACATTTTAAAAGGAATTTACTAGTACCCTATTTGTTGGGTGTATTCTTGGGAAGAAGGTGATGAAAAGATGTTATCCTTTCTTGCTGGAAAAGCTTTTTAACCTTGTACAAGGAGTGAAGATTTGTTTCCAAGCTCAGTTCCAGTTTAAATAAGAATAGTTCTCTGTTTTATTTTCCTTCTGTCAAATTATTTTCTAAAGAACCCAACAGGTACAGCTCCAGATCTGAAACTTTATATAGCTTTTTGCAATGAGAAATGTATCTTTATTTTCTTTAAACTTCATCATTAGAAGCTTGGATTCTGATTTATGAGAGCTCAGAGAATTATGTACTATCATTAAAGAGGCATGCAGCATGAAAATGCAAGTGCTCTCTCCCCTGAAATATAAAAGAATTTCATTTTAATTCTGTTTCAAAATCTTGTGCTTTTATGGAGAAAATAATAAATGGAAAATTATTTTCCTCCACTTGTGAAGTTATGTCCCTTACAATCATAAAAATGTTATTTTTTTATTGTAGGATTGAAAATTCAAAGTTATAAATATTTGATAGTAATAAATTATCTCTTCATTTTTATGATTATTTTATTGGTTTCAAATTTTCTCATGCACTAAGAAGTAAATATGAACAACCTGGGATCAAACATACAGCATGATTTCTATTAAGTTAATAAGAAATAGGGAAAGGCAATAATCTCAGAAAAAGATATTTTGACCACAATGAGTAGTAAAAAGTACATTTATCTGATATAAATTTAAGCGTCTTTTGGATCTAACCAGTTATTTTTCCAGTGTTTTCAAAAGAGTATGGATGTGTCCAATGCATTGATTTTCTAGGCTATATGTTGCCCATGTATATTCTATAATTAATAATGAGTGAATTATGTACATTGAATTTACTCAAGTGTCTGTATATATGCATGTCCAAAACCATCTCATGTGAGGAAGAACTCATGTGAGTAAGAACATGTGGTGAAGAAAGATTTCACAGAATCACAGAATGGGTAAGGTTGGAAGAGACCACAGGAGTTGTCCCCTGTGAAAAGGGGAGATTTTCTTGACTCTTATTGTGGGGAAACTTCCTTGACCCTTAGTGATTTATTTGTCTGTCAGTAGCCCAGGAAAGCCAAATGTCTTGTGCCTGACCAGTGTGTCAGTATCCTGTTATGAGAACCATTCACCAAACAGTCCTCATCCATCCAGATAGCTATCTCATTGTAGAAGGCAATCAGGTTGGTGAATCATGATTTACATTTAGTGAATCCATGCTGACTACTCCTGATCACCTTCTAGTCCTCCATGTGGATAGAGATGGCCTCCAGAATGAGGCTTTTCATCACCTTTCATGGACTGATGAGTGGCTTATTGGCCAGTAGTTCTCTGGGTTTTCCTTCTTGCTCTTTTTGAAGACTGGGGTGACATTTGTTTTCTTCCAGTCCTCAGGCACCTCTCTCAGTCACCACAACCTTTCAAAGATGATCATGAGTGGTCTGGCTATGGTGATTTTCATCTCTCTCAGCACTTGTGGATGCATAAATTTAGTGGCATCTAATTCTGGTCCTAACACTGATGCCAGAAATTAGGAGCATCAAAGCTCTGTCTTGTGTTCTAGATTCTCCAGTTCAAACCTGCTCTAGATTTCCAGCTCCACCTGGTCAGTGGTGGTTCTGGTTTGTGTAAAACCAACACTTCAATGAGATTCATTCTTCTATATAAAAAGAAAGTGTATTCTTTTCAGCCACTCAGGTAAACAACAGACTGTAGAAATAAAGGACCGTAATTCAAGGACTGCTAATGCTTTCCAAGCTATTCCAACATTATCTGTCAAATTTAAAAACAAAATAACTTATTAAGAGAAATATCTGCTAATGGGCATGAAGTGTAGAAGAATATTTTATTTCTACCTTTAACAATGTTCTAATTTTAGAGACAACTTTTTCAGTTGCAAACCTCTGGGTAAATCCTATTGAAAACTAATTCATGGTGCTTAAACCAAAGCAATTTCTTGGAATCCAACTCAGTGGGGTCAGGACGTCATGGCAGATAATAATGCAGATCATACATTTCATGAATGACTGGAAAAAAATGCCACACATGTCCAACATTACATGCTTCCTTTATAATTTTAACTTTCCCATTCTTCCTTCTGATCTACTTAATTCGTTTCTTTATTTTCTAAAATTCTATAATGTCTGATTGTTGCTTGAAACTTTAGGTGTTAAATTATTAAAATATTGACATAGTAGAAAATAAGTATTGTAATTTTCTTGGGAAAAATTGAAATTGCCTTTGAAATTGAAGTCACACTTTTTGTAGTCAAGTTTTTGTCATCTGATACACATTCACACATATGCATATGCATGTATATGTAAACTGGTCAGAGTATTTTTTTATGTTTAATCCTATCCCATACAATCAAATTTATTTTCTGGATCTTAATACAAATTGCAAAACAACCTCGTTATTGTTACAGAATGCTATTCTCAGCATGAGCAGTATCTAAATGGTGGTTTGATTTGTATTCCCATCACTTAACCTCTTAGAGATAAAAACATAAAACTCCTAAACGCTAAAAGGATTTTGTAACTTGCAGCTAAATGGCCACTTTAAAAGCTTTTTTTTTCCTATTAAAAGTGTAAGAAGCTTGTAGCTCATTGTGTAACTGAAGGTCAGTGTGACTGAATGATGGCTGCACTCTAGAAGTTATTGTGCTATACAGTGCCATCATGAAAAGACAAGCACCAATCTATGTTTTGGCTTTTTAAGGTACATTTGTTTTAATAGGAACTTCATGCTCAAACTGGAACTAGAGCAAAGAACAGAGAGATAAGTGAGTATTGAGGAGGAGGGGATTCTGCATTTTAATAAGCAGTTTCTAAAATAATTCTTCCAGCTGTTTATAAAATTGTATGTGAACTTCATGTGTCAGAGAGCAGCAGGCATAGACTGCTTTGCAAGGGAGGGCAAGCTGGGAGTAGAGGGTGAGAAATAGGGACTGTCTTGCTTAAAATCTATCTGTTTTTCATATTGTTCTTCATAGTAATAACGAATGAGAGTGATCTAACTACAGGGAATTTTGAAGATTGTATGAGAGAGATTCATAAAAAATATTTAAATATTTTCTTGCGTGTTTTTGTTTTCTGTTTTAGCGTTTTGTTTTTGGTGGTGTCAATTTGTACTACTAACACAAAAAGTTCCGGCAAAGCTTGTCACTGCAGAAACACACATGCCCCTGAAATTAGATGGTATTTCTGTTTGGATATGACAATTTTTACTTAAAAAAGACCCCTTCAGCCATAAATCATAGAGTCATAGAATGGTTTGGGTTGGTAGGGACCTTAAAGATCATCTAGTTCCAATATCCCTACTGTGGTCAGGGGCACCTTCCACTAAAACAGATTGCATAGAAGTTAGACACATGATCTGCATGAGAGGGTTTTTGTTTGTTTGTTTGTTTTGGGGGTTGTTGGTTTGTTTGTTTTTTTAATATAATTATTACCAGCATTTGGGAGAATTAGAAAACTTCTTGATTGTAACCTGAAAGATCCCGTTCATTATGTATTATTTTATCAGTGCATTATGCTACTGCAACTTAAAATATATTTCCTTGAAGAAATAAGGCTATTCTAATACTATCCTTTATTTCAATGTATCGAAATGTGCTTGGTGGACAAAGTCTGGTGGTTGAAAATTAGTTTATAGACAACTAAAAAGCAGCCTTCTAGGGTGGACATATGCCAATTATGTATCGGAGCACAGTGAAGATTTAGCAAAAGTACTAAAAAATGCTTGCTTTATTATCTGGGATATTTCTAGAAACTGGGTTAGAGATTACCTTCTATCTATCAGCCTACTCTGTATACATTACATATTGGTATCTCTACTTCTTTTTTAAAAGTGACCTGTAGTAGTTATAAATGGTTGTTATGGTATTGTTTGTCAGCAATCTTAAGGCTATGCTGAGATAGTCGTGAAGCTTTTGTGCTGCTAAAGCCATTCTTTCAAATTAAAAGCAAAACAACACCAAAACACCGAACCCCCCCACCAAAACCCCCAAGACAAAAAAAACCCAACCAACCCAAACCCATACCCAAGCAGTAAAAGGGTTCCTTTTAACACTCCTCAGAGTAGTAGATCATATCAATACTACTTACCTTTTGAAAAGAGTGTCAGGGGAATGCTGAAGGAATGAGAAATGCCCAAAGGAAAAAAGGACTTTTGTTTCTAACTAGAAAATTGTACTTAGAAAATATAGTGGATCTGTCTATGCCCTAGTCCATAGTTGCCAGCAGAGTCACATACCCTACAAGTAAATCAGATTCAAGAATTCTCTCCAGCTAAGCATAGGTAATTCAGTTGTAAATCTGGTTTTCCTAGCAAATATTTTCTCTTAGTGACAATAGGGAATCTCAGCTTTAGCATTCCTCTAAGGTGAAGCATTTTCACCTGTATTATACTGGTGTAATATAGACATAAGTAAGAATTATGTCTACATAATCCACATATGTCCACATTAAAGTGATAAGTTTTCTCCCACCATCACCATCACTAAAAACATCACCAGAATGTTTTTAGGGACCAGACTGTTAAAATAAGCACCCTAGCTATACCACTAGTGTTTTTCCCATATTAACAATATTTTGCCTTCTGGTAATATTCTTATGCTGTGTAAACTTTTAAGTTTCTATAAGTGGCGGGTTTTTTTTTTCTTCCTTTTAAATTCCCCCCCCCCCCCCGCAGTGGTTCTCTAGAGTTGTAGTGTGTCACAGAATCATAGAATAGTTTGGTTCGGAAGAGACCTTTAGAGGTCACCTAGTCCAAACCCCCTGCCATAAGCAGGGATATCATTAGTTAGATCAGATTGCTTAGGGCTTCATTCAACCTCAGCTTGAATGTTCCCAGGGATAGGGCATCCACCGCCTCACTGGGCAACCTGTTCCAGTATTTTGCCACTGTTATTGTAAAAAACTTCTTCCTTATATGTAATTGGAACCTGCTCTCTTCTAGTTTAAAACCATTAACTCTTGTCCCGTTGCAACAGACCCTGCTAAGTGTTTGTCCCCATCTTTCTTATACACCACCTTTAGGTACTGCAAGGCTGCAATGAGCCTGCTCTTCTCCAGACTGAACAAATACAGTTCAATCAGCCTGTCTTCAAGTGCCCCAGGCCTCTCAGTATCATCCTCCGGACCTGCTCCAACAGACCCATGTCTTTTCCCTTTGTTTCTACCTATTGCTTGATCACTGTATGAGAAAGCATAGTTTACAGAACAACATTAACTCTATTGACCGACCTGATAGGCTATTTCTGAGTAGTCTAAGGATCATTTGCCATCCTTTGTTAATGAACAATAGCACAAATCTAGTTTTAAGTACCTTTTTTTTTTTTTTGGAAAGCCTAGGCAGAGAAGCAGAAGGAACAATGATTTGCCAAGTTTTTCCTGAGTTATCACGTAGTGTGAACACCTTGATCTCATATCAGAATATGCTTCTATTTTAAAATACAGCATTTATCTACTGCTATATTTACATCATCCTATTAAACTCCCAGGATAAGCCTCTGTGGCAATAACACTAATAGAAAAGACAGGGTCTAAACTCGGGCTCTAAATCTTGTTTGCATTGGAAGTTGATAGTTTTGGGGTATTCCTGCTACCTTTCTCTAGCATGAACTCCTTCTGATAAGACTCTACCAGGTTTTGTTTTCTGCCTTCTACAGTCCCTCCCTACTGTCCCATCATATTCTGTTACCTGAAACCTTCTTTACACACTTCTGTCAAATCCCTGAGCATGAGTCTCCTAAATACCACCACTGTCTTGCCATAAAAAGTCCACTCAGAGTTGCAATGACTCGCTTCTAGAGACTCTGAAATGAAACTCTGTTCCTTTGATAAACACACCAAGAGGTGTCTCTTAGGACCAGAACAGCATCACAAACAGATCAGAGGTCTCCTAGGGCCTTTGTACAGCTTGTCCTCAAGTTCAGCCATTGCTCTTTGGGTTAGACACTCTTTAACAAATCTTTTGTAGTGATGGCTTGTTCTGTATCTACAATTTGTTCACTTGCATGGTTTTCTTAGAAGTCATAAGGAATAAAAGGCTCTGTATGTTACACTTTGAGCTGATGACTGGAGTGCAGAAAACACAATGATGTTGCCCATTTTTACCTGATTGTTAAAAGAGAAATAACAATGTTTCTCATTGACAAGCTAGTGTGATTGTTACCAGTGGTTTAATCATGGTATTTGAATGACTCTTTCCAGCAGTCCAGAAAAATATAAAGGTCTTCTGTGTAAACATAGTTATTTCTGATAACAGGTGTAAGCACTAGCACCTGATAGGTATGCATGTCATATACTAGATGCTCTAGAAAATTCTAGATATTTCTTAATGTATTTTTTATTCATTAAAAAAATGTTAAAGGGTAGCAAACATTTTAGTATAGGTGACTAACATTTAGTATTTTCCATTGGAGATAAAAAGGCCTTTTTAAAACATGTTTCAAAAATAATTAAACAGTATGACATTTATATAAAACTTTTTGAGGCACGGGATTCCTAAAGAACCTTTGTTTTCAACCAAAAGTGCATTGAAATAGATGTACTTTTGGAGTGAAGCACCTTCTGCTAGCAGAAAGTACAGCAGAAAAGCTGAACACAATTGTGACATAAAAAAATGAAGACTATTCATCCAACTAGAGCTACAAGCAAGGCAATTACCCAAGTAGATTTTGATTGAGGTCACAGTAACTCCACAGTTTTGAAAGGGTAATGACCAGTGATAAAGCAAATTACATTTTGTGGCCCCAATAATTGCCCTCAAATACAATTTTAATGAAAGTATAGATTTGAATTCGTGTTTCCTTGGAGATGTTATAGGCGTGGCATCTAAGGTCAATATATTTCAGTATGTGGAAAATAATTTGTCTCATTGCTTCAATAAAATGTAAACATTTTGCCAATTATGTGTTCCTGGAAAGGATGAAAAGACAGTAATTAAAGAGAAAAAGAAACTCTTAATTTCCTCTCCAAGCACTAAGAGGAGAAAAAGCCTCTTGTAAGCATTTAAAGGCTAACAATATATAAAAGAACCATTCATTTTTAATTAGGTGTTGTGGATTAAACCAGATTTTATATCAAATATTAGAAATTAATTTTGTAGAGTAATGTTTAATTGTAGCCCAGCTCAATATGGGTGCCTCCAGAGAGGTTCCCTGAACAAAGAAATTCCTGGGTCTTTATACCCTCACAGTATGTGCACCTTATTTTCGTGTGCCCTGCATGTGCCTCTTGGTCTGATGGTGATTTGTGATCTGGGGTCTTCTAACACCCCTTTGGATTCTTCCTCCATATTCACATGGGCAGGCCATTAATTGTTCTTATCTTCCAGCTTGGGCCAGCCTTAGGATCTCTTGACCCTTATCTGAAGATATTCAGTTTTTCTATGTTTACTCCTCTGCTCAGCGGCTTGTGCTAACAAACTGATTTCATTTAAAGTCCACCTATGCCAAGCTTTGAGAAAGGCCCATTAATGCTAAGCTCTAAGCAAGTTACGATTGCACCTAAACCTACACAATTAATTTGTAATACTTTATAAGTAAACTTAATTTAATTCCCAACATTCAAGTGTTGATTATTTTCTATGAAATTGTATTTATGATTTGGAAAACTCTATTGAAAGCTCCTTAGTTTGGAAATAAGATCTGAGAGGTTTATATATCTCAAAGACCAGACTTGTATATTCATTCTGTAAATAAAAATAAGTTGATGCATTTTAATCAAAATTCAAAACAATAATACCAGATGGATTTGAAATATTTCAAAATGGGACCTAAATTGTATGGAAAGATATTTTATTCACATGCTATACATAAAACTAACCTATAATCCCTCATAAATCCTGGCAATAGGAGGTATTATTGTGAGAAGAATCATATCAGACTTTCACTGGCTTAAACATTTTGAAGCTTAAAATATACACATGCTAATTATTAGGAGACAAAACACACGTAAAATTTCATCTGAAACCCTCCAATACCTGCAGGAGGTTCTTAATATTTTTTAATATGATTTTATTTCATCTCACACATAAGAATACTTCTGCCTTAACTGGTTATTTTAAAATTAATGAATGGGCTGAAATTTTCTCTCCAGGGGTAAAGAACATTCATGCCTTGTGAGAAATGTCCTGTGATTCTTGGTAGTAAAATCTTCTGAGAGACCTGGTTGACATATGTATCAGATATTGACAAACATTGCTTATTTACCGGCAATGAAAAACCTATACAGGGTTATTTCTTCAAGCAATCTTGGAATTTAAACATGACTTGAGTCACTAGTGCATGACCATTTATGTTTGCTTTAAAACTGGATTTTTATACTTCCGGTTGATTCTTTATTTCCCCATAGGAGAATTACTGCCTTCATCTCTCCTTATAATTCAGTTTGATCTCATATCTTAGAATAATCATATGCACATATGTCATCCAAACAGTCATAAAAATTGCATTTGGATAATTTCCAAAATATGAACTCCCAAATTTGTGTAAATTTAAAATAAATTATACCATTAATCAACGTGCATTTATGAGAAAATGGGGAACATAGTAACTTCAAGGAAGGAGAATGAAATCCAGGTTAGCAAAAGAATCCATTTTTCTTGCTCTCTTAAGGCAAGTTACAGCGGCCTTGGCCTAACAGGGACTGCCTAGTAACAATAAAGTGCAAGAAGATATTTTTTTTCCTGAAATGGAAAGATGTTATATTTATTGCAATAGAATTCAATTTACAAAATCAAAAATATATTCTGATCCACAGTTTTAAAAGCAAACAACTGACACAATCTAAAGGTTATTTGATTTGGGTCATCATTATTCAGATGAAGCACACTATACAATCTGACATTTGTGGAGGAACTCCCAACAGAATTCACAGTTGCAATCTAAATGTGACAGTTTATGCAACTACATTTTTTTCATTAGGCATCAGATGTAAAATATCGTCCTTAGTTTGCTCAAACTGCTTTACTTCTTCAAAATACCAATCCACAGACTTCCAGTTTTCAAGCGATTTATTAGTTCCCATTAATACCTTTTCCTGTTTTCTTTCATTACTAAATAAATTTCCCGTCTCTTTCATTATATGTAATTGTTCCTTCTAACTGATTTATTTAGAAAAGTTTAAGGTCTTATGCAGATATCTTATTGACAACTTAACTGAATTCCTCCAGATGTACCTTAATATGAACTAGGAATTAGCCTATTGTCTCTTACCCATCTCACTGTTAGGGGAACCTTTTATGAACTTGTCAAATTTACCATCACTGTCAAGAAACAGAAGATGTGACTATCTCAGATGTCTAAAAATCTCTAAAATGAAAGAGTTTTCTGAAAAGTCACTGATATAAAACATTTACTGAGCACTATATACCAGCTGGTGTAAAGATCAGCCTTAAGAAAAGGAAGATAAAATATATTCTATATTGTGTAATGTCTAGAATTTTCACTGATGCTTAAAGGAAATGCACAACAGAGTAAGAAACTGATTTTTTTTTCTCTTGGCATGGGAGAAAATAAACTTGAACTATTCTACTGATGTCTTCTTGATGCAATGATGCAGTTAACTATTCCTCTAACTCATCTGTCTTGCAAATGGAAAGAGCCAGAGTAAGTCTTCCACTGTTTTATACAATGGTCACTGCAAGTCCTAATAACATTTACTAAGCAGATCTGGTAGATGCAAACACTAAAACTATTCTAATCAAACCAGAAAAAGTACAAACAAGATAGAAAAAAAGGAAAAACACTCATTACAAGGGGTAGAAGTACCTATCAAGAATATCTTGGTTGTACAGGGTGAAGGAAGAAGTCTCATCTCCCTGAGCAACATATTCGCATTTTGCTCCTGAAACTGCTGGCTCTGTGGCTCACAACAGCTGCTACAAAGCATCAAATTTTTTTGTGCCTGATGCCACCTCATACTGTGATATAGAAGGCTTACACTGGATCATCATAGTCCAAAATGAGGAAAACCAATCTCAATTTCCAAATAAACAAGATTCCTAAAGCAGAAAGTGATTACAATCTGCCTCATGCTCTGTGATGTGGCTGGAGTCCTGAGAGAACACTGAGAACAGAAACTAGACATACATTTGCAGTATGATCATACATTCTTGTGTCATTGACCCAGTTCCTCTTGGCAACAGTTCAACTAAGGTTAAACTTGACTAAAGACAGTGGAATTTGAAGATGTATTTGCTATCTGTACTAAGCTAGAACATTTGCTTCACTGAGGTGCTGGGGAGAGCAGAAATACCACAAATGAAGAAGGAGAGCTTGCATTATTACCTTTGTGAACATTTTAGAGGTGAACTGACATATACTCCCTTTAATTGCTTACAAGGGCCAGATCATGTGAAAGCTTTGTTTTTTGTTGTTGTTTGTTTGTTTAAGCCACAAAAATACCCTTCAGCTAGATTTCTGTAGAGGGTAAGGTTAAGCATATTAGTGTAAAAGGTTTTGGCCAATGTAAACCAGTCAAAACTCCACTAGTGAAAAAGTGAAAATTTGGAAATGCTGGTTCACAGGGCTGAAATGCCTTACAGCAAAATCTTCAGTTTGACAAAGGATTTTTGAAATACAGTCAGTTCTGAGGGCAACCTGTCTTTCTGTCTTTTGTTTAGCTGCGTTTCCCTCTTCCTCTCCTCTCTGCTTTGAGAACTGCACAAGAACCCTGGAGTGGATAGATTTGCTACATAGGTTGAGGATCTCCCTTGAAATGCTAGGATGGCTGCTGTCACTACATATTTTTGTTCTGGGAACATTATGTCCCAGGTCTCAGCCCCTTTAGTCTCTTGCAGTTCAGGCAGATCTATAAAACTGCTTTAAAACTATCCTGCTTTTAGAAGTGCTAGTTCCTGCTCTCCCTAAGCACCTTTGTCTGAGGGGCTGAGATTGCAATCTCTGGGTGACAGAAGAACTTTTTTCAGTTTATTCCTGAAGTGTGCACTGCCAGCATGCAGTGGTGGTGACAGGGCAAAAGGACTGGTTCATGGGCTCTTTTCTGTTCAGTTTTCTGTGTGTCCATGCATTTTTCAAAGTTCCCTTTTCTTTTAGTATCAGAAATTCTTTACTAAGAGTGTGGTGAGGCACTGGAATAGGTTGCCCAGAGAGCTGGTAGGTGCACCATCATTGGAGCAACCTGGTCTAGGGGAAGGTGTCCCTGGCCATGGCAGGGGGTTGGGACTAGATGAACTTTAAAGATCCCTTCCAAACCAAACCATATTCTGTGATGCTATATTTATTTAGCTCATTTTATACATTACCTTATACACATAGTGCCATTAAATACAGATTTTACTGCATGGTAAACTACTCTGAGGGACATTTATACCCTTTCCCAGTCTCTGGAGATAATCATGCTTTATGGATATTCTGCTTTACGCTTTTTAGATATTCTGCTTTATTGGAGACATTGTTATTTTAGAATGTTTTCCATGCTCAGAACAGGTAGTTCTGAACCCTTAAATTCACTTTTTCTTTCTTCTCTTGTCTTTTTATCTTCTATTGTTTTAAAGCAGATATGCTCTTCAGGTTTATAGTAGCTTCCTCACAAAAATAATGTTCTTTACCAATTTCATTTACCAGCTCTCAGTACTTGCATGGACTGCCAAGGTTTCTCTGGAGTTATGAACCCTCAATGTTTAACTTTAACATGACTTGCTACCTTGACTGCTTAGATTGTGTTCAAAAGCTACAGAAATCAGGAGTTTGTAATTTAAAGAAAAATTTTTGCAGAGTGTAATTTATCATTGCTTTTACATTTGAGTTCATTGAAAGATGTCATGCAGTGTAAGTACAAAGTTATACTGATGACTTCTCTTAATAATGGTATTGTGGGCTGAGTAACAGTGGAGAGACTTATGCAGAGAAAGAAAATCACTTTATCCTTAGTGTTACTTGAATCTCTGAGTGGCTCAGCTTTTCACTCTTCCATAGAGTATCTCAAAGTATAGAGGGTAGGAGGTTGATTTTATTTGTATCTAACATCAACTTTCCTATGTTTTGATGTATCTAAGAGAATAATCTACATCTGTATTCTAGAGAACTTTAAAGGAAGGAAACACTCCAGAACGTAAGGCAATTAAATTAAAACTACTTACTTTTAGATGTTGCAGAAGAATTTTACTAATTCGTCTGACTAGTTTTTTGGTTTTATGCTAACAGAAAAATTTTAAAAGTATTAAAATTAAATATTTACCCACGTCTTGCTTTATGTATAGCAGATGTACATGCACTGTGCACTTGTAGAGATTTGTTATACTTGGATGGATATCATTGAATAGATACTGTATAATGTGTATATTAGAGGTTGGTCGAGCATGGAGATCTCAAAGAGAAATTGCTACATAAAAGGAAACAACAAATTTGTTGAGTTCAGGTATGCAAGCTGTCTGTAGGTTTGAAAGAAATTTTTTTCAGCATCTTTTTAGGATGGCTACTGCCTTTTAATTGTTTTTAAAGGGAGACTTAAGAGATCTGTATTTCTTAGTAGGTGAATTTCAAGGTGAACTGTAAGGAGAAAGAAGCTGTAAAAGGCATGCAGAAATTTCCACTTTTTTTCCCTCAAGAGCTCTTCCACTGATGCATTTTTAATACTACTTTCAGAGTGAGAAAACACATATCCATGTGTTGTTAACATCAAGAAACTGTAAAATAATGAGACAAACTGCTTATCAGTGACAGGCTAATGGCATGACATATTTTCCATCATTACACCAGATTTTTATTGAGTTGTCAATGACAACATCTAGCCTAGAAGAGTTATTCTTTTTTTTCTCCTCTGTTGAAGGGTGTTATCTCACTGAAATTATATGGTTGTTTTGTGTAAAGGTCTTAAAATAAAAAAATGGAAACAAAAGTTCCAATTTGCTGGATGTTTACTTCAGTGTTTATACTCCTTTCTTTCTTTTTTTTTTTTTTTTTTGGAAGAAGAAACCATGTACCTGCTAGGCCTTGCTGAATGACAAATAAATCAAGTGTTACCACTCTATGACTATGCAAAGTCTGTGTATTCTTTGTTTTCTACCCACTGTTGGTGTGGGTTTTTTCGGATTTTTGGTGGAATCTTTGAAATGAAATCAAGGGTTTTTCTTATTTTTGTTTCCCATTTTATGAGATATACTTTCTTATGAGAGGTTTAACAGGAGCTGAATTGGGAATTGTCTTTTTTTTTTTTTTGTAATATGTCATACCCCTAGTTTCTGTTCCAGTATCTTTTTTTAAATCTCATTTTGAATAATTAACTATCTCAAAGAAACAGTTGACAGCTACTTTGTAAGGAAGCATAAACGCAGCTGTAGGAGTGTATTTCTTCGTGATTGTATGCATGCTGTTTTTGACAGTCTGTTCAAAACTGTGTTTGCAGGAAGTCCTTGAAAGAGCTCCTTCCCTTCAAGCATCCTTGCCTGAGGCACTTTCAGGCATCTTCAGACTCATTCAGAGCACTGTTGCCTTTCCTCCAGTCACAGGGAAATGTGTGTCAAAAGATGCTCTCACCATGATTTCTCCTTTGTATTCTGTATGGAATAAAAGGATTTAAATTTATTTGATTAATTAAATATAGGCTGCAGACTATTTTTCTGACCTAGTTATCTACCAGTCATAGTGGAAATATAATTAACATAGGCACAAATTATGACTGTTGATTCTTTTAGCGGTAAAACATTACTCATAATGCACATTAATTGTGGTTGCTATTACTAACCATATTGATTCCCAGCCAATTTTTCTGAGAAGCTGTCTCTGTTTGTCATTAATACTTCTCCTGTACCTTCACTTATAGTGTGACGAGAGTGTCAGCAATTTCTGTAATTTTCTCTGATTAGCTGTGGGAATTACACAAGGTTTACTAGTAGTTTTTTTTCTTCACCTTTTCCTTCAGTTTCATGTGAGAGCTTGAAAACATTTTACAACAATTTTTTTTCATCTGGAAATTTACATAGCAGGTCTGAACCAGGTAATTTCTACAAAATACATAGGCACATTACCACCTGAAGTGCTTCTAATTCAGATGATCATCTTCTGTATGAGGGACTTGTTCGAAGGTCCATTTTTAAAAAAAAGTTAGACTAAGATGTACTTATGAGTTAAATTTGTAAATCTATGATAATTGTCCTGGCAGTTAAAGGAGAACAACTGAACCTTTGGCCTAAGACTTGGAAAGGAGATGCTTTGTGAGAAAGCTGAAGTCAGGTGAGATGCTATGGTGCTTATTGGAATAGCTGAAGAATCATTGTGTTTCATTATTGTGCTATTTTTGGATATATAACAAAAAAATATCTTTGTAAGAAAAAATATTTCCAACACATAAGCTGTTAATTCTTTCTTTCTTTTCAAAATTTACTTGCAATTAATGGCATTATGCAAGAAGATTGCAACATTTTTTATCTGTCTTTGTCACAGAAACATCTCTTTCTTAGTACAGGCTATTGAATGTTTTCTGGATACTGGAAAGAAAAATTCAGCCATTTGTCTGAGATTTCCTGATGTATTAAATGACACCTGGAAATTTTGGACCAGTAGCTGCTCAATATGTGCAGATCAGTTTTAGATACAGAAAAACAGATTGATGCATCTCTGATTGACTCTGTATCTGTTAGCTGACATGTGGTAAGTCAGAGGCATAAAGAGCATTGATTTTACTGCGTGGGAACAGTGAGTCATCAAGCTCACTCTTCACAGCTATGAATCAAAAAGCAAATAAGTATGCACATTTTCATGCATGCAGTAAAAGAAACAACATGAAAGGGATAATAATGTATGACTATTCAAGATTTACTATCTTCTTAATTTCTTTTATAGTATCTTTTTATCTGATTTATACATAAAAAGCAGAAGTGAACAAGATGGTACACAGGTTTGTTGAGTTCTGTGTTTTTTCCGTGGTAAGAGTAGGTAGTATTTCAATTTGAAAAGATGCAGAAACACTGCTAGCAGTCTACATGCAGAGAAGTCACAGGATCGAAATCACCCTGTAATTAAGCAACTAATGTCATTGGCTATCAGCTGTAGGTGATAAGAAGTAATTTCCTCTTTCTTAGAAAATACAGGAAGATTGCTAATTTCTTAAATATATTTTATGTTGCACACCTCACATTAGTGCTCTCTTCACAATGCATCCTTGTTACCCACAAATTGCTCAGACTAAAGAGTCTGATGTAATTCTGGCTTTTCCAGTGCCTGGTTTCTGAGTGATAAGTAATGGCAACCGCTGCAATGACATCTTAAGCTTGTTGCCTTCAGACATCATGTGTAATGTTTTAGTGAAAACAGGAAGAGAGAAAGAGGCTAAGATGTAGAAAGACTTGGATCCACACATACAATAAACTGAAAAGTGTAACTACACTGTCAAAGGGAAAATTATTTATCTCTAGGAAAGTGTATTACCCTAGAAACTAGAGATGTGCTGTGGAAGAGCAAATATCTGAATCAAAAGCATTTCTGGAAGGGTTTGGACATAGCAACTGGTCAGTCTCATGAAAAGCTTAAAGCACAGGCTTTGTCTGGTTTATGAAATAATTGTTAGCTTCTTTTGTTTACTTGAGAATATTGAAAATTCAAATCCATTCTTATGGCATATAATGGTTGTGTTTTCAGTGTATGCATGTGGGTGGGTAACTTTTTGAACTGTTTCCACAATGAAAGCTTTGGAACAACAGTAACTGCAGATAGCCAGCTATATTTGTTTAAATGAACTTCTGTTGCCATTAAAGTATTTATAAAAACCAAAAGGGCTGCAGATGCAGCTTAGCCGATATTTTTTTTCATTTTAAAGAGATAATTATTCAATGTCCACCAAGCTCCTGTGCAATTTAGAATAGTAATTATAATAATTGTACAAAAATACAAATTACATTCCAACATAGGTATCCCATGGCAAATTATTCTCTTCTACATTTTTAAACTACTTAGAATAATAATGCTCTCCTACAGTATTACTGCTTGCATTGTTTTCACTCTGGTTTCTTTTGCTTTTGTATGATTACTATTGATGTGATCTCACATCACAGAGCAGATTCACTTTTTCCTCCAGCTTGCGTAAGCAGCTGTCTCAAAAGGAACCACTGATGCAAGAGGCAGCAGAGTCATCTTAATCTATGTACCTATCTGCTACTAGCAGCACATGAGACATGTGCAGGTGTAGTACAAAAATTTCCAGTTCTAACATTTGCAGTCGTAGGTGACATTATAGTGCAACACCACCACAATTTTTGGAGATCTAAGTGCTTTCATCCTGCTTCTTCACACAGGCAAGCTACAAACTGTTAATTGCTTTGGACACTGTAAGTGTCTGTAAGTGAAAACACAAATATATTGAAATTAATGCAGACTAGAAACTTTGCTATGTCAGAATTCAACTTGACTTAAGGAGAGAGAACTTTCTGACACCTTTCTGTCTCTCTGAATTTGACACTGGTAACTGCTTGGGATGAATCTACTATACACTGGGCTACAATAGTGCTGGGACAACACCTCCACAGCTAGCATAGCTGTATCAAATGCCATTCGTTCAATGACATTATCTCATTTATCTCCTTTGTTTTTATTAGTCTGTGGCAGAAATCTGATGACCCAACAGAGTCTTTGCTAAGAGCATAATCTATCAATGCCCTAAGCGCAGATAAACCACACTCTTGTGGCTATGTTAATCAAGACTGTGTATCAGTCTACAATATGATTTAAGAAAAACGTATTTATACCTTAACCTTTGTAACTTAAAGTATTTACAGAACCACCCAGTTAGATCCTAGCTCACTTTCAAAATGCCTGGAATGCTAAGAGGTGAATTATGCAAAGAGTTGATATGATTAGAATTCACATGAGAAGTGAGCACTGAAAGCATGGAGCATGCAAGTCTTTCACATGGCAGCAAATAAACACCTCTTTTCCATGAATCTCCTAACAGCACAGATCATGGAACAGTTACATTAGGTGTTAGAAATTAGCTGTTCTTTCACCGTGCTGCATCTCCCTACTTACAAAATGTTACAACACCTAATATGTGTATCTGTGAGTTTCCTTAATTGTCTTTGGGAAAATGCAATTTTCCTCTTTCTTTTACATTAAAATAATTTCTGATTCTGGGTGGCCCAAATAATGCGGATCCTTGTTCTCAAGTCTGGATTAATTTGGCTTTGCAAGGGAAAAAGTGAGTTGGGGCACAACTGACTGTGTACAGTTAGCAGGCTAATGTGGTCATGGGAATCTTAAACCTGGGGATGTGAATCAGAATTGCAACTGGCTGCCAGCTTCCTAAGGTTCAGTGTAGTGAATACAGCAATTTGATATACACAGTCTCTAGTCTTTCTCTGCTTCATTGATACAACAGAAATGCTTGTATTTTTGCCCTTCACTGCAGGGCTTCTCTTAAGTATATTACTTAATTACGCAAGTTTCCTATGACTCAGACGGTAATTTCAGTAATTGGCCAGATTAATAATCTTCTGAGGACAGGAATATACTGAGAAAGGATAGTAGATCACAGTCTTAAAGGGGATGATTTTTCTGATGAAATGTAGATTTCTACACTTGAGACAGATGTCTATGCTTCCATCACAATCAACGGAGAAAAACAGGAAAGAGTAGGATGTAGCTCCACTCCTCCAACAGGGCTAAAAGTGTGCAGATAAGTAGTTTTCTATAAATTCCAGTTTCTCTGCCAACCATAAAAAGGAGGCTTGGACAAATAGTTTGGAAGCAGGCAAGCAAATCTCCTCAGTGCTTAAAACAGATCTTAAGGCAGAATAAATCAAGTGGGACACAGATGAAGAAACTAATAATTTGAAGCTCAATAAGCTGCTACTTTTAATGGACTTTGTTTCACTGGAAGATTTTTGTCTAACTCTAAATAAAACTGCTAACATTTCACTATACAGGGAACTGTTCTAAAGGCAAGCTCTCCAGGCAGCTCCATTCAAATTGAAAGAGGTTTCTTATTTTCCCAGTAAGGGCTTTTGCCTCCCCAAAACCATGCTATTTAGCTTTTTAAATAGTGTCAGCTGCATATAAACATGCAAGAAAAATTTAGTGTCTCAGCCTTCAGCGTGCAATGTGATTATTTTTGGTACATTAATATTTCAGCTAATTCATCAGAACGTATTATTGATCTGCAATAACATCAGAGGCTCTATTCCTCCACAGAGTTCCAACTGGTTTTGCATTTATTGAAAACATTAAGAGGTGCAGAGGTTTTATATTTGTAATGTTGAAATGAATTAGAGATCAGGGCAGAATGTTTTGCAAATTGTTGAAAGATGTAGAATTGGTTTTGTGTTTGGTAAGTCTTCTGATTCTATCCAGTAAACTCTCAGGCCTTTCAAAAACCTTGCAATTTTTGTCCTTTCAAAAGAATATAACTTCTGAAATATATTTAGTGTAAGCTAAATGGTGAAGTATTTTGATAAAAATATCTGTCTTGCTTTTCTGGTGAAAGATGAGCATGAGGAAGGGCATATTTTTGCCCAAACCTAAAGTCATATAGGACACAGTACCTGGGATTTGGGTAAGGACTCCCAGGTCACACAATATGGAGTAGGCTGACAGTTACAGGGCAGTCCAAGCTGGCATCATCCAGTGAGCATGTGAGACACTTTACATATAGACACATATCTGTGTTGTTGCTTCAGAATGTGTACAGTATGCACTTTGAGAAAGCAACTTCTATGTCTGCTTCAGACTTGGATATGTTCACAACTTGTCCCTAATACTTCCTGTTTATCTTACATCATACTTTATCACGGTTGTTATGAAACCTGTATTTCCTTATTCCACAAACGTAAAAGTATTTTTCAAAAGAAAGAAAAGGAAGAAAAATAGCACATATATTCCCCTACCCTCCCAGTGTCCATTTATGTATGTTCCTTGTGTGCAAAAGTGTGGCTTTTAAGATACATCATTTTGTAGGGTTTTTCTGACAGGATAATGTTTTAAGGTGAGTAAGCACAGTTTCTGCCTGCTTCACACACTGGTTGCCTTAGTAACTGTGGCATAGTGCAGCTGAAGTGTGCTAATACCCTTGAAAGGGAATTTGAAGGAAACAGATGGGCTGTGATTATCATTGGTTGGATCTATCAGACCAGATTGTGAGACACTAAAAGTAATATCTCCAATTACTTAAAAAAATAATTTTTGCAAGTGGAACAGCATTTTTCAGTGTGACTACTGAAGATATATATAATTGTATTTGCAGCGTTTTTTTTTCAGTTTGTATGATGGGGAAAGATGCTACTTTCCTGTCTTTTACCTGTAGATGTACTCGATAGCTTTACTTTATTTTTGATGGTTTCTTAATTTCCAGAGAGTAGCTGCTGGTATGAACAAAGTGTGTTAATATGCTAAAAAATTAACTAATCTATAATGAGCAACAGAATGAATTTATAAATGAGTTACAAAAGTTAAACTTGAAAACAAAGAGAAGACAGACAATACTAAAATGTCATTACAATAAAAAGAGGAACAAAGGAAAAATCTGATCCTTGCAACTTTGATATTTTTGTGGAATATGAGTTCTTTCCTAGATGAAAACTGTGATATATTGTATCAGGAAAAAAAAGCTGTTTGGAAAGAAACATGGAAAAATTTTGTAAGTTATCAGCTTACTGACTTACAGAGTGTAACTTTATTATCATAGCTTGATTTACCGTAAATGTATTCCAAAGGAAAGGAAAGTGAGTGACAAGATTTCTACTCTTTCCAATTTTAAGAGAGAAGTTCTCTTTATTTCTTAATAGGAAAATTTGCAGGCTCAGTGTTAAATATTCTATAACATTTGAAAATAATTGGCCACTAAACTAAAAATTACTAATAAGGAAACAGAACTCATGTAGCAGAAGCATTCTTCTTGTATCCATGAGAGTTTAAAGCTCTCCCCAAATGCAAAAAAAAATACATCTAGCTTAACAGGAACCACATATATTAGAAGTGTGAAAGCTATAATCCTTTTATTGGATCTGAATCTTTTGTGTGAAAAGTCTCCATTCTTTGTGTTTATCAGTATCAAGTATCATAGACACTTGGCAGTCAGGTTTCACATTTAAACAAGCATGGCTTGTTACCTGGCTTAGTAACAGTAATAGATGACAACCACACAGGAAATGTTGAAAGCTGCAGTTCTCTAAGGAAGTCTGAGATCCCAGGAGTTTCTGACATGATCACTGAGAGGGGTGCAGGATCATTTTTCATTTTTCCTCAGACGCAATTCTTGCAGAGTTTTGTATAAGTGTATCCTTTCTTCATTCCTCTTTCATATTCCTGCTGTCAAAAATGCTCTGATTACAGCTTATTTTCACAGCTGGGATGCCTGACTGTTTGTAGTGCTCCCTCCTATGGTCTATAGGAAACTGAAAAAGTTGAGGGACTGGAGGAAAAGGATATGTATGAAGTTGGAAAAAGACAAGGCTATGTCAGCCAAGCTCCTGAGGGGCTACTTTTACTCCTGGAAGAATCAGCTTTTGGAGGATATAATGCAATTGCCAGGAAGAGTATGCTGTTAAACTAAAAGGTATTTAGTGTAACTAATTAAGTTAAACTAAAGAGGTATTTAAACTTCTGTCCTATCTTCTATATATACCTGTTGGTGCTTGAAGCTTAAGGGGCTGCCCTGTAAATCTCCCTCACAATTCAAGTAATGCAGTTTTCTCTGAAAGGTGTGCTTTATTTTGACATAGGTTCATATGGGAAGGGGGTGGTGGTTTGGGGTATTTGCTGAACTCCATATACTCTTTGAAAATCGAACAAGAATTTTCTTAACATCTCAAAAGATTTTCAGCAATGGTTGCCAGTAAAGACTAGTCACAGAGCCAGGAGGCTAAGTGTTCATAGATATGTGGTAGCCTCAGTAACATCCTTCAAGTTTGATTTATTCTAGAGGCAGATTTATAGAAAGTGTGTGAAATAATGTCATATTTTTTCTCTTGTCCATGTGCTGGGAAAGCTGGAAGTAGGTGAGAAATATTTATGTTTTCCTGTTTTTTTCTATTTGTGCAACTCAGTCCAACTGAATACATTGACATGACTTACAAGCAGTGTAAATCTCTCATGCACTGAGAGATTTACAAACAGCTTCACTATTTGAGGCCCAGAGAAGTGTCCAAGGATTCCTGCTTTTATAGGGGTCAGCAGGTCTCATTGCTTTTTTAAATGTTTTTCATTTTGACATGGCTTTTACCAATTAGCTGGTTAATCAGCTGATGAGCTGAGCAGAATAAAACGGAGCATGATAGACAGAACGTGGAGAATTTAGATAAGCAAGTTATGGAAGTAAACCATCATGGGACTTTTAAGATTAGACATCTTAGTTGGCTAGATATCAGTCCTGAATATGTTCAGGGTAGTTGACAGTACACATGATAAGAAGATTAATGACAAGTAAGATGAACCACTTCTTAAGGTTTCACTGACCCACTCGATTAAAGAATTATCCATGTTACAATCCACCCCGGAAAGGGAGGGTAACCCAGGTTCTTTTTGATGAATCCCTTGGAGTGGAGTTGAGTGAAACAGCACTGAATAATCAATGTTTGTAAACATATATGTAGGGTTTATTTTTGAACAATTTTATTTCAAAGGTAAACAGGTACGTTGCCATTTTGGGTGTTATCATCTATAGTAACACAACAATACTAAAGCATAAAAATAACACTTAAGAACATAGCAATATTAAAGCATAAAAATAACACTTACGAAACTGTATGAGGGAGAGAAAGGGAAAGAAATTACAAGGGTCCTAAGATATATGTAGTCACCATCTGCTGGATCCAGCAACAAAACTTTGTTGCAGCTTCCGTATCTGTTGATTGAAGTGTTGGTCACAGTCCTGCTAAGTGATGGTCTTGATCTGTTGGGGCTGGGGGAAACCCCCCCACAACTCAAAGTTTTCATATGTTGTTATACACTTCATGGGTGGGAATGCCTTGTGCCTCCCCTGGGGAGGTGACTTTTACAATGAACAGTGTCATGGGACTGTGGGGGGAAGCAGCAGGTCCGCTGAGCCCCTGGAGGTTGAACCCCTGGATGAGTATGACATATTAGATGGTATAAAGCCTTTCCCATGAGAACAGTGAGGTTAATTAATCCATTCCCATGCACAAAGCAGCCTTGAGCATTAGGGAGTTGGCTGGGAAGATGATAAGCAGTGCAAGAACAGAGCTGTTGACTATGTTTCAAGGTGCAGGTGTTAATTCCTGAGTGTTTTTGTAAAAATATATTTACAGTAGGTGTGTGGGAAAGTCGGGGCCAGCTGCCTTAATAAAACTGCCTGCTGCTCTTAGGCGGCAGAGTTCCTTGTCTCATCTCTCTCTGTGTGCCTGTGTCTACTTTCTCTAAGAACCAAACCTACAGGACAAGATGTGAGTCTCTGACACCTCCTAAGATGTTACAGCTGCCTATTATGTCAGCATCAATCATGGTCAATCATGGTCCAACATTTGAGATACATAGGCCAGGGTAGATGAGAAATTTCTTTGAGATTTTGGGAGGGATTTTTACAGTAGAGTAATCATGTAAGGGAGGAAATTGGCATGATAAAAAGGATTATCCCACCTCACATATAGAATAATAGTTATAGTTTCAAATTTTGTGTGGTTCCATATGAGTGACAGAGCACATAGGAAAAAGGACTGCACATACTATAGGAATTGGGGAACACTGGAAATTAAGTGTATTTTGGCAATCTTAATTACAGGCTTTTTGAGGACTAGGATTTGGCTTTAGTCTGTTTTCTTTGTTTCTGTAGTGTTTAAAAATTAATTTAATAAAAATGGTCTGATTTGACATTGCCAAGTAACTTCTTTTAATTTGCAGTTAACGTGACATGAGCTCACAGAGAGCTTTTTAATTAAATACTTCAAATATGTATCAAAACAAGAAGGAAGTTCTTCAAAGAACTTGTTTGAATTAAAGTGTCACTAACTGAAACTTAACTGAAAAGTGGTAAGTTTTTTTAAATGCAGTAGGTTGAAAGACCTTGCAAAGCTGCTTGGAGGTTGACTTACTGTAGTTTATGTTAATTATAGAAAAGTTGTTATGGATATCAAGGTGAAAATGACCTTCCCTGCAGTGTGCTACCTCATTTTGTATGGTTACTGATAGTTATCTTTAATGTCACGATAATTTCAGAGGAGATCTCTGTTTCTCTTGTGTACTAGCAATAGCTTTTGTTTCCTCAGTCCTTTCCTTTTCTTGCCTCTGACTCTTAATTACGTTAGTGGCTATCAGTATTAGCTCAGTTTCGGGCGCAGTTGGCAATTCAATCACAAGTGCTTGAGAAACTGGTCTTTTTCAGTTATCCACATTGTGTGTTCAAATCAACCCTAGATCCTCTCCCTGCAACTCTTTGAATCATTGGTCCTGACTCAGCACCCACTCTTTGGTTGCCTTTGATGGAAACCCAGATAAGCTAAAGAAGAGTAAAGATGGTCTCACCTACTGTGCAAAGAAGAGTTCTATTTGCTGATAATTTATTCATGTTTCTGTGTTGATATTAATAAGACTCTCTTAGTAACAAAGAATCAGTAAGTCAATAGCTTTCATACCAAAAACAGAAATGTATTTTTAATGGGACTGGTACAACTGAGCACTTATTCTGGGTTAAAAAGGCTAAAAGGAGAAAAATATATTGGGGAACATTCATCTGTTCCACAGTAGTATCATATATGTTTTCATTCGTATATGTTCCAGAAAACAAAGTTATGTCAGTTAAACTGGTACTCATCAAAAGCCAGGAAATAAGAATTGTAAAGAACGAGTTAAAAGCAAGTTACAAGCATTGACAAAACCCATCTGAAATTTCTGCTCAAGATACTCTCAATTTTAGGATTCATTCTGGCCTGTGAGGCATTCTGTACTACAGCTCCCACATATCAATACATACATATCAATGTATCTTTAAAATAAAGAAACTCAAACCCACACTAACAATAGTTTTCCTTTTTAGTCATGAACTTCATAATAATCTTCAGTATTTTCCATAGGCTCCCTGTCTTCTTCCTTCCTTTACAACATTTTCTGAGGTTATTTTTTTCTCTTTCTTGCAATAAAAATAATTCAGCAAGAAAACATATCCAGAGATTTTCTGTTACATGTCTTTCTTTCTGTGTGGATATGTATATTTACATGTCTGGTATTTGCTTATCTACATATATATATTTCTCCTGTGGTTTTTTTTTTTTATTTTTTTTTTTTTTTTTTAAATTTTTTTTTTTTAAATTTTTTTTTGGTATATACCTGCATCCTCTTGGAAGAGAAGCTTTTGTACCTAGACATACTGCTATCATTTCTGGTCTTTCAGGGGAATGCCAAAGGTTTGCATGTTCTAAGGTCATCAGTTATCTCTATAATATACCCTGATTTCTGATACAGTGAAATTTCTGCTGCAAGTTTCAAATCATGACCCTGATTAAAATGAAACTCATCTTTTAGAAAGATATCTGGTCCCATTTAAAAGGCTTTTCACAATTAATCTGTGTTCTAGGGGTTTTGTTCTGGCAATTGGCTCCTTGTTAGGAGTCTTTGTCTAATATCAGCCTTGCTTGTCAGGTTAGAGGATCCTCTACCATCCTTCAAGTTATTTTTGTTCAACCCTTTCCCATTTGTGCTCTGTACCTGTATGCCCCCTGCTCTATATGAGTGGTAGGAGAATGACATCTATGATATTAATGATACAGAAAAATGTGTCATAGAATGTTTTGACTTTTTGCAGCTTCATAAGATTGTTATCTCAGATAATTGAAGCTGTGTTACTCAGGCTTTCTTACCACAAAATCCAAAGGTACAAGTGGTACAATATATCTGCTTCTCAGGAAAAAAGGGTTTTGGCAGCATACTTCGGGGAAAAGTCAGTGAGAGGTCGATGCAGATAAAAAGGTCATGGACAGCTACATGAAGGCAGCTAGATGCTTTGGAACTCTCAGCAGTGCTGAGTTCTCAGGGATGCTTAAGTGCCTCTAGCGAGCTCTAACTACGTAGTTGTAATAGCTCAGTTCTAGGCATTTTGTTTTTGGGTATAGGCAGATCTGTGTAAGCAGAGGAGAATTCTAATGAGCTTCTAAAAATGCAGGATGTCATAAAAGAAGGGCAAATGAATGTGTAAACAAATGTATAAAAAGCTACAGAGAAAATGAAGAATTAGTTCTCTCAGTGGTTTGTATATGACACTAAAAGTGTGAAGACATGATTAAAATTAGTACAATGAAAAAGACAGTAAGACTTTCCAGCAAATCTATTCAATCCTTATGATAGTCCATAAAACAAGTTAAATAACCATTTTTCCTATGTTTTTGAAGGTTTTTTTTCAATAGATCATGCTATTTGGAGGGTTCATTGACTAGTTCATCTCTTATATTCCTTTTCAGATCCAGGACCTTGTGATTCCTAAAATACAGTGACAACATACTGACATTTGAAACTTTGCAGTGATTAGCAAAGAAAAAAGTAAAAGTAAATGAAAAAATATAAAGAGGATGCTACAAAAGTGTTTTGTTTACGATATCCTGGATAAGAAATCAGAAGTACCTCAGAAAACCCTCTAAGCACCTAAAGTACTTCCTCATGAAGAGAAACTGAGAGGCAGGCACTGATCTCTCCTCTATGGTGACCAGCAATAGGACCTGAGGGAATGACATGAAGCTCTGTCAGGAAAGATTTAGACTGGGTATTAGGAAAAGGTTCTCTGAGGGTGATTGGGTACTGGAACAGGCTTCCCAGGGAAGTGATCACAGCACCAAGCCTGACAGAGTTCAAGAAGAGTTTGGACAATGCTCTCAGGCACATGGTGTGACTCTTAGGACTGTTGTGGTCAGGGCCAGGAGTTGGACTCGATGATCTTTGTGGGTTCCTTCCAACTCAGAATATTCTATGATTCTATAATGCAGACTGTGCTCTAACATTGGAAATTACTTGTAGTCTTCCTTCTGTAACACTGTTTGTGTTAGTGAAAAGTATATTCTGGGAAGATGTGGTTTTCAATTGGGAATTGATGCCAAATGAAGTTTAATGACAGTACATTGGCTAATTCTGCCAGTTGTCTATAATTGGCTATTACCTTGCTGAACTTGCAGATTTTTTTTCCACTTATCCCCACACTGAATATTTTTTGTTGAAACAGGATAGAACTTCTTCCAAATTCTTTCCCACAGCTCAATCTGGGGGAAAAAAAGGATGAATGAAACCTTTGAATCTATATAAAAAAATATTGATAAGAAAGAGAAGTCTTAGATCTTTGTATACAACATTGAGATACTGCTCATGAAATCCATAATTTTTAAAGAATATTGATAAATTGGGGTAGATTAAGAAAAGAGCTATTACATGTTCCTATGATTAGAAAATATCTTGATGTGAAGAACTGAGCTCAATCTGTTTACTTCATCTGAAATAAAAAAGGGATATCACTTGATTGCAACATATGAGTATATAGTGGTTAATAAAAAGCTCTTAAATTCAGAAGAGAAAGACATAATTAGCGCCTGGTAGCTGAGCCACAGAAACTTGCATCAGGAATTTGGGACAGCTTTTTAACAATGATGATAATTAAATGCTGGAACAAATTACTATAGGATTGCTAAATTTACCATCTTTATGGTTCTCAGTATGGCTGGAAGGAGCCATAATGTAGGATATTCAGCACTTCTTCCAACTAATATACTGATGGTTAGGGGAGGAGGAGGGTGTTGCTCTTTCCCTCATTCTTCTTGTAGTAAATGTTGTGCCAAAGCCAAATTGGATTGCTTTATCAAAATTTTCCCTTAATTAAACACCAATTACTGCAGCTGAACACAGGGATACATGACTGAGACCTAATGACTTGTGTAGTGGGTTCATAACCCTCCCTGGGAGAGAAACAGAACTCGGATAGGTCACCTAGTGTATATTTTACAAATAAGGTATTCCATACCATGTTACGTTAGCTCAGAGAGGGAGGAGGAAACAGTTTCACTCTTCTCTTCTGGGTAGCTGCACGGTGGTGGATGGGCTGCTTCTTCGAAGGAAGAAAATGCCTTTTCGTGGAGAAGTAGTCTTTATTGTTAATTTTCCCTGTGTGTATAGTGCTTATAATTCTTTTTTTTTCTTCTCTGTGTAAATATAAAACTGCCTTTCTTGGTAAATCCCAGGTTTTTACTTTTTTTTTTTCATCTCCCCTTTTCTCTCCAGGTGAGGGAGATCTGCGCAGCCTCAGTGGACACCTGGCGTTCAGCCGAAATAAACTATTCCAGGAGCATGACAAACTGAGTCAGTGGGTTTTTGCCTTTTGATTTGCAAATCTGCAGACTTCACACAGGGTTTTGAAATCTAGAGTAGTGATGTAACTCTATGGACTGTGGGCTTGTTTTCTCCTCATTTTGTGAGGGTTGCCTGCCTTAATCAGTTTTAGAGTTGATGTTGTTTATAACCTGCATGCTTCTGTATTAGGGGTTAAATTATTTTTTCCTATATATTGCATTTTTGAGTGGGAAGATTGTCATATTTTATGGTGTATAATAAGAAGATCTTAATACACATTTTTGTAGTTGTCATAGGACCATTACATAGTTTGAGTTGGAAAGGATTTCTTAAATGTCTTCAAGTCCAAGTCCCCTGCAATGAGCAGGCACATCATCAACTAGACCAGGATGTTCGGAGCCTCATCCAACCTGATCTTGAATGTTTCCAGGGATGGGCACCTACCACCTCTCAGAGCAACCTGTTCCAGTGTTTTTCCACTCTCATTTGAAAAAAACCTTTTCTCTTTCTTTTGATATATAATCAAAATTGTTTCTCTTTCGGTTTAAACCCATTACCTCATGTTCTATTGCAACAGGCCCCACTAAAAGGTTTGTTCACATTTTTCTTGTAGTTCCCCTTAAGGTACTGAAAAGCTGCTATAAGGTCTCCCAGGAGCCTTCTGTTCTCCAGGCTGAACAAGCCCAACTCTCTCAGCATGTCTTCATAGGAATGACTCTCACCTTCATGGCCCTCCTCTGGACTCGCTCCAACCCTTCCTGTGCTGAGGACCCCAGAGCTGGATGCAGCACCGCAAGTGGAGTCCCACCAGAGCAGAGTAGAGGCTCAGAATCACCTCCCTCACCCCACTGACCATGCTGTTTTTGATGCAGCCTAGGATGTGGTTGACTTTCTGGGCTGCAAGTGCACATTACTGGCTCATGTCCAGCCTCTCATCCACCAGCACCCCCAAGTCCTTCTCAACAGGACTGCTCTCAATCTGCTGACCCCTCAGCCTGTATTGGTACTGGGAGTTGCCTGGTCATAGTTCTCTTAACATTCCTAATCTTGTTTATATTACTTTTAGAAAATAAATGTACCTATTATTACAGTACAGGTTTTCACCCAGGTAAAGTGTGAAATTGTCTTGGCAGTGTAAATATCAGAATTTCAGAAGGCATGAAATCTGTACTCACTTGTTCTGCATGAAGGCTTTAATGAAATAAGATAGACAAAGATGAGTAAATATCACACAAAAGCAGTTTTATGTACCTAAGATCTCCCACAATCAAGTGTCCCATGCTCTTGATTAGCTATATGATATGTCAAAGTCAATATGTTCTTCAAAAACAAAATCAATCAATGCCACAACTCCTAACCTCTACTAATTAGTGGGTTTTGCATTAATTCATTCGCTGAGGTAAAATCACATCTTGTAAAGATCAAATTGGTGTGGTGTTCCACACATGAATGCATGTTTTTATAACTGTCATTAAAACACTAATTTGAACTATCATAGTTCTGTATTGTAATTCCTTGCTTCCTGATGTAATGGAAAATAAACGTTCATTCCTTCCATTGCCATTACTGACATTACTATGTAAAGATATAATTTATGTTAAAAATCAGGATAAATACAAAAAAAATATTTCATTCCATAGTCTCAAGAAAAGACTCGCTTTAGAAACTTTCAATAGCATATTTTGAAATTATACTTTTGAAATGCTTTGTTTCAGTGAGAAGTAAATGTTATGATTTATGACACATGATGTCATTAGACATAGAAAATATTTTCCTTTTTTATATAAGACCATGTACCTTAAAAAAATAAAATAAAATTGAAATATGAAGGCAAAATGAAGTCAAATTAAATAAAGCTTTTTGACCTGCTAATATAAAATGTTTTGATGATCTTTTATTGAAACACACAAGGAAACTATTCCCTTCCAATTAATTAACCTTAAATAAAAAGAGATAATATTAATATTAATATAAATTTATATTATATATAAATATAAATATAATAAATATAAGCCACCCTGCATTGTTTTGGGAAGCAGATTCTCATTTTTTTCCTACAGCCCTTTAGGGCATAAAATATGATGATGATCCATTTTGATGGATGCTAAATTGCTTTTGCATGCATTTCTTCTGTATGAATTCATGGGGGTTCCTATTAAAGATTCTATGCCAATAAATCATGACAAATAAGTCTTTGTTCAGGATGCATATGCTAAACCTTTACTGAAGTTCTAAAGCATAGCAAAACTGGAAAAAAAGGGATACCCAGTGAATGAGAATAAAAATCTGGATAGAAACATTTATTCAAAGAGATGTACTTTCAGCATGATTTATCACCAAAAGCTTTTTTCAGTTTAGTCAGTGGTTTGACAAATAAACAGTAACTGTAATTTAGTAAAAGTACCTTTTTTTAAAAAAATCTTTTTCAGTTCTCCAGATAATAATCTCATGTTTGATAGATGGTTTATTTCTCATATCATCCACTGAATTGTCTATTTAGCAAACTGTCTCTGGATTAATTCTTAGTGCTACAAATAAATATAATTGAATAGATCTGGCAAAGGTCAATTTATGGTCTCTCTAAGTAATGATGCACTACAGTATAATTTTTGTCTTCCTTTGTTTTAGATATAAACCATACCCACTATTAAGAACTTTATTTTTTCAAGATCTGTGATGTAGAATACACTCAATCAGTTTTAAAGCACATGTATGCTAAACAGTTGGTCTTTTTCTAGATGCTCAGTTGGCTTGGTACGTCTTTAACTGAGTGGATTGAAAAAAATCATATTCTCTATTATTGTGAAAAATGTAATGTAATTTGGGTGTCAATAATCAGTAGAAGACAGGACTATGTCAATTTTCATATACTCTGGTTATGTTTTTGAAAAGAAATAGTAACGATTGGGGGGTTTTTGTTTGTTTGTTTGTTTTGCAGTGAATTTTCAATGGTTGTTAGGGTAGGGATGCTTTTTCTTTCTTTAGTTTATGCAAGGATGAGCCATCAACTGGTATCAGTCTCGTAAGATCTAAAGCTCTTTTCCTAAAGATACTAAATATATCATGTTGTCAGATATAATTTTTTTACAATCATTGGGTATGATTTTTCAATATATCATGAAGAATGACGACATAATCAATAAGTTGTTCTGCTTTTAAAGAAAATTCTAAAGGAGACTTAGTGTTATATTTAATTTCAAGAGATACCACAGAAGAAAAGATATGAAGAAGAAAACAAGAAATGAAGAATTAGGATTATAGCCATCTACTGTGAACTTTTCTACATAGTCTAAGAAATAATGCTTTAGGAAAATTAGAGTCAGCATGTAAAATATAATCATCACACACATTTGATCTCTACAGGATCTACATTCAGAAGATAAAATCCTAATCTCTTTGAAGTTAGTTGCAAAAGTCTTATTAAGTGTCATTAAAATATTCTCATTAGCAAGGTCAGGATGAGTTACTGCTGAGCACTGACTATTAGCAAGTGCAACATTTGAAAATATCCTTCTCTTCAATGTGAGGATATTTTTTCATTTATATAGGCTTGTTTGTCTGGTTTGTGTGCTTAGAGCCCAAACTCTTGAGAACAGAAATTAGTTTAGGAATATTTTGTACAGTCTCTTAACAAAAGGATTTGTGTTTTCAGTTTGAGCATCTGGGTGCTATCAGAACGCATAATAATTGAATGCAAAACAGCTAGGAGGAAAATTACATACAGAAAGGCAATTAGCTGGAATATGATAATACAGGGTACCACCTACGCTGGTTTTTCATGGTAATGGCTGTTGAAAAAGACTGAGCACCTTAGTTAAGCATTTCAAAGACAAAACAGTGACAGGTGCTATACAGAATTTGAGAGCTATTGTTTAAACTTAAACAATATTGACTAAAACTCTGATTTCACCCTAGGAAGCCAGTTAATTATAGCTGAGGCTTTATTCAAAAGCTGACATGACATAGCTGACAGAATTACAGAGGAAACTGAGCTAGTCATTGACATCAGTGATATAAAGTACCCTGGTGCTTCTTACCTCATATGAGGGAATAGTTACAAATTGCTGGTATGGCTGATGATGCACAGCAGTTAATGACATATATAGTGCATTTACTATGGAAAAAAATATTCAGATCTAATTTATATGTATTTGACAGTTTTAAGGTTTTTACAGATGATGGTACTGTCCTGAATGGAAATAGGTATATGAAATGAAAATTGCATGGTTAAATCCTTTTCTGCAAGGTAGATCTGAAGTAATAAAAGCAGGGTGTGTGTGTAGTGTTGCATTTTGATAAATTTTAAAATTGTTTTCTCTTTATGTGCTAGTAATTTAGATTTTTTTCTTCTCTGATAGAAGTTATTTTATCTAAGCTCCTGTCTCATTAATTCAAAATAAAGTTTAAAGTCTTATAACAGAAAGTCTTGTATCTAAAGTGTAAGACCTTCTAACAGGAAAACAGATATAAAAAGGAAAAAGATAAAGGATAGATATGTAAAGAAACAGATATTGCAAGTAAGGAGAATATGTGGCTTCATTCAAAATTTGCTAACTAGCTAATCCTGACAAAATAATTAAGGACAAAAAAATTACCAATCCTTAATAGAAAACAGATTGCCAAACTCCAAGTAGTCCTGTGGCCTACGTCCCGAGAACACAAGTGCTAGTTCGGCAGCAAAACAAGTGATTGATTCAAAAACCAAAGCCCCTAAAATCTCCCTGCAGTGCTGCCTTATTACTTATCCACTTTTGAGACATGCAGGTTTACTTTCCTGGACTTTGAACCCACATCTCCTATTGATAGGATTGAACTCTAATGCTAAATTAAATTATATTCTGGGACAGGGGTGGGCATTTCTGTTCTTCATGGGGAAACTGCTTCTTTCTACACAAATTACATAAATTCAAGAATTAGAAAGAATATCACACCTAATAATTGGGAAAATCACCTGGGGAAGGGAACTAGGAGTTTCATGTTCCCATTCTGCTGAATATGTAATGTATTAATTTAATCCTTGACCTACTGAAAAATTGGAAGACCAACGTGTTTATATGATCGTCTCCAGAGAATTCAGGGCTTTTGGTTAGAGAGAAAGTTCTTTGTTAACCTCTGATGTTGAAATTAAGGCTTTCTAATAGGACTTTCTAATGGTTATTTTAGTAAGACATCATCATATGGATATGGTTTTGGTCAGGTTTTGGTGCCCTGTAATGCAGATGTTGGTTCAGACAATCCCACTGTACCTAGCAGATCTATGCCCAGTCATAGATCCCAGGCTATTGTCCCAGCAGCAGTGAGAGTCCAAGTTGCACCCACTCACATCTTTTGCTCCTTGGGTTAGATTAACACTTGGCAGAATCCCATAACCTGGGTTCTGGCTTAGAAACTCCTACTGAGAAAAAGGTGGGGAGACAAGCAGACTGTTCAGTTTGCAAGCTTCTTTTCTTGACTTCCCACAGCATTCTGCAGACTACCAGTGCTGTTTGCATAACTACAGGTCTGAACAGGTGCCAAAGCTTCTGGTGCATTTTACAAATTGGCAACAAGATAAGCTCTGCTGCCACACTGACAAATTATGCCGTGGGCCAACATGTACTTCATCAAACAGCTTGGTAGTCACTGCTGGGGATGTTTTTCATTATCTGAGCCTCAGTGAGAGATCAATAGAAATCTGTTAGCAAACACTAGAGCCTAAAAGAAGTCAAAGATCTGAATCACTTTTGTTTTTTAATTTTGTAGACCCTTAAGTACAGCAAAAAATCTTGGCTACCAAATAGGTCTTATGATTCACTGATTAATTTTATTTAGGATTATATCCCTGCAGAGATGTTAGCCTGTGGGCAGACTGTGCTCCTAATTACTTACTTTTTATATTACCTCACATCCAACAGGCACATAAAGCAATATTTATGAATGTAGGTAGGAAATGATTAGTGCAATACTATCAAAAAATATCTCAGAGTGTTTTGGAGGTTTCAGATTCTGGTAAATTTATTCCTATTACGGAGAATGCTACTATGTGGACCAGTACCTCAGAGCTGAGACAATAAAGCATACCTGAGGTTTGAGAAATATTCAACCTAGTTGATATCAAGGTATCGAGGTATCCAAGCAGACTTTATTGGAGCAGTCAAAAGCAACCCTAACTACAGTAAACTAATGAAAATTGGTGGTAAATGTAACAAAAACCAGACAGTATTTATTCTCTATCAAATATAATGTCTTATTAAGAACATTCCTGAAAATATAAAATTTAAGTTATGCATTAAAATCAGAAGAAATGTGTTCTTGCAGTAAAACTGCAGGTAGTAAATTTGTCAGTGATATAAAAGTGCAACCAGCCTGGAAGAGCTGCAATCATAACCTTCTTTCATAGTCTCTTCATCGCTTACATGCATCTTTTAAATATAGCCTTTGTAAAATACTATCTTATATGGTTTTAAGACATATTTCCCTACTGGTGCTGTTCAGAGTTTTGCCTCATTTTACTGTTACTACATTGTTTCAATATTTGTTTTCGCAGTTTTCAGTCATGGATATCTTATGCTTATTTTATTGATGGGTTAGGAAAGAAGAACGTTGTGAATTGGCATATAGCAGATGTTCTTAGGAATAACGTAATTGTTCAGCTATCTCGACAATATTTTTCTCCCCCAGGACATGTTGGTCTCTCTCTTTAGTGCCATAAAATGCATACATTAGCTTAAGTCATGTGTTTACCACACATCAGTTTGGGCATGTGATGTCTCTGTGAGCTGGTGTACCAAATATTTACACAATAAATAGAATTCATTTTGCTAAAATATGAAAAGTGTTATGACAAAATTCTTGATACTATCTCATTTATTTACTCATTTAATATAAAATTATACAAGTAGAATTTCCTGAGATATCAGTCTTGAGATCACAAGGCAAATGGCTTTACCCTATTGTCCATTAATTAAACAGAAAAAAAGAGATGTCTGTTGATAAACATTCCTGTTATATAAACCTGGAAGAAAATATGGAGGAAATTATTTTTTCTATAGAGATTTTTCTCGAAGACTTTCATAAAAAGAAACTTTTTCATGAGTTATAGCCATCAGTGGTATTGGCTCTTTCCATGTTTATGAGAGTCATTCCCTTAATGCAAATAGTCACTTCACAAAAAATGGACTAATTTTCAAGGAATTTAGATTAGAAATTCACATATTCAGGTGGATTTTCAGGAATTATGATTAGGTTAACCACCCACATAATATCTAAAAGAACAGTTCTTTGTTTAATTCAACAGCATGACGATGCATTTTTAGTTTAAAAGACAATCGTTATTTCCTTTTCTTTCTGAAACATGAGAGAAAGTGGCTGAATCAGGTCACTGTGAAGTTACCATTTAACTCAAGTTCAGTTTCAGTGGAAGCACAACATTAAGTCCACTTATTTTGGGAGGACCTGGAGAAGGGCCTTTCTCAATCTCTGTAGAAGTGTTTTTGAGGAATACATTCAGCGCAGGTACCTTGATGTGCAGCTGCAGTGAGAGCTGCAGGCTGAGCCCTGGGTGGCCCCCTCTGCATAACAAGGGACACGGATACATGGATCAGACACTCAGAGGCAAGGCAGGAGACAACGACCCCCAGAATTTGCTGTGTTCAGATTGTGAGGGTATGTCCAGCTACAGAAGCCCAGGGTTCCTTGTCTGGGGTGCCTCATCAGAGGCACTAGCTCAAGTTGTTATTTTGTTATTGCACCAAAGATTAAATTATTTTATGGATCGAGACGTTTGAGACCCTGCTATAGGAAACCTGGGGTTGAACCAGATAGGGTACCTTGTCTGACTGTGTGTCTGGTATGTGTAGTTGTGAAGGGGCTTTGATCCCAGCTCAGGTGATGCGAGTGTGACTGCCAGAGTGGCTCCTGGGTGGTCAGACAGGGAAGTTTCCCCGGCACTGCCTGTGCAGGCTCAGCAGACTTTAAATACAGGAATCTCTAGTGTATATGAGACTTACCCACAGTGTGCTACTGATGTGTTCAGTGTTGCTGAAAGCTGTGTAAAATGAAGGTTTTAGACACCCATGATAGCACTAGCTCATGAAATGGATTTTGTTTGCCTAGGATAAGGACTGCAAATGTAAGTGATAATCAGGATCACTGCTTGAAAACTAAAGCTCCTGTCTGGAGCAAAGTAAGAAACACAAAATGAATGGCTTATGCTCATGTCATCACCACCATAAAAGAATGATGATGAAAAGTGCTTGAGCTGATTTTTTTTTTAACATATGATTTTTCAGTCATTTGTTTTACATCCTCTGAACAGATCAGTAGTGTGACAGTAAGGTCACTAACAAAACTAGGTCTGGCTGGAATGGGGTTAATTTTGTTTATAATCACTTGTAAGGTGCTGTGCTTTAGATTTGTGACTACAATAATCTTGATAACATACCAGCATTTGGCTGTTGTTGAAGAGTGCTTGCGCAATCTCAAGGCTTTTTCTTTTTCCCATTCTTCCTCCCAGCCCACCAGTAAGGAGGCTGGGAGTGAGCAAGAACGTGAGCGAAGACACTGCCAGGACAGCTGACCCAGACTGAGTAAAGTCACATAATATCATGCTCAGCAATAAAAACTATGTTAGAGGAAGAAAAAGACAATATTTTTTTACTTCAGAGATGGGTATTTTTCAGAGAAGGACTGGACATTGGTACGCCTACGGGAGCTGATGAGCAAACTCCTTTGCTTTGCTTTTTTAATTTATTTTTTTTTTCTCTTTCCTTCACCTATTAAACTGTCTTTAACTTCATCCACGAGTTTCCTCACATTTGCTCTTCATATTGATTTCTCTTGTTCTGCTGGAGTGAGGGGGACTGAGCGAGTGGCTGTGTGGGTGCTCAGCCTGGGTGTGTGGGTGTTGCTAACTGGGGTAAAATCCCTGCACCTCAGAAAAAGAGATTTTGCACTTTTGTAATGATCAATGATTTTATATAGATCAGGAAGGAAACCAATAAATACCCTAACTATATTTCATACAGTGATGAACAGAGATGCTTTTTCAAGTACCAAATGTGAAGCATCATGCAATGAGAGTGACTCAGAAAAAAAATTTTGGCAAATCTTCTAAGGAAATAACACTTGAAACATCCTTGTTTTGATTACAACTGGAATTCACATCCTATATCTCTATGTTCATTTGTCTTTGCACGACAAAAGCCTTGTGTATCACTATGAATATAATAGATTCTTTTTCAGAGGAAGAAATTGAAAAATTATTCCCATAAAAAGCCTACTTTTCCATGTGCCTGCTCGCTTCAGATCATGGACCTCTCCAGGTGTAAAAAAATGCATTATTTGACTTATTTTCGAGAAGTGCAAATACACTGCATGAAGAATAGTAGAAAAAAAATTCTCCAGTCACATAGTTTGAACTTTGATAATGTATAATCCTTTGAGACTAATGAAAAAACCCCTATGTTTTGGGACCCATCAACAAATTAATAAAAGAAAAAAGAAAGGAAAATTCTTGTGTAATTCTCAGTAATTAGTACAGCAACTTGTGCATCAAGGAAGTCATAATTGGTTCCAAAGTTTTCAATCATCTTATCCATCTGCAAAAGCATTACAAAAGTGTTTTAAAACTTTCTGGAACATGTCCTTACCAAACATTTGTCTTTCCACCTGCAAGTTGATTTTTTAGGATGTACTTTTCTTAGTTAAGAAAATACTTACTCTTTTTATATTCTTACAGATGATAAAAGGTATTTTGATTATTTTATGAAAAGTTGGAAGCAATTCACTTGATAGTTTAGAAAGATAAATAAAAACTGTGTAAGGACTACTGTATATAGAAGAAGTCAGTGGGAATATATATATTGTCTATTGTGCTGTCTTCAAATCTTGTTCACTCTGTTCCTTAAGCAAATATTCTTGTTACTTGTTAAGCTAAATACAGGAATAATAGGAACTTTTTGTTTTTCATACAGAACACCTGAATTGATTCCAAAAAACAATGCAATACTGACTTGGTTAAACTTGAATTTCCTTAAGAATTAACTTCCCTGTATGGTCACTCATACAGCTATGCAGGAACTCAGTCTTAAAAGTATTTTAATATATGTTTCCAGATTTGCATCCAAGGGAGTACAAGTGCCAGAAAAGAGGAAGTTAGAAATGGGATTTAGTAAGAGGAGTGGGCCACACTTTTGGTGGGGAAACGAGCTTAACCTGAGTGAGAAAAAACCTTGGTAATCACTTTTTTCCCCCTTCTTTTGTGAAAAGTAAATGATTATTCTTATAGATTATGAAAGCTAGAATAGTCTAAGTATTTTAATTAGTGTACCTAATGAGATTAAAAATTTCTTGTGTCTTACTCCATATTTTTGTTCAAATTTAAAAAAAAAATCTAAATCCAGACTTAGAGAAGAGAAATTTCAGAATGTAACAATATTGCAATGCTCCTGGGCATGAGGGCTTGGGATAAGACTCTTGTTCTCACTATGAAGGTTGACAGACCTTCACAGATTGTGTCAGAAATGAAAATTTATTAAATATATAACATCCCCTACAAAAAAAAAAAAGAATTTATGTTTTTCTGATTCTTGTAAATGTTTCACTTCTTACCAGGATTTGAATTTTTTGCAGTTACCTAGGATCATTTCATAAGATTTCTATTGCATTCAGCAAAATTTCTTAATTGAAACCTCCTCATCTGTTGTTCATAAAGTAATTCACAAAATAATGAACACTTCATAAAAATGCATGTGTAGGTAGAATGAAAAGGAATGTAGGAAGCTTATTCCCAGGTAGCAATGAAAACGTGAAGAGACCTTTTAACTCCTACTTTAAGTTTGCTGTGTTAAGTTTGTCACATCATTATCTGAACACCTTCTGTGACGTTCACTCACAAAGTGACTAAAACACATCTTAGAATCTCTCTTGTTCTCCCCAAGGAAGAAATCTGTACGGTAGACCATATATTTATGGGGTTTTTCTGCTGTGTTTGGGGGGTGAGCATATTGATTTTTGATTGGAGGTTTTTTGGGGGGAGGCTGGTTTTTTTTTGGTTTTGTTAATTTTTTTTTTTCTCCCAACTTTCACAACAATTTCTATTAATGGTAAGGAGAAAAATTCAAAGAAACATGCTTCACACCTGGATCAGCCAGATTGAGCTTTCATAATACTTTTTATCTAAGAGAGCATGTCTCACAGTACCAGATGGCTTCTGTATATACCTGTATTTCTATGATATGTATTTTATAACCTAACAAGCCACGTAGCCTTTAACTATGAGGTTATGTTAGGACATAGAGAGGGGAAAGGTAGTACAGAGAGAGAACTGAGCGATGGGAAGAAGGCCAGTCCTGTTTGAGATGGGGAAAAAATGCTATAATCATCAAGGTTTTAGAGAACAAGTAGATATAAAGTCAGTGTATTTTCAGAACAAAAGGTTAGAAGAAGGGGAAATTCAATTTTCAAGGTCTCCTTATGAGAAAAATTTAAAAAATGTTAAAAAACATTATGATATTATTGACATCATCATCAACAACATCATCAGTACCTCGCTGTAATGAGAAATATGCTCTCTGTCTCTTCTCTTTATCTAAGTCCAGACCTCAGGATCTTCATTAAGAAAACACAGCAGAATGACATCTAGCTGAATGGAGAGGGAAAGGATTCAGTTCCCAATTGCATTTCCCCTGTGGCTGACTTTCAATAGAAAAGTTTTTCTCATGGTGTCAGAGAAAGTACTTATGCAAGAAATATAAAAAACTTCAGACCTTCATGTTATAAAAAGCTTTCAGAAAGTAGCTGGGTAAAAGATAACAGACAAAACTTCAATCCATATGAAGAAGTAAACATCTTAAATGTTTGAAGAACTTTCAGCTGTACATTCTCCTGGAAATATATCCTTCATAGTAAAAAATTCATACAATAAATGTGGTTTATGACAAATATGTATTTAAATTTTTGATGAGAAAACATGAATACGAATGAAAATTCTTTACTAGTAGAGTAATACTCAGTGTTGACATTGGTAATCTGGTTCTACTGCTTAAGATTTATTGTTATATTTGATCAGTTTCCATAATCAGTTTAAAGATGGTTAGAGTTACTTTCACACTGTTGCATTCAGAGAATATTGTAGTATATGCATGTAGCTTTGATCAGATATTTTATTAACTGATTTATTCAGACTGTCTGGAAAAATATGTGAGTAAATTTGTTGGGTTGAACATAGAAAACAGCTTTTTACACATATTCTAGATACACATTTTAAACTGATTTGCTTAAAGTATGTGTTTGTGACTCACATTTGATCTCTAACAGTAGACAGTACAACTTTGGTACTGTTTTTTATTGAGTGAATTCTTGTCTCCATCAGTCCTTTCACCCTGAAGTCTTTTGGAAGTCCTGTTGTCACTCTCCCCTGCATTCTGAACTTTAAAAAAAACCAGTTATTGAATAAAGTAACTGTGCTTGTCTTAATGAAAATAGTTTTCATCAGATGTTCCAAACTAGATTTTTTAGACTTTTAATGATGCTAGTCACATATTTATTTCCTGCTGAAAATAAAAAAGATGGAAAAGAGACTTGATAATCTGGGCACTGACGCTTTAATGAGACAATTCTGTGTAATCATGCAAATCACTATTTGGCTGGCTTTTTTGGATGAAGTAGCTCATTCTCCACTTGCTAAATGGTAACCCTGCATGGCATAAAAAAAAGAATTCTTCCTTTTTTATGTCATCACAGTTCAGTGGAAATGCTGTGTCACTGGCATTTGCATTTTGCTGTACCGATACTCAGTGGTGCTTTTTTTTTAAGTCTGGCTTCTGTTCTAACAGAAGTGCCAGTCAGAACATTCATTTTTTTTTCAATTTTTTATGTTAGCCCAGTACTAACATAAGAGTATAAAATTACTGACTCTCTTCGATGGATCTCAGAGTAGCAATTGTAATTGTTCTCATTTAACAGTCCATTGATACAAGAGGTTGAATCTCTTAGGATTCTATGATATTTTCACTTATTAGGAATATCCTAAACTACGTTATACATTGAATCTACATTATAGTCTATATCATAAAGCTGGTGAAATTTTCTGGACTCTATACAGTAGCTTGAAAGGAATATCTATAAGATTTCATTTTAGTCAACACTTCCACAACAGGATATATACATAATGTTATTCTGCTAATGTGTTTAGCTTTTCCTATTTCAGACAGGTTTTGCTAATATAGCAGATATATGTATACATATGTTTATATATACATATTCATCTGTAGGGGTCTTTTGCTAACACTATTTAGCTATGATTTATGACTTGATATGAGCTATGCTTATGTTTTGTTTTCTTGGTCAAGTCTTGTTTATTAGAAATTACTAACTTTGGAGAACTATTCTTATCTAATCCAAAACAGCATTTACTTAAATGATATGACTTCATTAGCACCTCACTCACTATCCCAATTAAAGAATAGTCTTCAAAGCTATAGGCATACCAACCACATATTCACAATTACTGTAGCAGAATACAGCAAGATATCTTTCTTTTTGCATTCTAATAACCATCCAGCTGCTTTTGCTTTCAGACTGCAGCAGACTCTGATTAAAAACCTGAAGCTTATTTGTATTTCAAACAGTTTACTGAGCACTTCCACTGCAGTTGCATACTTAGCAATGTGTTCCTGGCAGACCCTTGCCATTTTCCCTTGAGGGTAGAGGTGCCTACTGGAGTGCTGCTATGCTCCCTTCTGTCTATCCTCTCTGTAGCTTGCTATGTAGACCAGAAATCTGTAGAGGAGGCAACCAGCTGTGACAGGTGTTTACAGTCCTGGTGCTGTTTCAATTCTGTCTTATTATTGGAAATAATGGAACTACTGTCCAAGAAAATACAGAATGTTAGCTTGGTGAGGCTGCTAGGAAGCCTCTAAAGCAGCCTGGTGTGTACTGCAGCTAAAAGAAGCACTTATTAGCTTAGTCCCACTTCTGTGACTTTTGTTTGCACAAGCTTTTGTGCATATGTGCTGAAATGAGTTAGGCCAAGAATCCATGTTAAAGTTAACAAGGAAACAAACAGAAATGGTTACTTTAAAATCCAGCTGAGAAGGTCAGGCCTGATAATACTTATAAACTCTGTGATCAGAGCCTTTCTGAAGGGGAATTATTCAGTACCATCCATCATATCTATCTTCAAGGTGAGACCTTGTTAGGATGCCAGGTACCTGGCAGATTGCTTAGATCTTCAGTAGTGTTCCTGAAATGAATGATAAGCATTCAGTTGCCGTTATACCTGACATTAAAGGATATATGCTGCACCAGGTTTAAAGAGCAGATTTTAGGAGAACCACGAACACTGAACCACCTGTTTTTATGTTAAATCATGTATATTGCACCTCTCTGAAATCAAATTCACAAAGAAAAAAGAACCTTTTAGCACTTAAGGGGAAAAAGCATAAAAAGCCTCGGACCACTTCCCAAGTTAATTGTTTGGAGCATTTCACAGTGTAGTTCTACCTTTTTATTCCTTGTGAATCAAAAAATGTGATTTAACAGATGTCTTCCCTTCTTTGCAGTATTTTCAATATTGAAACACAAACCAGATATTTGATCATAGGCAAATATATATTTTTTATAAGGAAAAAAGAGTATTTATTTTGGATCCAATTTTACAAGTGAGTACTTCCTGTCAAGATATACCCCAGTCCAAAGTCAGTCAATACTCTGCTCTATGTAAGGTAGGTAGATATATGAGGCATAGTCTATATAAGGAAGAGATAGGATATATTTACCTTTATATAGAGTATGCCTGAAACAGTGGTTTCTATATATATAGATATAGATAGATATATCTATATCTATTTCATCTATATCTATACCTTATATAGAGTATACCTGAAATCTATATGTATCTTGTATAGAGTATACCTAAAACAGTGAATAGTTTATACCTATTATGCACCAAATAAAAAATGATTCGGATTCACATTTTTCAAATAAAAAATGATTCTTAGAGTGTCACTTTTTAGTGTGCTGTTTGTGTTGTAAATATCACAGTATGTATAGTAATGAAAAATACTGCATGAGAATAAAGCACCCTTTGAGACCTTCCAGACAAAATGTGGAGTTATCTAAAAAGATTTCAATATATTTACTTTAGAAATGGTTGGCAGCTGCATGCCCATTCAGATTGGCTGCTCCACAGTATTACGCAGAAGAGATGAGATGGCCGCCGAATAAGTGTTTTGATTTACAAAGTCCTATGACTAGTTTATAATTATTTATAAGTCATCTGTCTTATATGGCTGTAATGGACTATTTTAAAGCAGAAGATATATGGTTGTTGAATGCACACATGACAGAATCTTACTCTGACCTTGTATTTGGTTGAATTACTCCTTTTGTCATCTGCACATTTTTTTCATTTATTAACAGTGGCCTTCAAGACAGTGCTTATTGTTATTTTCTTCTGACGTGTGTAAATGGTGACAAGAATGGGGCCAAAAGGCTTCATGACCCATGTTCTCTGAAGTGAAGAAAATATTCAGATGTGAGTTGTATAGTTATGGTCTTCTCATTTATGTTTTTAAAAAATTGCTGGTGAGTTGTTTTAATTATTTATTTCTCTCTTTCCACCATACATTATTATAGTTGAAATAACTCCTGGATTGTGAATACTAAAAGTAACTAAAGCAGCTCCATATAACAAATTGAAGTGTTCCTTGTTCCAGTTATAAAGAATGTTTTTGTAATGTGCAAACCTAATCCAAATTCCAATAAATTCTTACTGATATTTTTAGTCAGGTTTACTAACAAGTACATGAGTGAATGACTAACACTATTGGGTTAGTTCTTAAGTGTTTAAACTTCTCTTGGCTTGGACTAAATCTGGAATATTTTCATTTGGAAGGGCTAAGTAGTAATATTTGGTTGCTGCTTCTCTACATGGAGGAATAAGCAAAAAACATACAAAGAGGTTCTTCATCTTAATGCTGACCTCAGCCGTGGTTTGTTGTTGCTGATTTTGCTTTTTGTTGTTGTTGTTGCTGGTGGTTGTTAATTGCTTCTTCTAGCATTCCAAAAGAATGTAATTTTGGCTGAGTGCATTTTCTGCAGGTCCAAGTCTTGTTTTTCATGACTGTGGTAGTGAGGTTGATCCAACTGCAGGGAAAATTGAGTCCTTTTTGTTTTTTCCTTCCGATATTTATTTCTGCTTTTTTTTCCCTCAAGCAGGTTACAAAACATGAAATTGGTCAGATTAGTTTCAGATTTAAATAGGGAAAATTAAACACTTATTATTTAGCTGTTTGTGTTTTCAGGTACTTAAAACTCACAGATTCATAATGCTGAAAGGGAAGATCACATAAGCCGTCTCCTGAAGCTTTAAACATTTGTTTGCTTAAATATTTTTCCCTATTTAAAATATATTCTTTCAGATATTTTCTAACATAATAATTAGTACAGCAGGAGCCAAATTCTTATTGGCTTTACAGATCAATCTTTTATATTTACATAAATTCTACATCAACTGTGGTACCATGGTTACATAATTACGATTTAGCCTTGCAAGTGACTGGTGCTAAACCAGTGCTGGGATTGAGTCTACATATCCCAACTAAACTAGTATCATATTCTTTGTTTTTCAAATAGCTACAAGTTCCTCTGTATAAAAATAGTATTCCTTAATCAATTCCTTAATCAAGAATTCACAATTCTCAGACATTCTCACAGAAATGTCTGTCTTTGTTTTTCCAAAAAGCTGAAAGTACTAATAGAACTATTGGTATGATTTTGTGATTTCCTGGATCAACATTACTCTACCAAAATTTGATTTCAGTAAAATTGTCTTTGTGATGGTAATCTAATTCACTTGCTATAATATCTGTATTTCAGTGAAACAGGATTTCAAATGGATTTCTTTACTTTATTGATCATCTGAGAATAAAGATAGCAGAAAGAGTTATTATTTTCCAAGACTGAAGAGAAACTACTGATGTTCGTAAGTTGGTGATGTTGGGATGGATTGCATATCATTAAATTGTCTTTTTGAGATGAAATAGAATAATGCCATTCAAGATATTCTCCTGGATTTGCTAAAAAATACTTTTTTTACCTTTTTTTTTTTTTGCTGATAAATGAGAGACTGCAAGAAGAAAAAGGCAAAGGAGAATCCTTCTAATTTTTTTTTTTTGCAAAAGAGATGAAAAGAACAGTGACCACTTGTGAAAGTGATCAAATGGTGATCTTTGAGTTTCTATTATTTTTTCTATATATATATTTGAGGATTATTTTTCAAATACCCTTGGAAAAATTATTGCTACAAGAGGTTTTACTATGATGTGTTTTTTCCTTATTTCTATGAACTTCTACAAATAACGGTTAGGTATTCTGTTAAAATGAGAGATAAAGCACATGCTTTACTGTAGTACAGGTACAGATACTATGATGATGGATGAGTAAACTGAGAATTTGTTGATTGTAAGATAATATTATATTGTAGGTAATCTATCTAGATGCTCAAGAATACTAGATCTGTCATTTTATGTTTTACGTAGTTTTATTATTCAAGGTTTTTTAATCTTACTTTGCCTATAAAAAGTTTTCTTATTCATAAATTCAACAAAGTATGCAGAAAAAACCCAACAAAGTATGCAGAAAAAAACCCACTGAAACAGGATTTCAAATGGCTTTCATTACCTCACTGATCTTCTGAAAAGCACCTCTGATCACCAATCATGCATTTCACTTGTTACTTAGATTTTCTAGTAGAAAATGTTTTGATTCTTCTTATTTTCTTCTTGTTTTATTGTGATGTCCTGTTTTAAAAAATTTAAATATAGCATTTAGATGCAGACTGTGATAAATTCCGGTCTCACTTTATACATGTGGATCTGGATAAGCAAAACTCCCCTGGGAAACTATGAATGGGAACGCAAAAGGGACTAGGACTGTAGCTGCCTAATGCTGTGATCTACTCCTCTCTGTATGACTGGTAAGCTGTATCTTGCTCAGTAATATCCTGCTGCTACTTGTCTTCTCCTAATTTGGATCAAAGTAGTGGGAGAAAGTTGCATACATTGGAGAGAAAGGTGAGGTGAAAAGAGCAGAACACGGACCTGATCCAACTGACAGTTCCATCCACTTTTTATTATTTCAGAGATATCTAAGAATTCACAAGGTAAATTTCTCATTACAACTCTTAAAATGTAGCTGACTTCAAGGCTGGCAGAATTAGGGGTCAATCTACTATTCCAGAAAAGTACTATACAGGCTCTTTTCCTTCTCGCATCCCATAGTTAACTATGCAGACATAAAAATGAAATAAATGTGGTTCTGAGTGCATTCTTGTAGAATTCGAGCATTATGGATTCAACTTCATATCATTACTCAGCTTTTTTAAAATACAGAAAGTCAGCTGAGATTAAAATTATAAACTCTCATTTAATAGTTCTGTTTCTTTCCCAGGACATTTTTCAGTGCCCGAAAGGTTACTCAGGGAATCATGTTTGTGAAAATTTTTGGTTTTCTTGGTCTTGGTTTTTTTTTTCCCCCCCCCCTCACCTCTCTCCTGTTTCACTCTCTTTAGAAGAGGTAGCAGGTCTCAGTGTTTCAATATAATATTTTTATGCTCATTCTCCTGACCCCAATTTGTTTAAATTGTGAAGTCTGGAAATATTTATACATTGTTCTGTATACTTCCCTTGTTAAAAAATTCAAAACAGGAAAAGAATCTGCTAGGCTGAAACATAGTATTGCAACATTAGGACAGTTAATAAAATAAAAATGTAACATCTGATACCTTAATTACTTCCCTGTTGATCACTCTCATCTCATGAAATAGTAATTAATCACGTATTTTATAAAGTGAAGAATAACAAAATCTCTATGAAGACTCTGAGAAACCCTGCAGATGGTAAATTATTTGCTTAAAATTAAGACACTACAGCATAGCATTTCGACTAATGCATTTATCATAGCCTACTGCAGATATTGGTACTTAAAAATTATGTTGTTGGTAAATCAAAGAAGATTTACGTCAAGGACATTGTTTTGCCTCATAGTGTTTTGGAAATACATGACTGTTTGGATCAGGGGAATTCTGAATCATAATGCTATATAGCATCCTACTTTCTGGAGTACCTGTGTAAATATGAAAATGGTCTTCAGTTTTAAAAACAAGGATTACCAGATCTCTGTGCATATTAGGTCCCTGTCGTACTAAGCAATATGAGTGACTAACATCAAATGATCATCCTACTTCTACATGTTGAGTATTCCCAATAGTCCATTATAGCCCAGTGTTATAAGTCAGCGTTCTAAAACAGTCTGTCTCATCCTTTATGTTTGCAACATCATAAGTTAATTATTAGTGGTGAGATCACATTAAAATAAACCAATTTGAAATTTATACTTTGCTCTCTCAACCCCAAAAAGGCAAGACCGTACTGAAAACTTCATGACCTCTATCATGTAATATGAAGTATCCATTCCTAACCACCTTTCAGCATATTGCCCTGGACAATTTCTGGTGAAAACAGACTGTTGTTGATCCCCTAGTGGAAAATAATGTTAAGGAACTCAGATTTAACAATGTTAATCCTTATGAGGAGGCTGAAGGCTACTTTAAAATCATTTCAGTGTCCATGCGTTTCTAATAATAATTGATACTTTTTCTGGGCTCACAGAGTAATTGTTACAACAAAACTATCAAATTCATTCTTGGATGATAATTGATTTCAAAGAAACAAAACATCATAACATCCCAAATCTTGAATGTGGAAAAAAATGAACAATGTTCAGTAATATGACAAGCAAATTACTCCAGGAAAATACCCCTCAAAAAAACAAGACATTACATAACTAAGGAATGAACGCCAATTGATACATAAATAGTGTTTGAATTCTCAGGAAAACATAATCCAATAGGAAATGTATTGGTAGGAATTTTGTCATAAAATCATCATAGAATCATACAATGGTCTGGCTTGGAAGGCACCTTAAAAATCATCTAGTTCCAACCCCCCTGTTGAACAGGGACACCTTCTACTAGACGAGGTTTCTCAGAACATCATCCCACCAGGCCTTAAACATTCCCAGGGATGGGGCATCCAGAACTTCCCTGGGCAACCTATTCCAGTGCTTCACCACCCTTACAGTAAAGAATTTCTTCCTCATATCTAATCCAAACTTACTCTCTCTGAGTTTGAAGCCATTCCTCCTTGTACGGTCACTACGTGCTCTCGTAAAAAACCCTTCTCCATCTTTCTTATGGTATTTATCATCAAGTAGCATCCAAACTTCACAGCATTGACTACAACTGTCATTTAAAGAGATGACATTTAATACTTGTACATATAGTAAATTACTGGTGCATGTTTTAACTCTGAAAATGTCTATGATTATTCATATGTGTTTGGCTGCTATCTCTCCTACTGCTTAGGTGTGCATCACTGTGGGAGAAGTATAATTAGGAAATCACTATGTCTTAGCACACTATATTTCTTAACAATCAACACTTTATAGAGCAGAGTAATTTAACACAGAAAACCAAAACTCAGTGTGAGACCTGTCAGTAGAGGTTTTGTCTCAAGCAGCTGACACTTGCTACAGACAATGAAATCTAGAGATTAGATACCTGGGTTAGCACATCTCTGCCTGGTTTTTTAGTAGCTTTAAGCTATTCTTCTTTTTGTCCTCCTGTTCTGAATAAATGTAGATGTATATCGGCTTTTCTTTCTCACAGTTTGGTGCTACAGACTCTAATTTTAATAGGTGAATTATTTCTAGTGCCTAGTTATCAGCAACATTTTTGTGGGTTTCTGAATCACTGTTTGAGACAGCTGCTTGCACTGTCAACCTGAGAGCTGTCTTTAAAATGATACATCCTTGACATATATAATTAACTAACCTGGAGAGAAATATGGTTGACTGAAACTGCACAGGGTCAGAAAAAAAGCCTGTTACTTGGCACATACTCACATAAACTAATTGACCTAAACTGAGCAGTAGAAATTAATCATGCTTTCAGCCATTTCTCCTGCCATCTGTGTCCCTCCTTTATTTGGTTTAATGTTTTAATTTTTCCCACGCAAGCATCAGGTACCTGTCTGATGAAGATGACCACAGGTTTATCTGCTTTTTTTTTTGACAGTATGTAATTGTCCATCAGGAATAAAAAACAAGAGGACCAGCTTTCAATAGGTGGAAAATAGTTTGAAGAGTTTCAGCAATGGTGTTGATAAGAGATCTGAAGAAGTGCAGGTGGTAACCATTGTGGATGTGGGGAAAAAAAACCCCTAAAATATTTAGAAGGACAAATTAAATTCAGGCTGTATTAGGCATCTGGATTGGGGCTCAGTTGACTGGAAATCACTAAAAATATGAATTTATTTTAATTCAAATATTAATATGTGTTTTGAAAAACACAGATATTTTAAAAAATTGTATCCAGTCCTTGATTTAAGAATTTTTCTAAGTAAGCCATGTGTAATTCATCTTCAATCTATTAATATTAGAAAGTGGTTGTTAGATTTACCTAAAAGCCTTTCCTGTCACCAAAGTAAACACATTTTTTGATCATCAATGGAATACCATATTTAAACAAGGGCTCCCCTTTCTTCAGTGAAAGGAATCAAGGTGTTAAAAAAATTAATTATTCTAAATTGTAATTTCTGTAAATTTGCATTTCTTCCAATATATTTGGAAGAGACCTGCATAATATGAATTAAGCTAGTCTCATGTTTCAAACAAATCCTGTGCCTGTTTCCTTTTGTGATTTAGATTGTATATTACATGTGGTTCTGCTTGAAATTATTTCTTCCTCACACACTATAAACATGAGTTTTGCATGTATGATTGCACATAGAACACTTCAGTGATCTCAAACATTGTTGTAGGATTCTTAAAATGAATTAATATGTCAAAGTTCTGATTGCATGTTTTGCAAATGAGGCATACAATTTTGTCAGAAATATGGCAATAAGCGTATATTTTGTCAGAAATATGGTTTATCCTTTGCATAGATCAAGATGAGTCTGGGCAAGGGAGAAGCACTGAGAGGGTTCCTATGAAATAAACAGCATCAAGCTCAGGATACTCTTTGAGTTGGAAATATTTACATGGTAATAGATAACTTTGGAAATGCTTCCAATCAGCTTCTTGCACGTGGATGCAACTTGATCACCTAAAATATTTCTACCTAAGTATATATTTTTCTGTTTGAAAACTGGGTATATTCTAATGCAAATCAGAACTTCAAATCTTCAAGCATACACATAAATTATCTTTTGAAACACTTCACCCACTCTGAGAACATAGTGGCATTGCATGTACTTCTTATAAAGAAAGAATTAATGTAAAAATTATGCTCACGTAATTCTTACAAACATAAACACTGTACAAAGAAAGCAAGGGTCTAAACATTGTTTAGCGTGATCTCCTCTGACAAAAGGAAATTTTATAACAGATTCATTTAAAAGAGTAAAATATACTATGTTAAACTCCAAGATTAAGAGTACTATACAGAGGTGAAAGTATTCCTACAGTTACATAATTGCTGATGTCCCTTGCTGGGACACAGTAACTCAGTCTTCATAGTAGATTCTACCATAGACTACTTTTACTGTCTGTGCTAGACCAGGCCTAGAACGGTAGATAACGCATGGGGAACTTTTGTGCAGATTATACACATGCTACAAGTTTAAGAGGGCTGCTATATTGTGACATGTTCTAATATCACACAAAGAGCACTGGCTGTTTCTGTTTTCATAACCCATTTGAGGAAATAAAGTGTGATGAATCTGTTCTACAGTTTTCACATGTGATCAAGTCTACCAACCTGGAGGGAGACTGGAAAAGTGGCCAGGGAAACAAATGTTATAAGTGTTTAGTGCTCATTTCAGTTGAAGAAGTTCTCCTAAGTTACTGGACAAATCCTCTGAATCCCAACCTCTCAGGGTACACTGGGAAAAAAAGTAACAAGATTCATTACTTCAATCTCCCAATTTAATTAGGTGAAAGAAAAGCTCATGGTTGTATTTTGTAATTTATTCTCTGCTTTTTACTTCAGGCTGTATACAAAAATAGTAACATCTTCTTGCAGAATCTGTTACTGTACTTTGAATCTACAAAGCAATATGTGTAATAATTTAATGGAGGGAAAAAAGAAAGTAAACCCCTCATTTGTTTATTTTGTCCTGAGTGCAACACCTCAACTTCAGATGAATGTACAGTTGCTGGATTGTTTTATTATGCTTAAGACAGCTTTCTAGTAGTAGTTGCTGTATTAAAATATTTTTAAAATTTAGTTTTGCATTAGCTTGTAAGTATGAACTATTCTCTAAAAAAAATTCCATGAAAATATAAAGCATTGTCTTTAATTATTTAATTAAAATTTGTGTTCTCATTTAGAAGGAGTCAGTCTGATGCGTTGCATACCAAGAGATTTTACAATGATACAAGAGTGTCATCTAGTGAATGATTTGGGTGTAGGACAAATGCCTCAATAGTATCCAGATTTTGAGTCATAGTATAAGTACAGCTGATTAGAGAGCAGGAATGCTCAGAGCATTTTAAAACTTTCCTTCAGATCAACACTTCACACTAACAAGAATTGAAATTGTACTATTGAAATTGAAAATTGTACTATTAAAAGGAAAAAGATAATTTGTCGTTTACTGCTTCAAGACATGCTACATATCCTTCCTTAACACCTCATCTCGTGTACTAAAAACACAGTCCAGACTTGCAAAATTCAGAAACTAAATGTGAAGCAAATGAAATTAGGAAGTTAATCAGAATTTTCTTTTTCTAAAACTAATGTAACATTTTTCTGAGTTGTTGAAAACCTTAACCATCAGTTTGCTTTAGCTTAGGAAAAAATAAACAACTGATTTCTGCAGAAAGGTCTGGAAAAAGTAATACAGGATTTATGTTAAAGGATCTTTTATGCCTTTAAAAAAGTTAATTAAATTCTGCAGTAGTCTATTTTATTAACTATACCAATATGTTATAATTCAGTGGAATAAAAAACTCAAGGTGAATGTGAATTATATACCTTCTTGTTCTTCTGTGTTCAGTATATCAATGATTGATCTGGAAAGATAATCAGGAAATAATTACAGAGTTGTAGCTAAAAATTGCTATTTTCTTTAAAAGACAATTTGAGAGTTTTCAGTAATGAAAAATGGGAGAATGAGGAATTAAACTGCATGTGAGGGAAAATAATTTACTAGGCAGTGATTGTTGATAATTTTTATCCTACTAGTTTAGATAACTAAAGACTGAGGGGTGGAGGGAAAGAATGATATTTTGAGTATCATGCCTTTATTTTTAATTATACCAAAAGAATTCATTTTTGGTATTACATGTGCATATAAAAAAGTGCTATTAAAAAGTACTATCAAAAGAGCACTAATTGAAGTTTATTAGACTTCTAATCTGAAAAATGTAATAAAAATTTATTGTAATGAAATTAAATTTTCGGCTGAGACACCTATAGTGATAGCAAATTCTACTATTACCCAGTCCAGGAGAATGGTTCACCTGATTAATTTTAGCTGTTCCTTTATGTTACTATTATTTGCAATAATTTCCTGGCCCTTTCTCTAGATTCCTTTCAGTTATAGATTCCTCTTTTAAACTCAATCATTTTTTTCCCCAATACTCCTTTTGTTGTCTAATTTTTATAAGCTACCCTTTCATTTTCAAACACATCTGCTTTTCTTCTTTTTCCTTTCAGTCTCTAGATATCACTTTTTAAAATCAGCGTTGTAGGGAAAAATAACAACGAAATGTAATAGCATTTTCATTATTATAACTAAACCCTATTTTGTTGGCTGAATGTTCTTTTCCTCAGCTATGGATTCATTGTGAACCTAGAATTATGACCATATTTTTAAAAATCTTTCAGCTTGTCTTTAGTTTCTGTATGCTGATTACTCTCAAAATTGCTTTGGTTCTTATCCAAGCTGTGGACAGCATTTTGTTATCATAATAAAAATCATATTCTATTCTCTGTGTAATATATGGCTCTAAATCTCCTAACATATTGAAGTTGGAAATATCCTTTAATAATTCAAGGATTAGAATTCTTTTATTCTTTCATGCTTTATTCATGAAGGAACATTTTTTCAAATTATGATCATTAAGGATCTTCCCTCCAGAGAGAGGATCATTCTTGGACAGTGCTGACAACAGCTTGTCTTCTGTTATTTCTCAGACTATTTCCTACCCCTGTTTCTTATTGTAATGGCTTATGTGTGTAATCATCTTCTGCTTCAGGGAATGTATCTCTTTTCCAATGTAGGAGACAAACACTGTGCAGTCATAAAATCAAGTTTGCCTAGAATTAAAGGGAAAGAATTAAATTGTACTGTTAAACTCATGCATAAAACACTGTAATCTAGTTCTAAACCAAAGCACTCTCTGACTACATTGTCAGAGGCACTGTAGCAAGATCTATCATGGTGTACTGACAACATGGCAGATTTCATTAGTCTTCCCAAACAAAAGCCCATACAGTTTCTCTGAGTTCTGGATGTGCAATTTCCCCCCTTAGTGGGTCATAAATAAACTTGTAATATTTTACGTATATCACTATAAAAATTGCATCTGCTTACACCAAATTTTCTTGCAATCTGCTGTATAGGTTGCCATCTCTTTTAGAACAATAAATCTATTTAGCAGTTTCTTTCTCATGGTGCTAAATTTCCAACTATATTTTCTATTATATGCTGGCAGCATGCTCAGAGCTGCATTTCCTGCCTTTTAAAAAACTGTAGAAGATAAAGTGTTCTCTGGCACTACACTGAGATGGTCCTAGTTCAGACACTCACGGGAAAAATTCAGCAAGGTAGTACTGCTCCAGATGCAGTGCGTTCCTGGAGGTCCTGCAGCGCTAGGGACCTCAAGGTAGCTGGCCCCCAGCAAGAGGCAAGTGACAAGGAGAAACACCTATGTAAGTTTGACCCAAGGACCTTACCAAAACAACGAGAATAGCACCCAAAAAACCCCATTTGGAACCATTGTGAAGGTCTTCCAGGTGTTAGTATCATTAGCTGCCTGGGTCAGTTTGCTAGATTCTATTCTGACTTTTTCCATTTGGCCGTCAGCTGGCCTGTTAGCCCTTTCTTGGGTCAAATAGATGCCAGGCTTTTACAACAAAGAGCCAGAGTCTCTTTCAAGAACCCTACTGAGCCCTCCAACTTACACAGCTGATAGTATTTATGGCAACCTCTTCCCGGGTGCTTGTGGTTACATATAATGGAGATTTCCTGAAGTCATCTTGGTTGGGGGTGTAATGTACTAGGGGTCCAGGTTTCCAGGCTCTATCTTATTTAATTCTCATAGAGAGGGGAGTAGCTAAGGCTTTTCTGGAAAGATTTGAAAAGGAGGTTGAAAACAACAACTTGAAGCTACTTAGAGAAGCAGGGTGATTTTTATCAAGAGGCCAGTAGCTGTGCTTCCTCAACTGTACCCAACAGAAAGGTCATGCTTGTGTGATCAGGTCACAATTAATAGCAACTTTCCTCTAGGTGAGTACTATCCAAACAAGATGGGATATGCTTGCTCATGGGCTTTTGTTGTTTTTCCCAGAGAATGAATTGGTGCTTGGTTCTTGGTATGGTCAGAGTTTGTAACAGTGTGTGTGAATAATCCTTGCTAGTTCATGAAAATAAGAAACATACTCTGGTAAATTTAACTTCTTTTCAATTCTCTTTAGTCAATCACTTCTAAAAGCAACTCCAGGTGAGGTAGTTCCTCATCTTAATCTTACCTCCTCATTTATATCTGTCTCCACGAAATTGAGATGATAGGAATATTGAAGTAAAGGGGATTCAGAATAAAATAAAAATGATCTCTCAGAGCAGAGGATATTTCTGGAAGACAGTGTCATTTTATTGCTATTTTTTTTTCTACACTAAAGTGAAATGAAAATGCCCGCCTTTTATGTGTATAATGCAAAACTACAACACAGGAAAACAGGAAGAAAGAGTGAAAACGTAAAGGGCTTTTTAATGAGAAAATTTAATTAAAAGCTTCTATGTAGACTACTTAAATTCTGTGGTGATAACAAGCATCTAAAAAAATTTGAGAAAAATATTAATTTCCTGGAAATAAGTTAATTGGAATTCTTTGAACTGTACTTCTATTTGAAGGGTATTTTGTTCTGTTGCTTCTTAAGCACTGGAAAAGAGAACTGTAAATCAATTTCACATTTTTTGGACTAAGTGTTTATGATGCTGGTATTTTTATGTCTTTACTCTTTCCTCTGGTGACCAGTTTCCTTAAAAAAAAAACTAGGCTCAGATAATTACTCTACTTGAGAGAAGTGAGCAATATAAGCACAGTAGGAAATCCCATAAAAAGAGGTTTCTGACTTGAAAAAACTTACTATTTGAAATATCTCACTTTCTCCTGTAATATGCACAAAACTTTTCAAAATGAAAAATTAAAATATCTATATTTACATAACGTACTGTGGAGATTTTCTTTGTGGAAGAGAAAATGATGCCATTAAACTAAATAATACCCCAGAATTGCAGCTTAGCAATTGAAATGAAGTTCAGTCGAACCGCAGTAACACTGTGAGAGTTAAGCTTCATATGGGGGACTATATAAGATACTTTCAAGTCTGAGGTATTTCAAGATTCATGTCTTTCTCTTATATGTATCTGAGTCATGTGTAAATATGTACTGTTTTCTGGTTTAACTGGACTGACTTTCTTTCTTTTGAAGCTTTAGTGACAGATACACAGAGTTGTATTTTAAAAGTGTCTAGTGTTCCTATTTTTTTTCTCCCCTGTCTCCTTTCTAGAGTGACTTCCCAACTTGATTACTATGAGTACACACTCATATTGAAACATGAGAAATTGAAATGCACACAAATAATGAAACTGTTGCTGTTCTGGGTGTAGATCTGCAGCTGCAGACCAAGCTTTAAGCTGTAGACCCATTCCTATTAGTACATATTTCTACAGCTGAGTTTTGAATACTACCAGTATCCTTACATGAAGATACTCTGTAATGTGCTACTTTAAATATTTTTAAGCATATTTTGAGCATAAGGTTATAGTAGAGGTGTGCTGAGGTTTCCAGCCGCCATTATCCTGTGATCAGACAGATGTTGCTTCTGAGGAAAAATTTTTCAGACTTGGTGAAATATGCTTTGCATTTTTCATAAAATCTTGGAAACATGCATCATGCTTAATTTTTCTGTTTTTTTTTTCTAACAAACAAAACTACATTTAATAAAACACTCCGCATATTTCAGTTTATCTAGTAAGAGAAACTGTTTTTCAAGCTTTGTTTTGATATTTTTTCATGGGTTTTGTGGGGTTATTTTGGTTTTTGTGGGGTTATTTTGTTTGTTTTTTGTTGTTTTTTGTTTGTTTGTTTGTTTTTTGTTTGTATTGTTATTTTTTTAAACCAAATTCCCTAAAAACATGTACATTTTGAGTAGTTTTATTTTAATCCATAAAGGAGGCTAGATGTGATTGCAAATTCAGTATTATTTCTGCTGTGAGAAATAACTACATCAATTTAGCTTCAGCCTAGATGTTTTAAACTTTGTATTTAGACATTTTGCTATAGGAGGCTCTTTACTCAGAGTAGTTATATATCAGTTCATGTCCATTAAAATGCTTCATATAGATATCAGAAGGAAAGCATGCTTGCTGTTTTTCTCCAAGCATCTAGAAGTCTCTGAGGATTTTATGTAATTCATATCACACTGAACTCTTTTTCCTTGTTTTATTTTGTGGTGTCTATTCTCAGTGCCAAAGGGAAATATTATATAGTTCATCATGTCTGTTTAAAACCTTATAGTTATTTTTTAACTAATGGCCTGAAATATGTAACATTACATCTGACAAAAAAATTTCAAGTTTGTCTTGTTTTTCAGCATGTAACATTTTAAATAGATGGCAGTACTGAATCAAAACTGTTCTTGTAAGAAATCCTTCAGTGAATCATCCTCAAGCTGATGTAAGCAAGAAACACAAAGATCATTACTTAAATCATAGATTAATTTCAGTTGGATGAAGTCTCCAGAGGTCTGTTGGTCCAAAGCCAAATTTAAATTCAGCTTTTTGCTAAAGGACATTCAGCCTGACATTTATTATTTAATCTAAGCAGCAGACTATTCCATCAGTTCAAAATAATCTTTCCAAAATGTAAGATAAATGCCTACCTAGCAAATATATATTGATTTATGCATGCTGGGAATGAAAACTTGTACACTTTATTTTTTTTTTAAACTGCAGGCAGCTTTTAACTCAATAACAATTGTGCGAGCAAATTACTTTTTACAGTTTGTGGTAAAGATAGACTGACAGCTAATATGCAAAAACAGTGGGATCATGCCTAGCTTATATGCTTTAAGTGCTCCTTTTGCAGTTCCAACCACCTGTAGATTCTGGGTGTTTTGAGTTTATTGCTAACTTTAAAAGCTTTACATTTTAATGTGTCTCATTTCTCCAAGTAGTCATTTTCCTTCAACTGGGGAGAAAAAAAAAAAGAAAAAAGCATGAGTCTGAACTATATAATCTTTCTACTAGAAGATGATAGTTTTGATCAGGCTAATCCTTTATTTCTTTAATTTTTTTTAATAAACACCTGGAAAAAAACAGGTAGGATTTTTGTAATCATATTAAAAAGTCATGTGTTTCTTCTTTCAGTGTTATTTTGGCTATATAAATAATTGATATAACCTAGAAATAAAAATAAACCAGAACAATAAAGGTAACAAAGGCACCCACTAGGATAATGTAAATTCTCTTTTGTAAAAGAATAAAATCAGGCCATAAGTATAACTGTTTTCTTTTTCTGATCTGGGAGAGTAAAGAAAGATTGTTCTGATAGTGTGCCATTGTTATTAGTTGTAATAAACCTCAGGAACACCTCAAAATGGAATATATCTTTCCCTCTGATGAACAACCTAAAGTCTGAGTATCCTGTCTTGTTACTAAACTCATTCACTAAGTGCTGAATTTCCTCAGGCACGAGTGTAGCAGGTGTAGGTCATTGAAATTGACTGTGACATACAGAAAATCACAGAGATGGGAAATAGGTGTTTCTCAAAGAAAAGAGGAAGGAAATGGGAGAAACACATTTTGAAGGAAAAAGGTGTACATCAGCCAAGCATGGCCAGAAATTTTAGGTTTTAATCAATGACACTCTAGTTTTAGATTGCAAAACAGAAGTTGACTTTCAACTATTGCGGTACTCTTAAGTTTGGTATTTTTGACATGTTGATTGCAACTTTATTGCATTTCATGAAAAACTGATTTTGTTTAGTTCTGTTTTAATTTAGGTGCATAAAAATAAACTTATTGCATATTTGAGAGCATTTTATAATTAGAAATAAAGAGGAATACTGCCCCTGAAAATCAAAATACTGATGATATTATATTTGCTAAGCTAAACTGATATCATAATATATCTTTGAGATAGGATGTTGCAGCTTTGGAAAAAATGAATAAATTTAAAGGAAGAAACTCATTTACAAGGACAGATTTTCTGAATAAATAGTCATTATCTCTTTCTTCTCCAAAAAATGAAAGCAACAAACCCAGAAAGTTTTCATAACTAAGAAAACTAATCTTTCAAAAGGTTTACTGCAAATTGAGTGTTCTCATCTCACACTGAGAGCCTGCCCACATCTGGATTGTAGCTCAGTTTAGCAATTTCTGTTGAATTCACACATGCCTCTGTATTCTCTTGAATTAAGACATTAGATTATACAAGGAGTCTTATTTGCATAAGTACACTCATATGTGGTTTAGAAAACAGTAATTAAATATAGAAATATCCTGTGGATTTTACATTAAGTAGTGCTGCTTTCTGTAACATGTAATATACTAAATAAACATCTCTGAGAAACAGCTATTTAGTTGTTCACAATGAATGTAAAACTTAAGAGAGTAACTAAAGACTATCAAGACATCAATCTGTGGCACCACATCTCTTGATGTGATTTAGTAAATATTAGTTTTCTGTGAGTAAGAGTCACAGCAGGCCAATAGGTGACAGAAAAACATTTTCCTAGAGGCCTAGAGAATATGGTACTGAACTTCTTTTGAACTAAAAAATACCATGAAAGTGGCTGCACAGATGGCCAACCTGGGGAAAGGACCACATTCTGGAAGAAAATGGTGATTCAAAGGGGCTTGGGTACAAAGCATATTATATTATACTTGTTCTGAGTCTGCTTTAAAGTTGTTTGTCAGAGCCGTGTGTGCTATTTAACACCACTTTAGCCATACTTTTTTTGTGGTAATGATGTGTTGTCCTTATCAAAAGGTGTCTGCTCCACTTGTCACTTGTTCCATTTTTGCTGCTTCTTCCTACTGACTTAACCCCAATTCCTATTTCTGAGGAAGTGCTCAGTCTTGCACCAAATTTATCATCTCTTTACCTAGAATCTGCCTCCCTTTTGCCTAAACATAGTCCCTGTGGTGTAATGTAGTTCCTGGCTTCTCAAGTTTTGTGGATGGTTGGCTTGGCTCCTGTATCACTTTCTTGCTTTAAGTTCTTGGTGACACCTGTATACTGAAAGAGGATGTATCCTGAGGCAGGTCTGACAAAGGTCCATCAGATCTGCTTCGCATGGGCAACAAGACCAAAGAAGTATTTCTGGTGTGGCCTGTACTTCATAAACACAAAAGGATAAACAATAGGTTTATGCTCAGATGGAAATGAATATGGAGTTTAATGTGCAGTGGGTGGTGTGCAGTATTTCACATGATGATTCTTAAGGTAATATAATTGTTCTCAAGGGCCTCACTTGTTGAGAAGCAGGAATGATCAACACCAACAACTCTTACAGGTTCTGAGCCTCTGTATAAAGCAAGGGAAGGACAGAGATTGTTCACCAACACATTAGCTGTTTGCACCTCTTCTTTTTTTCCATTTCAATTTCTATTTTCTTTTTTAATTTTGGACTAGTAGTCACATGTTATAATAATTTTAACTGGGGTTGGTAGGGTTCTATTTAAGTTCTGAAAGTACCACAATTTTTTTCTGAGATAAAGTAAGAAACTGTTATAATATATTCTGAGCTTAGAATGCTGTAGTTGAATTGTACTGCTTAAGAGTCTGTTAATTTAAAAATAACTCTGTTGTGAAAAAAAATATTAATGTTATTGTTCTACAGTAGCTTTACTAGTATGTTTGCAGACTCAGTAACTTATGAAGCTTTGTTTTTGTTAGGATAAATATGTGAAGATTTGTGTGTCTGTCAGTAAAACTAAAATGCTATGACTTTTGACCTTTCCAGTTCTTGCTTCTTTAACAGTTACTTCCAAATCTTATAGTAGGTTATACTGGAATTTTTCTCATTGTTTAGGTGAATTTATAGATATGATTAATTACATAGGAACAGGAAAGCTGTGAACTTGAACTTGGAAGAGCTCCACTGATTTCACTTTTCTCCATCAGATTTGCAGAAACTGAAACAAATTTAAATTTGAATTTTGTGAGTTTGAATAAATTCAGGATATCCAAGCTCGAGTTTAAATTATTTTGAGTTTGCCAAACCCTGTTTTTGGGCCAAACCCTGTTTGCCAAATCCTGTTAGTAAATTATTTTGTTAGCAACTTCTTATTGCTCTAGATTTTAAAAAATGTTAAGATTTATATACAAACATTTACCTATATATGCTACAAACATTGTATATATTCATTATTCTGAGGCATATATGCATATCTCATATGGGCAAACATCAGGAATACATTAATATTTTTGTATTCCAAAGCAACAGTGGTTTTGTTCTTTGTTTACTGTAGATTTCTGAAATGTTATGCAGAAAAAAAGAAATGGAAAACACAGATGCTCCTGAAAATGGTAAACCCTCTAGTTAAGCACCTTCCAGCAGGACAGCCCTTTGCTTTTGGTGACTGGGGAGAAGAGGGGCAGGAAGGAAACCCACAGGGAAATAGAAAACAAGCTCTGCTTGATCCTGGATCTGTAGAAGCTACAAGAGCAAGAATGGCATAACATTGGGAGCTGCAAGCTCTCAAGAAAGTGTTTTTATCTTACAGATTCAGAGGGGAAAAAAAAATATTTAAATTGGGCCTTTAGCTGAAGTTTTGCAACATGCCATTTTTAAAGCAATCTACCAGAACTCAAAGTAATTGTGGTTATGATAATTGGTCCTTAACATTACTAGCTGCATAACTGTTTATTATTTCTTAATTTACTGGTATAAAACACAGCTTTATCAGGCACAACAAGTGGCTGTGAATGCTGAATTAAGAGTTAAGGATAGGTTTTTTTCACATAGCTTTGCAAATAATGCTACCAAATGACTAAAAAGGACATGTAAGGACTAGGCCATTTCTCACTAAGACATTAAAATTATTCCAAAATGTGAGTTTTCATTACAAGTATTCCTGGCACCATGACTTCTCCAAGGTCCCAAAATTCTTGTAGGGGTGATAACCAGACTTGGCCACACTGTGCATTTTTTTAAGTGAACATCTGGTTAGACTGAATATTTAGAATATTCTGAAATATAGAGAAGCAAACTATAGAAGCATACTGTTTAGAGAAGCCATGTCTAGTGTTGTCGAGAGCAATGCTTTTTTTAAACAGTAGTTGGCTTAATTGTGTTTTACATGGGAAAGGACTGTGTGAAAAAGAAATACTTAAGAAACACGGAAAAATATTAAATAATAGGTTTTCCTAATTTTAACAGGGAGAGGGGGGAAAAAAAAGCCCCAAACCAAAAAACTCAGTGGTTGCATCTTGCTCTGGAATGAGACATATTTAAAAGAGTGTGTTTACAGGATATTTTACCTTCCTTGTTATGGGAATTGAGATACAGGAACAGGGACTGCAATAGCTACTGTTAAAATTCTTTTCATGCTTGAACTTTATATCATTGTTAATATAATCTTTATATAATGCTATTCATATAATTAATAAATTACTTTAATATTATGAATATAGTTATGCTTTGTAGTCAAACAGTAGGTAACTATTAATGGAAAATGCATTCATTCATTCATTCATTATGTCCAAATTCAAGCAAAACAGGGGGGACAAAGAATGACTTCCTGCTTTTCCTGAATAAGAAGCTCTCTTTTGAATGCAAATCTGTCATAGAAAAAGGCATAAGAATATCTCATTTTACCAGACAATTCAGGGAGTTCTAAAAAAAGATTAAGTGCTTTACTGGGTCATTTCTGTGAGATAGTCAGAAAAAAGATCACTAAAAAGAAGGGATTCTTTTTTTTTTTTTAATGACATATGAACTATTAAAACATCTTGTCTTTGACCTGAAGCAAGTAAAATTTTTATAGCAGTAGAATCTCTATGCAGAGATGGAGGAGAGCACAGGACTTGCATCAAGTCAGATAATTTAAAGCTGTGAAGTCAAAAACTGTTTTCTTTTCAACCTGTTGAGATAAGAAAGGAGAGATCTGATTATTGTTGAATCTAGTGCTAATCGTATTCATTTTATTGAAGACATTTTATTACATTTTATTTTTATTGTTATTATAGAATTTTATGACCATATTTATTATTAATTTCTAAGAGTACTAATCAAGTATTAATTTAATTTCCTTTTATTATAAGATTGGAAACTTGCAAGTTTAGGAGCTTCAGGTTGGGAAATACTTGTATTTAATTTTCTCCCCTACTTCCACTCTCACTACTTATTTTCCTCTTCTTACTGTTGCTTTGTTTTTATGCTCTGATATTCATCAGACTTTTGATCAGTTTGCTCCTCTTTTCAAACATCTTTCAGAGATACACTTCTTATGAAGATTTTGCATAGGGAATGCTGGTATCTGTAAGCTTTGCTGTCTCTGATAAATGCCATATGCTTCAATATGACAAAGACCCACTGTTTGAGCTCCAGAGATACAAGAATCTACATGAAAAACCCACAAGCATGATGTTTCTACTCTACTCAGTCTTTGAATTTCTGTTACTTTTGGGTCACTGGTACAGTTGAGCAATTAACCAACTACAGGTCAGAGAGGAGTGAAGGATTGGCTAAATCTTCCTGGACAAAAATGGAAAAAAAGATTTCTGATTTGCATTAAGTCTTTTACACCTGTGATACCTTCTATTAATACAGTTGTTTCCTATATGCAGAAAATAATGGTGGCTATTGTTTCAGAATTAAAGCAATATCTTGAGCTTGTTCAGAAGAATCATTTGCTTAGAAAGATATTCTTGCTAGTCTGTGGTATCCAGCTGTCAGTATACACAAGCTTTTAAGGCTATCTCTAGCACTTTCTGTTCCTCTCTAGAGTTCAGCTGTAAACAATGACAGAAAATCAAATTATCTACAGAATATACTTTTGAAAATTGCAGTATTTTCAAATTCCTTGGAGGGGGTCTGGCAGTACTTTACATTCAATCAAGTCATATTTACATCCTCTCCCGTTTTAAATTCAGCCTGAAGATGTAGGAGTTACTAATGGGTTAATGCTTTTGAAAAACCTCAGGCTAAAATAATAACAGTTGGGAAAAAATTCCAGTTTGTAAAGTAAAAAATGTCATGCAATATTGTTCATTATTAAAATCAATGCATAATTCAGCCTTGTTCTTTTTATGAAAAGAAGAAAAAATCATTTAGACCTAATTTGTTTCCAGGATCCACATCTGTGCACTTGGAGTACATTCTTTCTCATAATAGCAGCTGATGAGACAACTTATGTTTACTCGAAACAAGTCTCGAAATTTAAAAAATTAGATGATTTTTCCCCCTTACCCTAAATTTCACACACTCAAGAATGATGTTAAGTACTACTTTGCCTAAAGCGATAGCTACTCAACATTAGGAAAATGGGAAAGTTGTATTTATAATCAAGAGCTAAGAGTATGGGAACATGTGGTTTCAAGATGTGTGAAGAATGGCCCAAACACTTGAAATTTAATGAAGGGGTTGCTGCAGACTGCAAAGCATTCTTTCTTCACATCTTCAATCTTTCTGGTACACCTTTGATTTCCAGCCTCTCTTGTGAATCCATCCTAGTGCAATTTCTCAAGAATATCTACTTTACAAACATATTTTGCTGGCCTTTAAGGAAAGTAGTGTCTCTTGTGCACTAAGCACTGAGGGACCACCTTACCCAAAAATTTCAATCTGGGAGTTTCCCCCTATTCTCTCTTTAGTGGAATACACCTGTGGCCAAAATTCTGGAACAGACAGTTCTTGGTACATCATGGATGGCTGACAGTGTAAAACAGCGATGTATGCAAAAAGCACAGCATCAATTCCACTAAAGTTTTTGAGTATTTTGGGGGAGGCATTCTCAAATATTCACTGGTTAGCCACAACTCTTCTCCTATCCTTCCTATTTTGGTCATCGTCTTTGGAACATGCATACTCATTTTGGTTGTACTGTAAATAGAGAGGACTGAGGATGTTTTTTCTTCCTTGAATTGTCATAGTTATGGAAGCAGGCATTTTTATCTTCCTGAGAAGTCAGAAAATAAACAATACAGCAACTTGCAATTCTTCCTAGTAAGAGGTGAGAACTGAATCTGATGTCTCTTTGAATCTATCCATAATTTATTCAGTTTACTTTATACTAAATGAGACAAGGATTCCCAACATTGCGGCTGAAGGTGGAAGAAGCAACACCTGCACTCCATCTCCCACCTTAGTTGATTACCCTATAAGGTAGGGTAGAGGCTACAACTTTGTCACATGACACTATCATACTCATTTTCATTAGTAAAATCAGGAACAGCTAGAATTGTCTAGTGACGTGCCAAGTAGCCAGGGAATCCAAAGGAAAGGAAGACTATTGAGTACAGCAATCAGCTGAGGAGGGAAAACGGGCATTAAAAGTTAGCACAGCACCAGTGAAAGGGATTCTGCCAAAGAATCACCTCACATGTATGAACTGAACGTGGGAAATCGTGTAGTGTTCACTGACTGTACGGTGGAGAGTCTCAAACACTCAAAGGGTTTTGGACTCTGAAACTAAGTTTCATGAGAAAAGTCAAAGAAATTCCAGTTTAGCAGGTACACTTTCCATCATTGATTGTTGGACCTCTTGGGAAGAATTCATGTTTCCCTGTGTTATTCTGCAGATCAGTTTGTTGGAGGACTGACTTTTTGCTTAATCTTCTGTGGTTTGCTTTGGTGCTTTCTACTGCGTAGGCACATTCTTGCACCGGCTCAACCTTTGTTGCCACTGTCCTTTCATGTAGTCCTTGGTGTGAATCTTGAAGTTATGATGGCTTTGGTACAGAGGTGAATGCTGTTCCTGAACATGCTTATTCCACTGAGGATCATATTCCATTCAGACTTTTGTTTTTTCCCCTTAAACATTGTAATTCTTGATCTGTACAATGGGAAATGAATAGAAACTGGTGATCACTACTATTACCATTTGATTTTTTTTTTTTAAATACAGATATAAAATCATTTTTAATAAATTTTCAAAATAGAGTTTCACAGAACACACAACATCCATTTTTATCCTGTCTTATCCTGGAAAAAAGTTTGACTAAATATTGAAATGAAATGTAGCAGTTGCTACAAAGAGATATTCCCCTCCCCCAGTCCCCAACACTGAGGTTAGAATTTGACTATTCAGTCATTTGGGGAGAAACTGAGCAGAAACATGGTGACAGTTTAATTTTTAAAAGCTGCCATACCTTTCCAGGTAGCACAATTGGATAATATTTTAGCTAGGGAGCTTTAGGAAGCTTAAACCTGACAGACATGCAAATGCAGTAAATCAACAAAAAGCTTTTTCCTCTTGGATCTCACATTTAGATGGGCTGCCTTCAGATTATTTGAAAAAATACTGGATTTTTCCTTTGCTTTTTATTCCATTTCTTTCGTATATTGTTTAATCTACATTGCAGCCTCTGTAGCATATTACCTTCAGTAAGACAGATTTTGTTCTCAGTGATTTTTCAGTTGTCATTTTCCTCTAGTGTAACTTACCAGAAGGTTCACGTTTCTTTTACAAAACTGTATGAAGAAGTCAGACAATTCAGTATTGAAATAGTGATTTTTTTTTTTAAACACCAAGCATTTCAAATTCTTTTCTTAACAAAATAAAAAAGCAAATTGTATGAAAAATCCCACAGTTACTTATCAATAGAATAGAACAATATTCAAGAATTGGCATTGTAAAGAAATTTAACATTTTTTACATTTTTGACATAATATTTTCTTTTTTTTCTTTTTTTTTTTTTTTTTCCTAGCACTTGCAGTCAACTTCTTTGTAAAATACATTTAATTTTACTTAAAGGGGCCAGAAAGATGCTGGTAAAAACTGGGGAAAGGCTACTGAAAGAACAGAGGGACAAATAAAATTTTAATCATTGAAGTGTTATGTAATTAGAAATAATTGACATTTCCACAGAATCCATGTGGAAATACAGCTCTCAATTTTTGAGAAGGAGCAAACTAACTAAATAACACACAATAACATCATGTTCACAGAATGTGCATTATTCCGGATGCATACTGACTGATCTAATTGAAAAAAACCAGTAAGAATACTGTTAGTAGTTTGCAAAGCTGAAAAAGTAGAATTATATCCTCTGTTCTAACATTTTGTTTGTTAGTTATGCTAGTTGAAGAAGAGGCCCTGTTTTCTGTTGTTTATGTCTCCAACAGAAAAGAAAATTCATGCATTTGGGTGTTATGCCTTCATTTAATGAAGGTAAAATTAACGAAGACCTGAACGCTACCAGTCCTTCTGGCCTAATTTTTGCTCTTGCTTCCTAACCTTTCCTTTCCTTCTTCTGCTTTCCATTAGTTTTTGTGATGAAATCAGCTTCAGCTACAGAAGAGAAATATCCACAATTGTAATACTGCTTATCCACATCATTTCATGTAACAGCTTTGCCATGACCCTTGCTTTGCAGATGGAGTTGTGTGAAACCCTGTGGCTTCTACAAAGGAATGGGTAAAGTGTCATTCCTTCTGCTTGCCCAGGAATGTCTATGTGATAATTTGATTATGAAATATATTCTTTGCATCCTAGAAGAAAAAAGCATGGCAAAGTTGTTTGTGCAAACTTATTTGTGATTCCTGCATTAGAAGTACTTATTCAATAACAGGCTGAGAAATGCTCCCAAGCAGTTGCATTTGGTGAAAAAGAGATAATGTTGTGCTAAGAAACAGGATGTAATTATTCTACACTCCATCTTGCCAAGGACTATGAATGCAACATTCTCTGAAAAGTCTCTACTCTGAGTGACTTTCAATGTACAGCACAAAATCAATATTTGTTTAAGCAGAAATTATCTGGATGCATATGTATACACACACATACACTCCTAGAGCTAGAACCAGAGAAGAGAGAGATCAGCTTTATTTGGGTGATACAGAACAACAGTTTTCTGAATGAAGGCTCCCCGTTTCTGCTACAGACTAATTAAAGCACTCCATGCTTTATGGACTTTGTCTCCAAATAATTAAGATATTAATCATTATCTTGACTGTCCTGATTTCTCTTCCACTGATGCCTCATCTTGCTAGTATTAGACTATATATCCTCTAAGACTTGATGTTTAGCAATTACTGGTTTACAGCATAGTGTGCACTTTGAGGATAAGAACTCTAAAAGCTTTTGTAATTGCCTAAGTGTAAGAGAAAAAAAGTATTTTGATTTCAGCTATTATCAACTATCAGTGAAAGATGGTTTGCCATAGTCTTCCCTACAGGGAGAATATAAATATGGAATGTTTGCCTTCTTAGGCTCACGGATATGTGTCTTGTCTACTGGCTTTCCACTAGCACATGAGCCATTTCCCATCTGGAAGGCATTAATATGGCACTGTACTGGTGTAATGGAGGTTTAGTGAAAAACCAGGCTTTATCACTGTTAACACTGCCGTCTGCTGATGTGGCTAAATGACTTCTTGGCTCATATATCTCTGCAATGGTCATATATATCTGCAATAACCATAAAGGCATGCACACTAACAATCTCACTTCTATGACAAATGTAGTAGAGCATGGGATAGCACTGCTGTATTTTCATACTTTATCGTATATTTTCATTCTTTTATTTGAGAGAGGGATTGTGGTGTGTGTATAGGATTTCGAGATATTTCTTCATGGAAAAAATGGTAAATCTGGAACTTGGAACTGCAGAACTTTATCAGCTGTTTATAGATGGAGTATTATAACTCATACTTTTTTCTCTGATGGTGGGGTTGACAAACAGGAACTATGTAAAGGCTATAGATTGAAAGAAATGGGGTTTAGGAACAGTGCAGTTGGTTAGAGCATGGCAGTAATAATGCCAAAGTTGTAAGTTTGATCCTTGTATGGGTCATTCACTTAAGAGTTGCACTTGATGATCCTTGTGGGTCCCCTTGCAACTTGGAAGATTCTGTGATTCCTCTTTGCTAACAGCAGACTAATTTTGAAATGAAGCTGTTGCTTTTAGGGGGAATTTTTTGGTTTTGTTCATAGCACAGTGTCACCCACCAGGTTAACTTATTCATCTTAATTAGATGAGAAGCATAATAATGGTATTCTATATTTCAAAAGTCTTTGAAGCTTTTGTGCAATGGCTAGCCATGTTGATTGATTTGCAGAGATGACTTGATGCACATAACTTTTCTTTCTGTTAAGAAACATTAGGAAGTGGCTTAGATTTGTAGCTAATGTCACCCTGTCAGCAAGAACAAGTGATCTGTATCATCATCTAATCCCTTTCAGCCTGATTCTGAGATATAGATATAGCTGGGAATGAGAAGCATGAAAAAGAAGAAAGGAAGTTTTTAAAGCATATGGACACACAATTGAAATAACAATTTATCTGTTGCAAGACTCAGTAATAATATGCCTACTTTGCAGAGCTTGCAAGCAGCTGCAACCAAAATAATCAAAAGTTGTTGTGTCAGATAATTTCATGCTAATATGGTGCTCTGTTACCTTTTTGAAGCACAGAGTAGGATGTGGCACAATAAAGCATCCTTCTGTGATATATGCAGAGTTTTTGGGACCCTTCAAGGTACTTGTTTAAATTATGCTGAATAATTTATGGTAAGCTAATTAGTTAGTGTTCCATTCCAGTGGAACTTGTGCTGTCTCTCTGAATTTGGGTTTCTCATTTGCTCTCACGTTAAATCCTGAAATAATGCCAATAGAAGTTTTATCTCTTGCATCTAAATTATTTATCTACAGCATTTTTCTCAGTTTGCAAAAAATATTTCTTCCATTATCTGCCCTATTTTTATATCTTGTTTTGTATCTCCCACTGCATCTGTAACAAAAATTCTGAATGCAGTGAAATGTATCCTAACAGTGTAGGATTCATAGCGCTGACAATAGCAGGTTCTAGTATTTACAGTTTTTGAACCACTCTGGCATCCTATTTAAAGTATTGCCACATAAGCAGAACTCAGCGACTCCATATTTTTAGGGCCAGAGCTGAAGCTTAACTGATAGACACAAGCTTTGTAAGATTCCAAACAAAGCATCATGTTTATGGGTATGCACAGGATGAAATGATCACTTGCACTTTCCATGTTGTAGTTTTTTTAATTTTTTCCCCTAGACTAATCATCTCCTCCTTCAATTTAGAACCTGAAACCTTTTTGAAATTGAAAGCAGAAATGTAAGAACTAAAAATACTAGTTTAGTCTACAAAATAGCCAAGTCTGTCTGTGGAGACATCCATTAGATTACATGATCACCAAGGTCTAACAGTCCTCTTTGGTTATCTTGAATTTTATCATCACTTAGATCTTTACACTGAGTTGGAAAGAGAGAATGGCAAAAAACAACAATAATAAACAGATTGGAATTATTTTATTAGAATTATTTTAAACTAATATTAAAAGTATTTCACTTCCACAACTTCAAAATCTTAAAAAGAAAAAAAATTAATAATTTATTTTTAATTTTTTTTTTCAATTGCATGTTTTAAAATTAGCTATCCCTGATTTGGAAGTGTGTGTGGTAGGAATTAAGCACACCATGCCCACCATATTTCATTAGTATAAAAAGAAGTGAAAGACCGCTGTGCAATGAAGGGTGGGATCATTTTTCATGCTTAGGTTTGAGGTTCATGATTCAGTATCTCTTGAATTGTCATACTTGTCATACCCAGTTTTGTACTGTCAGACACGTTTCAGCTGGAGTGTGGCAACTCTAAGCTGACACAACAGACAGGAGAGCCTTTTGGTGCTCCTCATTGCTTGCTTTATTCCACTGCAAAAATAAGCAGGGCTGTTTGTCATTACAGAACAACTATCCATAATACATAATTTATCAGTACCAGTTCAGATTAACAATTAAAGCTAAGGTCTTGCTTCCCAAATGTCTGGGAAAGGATCATGTAGTCATACAGAGATCCTTTATGAAGTTACTGAGCTGTGGTCTCTGAGTGCTTCTCTACTTAGGTAAAGTGAAATGGTCTGCCTTAAACCACTAGTGGGTGAAGACTCCCCAGGGTCTGAATGGAGCAGAGACTGCTTGCTCACATGGCCACTACATCTGATATACAGAGTGAAAGTCAGATAGGAAGGATCAACTGCTTCTGAATTCCGTCTGACTTTGTCTGTGATCCCTTGCCTTGCTACTGATCCTAAACTCTATTTTCTGGGTAGAAGAAATCATAAAACCATGTAGACAAAATACCTCAATGTAGTGGGTTGGTTTTTTTGATTTTTTTAGGCCTTCCTTAGCAATGGGGTCAGAGATCTAAGAAAGTATTCCATATAATTTCTTTCCATAACACAACATATAAAAGGCGCAGATAAGAGGCCTTTGTTCTCTTCACTCTTCTGGTGGCTGAAGACAACAGGTCTCTCTCGGATATGGTTTTGCTTGTATAGGCCAAAGCTTGCCTGCTCTGACCTGCCATTATCTCTATTCCATTCGGGAGGCGTGGGGAGTTAGTTCTACTGTCCCATTAAGGGAAGTATTTAATTCATTTTTGTATTTATTTGCTAGCTCTCTATTGAAGGTGTATATTTAGAAGATATTTGTTTTTAGTACTTTTATCCCTGTTTCCCCCTCCCTTTTCCCCCTCGGGAGCTCGCTATTGTGTATAATACATTCAAATTGTATAAATAATTGTAAATATATGTAATATATATATATATTTGATAGAATCCCATTTTGTTCAAACATCTTTCAGGTTTTTTTTCCTGTGATTCGGTTTTTTTCCCCTCACTTGGGGAGAATGGGAGTGGGGAGAAGACAGCTTGGACTTGGCTGGAGAGCCAGGCCAAACTGATACACTCAACCAACCAAAAAAAAAGGGCAGTGTTCAGAAAGCTGCCTTTTTCCCTTTTGGGTTACCACCTCCTTATGTATCCAACCAGGAGGCAGTGTGCTTGAGACAGTAGCTGATCAGTCATGGGCAGGGGGGCCAAACTCTTGGTACACAAGGCAATGACAGAAGAAAGTTACCTCTTTAGAGGTATCAGAGCAAGAGGTGGGACTTTTCTGACTTCTCCAAACTGTGCTGTCTCAAACTAAGAACAGTTCTAGAAAACAACAGAAATGAGAAATGTCACATAGATTATTATGTGTAAGATCTGAAGGATTCACACTCCTTTTCTAGGCCTGTGTGTTGCCCACCTGTCTTGGTTTGAGACAGTTTGGAGAGGCAGAAACCTCAGATGAAAGTCTCCTTCCTCCAATTCAATATTTCTGGTTCTCTCCAATAGAGAGAGAAAGACCCCAAATACATCTGGATGTAAGTGAAAAAAATAACTCTTTATCAAGAAGAATACTAAACAACAATACTGATAAAACTGGGTTAAGCTAACCATTGAGGAAAAAATTCCCAAGCTCCTACACAAAGGACCAAAACTAGATGGCAGCCAGTCTCCCCTCACCCATTGAAATCTGGCAGGAATTATTTGGAGGGTCAATGCTGGAGTGAGGCTGCAGTGCCGGCACAGGCAGTTGGAGCAGGGCTGCAGACCCCCCAGGTGACTGGAAGGACCCACAAGACACCTGCCAGATCGAGCCAGATGAGACCCCGTCACTGCAACTCTGATGGTGGTTGAAGTCCTGATCTGCTGAGGTAGTGGCAGAAGTCTGGGTAGTAGAAGTTCTGTGGAGTGAGGGAAGGAGACACTCAACCTACCACATGAAGTCTAAGTATGGTCTTTTATTAGGCTCAGTGTAGGTGGGAATGCCTCTGGTACCTCCCCTGGGGCAGGGAGTTCTTCACTGGATGATTAATATTGAATCATGGGACGTTTCAGGAGTTTTTGACACCTTCCAAACACATGTGGATCCATCAGCAGAGATGAGTATCTTCAGGCCATGTGTGTGAATTGTCCTGATGTCTCCCTGAGTGGAGTTATCACAGGTGAGTCATTAGTGTAAGGACAAAGAAACAATACCCATCTTGTAGCCTGAGCTGGCAGGTGTGCATGTCCTCTGAGTCATCAGCCTTTCAATCTTTTCACACCGGCCTCTTCTCCTAGGAGAGTACCACCCTTATCTAAGTCTCTCCTCACAGTCTAAATTAGTAGACATATTTAGAGAAAAGAGAAAAGAAAAGGTGTATATCAGAGGCTTTGTGTAACCCAGGACACTACCATTACTTGCCACAACATGGGAAGCAGAAGGGAATGCATATGAAGAGGGAGTTGTTGATAACTGATGGTTATTTTGAAAGTTCTTGTATCAACAACCATCAGTTGTTGATAACTGATGGTTATTTTGAAAGTTCTTGCTATTATCGCCTTTAGCAGGTGTGCCTAATAATAGGTGAATGTGTTATCAGAAGAAAAGCTTGCCTTGATATCTTTTTACATGGTGGTATCATTGATGAAAAAAATTAGGTAACTATGGAAACACAAAAACATCACTCGGTGTCTTCTCCACTCGTGTTTATTTTTAACACTATCGAATCTTGTAAATGGTTCTTCACATGCTGAAAAAGATTTTCCTGAATGTCTTTCCTTATTGTGTTAAAAGTGTATATAGGATTTGACATAAACCTGCAGTGATTTAGAAAAATTCGCTAAGGACATATAAGGAACACAAGATATTTCTACTGCATGAAATTTTCCCCAACCTTTGAGAAAGTTCAATCTCTCTTTCAAATTTTGCAAAAGGAATGGGTGGCAGCTAAACTCCTGAAATGAGGAAAAGATGGTTATGGATTTTGGTACAAGAAAGAGAATTTAGGGGGTATGAGTCCTTAAGCACATGCTATTGCACTCTTATACAGACAACCATAATTTTTACAAGTGCTAGCAACTGAAGTTTGTAAGAAATATTTGATTTCTATACCTTAAAGAGTAGAAAATTATAGTTACATATTTAGATTCCTAAATAGTGATTTAGAAGGTGAATATTAGTAACGAATCATGTGTGCCTTTCTCAACTGCTTTATCTAAAATTTAAACACATCTATAAGGAAAATTGTCCATCTTATTGGACTGTATAAGTTCATGCTGCTGAAAAACAAGGATGCTACGAAAATGCACCTCTTAAAATTAATCTGAGATGAACAGGAACAAATAAATAGTGATCAATGCCATCAGTAAAAGTGAAGATATAATCTTTACCTACAAAAATGAACTGAAATTTTACTCTCTGCCTTTCCCTTTCCTCCTCTCCTTTCTTCCCTACCCTTCCAAATTTTCATAATAACAGCAGATTTCATTCCACTGGTTACCTACATGTAATTTGAATCTAGCAGAATTTTGTAAGCTAGGCTTGACAGAATGGGGACACATTTAGAGGGGGGGGGGGGAAATAAGAAGACATACACCATGCTTTAGTCTTCCCCTCTAAAAACATTGCTATTTTCAATCAAAGTAGCTGATACTTAGCATATTCATATGCCCTGAATAGAAGTTTTTGTAAAAATCATCTTTCTCTAAAGAACATCCGTTGCAGATCTCAGATACTTGTCAGTTGCATGTAAAGCAGGATCTAGTGAAATCTCTGAAAGTTTCCTGAATTCTGCTGAACAATTATTTCTAGGAAAAACAAACATTTTCCTTTTACAGAATTCCATACCGGCTTGCCATGCTCTTCTGTTTTGATCCTGCAATTGTTCCTGTAACTTAGGTAGACTGGGCCTTCCAGATTTTGTAGAAGAATATATACAATATCCTAAACCAAAGACCTTGGAGTGTTACTAAATTAATGAGCATTGCGAATAATACAATACTTATAAATTTGTATCGATTAACAGAATAGTAGACCAGCTAAGAATTGTATTCAAATAATTACTTGAAGAAACTTTGGAAATAGAACAAGGAACACAGTTTGCATATGAGTAAGTGATGTATCCCTCAGTCAGACTTCTGAAACTGTTCGTTTTAAGACATGATCTCTCAGAGAAGAGAGGGAGAAGGCAAAATATTGAATAAAGTTTTGAGATAATTGAATGTACCAGTCCAGGAAAATATCTCTATTTACTGGTTTTACCTTAAATCTTTCTGAACAGAGACCTAAATTACAAATCTTTTAACTCTCTGTAGGGAGTTACGTTGAATTTTTAGTTTAAAAAAAATAAAAATGTTATGAAGGACAGTTTTCAGGTGTTGGTTTTGGCTGAGATAGAGTTAATTTTCTTCACAGTAGCTGTTATGGAACTGTGTTTTGGATTCATGCTGAATACAGCATTGATAATAGAGATTATGTTGATAATTAGTTACTGCCTTTTCTGCTTCTCACCCCACCCCACTAGCAAGCAAGCTGGAGGTGCACAAGAAGTTAGCAGAGGACACAGGTAGGACAGCTGAACTCCCTGACCAAAGGGATATTCTATACCATTCGGATTTATGCTCAGCATATAAAGCTAGGGGAAAGCTGACAATGGGCCACAGCTCTAGAACTCGCTCGGCAATGATCAGTTGGTGGTGAGAAATTGTTTTATTTCTTTCTTCCTCTTGGGCTTTCATATTCTCTTAGAACAAGTCAATATTTGTAAAACATTTTTAGGAGCACCTAAAAATTTGAGAAATTAATTAAAATATCATCTTGCATAGTCATGGCAAGAGGCTCTACAGAGGCTTTCAAATCTCTGACAAGGGACTTTAATACCAAGTTATTGATATTCTTTACATGCTTTGTCTCAGTGTTTCCATCTGAAGCTGCTCTATTTATGTAAACCCACAAGGTAATCATGTCATCCACATCCATGTCATCATGCTGATCATTACTACAACTGGTTTTGGGGCATGATTTACTTCTCAACCCATTGATTATTTAGTAAATATCAGCTCTAGTCACCTAATAATGCTTGAGGAATTCTCTTTGAAGGTTTACTACTGGCTGTGTGATTATAACCCTCACATGCCATGTGATGAAACCTGTATTCTTATGTGGGACTGTTTAAGACTTTCTTTCCCTGATCTTGACTAGAATGTTCTCCCTGAAGAAAAAAAAAAAGCTGTTTCTAAGAAGGGTTTCATTGAATCAATCACATTTTGGCAAGGATTTTTTCCTAGTCAGTCAATATTTGCCAAATTAAATAGTATCAACAGAAAATTTTGTCAGATCCTGATCTAAAGGTAAATAAAATTTATATTTTTCCTGTTATGTTATGAATATTTTTTCCTTTTTATTGTTTATTTATTTATTTTTAACTCAATCCTTAATTTTTTTTCTCCTTACTCTGTTTTGAAATGGGGGAAAGAAGTAATATATCCTCTGTATATTGTGGAAAACATGAAATGAATTCAAATAAGTAATTTTACACTGGAATGGCTAAAATTAGATTTCTTGATGAGTTTATGCATCTAACAACAGCTTTGTGGGGAAGGGAAATTAAAATGAAACTGTCTAATTATATTGTGCAGGACAATATGTGCATGTCCCATTTAATTACTAGTGAGAATAACTTAATTTATAGGTGAATGAAGAACAGAATGTAAATGAGAAACACAGTAGTTTTGTCTGGTGATACCAGTACATCAGACTGATATGTTAATGTGACATATACTTATTGTGGTGGATTTTATTGAAGTGTTATCAATTTGTATTTAACTAGCAGTGCAGAGAAGTGGAAAAAATAATGAGCTGTCTTCTAGCAATTTTTTTCTATTTTCTGAAGAGGATATAGATATAGTGACTTCACAGGCAGAATTAATAATAGTTTGAGGACAACTATATATAGTTTTGCTTGAAAGAGACCATTTCGTTTCTTGAAACAGACCATTTCAGACCATGTTTGTCCCAGTCCCAGACCTTACTTTTTCTGTGTAGGTTTCCACGAAATTCTATAGCTGCCATCATTATTTCATATTAGCACACAGTACCTGCTTGTAGTTTCCTGGGAAATGTTGAGTGGTCTTTAGGGGAGACAGAGAAAACTTTAAAAAAATCCCAAAAATCAAGTCAAGGTATTAGATCTCCATTTTTGTGAAGGATCTGAGAAACAGCAGGGAGCACAGCATATAGGCAGATTACCCCCTGACAATTTACAGAGAAGGTAGAAGAAATTTTGCAAGAAAGACTAGGAACCTGTTGTCACTGTGTCACTTGGCAGGGTGCTAAATTTTCTGCTTGTGTGGAAAACTGACAGAGCTATCTGTTTGTGCCAGAATTCTGTATTCTTCTGAAAACGGCCTTTGATTGCATGTAACTCATCACATTCTAGTTTGTTCTGTTGTTTGGTTGGTTGGTTGTTTTATATCATCAGTGAAAACAGCCTTGAAGGAGGCTCAGAAGTCTTGCAGATATATCGGATCCAAATATCAAAGCTCTTAATAGTTAAATCCTGTTTCTAGAGGGGGAGCTGGCCCTTAAATGGGAATAAAGGTGAATTTTTGTCCAAGGAAGTTCAAGATTTCTCTCAAAGGTTGTTTACTGAATGGGACTATGGAGAGATTGGTTTTGAGTACCTACTTCAATGTAGCATATTGGTAGATAATACTGAAACATTTAATCAAACATGTTTATTGTGAGTTGTTAATTTTTTTTTCTCTTTTTTAACAAAATAACTATTAGAATAGCCTGGAATCTAAGCCTAATAAAAGGCTTTAAATGTGTTCCGGAAAAGACATCTGAAAGAAGGTTTCAACTCTGTCTCTATAGAAGGCCTTGATTAATCCAAAAAACAGGGGTTTTTATGATTTCAGAAAATTTAAAAATTTAATTGCAAGTTCTAACTCTAAGAGAAAACTTGTGTTCTGAAGAAAATCATTGTGGCATTAAAGTATAAGGCCAAGCTGAGTTTGTAATCTGCATGTGCTTTGTCTTTTGAACACAAGACTTAGAGGGCAGGAGTTTCTTTTTCTCTTTAACAATTGTTCCTATTGGTCAGCAGCAGTAATAGGAAACCAAAATGGTGAATGTATAAGAACTACTTTAAAAATATACAGGTATTTGTAAAATACTTCGAGAAGTTTTTAGGGAAAGTGCACTAGAACAAGTGAAAAATAGTAACCTTACTGAAACTCATAATTTTAGCTGTTTGATATCAACTGGTAGTGTTTTGAAGACACTTATTGGACATATTTCTTCAGGGGTATTTTAACAGGCCCTCCAGGACTGTCTACTGATCCTATCCCTTGTGCTACAGAATTCTGAAAATATTTTTTCATGTTACAATTAAGAATCCCTTGCTAAGATGATGAGATTTTAATTATATTGAATTATGCTTATCTCATTTTTACTTCCTCTCATAAAATTCACCTTACTTTTACCAGAACTTCAACAAAAGAAGTTGGCTTGAAGACTGGATTATTTAATTTTTATTTCTAACATCCAGCTGTTTATTTTATTGAGCTTTATCAAGCACATTTTAAATCAATATGTTTACTTATGACAGTGATTACTAACAATCAATTTAAATAGTCTTAATTTCCCGACTTCTTGGAGGATCTCCGTCTCAGCCTTCCATGGAGAGAGTTTGAATTAAGTTTTTGGAGGACTTTTCCCTCGTGTAATGAGCTGAAATAAAAGGGTTGGCTCAAAATTAGCCCTTTAAGCAGTAGGCTACCATGTTTCTGGTGCCATTTTTTCCTGGGGTAGGACATCCCTTGCCTGTGCTTCAAAACCATAAGGGTCAGTGTTATCTCATTCTAGGCAGATATTTGCTGCTGCAGATTCCAGTAGAAGAGAGCTTCTGTGGGTTAAGATAGGAGTAGGGAAGGTCTATCCTCTGGTTTAGTCTTTCCCCCTGGTAATAGAGTGTATCTTAAGGAACTTCAAAAAATGAACATATCTGTCTGCTCTGTTTGATAAAAATGCTTCTACCAAAGCTTCATTCTGTTTCCTGTGTTCCTGTATTTCTGGGAAGATATGTTATTGAATATATGTGGGGGTGGGAGGAAGTATGTCTTCCACAAAATGAAGGGCATTTCTAAGTATACATTTTTGAACAGCATTTCTAAACTTGGACTCATCTGTTTTTCTAACCAGTTGTGCAATCAGAACAGGAAACATTTAGTAGATAGAGGTGACAATGAAAGAAGAAAATCACTGTACCTTTAGCTTAACCTTTTGTCTAAAAATGGACGCTCTAGCTTGAAAAAGAAGTATAAAAGCTTTAAATATAAAAAATATAATCCCAAAATTTTAATCACATGGTTTGTGCAGTAAATTAAATACACCTACTATTGCAATAGAGATCTGATTAGTACCCTTAGACACATTACTGTTTGAAGCTCGGCTTCAAGTCAGGCTTTGGACCAATTAATGTTATGGTCAGTGGAAGGAAAAACGTGTATGGAGAATGTAATACACCATAATTGAGTGAAATGGGAGTCTATAAGTAAGGAAACAGTTATTTCACTTGTTGGGGGACTGTATGAGTAGAGTGACTGCCTGGTCAGTCATTACTCATTCACTACATATATTTTGTTCTTAGTTAAATAACAATGACAAAGAAGGAAATAATTTTGCAAAAATGAGGTTTTCATGATAAAAATAATCATATTTGATATATAGAATGGATATTGAAATATAAAAAAGAGAATAACATCTTGGTCTTGTGATTTGTGCCAACTCAGATTGATTAGAGGTTTCAGTAACAATCCAGGCTTTAAAATGCTTTTAGTTTCTCATATCCTGAAAACCTGAATGCTTTTCTTGAATTGAGGAAACATGTATAAAAATGAAATCTCTGGTAATTTTCCTGTGAATAATTGCATTTAAGAATGTGTTTCAATTTTCAGAACATTATTGGAATGTGCAGGATAGTTTAAAGTAATTTGAAAGGCAGTGTCATTTTTATGCTTTTTAAAAAAAAAATATATGTGTAAATTGGTATATCTTCCCCTATACCATGTGCTGGAGTGAAAATACCCATCAAAATGTTTTGTGATAATTGCAGGTGGACTTTGTCCTTTAATTTTGTTCCTTCTCAAGTATCTCTTTGTCTTTTGTGTGTGTGTGTTTTGCAGTGTTGTGTGCTGTAACTGACGTCAGAGCATTTCTTTTGTCTGTATGTCAGGTATTGTTGTAAAAAATAACCTTGTCGGTTAATACTAAAAAACATGATGCCTTAGAGTCTTAAGGTTTTTTGATTTTTCTAATTTTTATAAGTTTTATAAGTAGTTATGTAGAAAATGTAGGTTTTAGAAGCAACTGCATTTATTTTCTTACCCTTAGCACAGTAGACACGCATTCCCCAACCCTTTCACCCCAATTCCCCATATCAATTCTCCTAAATTCCATTAGAATGTTTAGTCTCTCTCCAAGGTAGGTCACCTTCTGTTTGAGAACATTTGTTCCTTAGCCTGAAAACACAGGGTACAGTCAAGCACTGGGTAACCTTGTGCCCTTTGTGCTCCGAGGAAGATGAAGATGATGAAGTAAAAGACTCCAGACCCAATTCCCAAGGGGCAGGCCGGGGCCGGAACGGGGCAAAAGCCAGGGAGTGGAAAAACCTGGCACTGGTCGGACAGTATTATAAATTGTAACACCTAAGACAGAGAAGGTACACACGTGTTTTGTAGCCTCTGTGCCTGAGAGGCACTATTAAATCCTTTTTTTACCTTACCTCCATACTAAGTTGCCTCGGAGTTTTTTTTCTCCCTGAGTTTTTTTAGGCATCAATATAATGTTGAGATGACTGACAATGTATTCAAGTTTGGACTGAATTTCAGAAATATGCTAACAAAGTTGTGAATCTAAATTAAGAAGGAAATAAATACCTGAAACTCTTCACTTTGAACTCCAATCACAGAAAGTGTAGTCCAGATGTGCCGGTGTCTGATGTCCTCTCTAACGTGTTTCTTTTCAGTGTTGTAATAGTGCCATAATAACTCAGTACTCCCACATCTCAGAGCTTGTGTACACATCTTAAAGTTGAGCATAAATCCTCTTTCTGATCCATTTGGAGCAGCAAAATTTCTTTAGTTTTAATTGAAACAGAAGACAGTCACTTTAAAAACCCTTTGTGACCGCTTTTGTTTCTATTTTGTTAAATGGAGAGGAAACTACAGAGCTGTGTGACTAGAGCTGTGTAACCTGTGCACTCATGCCAATGTAACCACAGGATGGGGGAATTTGACAAAGAATTGTATACATTTTGGAAAATGTGGGAAAGTGTCAATGTGTCTGCATGCAGAGGAGAGATTGGATTCCTTTTTACAATGTTAATGCTCTTTCTGTTCTGATGATGTAGTAGAATTTTTATTATGGATTTTTTTCCACTATTCTCCCCCCGAAGGTTTGAAACCAGTTTTTAAAAAATTGTTTTACATCTATAAGAACAGCACAACTTGTGGGTTTTGATTTGTATTTTTCCTGTTTTTATAGAGGGGTATAGTATTAGCAATATTTTGTAATGATAGTGGGAGAATAGCCAATGTTGGAAATGGCTTCACAAAACAAAAAAACCCAAACCTATCCCCCTAATTCTGTTCCTGTATGATACAAGTTTATAAAATGTGATGATTCAGTGTTCTGTAGGGTTGAGATGAGCAATATGATAGATAGTGTTGTACTCTGACATTTATTATATAGGTATTAGGATAGCATCTCCTCTGTTTGCTGGACTACATACTTGTTTATTTGTTTATGTTTTTCTGAATTTAAAGCTGAGAAAAGGAGACAGATTATCTCCTCATCCATCATCTGTGATTCTCTAGGATATCTGTACAGCATTTTAAAATTATATTACTTATTTGACGTAATAGCTTAAAAACCGTTAGGTTTTCTATTTCTTTTTTCCAACTTGTGTGGCTGTACAATAGGATGCGTTCTTCAGTAGACCAGGTGCTCTGGTTATTTCTGATTGCCCTGGTTTAACCTGGCATACAGGTACACATCACACACTGCTCAATTGCTCCCTCTGCCCTGTCCTGCCCTATTTCCCCCAGTGAGGTGGGCTAAAGAACGGCAGGAAAAAAAAGTAAAACTCATGGTTGAGATTAGGACAATTTAATAGGTAAGAAATGAAAGGGGAAATAATAATAATAATGAGCATGATAAAAGAATTAGAATATACAAAGCAAGTAATGCAAAATGTAATTGCTTGCCAACTGATGCCCAGCCAGTTCGTGAGCAGCAGCCCCAGGTCAGCTTTTCCCCTAATGTATATGATGAGCATGATACCTTCCAGTATGGAATATCCCTTTGGTCAGTGGGGGTCAGCTGTCCCAGCTGTTCCCCTCCCAGCTACTTGTGTCCCCCAGCCTCCTCACTGGTGGGGCGAGGTGAGAAGCAGAAAAGGCCTTGACTTTGTTTATATCTAACTTAGCAACAATGAAAACACCAGTGTGTTATCAACATTATTCTCATCCTAAATCAAAAAACCACAGCACTATACCAGCTACTAGGAAGTAATTAACTCTATACCAGCCCAAACCAGGACACTGATTATGGCTTTCTAGGATTTTGCCAGAACCCTTGTAGCAGAAGCAAAAAGTGCATGCAGTCTTTTAAAATGTTTTGAAGGGTCACTTTTAAAGCACATGCAAGTTTTGTAATCCTTGCTTTAATCTCTTACATTTTTATTGACATGTGTCAGGTTCCAAACATGCTGTTCTGGGCAACTACTCTCTGCCCCTGGCTGTCCTGCGACCCTCATCATACACTTTTTGAAAAGAATTCAGCAGAAATTCTGGCAGATTTCTCAATTTCATTAAGATGAGCAGACATTGAGCTATGTTGTCGTACTGTGTTTTCTAACATTTGCTCAGGAGAATAGAAAACCAACAGATTTCTTGTTGGATATAAGATCACTACTGATTCAACAACAAGCCTTACTCCTGAATCTTACCCTTGGTTACTAACACGCATAGTTAACTGAGTTTCTGAAGATACATTCTCTCTGTACTATTAGGAAAGGAAAAAGCAGCTAATACTACTTTTTATAGCTAATTCACTGGGGAATCTCCAAAGTTTCCAGTTTTCCATGGAGTCCTTAGTAGTGAAAAAAGCCAAATCATAAAATTTTATTAAAACTAATTGGCTTACAAGATTTAAACATCAGGACTTGAGGGTGTTTCCTTTCTGGATCTCCTTGTTTTATTTTAATGTATACCTGTTTTTGTTATGGTTTTGTTATGGTGCTGTCTTGGGGTAAGGTCTGACTGGGTATTAGCCTTCCCACTCCATGGTCTCCATCCTCTTGTGGGTTGAAAGAAAACTTGGGTGTAACAGGAGCTAGGAAACCCATTGGCTACCTTCTGCTGTAAAGTGTCTAGTCTTCAGTGTGAATGAAGGCAAAGACTACACTGGCTGTAGTCTTAGGGATGTATTTTTTTTCCACTCTTCTTAACAAATGCAACAATTACGAAACAAACCAAAAAACTCTCTCTGACAAAAGTTGAAAGTTTTCTGGTGTGGTTTAGGGGGCTGTTTAAATCAGCAGGAGAAGATGAGTTGCACGTCTTGGCAAAAAGCAGTTTTCAATAGAATTATGTGTGAAATCATGTTGCTCTTAGCACAGTAGGAATTGATAAAGATAGAAATTTCAAGCTGTTAGTAGAGAAAGTTTCAGTCAGTGCTCAATGTAAAACATATTTCTGGGTTTATCTGTGTTAAGTTAATAAGGAAGCAATCAAGTTTGAGCCCATGACTACTTCTAATGTTTCTGTTTCCATGGTGTTTGCTGCTTTCTTCCCTCTTTTGTCTTCAGACACACCCACACACACGCACACACACACTCAAGTTGTGGAAAGGAGGGGAAATAAAAGAGACAGCATTGGCAGTCCCTCCTTCACCTTGGTAGGTCTTGTATATCTTTTTATTTTGGCAGATGAGTGCCTGTATTTACCCTGGGGTGTCAGGAAGGTGGAAAGAAGTCTGATGCTTTGCTCTATCTACCTTGACTGACATGCGGTGAAAGACATGTTGACTATTAACCATACTGTGTATGGTTAGAAAGGCAATAGGTAATTAGAAAGCAAAACAGAAGATTCAGTATAAAGGTATATGATGTAAAAATTTCAGTCAAAAACTTTGCTTTCCTCCCTGCCCTGATGCCTTGCACACATCTCTAGAATCTTTATAGCATTATTCTCATTCACATACTTAGTTAGGGATAGTGAGTTAACCTTGCCAAGGCTGGAAAAGGTTTCTATAATAGAGCTAACTTTGAACAGCAATCTAATATCCTAACTTATGGTTTTACAATTTCATGTCTGTAATTTCCATCTCAAATTTACATGCCTTTTTTTGAATTTTGGAGCTAATATTAGCAGTCAAGGCCACTTTGCATTCCTTGAAAAGTCCTACTTGATTCTCAAGAATATACAGACAAAACCTTGTTGCTCCTTCTTTCTCCCTATTGCAATAGCCTTAAAAAGAATGAGGTGTTATCCAACTCTATCCAAATACAATAGAAAATAATAACTGAACAAAACAAATATTACATTGTGAATTACAGAGAACTCAACATCTCTTTCTATACAGCAAAGAGCGAAACACTGTTACTCAAATGTGTGAAGACAGGTGTTGGATTTGGTTTTTATGTTTGCTTGTTTGTTTGTTTTTTGTTAGTTTTTTATTTTTGTTGTTTACTGGAATAATGTGATATTCAACAAATGAAGAGAAATTCTTAGGAAGAAATTCTTTACAGAGAGGGTAATCAGGCATTAAAATGGGCTGCCCAGGGAGTTGGTGGATTCTCCATCCCTGGAGGTTTTTAAGCTGAGACTGGATGTGGCACTTAGTGCCATGGTCTAGTAACCACAGTGGTAGTGGATCAAAGGTTGGACTTGATGATCTCAGAGATCCTTTCCAACTCGACTGATTTTATGATCCTTCCTAGAAACTAAGTTATTAGGAGAGGAAAAAAGACTCAAGAAACACCATCTGTATCCCTTAAGTATGAAATCAGAGGCTTAAATGAGGGACTGTTCTGATGTTTGAGAGTATTGTAATTTCTCACCCTATTGAGAATCACACCTGTCTATACTCACACACTGTTCCCAGGCTAGTATGATAGTATGATACTGAGAGATCTTACAGCAGATTCTTGTCCCCATTTTTCCTGTGGAAATTGGAGGCAGAGAGAGACCTTCCTGACAGGTTTGGTTTTTTTTTTTTTGCTTCAAAATGACTGCAGAATAAGGCTATTTTGTCTTCCTTTCCAAAAGAGGAAAAGACCTTCTTTAAATTTAAAAGGAAATTAATTCCTGTCATCTGGAATGTTCTAGCTCCTAAATACCTAATGTACTTACAGAAGTACAAAGTTTATTGCAATATACTATAGGAAGATCTTTCCTCAGTCATATAACAGATGTGGGCTGTTCAAAGATTCGTAAATGGATGAAGTAATACATTATAACAATTACACATATAGTCTAAATTTTATCAATAGCGAATCATTAACAATAAATTAGACCTGTTCCTTTTATCTGAACATTGTCTAAAATAGTTGTGGCAATGTATGGAATCTTAAATTGTTCTGTTATGGCACGGAGACTGCATGTTATCTGCTAGCCTGGTGTATGGGTATAGTAATGTCTTTTTGTAGTTTTAGAGTTCGTATTGAAGGCATTCAACACAAGGTTGATGAAGTCTGATTTTTGTATTTTAGCCTTCAACACATGGGCACAACTACTTTCCACATGTTCAATGTATATGGAGCTGGGAGGAAACTTTAAAAATTAAGAGCTTCAGAAGTTAGAATGGCTTGTCTGAGAAAACTGCAATATCATGAACATGTCCCGTGACTTGCTCTTTTTTTCCCCTTTACCTACTTACTTACATTATAACACATGAAAAACAGAATTTGAATAGAAAAGTAACATCAAATTTGTATTTTTTTTTTTAAGGGAATGGACATTAGTGCATAAGATCAAAAAATGCCTTTAAGAAAATAACCACAATAATACTAGAATGAACATGACTGAGTAGCAAGAACACCTACCACCCTGCTGCCATGTGAAGGCTGTGATGTTGTTGTTGTTTTTTGTTTTTTCCTGGAGCCTGCTTCTGTAACTTTTACTATGAAAGAAAGTTATCTGGTGGCAGTGCAGGCTTTTTACTGTATTATTATGCACAGTTCACAGAAGGTAGTAAGAATATAGTCTCTTCTTTATTCAAATTATTCTCCAATAAAATTTTTATAGAAGAAATATTTTTCTAAACCTCGAATTTTAGTGCAGACTATTTCCCCCACTGTTTCAATCATATTCCAGCATGCTGCTAAAAACCAAAATGCAATATGAAGAAACTGTTTATACACTCTAAAAAGGTTCAGTATTAAATCTTTCAACAGTGTTAATTACTGCCAGCACACTGTACATGAATTTCTTTATTAAAGCCTTCCTGTTTTCTTTCCCAGCAGCTACACCTGCATTCTGAATAGCTGCAGAACAAATCCACTTCACCAGAACTCAAAGGGGTTGTAATGTTTTTCCAATAGTATCACCATTTAACTCTAAGTACTATTAAAAAGGAAAAAGACCAAAACCAAAAAACCAAACACAAACAACCAAACAAAAACCACGCACACATAAAAAAACAACAAAAAAAGTATATATAGACTAATAAACCAATCTATGGAGGAAATTGTTAACTTCCTATTGCTTGAAAAGCCCATTAAAAGTCTGTTAAATTTATAAGTTGGCTGGTTGGCTACTTCTGGTGCTTTCCCAAGAGAACTTCAGCTTGATGTTGTTGCTATTCTTCTGAATTCTCTTCAAGATACAACCAAATGTTAATTTTACTTCCACAAAGTTTAGTGATTTGGGACTTCAGAAGCAACTGCTATGAATGAGAGACTTTCAGAGAATGATGATGAAGTCTGAGGTAACAAAAGTTTAAATGTTGTAGTATTACTTATATAATCTTACCAGATTACATGAATAGCAAAGACTGTGGGAAAATGCAGTTGTAAGGGTATGTATGCATTTTAATATTTATGCAGAAAAAGTTTTGATTTAAACAGAAAAACATTATGGGGTCTAAACTAATCTTGCTCCAAAAGGACCCTTGCTTCACCTATTTTTCTGAACTCCCCATGTGCTTCTTAAGTATAACTGTCAGTCTTTTTCCGTGAAGGTGTACAGCACGCTGTATATACTTGGTTCTAACAAATACACCTATTTCCTGCAGAGCTCCCAGCCAGTCTGTCTATAGTAGCTGTTGTGGTCATTGCTCCAAAACTGAATCACTGCTACTTAATAGCTTTAGTGTAATGGATAATCATGCAGCAACAGTTTTATGAGTGGTCAGAGTCAAGGTCCAGTTGTTTAAATATCTTCTCTCCCCTGAAAAATTTTGTATTCAGAGAAACATAGGAAAGGGGAGTGAGCACAAAATGGTAAATTTGAAGATATCTCCATTTTAGGGGGATTTTTAACATCTTGGAATGCGGTCTTGTTTAAGATTTATTTTACCAACAGATTCGTTTCCTAAAAAAGACTATAGTTTAAGATGCTTGGAACTGACACTTTTGGCTGAAAATTGTTGGGTGTTAATTTCAATTGCTTAAGGCACTTGGTTTCCATAATAAACACAGAAACACTGTATTGAGTAGAGGGTGACTGCAGAAACTGCAGTATCTCAAAATGTATAGCTTGTTGGGATGAGGTGAATTTAAACATTGTCATTGGTCAGTAGAATGCCTAGTTTTTTTGTTTCTTTGTTTTGTTTTTTTTTTGTGTGTGTGTATTTATAGGGGTGTATATGTATATAAATCAAGTGTATCTTAAAATATGCCAGCTATACTGGGTATGCTTTGACCTAGAACTGGATAGCTCTTGCACTGAATTGCTCTGGGGGATCTCAAGACAAACCAATCTATGATGGACACAGGCAGGCTAGGGGGAGAATTTTTTCCAATCAATACAGCGAAGGCAAAAATGAGGATGATAGGAAGAAGATAGTAAGGTAAATTAAGATTCTGAGAACTCAGAGGGACTTTGTCATTAAGAAAATGCTCTTCTAATCTCAGTTCTCATTTCACTTCAGGGAATAAAGCTTAATTGGGAAGCACGTCACATTGCCTGCTTGCTGGGGGCGAGGTTCCTGGCAGCTCACTAGCTGCAGTCTGGCTAACAATGATTATGAGCCCATAAATGTAATGCCAGGTGGCTGGAAGACTTCCTTGGATGTGGAAAACTGCAGTGCTAATATATGTTCTTCATTTTGGTCCCTCTAAGAGGGGTTTTGAATTAATTTTATCCAAGATAAGAACTGTCACTAATCTTTTTAATTTTTGGTTGTGAAAAATTCTATAGATTCTGAATTTTTGAAAGCTTAATTTTGCTAAGGCAATTAAAAAAAAAAAAGGAAGGTTTGTATGCAACCATAGGAGGGAAGAATACTTTAATTGTTTGACAAAAATAGTTAATTCTATTCCTGATATCACTCACTTCCACTTTTTCCAGCTTTTGACGTTTCAGAGTAAGAGGGGTGTGGGAAAGATCACATTGCATTCAATCTTCTAATCTCACTGCTTAAACTGTGTATCTGCAACTAAGCCAATATATGAAAAAAATTATTCAGTTAGTCTCCATGTAATTAGTATGAAGTGACTAAGGCTGGATAATAGCTCTTCCTAAATTGCTTCCAAAAGCATAGAGAATGTGTTTGATAGATTTTTGTTGTTCTTCATTTTGTCAAGGCAATATAGTCTACTGTCTTATTCCACCTAAGCCTAAAATGGCCCAAGAATTGTGTGCTAAATTTAAAAGTGAAGAGTGTTTTGACAAAACCAATTGGAAAGCTAAATCTGCACAACTTATTTGTATGGTCTGGATAACACATAAAACAAGGAAACAAAACCAGACTTATCTAATGAAAGTTGTCAAAAAAATTGTATCTTATAGTAAAAAATAATACTAAAAGAAGAATAGTACTTGTCTTTGTTCAGGCCCAGAACTCAACCAAATGGCAAGAAGAAATGGGAAGTTTTCTCAGCAATAAAACTAGGCAAAGTTCTTATTAATACAACTCCTTAACTGATCTACTGAATATTTTAGGAGAGTAAAAGCATTGCAATTTTTATTTAGGCAAAGTATTAATATTTTGATAACATAAAAAAATGGAAAAAATACTTATTCAGAAACTCACTTAATAATGGGGGAAATCTGTCAATAAACTCCCAAACAAACAGCAAATTAAACATTCCATTTGGTCTGAGACTTTTTTCTTGTGGTTCAGACAGTAAAGTAAAAAATCCATTATTCATACAGCTCAGCTCTGCAGTAGGTTCTAATACAAAAATACACTACATCAGAACTGTGAAAAATTGAGACAGAAACATTAAACTGACAAAGCAGTTCCACACCAGAGGACTGTACCTTAAAAGTTATATTAAACAGTTACAGCCTTATATGCAGAAATTACAAAATATGTAATTTTTCACTGTGGGTGCACAGCATTATTTTAAGGAAGGCCTCTGAAAAGCTGCTTCTGTGGTGGGAACCCAGCAGTATCGCCAGCATGGTAGCTCAAACAGAAGGCTGCAAACAATTTTTTAAGATATTTTGACAACTTCTTCTTTGATCAATATCAGTGGAAATCAAATCCTTTGTGTTCCTGTCTCGTTTAAAGGGGAAATTAAAGGCATGAAAACCATCCCGAAGTATTTAAAAGCTAATAATGTCATATTGAGAAAACATAGGTTTAACTCCCGCCTTTTTTTCTGTAAAAGAAGAATGCCTTTTCACTGGGTTATAACTTCAGTGTGTCTTTTTCCTTGTAAAGTGTTGGAGTGTTTTTATGGTGTGGGTTTTTTTGCCTTTTTTCCCAGAATTTTATTTCTGATATAGTTTTAAGCTTTAAGAAATCCACTTTTCTAACTAAAAATAACTTTGACAAATCCTCCAACCAGCCTCTGCTAAGGAATAGTATTCCACCTGGTTTTAAAAGTCTATTTAATATTCAAAGCATGTTTTATTTTTTTTTTAGTGCACTTTGCTGCAGAGCAATAAATATCAAAGCACCATAAATTAACACTTTTTATAGGTAGTATACTGACACTTTTCTTAACAGTAACATGAATATTAAAATTTCTGTAAATTTTAAAATTATTAGATTCTAACAGTTGTGCCAATAACATAAAAGGAGCAAAACATGGCACTACTAGTAATTGTTATCTGAAACAGCAGAGTACAATAGAAATGTCCTAAAACCATATTGTTGACTTCCAAAGAACAACTCGCCATATTAATTATTTGATGAAAGACCAGAAGATATCTGTCTGAATGCGCTCTAGATGAGTAGATGACTTAGCCCAAGTGCTGAATTCTGAATGCATCTGACTTAAAGCTTTAAGGTTGGAGTTCATTTAGTACTTCAGAAGATGTTTATGAAGACATAAACAGCAGATTTGCAGATTTGTTGGTAAACTTGAAGTGTTGACCATATACATTAAGTTAAAGATCAGGGTCACTGGAAGTTTAAATTGTTACAGTGAAATCAGGAGTCTCTATGCTGATAGAGGGTGGGGAGAAGGAGGACAAAGAAATCCTGGTTAGTTGGGTTTTTGGAGGGTGGTTTTTCGGGTGTGTTTGTTTGTTTGTTTGTTTGTTTGTTTTGGGGGTTTTTTTGTGTGCATGGTGTAGTGTTCCTTTTTTCTGTTCTAAATCAGTGTGAACTCTGAATGTCTAAGACCTGTGAGGCAACACTGAGACTCTAAATATGGAATATTATGATAACATCTGTTACTACTGGTGCCTTATCAGAAAGTAATGTTTTCTCTCTGTTACTACAGCCAGCTTTTGCACCATTACATTAATGGTATAATGAAAGAACACAGGGAGATACAGACTTAAAAGCAGCTTTGGCGTTCTCTGGTACCCAGCAGTCTCCTGTGAAACAGTTTCTTTCCAGCTTCCCCAGTTCTTACACTGGGCAGATCCTCAATAGGCAGAAAACATGTACCTTTTACAAATCAGAGCCTGGTGGATCCTGAGGATATGAGAAGTGGCCTGATGTTTTGAAGAAGTGGCAGTCTGTTTTGGGTGCTTTACCTAAGACAAGCTAAGGGACTAGAAAGTGCAGGGAAAATAGTACTATTAGGAAAAAAAAGAAAAATCATGGGCTCTTTCTAAATTCTACAGCTACTGTGAACTATATTACGAGGAAATTGAAGGCTTGTGGTTGATATGGAGTTGCTGAGTGACGTGCTTAGTGAGAAAGGATGCCAATAACTTCAAAAGCCTATAGATCTCCCACAGTATATTTTATTACCATTTTGTTTTCACTTTCAATACTCTGTAGCACTTACTGGGAAAAAAACCCAAAAAACAAACCAAAAATCACTTCCTGTTTTGTCTGAGCCATTCATCAACGTTCATTTTATGATCAAACTCAGAACATTTTGACTAGTGTTTTATTTTTAGACTTTCAAAGGGAATAAAACAGCAAGTCCCTTCCAGGATTTTCTGAGAGACTACTTCCACATCCAACTTTTTACTTTTTTTACAATTGCTTAGGAGATACATTTATCAGAATGTCTTTTGATGTGTCACAGAAATAAATTAATACAGAGAATTTTATTAGAAAAACTGTGGCAATTTGGGCTCCAGGATAAAATTTCAGCACTTGCGGATAGCACTAAATGCAAAGAAAACAAACTATATTCTGGAAAGAAATATGCAAATGACATAAAACACAACTGTTGTTTTTAAAGTGAAACCTAAAGTATGTGTACTTGTGCCTGAAGTTGTGTCAGTCAGTTTGTATGTGTAGTTTGTGTCTCAAAACCCATTAAATGTCAGTGCTAGGTTACTAATATTTTTCATGTTTTGAAGCAAAATGTATGTAGTTCCTTTCAGGGAAACAAAAAGTATTTTTATTTAGCAGAATGAGAATATCACATTGTGGTGAAAAAATACGCAGCATGGTGTGACAGATGGTGAGGACTGCAAAGCAACCATTGGTATTAAAATTGAATCTAAAATGACTTAGTGGTTTTACAGGTTTTTCTCTATGTGAATGGATGACACATATAAGTTGAGTTCAATAGCATTTGCCTGATGCAAATGTTCTCTTGTTGGTTTGGATGGAGCCATTGGAAATGGACTGATTCTGGTTTTGGGAGATAGGCAGGTATGTGTTTAAAAGCCTGCCTTCTGTCTCTGAAAGAATTTGCTTTTTCAATGCCTTAGGGGAATGTTGCTGTTTTGTGCCTGCATTCTTAAGACAATTGTTTTGTAAATTGGACTATGTAAATAATGCTGCATCGGGACACTTTCTACCACCTATTTTATGCATGGTGGAGGGATGTATCTGGGAGTGAAATGAATTTTTTTTTCTAGGTGAAAGGACAAAAATAACACTTCATGTAACCACGTATTTTAAAAAGGCTAACCAGAATTTTAAATGTTAGATGCTTGCACTTAAGCTTGTAAACCAGTGCTTAAATATACATGGTTTGATTTTTTTTTTCTTTTCTGAGGTATTCAATATTTTTAATAAGTTTTAAAGGATATATTAGGTGCTGAGTGCCCTTAAAATTCTGATTCTTTCATTTAAAAAGCACTAGTGAGATGAGAAGCTTAAACAAGACTGATTTCTAGCTTTAAAAATTGTCCTCTGATTTAATTTTATAATCCTTGCTATACAAAATATCACATATGCTTTCGCAACTTTAATACTTGAATTTAATGATTTTCTTGGTGCATTCTCATTATGTACTTTATCCATGACAGAATGGCATGAAAAGAACGATAAAAAGTCAGTTCTGTTAAAGCAGATCATTTTCTGGGTAGTTATACATAGAGGTCAGATTCAGCACTGAGGAGGATTGATGTTGTGAATAACATCTAGCTGAATGGCAGAAGCTAGACATGACAATATCCTTCAAAAATTGGCATAAATTCTATTTTAGGTAGGCTAGGTCAGCTCAAGCTGTAATGGCTCAAAATTGTGACCACTGGCTAGATGCTCACTAAAAAAAAATATAAAAAAAGTCATTTTAGGAATGCTACAACTACATCTCCCATTTCACAGTTTTTAATGTGCAATTTATAGAAACCTAAAAAATTATATTCTTTTAAAATCTGGTCATATGCTCTCTGAGACAACAAGAAAGCTTTTGTAAAATTTGCATAGTTATTCATAATTGCCTTCATCTCTGGGGTCATATTATTTAGGAATATTCAAGCAAACACTTGGATGTCAATTTTTAATTTGTACTCTCAAACCCAGCAGTTTCAATTTGTGCTTTCAATGTGTATTTTACAAATAATAGGATACATTTAAAACACACAGAAAATACGTTTCATTTCAGAGACACATTTATTCAGACATTTTTATTTTGGTATATTCCAATCTAAAAAAAAAAAAAGGAAGATATTTTAGAAAGCCGTTGACGTGGGACTCTTTCAGAGAGTTGCAAGAGGAACACATATGGATGAGGCCATATGTTCTTAAGATGCTACAACACCTTCAAATTTGCTGACTTTTTGGATCTATTTCTGTCCAAACGCAATGTGAATGGAATTAGGATATTTTACAGTAAAGAGACCAGATTTAACGACCTTTTGGTGATGTCCAAGATGAGATATTAGATTTTGAACTCTTGATGACATTTAGCTGGGTTTTCTTATCTGGTTTCCATAACCTGCCCTGCATAATTTCTCTAAGGATACATACTCCCACTGTTAAAAGTTTTGTAAAATGTACTGGGAAGTTAGACACTTGCTAAGAAATCAATTTTCTATTCCAATAAGTGTTCCAGTTGTTGAATTTCATACAGGAAATGAGATACATTAACCATTTGCCTTCAAAACCAGTCTTTAGTTGTGCCAGATTACGTAAAATTTAAATAAACTATGTGAATGCAACTTTCAAATTGACATCATATTCATATTTCTTTATAAAAAGACTGGTGAAGAAAAGCAGGGTTTTGGCTCTAGAATTTAACTGGCATGGATAAATCCTTAATGGACTTATTTGAAGATTCTATCCTTCAGTGAATGTTTTCTCAGACTGTTCTCTGAGAGAGAACCATTTCTTATCCTGGTTTAGGCATGCTGGATTTTATAGCAAAAGCTTCCTTGAAAACCTTCAAAAAGTCCAGGAAAATACATTCCTTTCTAATATATATTTACATACAGATATTTCAGAAAAGAGTTTGGTACCCTTTTAAATGAACTGAGGAATATGTCACTCATCTGGAATTATAAGCAAGATTTTGACAGAATTTGGAATATCTCTAGGTAACAATTTCTTGGTTTGACAAAGGGTAAAACTGTATCCTAACTTTCAAGAGAATAATTAATGGTGAAATATCTTCCTATATTAACTTTCTGTTGTATATGAAATTGCATATGAGCAAACATGCTAGATACAAATATCTAAATACATGAATATACCTCATGACTCATTTATGTCAGACTAACTATCTAGGCAATTCACTGCTCTCTAATCCCAATAAGTTTGAGCTGTTCAGAGAGTAGTGCAATATTCATCATTCTTTAATGAGCGAGGTGGTTTCAGTCCCTAATGGACATCATATAATTTGGTTACCTAAAGGACAACTAACTTGCTGAGTTTGACACCCACTGGTTATCTCAACCAATTCCTTCCATTTAAAATATATGCCACAATTTAGAGCAACAAAAAAGTTAGGAAAAAGAGTTCTAAGTAAATAATTTAGCTAATACCAGTGAAAAATTCTTCAATTGTGTATTACTCATAAACCTTCTAGCTACCCCTCCCATGAATAATAAATATTGAATAGTTGCCGAGAATACGTTCCTAACACACTGCAGCTAAAAATTGTTCAAGTTGCTGTAGGAAGACTCAAAGTATATTTCTTTATTCCCTCACAGATTTTTAAGTTCAAAATTTGCACAAAACTTCAGCAAGAAATAACCGAATGGTAAATGAGTTGACATTGAATCCCTGTATATTTTGTGTCCATACCATGTGAATAGAGGATTTCTCCTTTCATTCATACTGTTGTGAGCACTGAAAAATTATTAACTCACATGACTATATTTGTATATAGTTTTATAAGGCTCACAATTTTTTCTGAATTCTCAAGAACAAAAAAAGAAAACATACAGAAATTACATATTTTCTCAATTTTTAGAAATGTTTGTAAGGTGCTTACAGATACTTTTTATCTTGATTATTTCACTGTGCAGGGTGTATCAGTGAAGAATTTCACTTGGCATACTGTGGGAAACAGGAATGAAAAAGAATAGTGAGAACCCTGGCCCATTGTGTCTTCAACAAGTGTTGGATGCTATTTTCCTTTTTTTTCCACATAGACATTATTTTGACACTCTTTACCTGGTACCAAGTAGAGATTAAACTTTGTAGAAAAAGTACCTGAAAGTCATATGTCACAGAACGTGAAACAACAGGATGAGAACTTTTTCCTTTGCCTCTGGTCTGTTGTGATTAATTTTTCAGACCCGTTTTCACTTGGAACTTAAATTTGTTTGCCTTCTTGGCCAGAGTGCTTCTCTTTGACAACTGTGGAGTCAAAATAATAGTTTTGATACTACCTATCTGTGAAATCACCTGGAAAACTGAAGGTGGTGAAGAAAATAACAGCCTATTATCAAAAATTCATGCTGTAAGTTTATATATATATTATATATCTGCAGCAGTTTCTGCAAGAAGTTTCAAGTATTACTGCGGTTTAGGTCCTACCTGCCTAAGAGAGGTTTCCTAATTAAGTATATATTCAGTTTCTCAACATCACATTGTATGGCTATACCTCCTCATATTAGTGATGGAAACCTATGGCAGATCATGTATCTTTACATCTCAAACTTCATAAGTGTCATCAAATTCATATTCTCCTCTCTAACAAAAGAGCCATAAGTGAGTAATCACCTCAGAGAAGGATTCAAATTTGAACTCTGGGCTAGATGATACATAAACTATCAAAAGCTAGAAACTGTGATTTGCCAAGCAATCATAGACCATAAAACAAACAAATCCATGAGCATAGGTTTCTGAAGTAATTAGCAGACTTTGAGCACTATTAGTATCAGTACCTTGTCAGGAATTTTTTCTCCTTTTTTAAAATTTTTTTTAAAATACAGATACTGTCACTTTGTCTTGTTTTAATCAAGGAATTCCTGTCATTTACTGCTCCTGTCTACCTTCATGTTAATGAGTCAATGTTGTGACACACATTTATGTGAAAAATCATTTTGATTGAAGTTATTGAGAGCAACAGCAAAAGTAGTAAGAAGTTTCATTCGAAAAGAACAAGAAAATATTCTTCCCTCTCCTATCAGGCAGAATATTATTTGATGTAGACAGAAGAGAAAACTTGACAAAAATTATCTATGATAACAGTTGGTAAACTCATTTAATATTGCAAATAATTCTGCATCTTAATACTAGGTGTTAGTCAGATGGGGAGTATCTGCCACCTGGTGTCTAGACGTGCAGTGCAATTCAAAGGTGAATTAGATGCTCAGGTGTCGAGGGCTGCCTTTATTGTCTCCAAGCAAAAAACGTCCAGGTTTCTACAAGGTCTGCAAAGTTAATCTAATTTTGCTTATCCCAAAGAGCTGGTATCAGTTACAGCAGACATAATCTTAACGAATGCAGTTTGAGGGGAGGGGTGGAAGAAGGAAATCCACCAAAATGCAGCAACAAACATGCTCAGTTTGGTTAATCCTGACCACCAAAAAGTGATGATCTGCCTACCGAACAGTGATAATGGTGTCTTACTAGGCTGCCAAAGATAAAGAATGGTTAAAACTCAATATTTGCCAAGAAAAGGAGGACTGCAGCTGAACGTCTGGTTGAAATCACACCCAGATATAAAACATAGCTTTTCTTCCTGATTAATATGTAATTTACATCAAACTAGACATCCTTGCATTTACACGTGCATGTAATTAGACTGTGAGGGATCCATCAAAATTGGATGGATTTTTATTTCTTTCCTCCTTCCCTCTTCCCTGTGGCCTTTAGTGGTTACCTTTAAAATCTTCTTTCCTTTTATCCTTTACTGCTATCTTGTGGTGTGTGGTGGAAATGTTGTTCAGTCTCTTTTTTTTCCTTCCCTTTGCTTACTGGTAATAAAAATGTTTAAAGAATTTACTTTAAAGCAAAGAACAGCAATTAATTTTGTTTTACATAGGCTTCCACTAAGCCTTAATTTGTATTTAAATATTTGTCTGCCTTTAAAGTACAAGTGGAGTATGAACACCACTGAGATATGTTTAAATCCAAAACCTGACTTTTTTGAGATAGAAAATGGCAGTTTTCAGGACTACTACTTGTGGCACGACACTTAGAGTTGTTGACTCAGGCGCTAGTATGGGAAATTTTTAAGTATATATCCTTCAGAGTACTGTTCATATAATTCATATCATACCTTCCACTTTAAGCGAATGAAAACTACACCGCAATTGCTGTCTAAGGTGTTCCCCTTCACACTCCTCCCATTGAGGAATACGTCTGGTGCAGGTAGTCCGGTTTGCAAGCTGCAGTTCAAGATGCAGAATGAGATGCAGAGTGACAGAGAGGCAAGAGGACTGCTGTGAACTGCCAACCCTCTACATAACAAAGGGCACAAAGACTAGAGGCACCAGCCAGGTGAATGGACACTGAGAGACACAGCAGGAGCCGAAGACTCGAGGGGAGAGCAAGACTTGTGCATTTTCTTGGCTTCATATGTGTACCTTCTAGAATTTGTTATTTTAATGAAGACTGGTCACCATAGGAGAGCTCATGTAGCTTCAGAAATGCAGAATACAGTGGGTACCTTTCACGTCCATTTTTTTCTAAACATTTATCACTAACTATTTGAAAAGGTATTAAAGTTACTGGCCAAAAAAATCCTTTAGCAGTAGAGATTTAAAACAGTTAATCATATACAGAGATGAGCCAAGTTTAAATCTAGTCAAACAGTAGTTATAACAAGATTATTCAGGTGTAAAAGTAACTCAATCTTTTAGCATAAGGGTTAATGTACACAATATGTGAAAAACTCAGGTAGTTCTAATAAGGTACTGAATTAGTGGTATGTTGTTTTGTTCAGCAACGACTAATAATTAAATTTGCTATTTTTAAACCACTACCTGATTACAGTATTCATTGATAGCAGCACTAGGTCACAAATCTTTAGGTCTATTCTCCATTCTGTGTGTAAGCTTAGTCTATTAAAGTTATTAATTTTCTTCCTGAATGTGCATAGTTCAGACCCAAATATTCAAATATTAGTGACCCTCTTTACTTCTTTTAGTAAACCTGCTGTGATATATGTTAATTCTACTGTCCTTTTCCTAAAAAAGTAACTTAGGCTGCTTAAAGTGGTGGGAACATCCATAAACTGCTGTCTGTCAGATGCCTCTGCTAAAGTCTACGGCTGTTTGCCTACCAGCTCTAACAATTTGGGCAACAGATATTACTTTCACTAATGTTGTACTGACTTTGGTCGCTTTCTTTGGCCTGCTTAATTCAGGAAAAAGGTGGCTATACATGTGCAACCAGCCTAATGTTGTTATGCAATGAGTTAGATCACCCAGAGTGTGAATGATTACTCTTCCTTCCTCTTCATCTCCTGTGAAATGTTGGCTAGTATGCCCAAAGTCTTCAATGTGAACTGAAGGAAGAATATCTGTACTCCCTTAGTACAGTTCCCTCCCGGGTGTGATCAGAGCCCTCTCTAGGCACCGAGAAATTATGAGGAACCCTGCCACTAACCCTCAGGAAGTCCCAACAGGTCACTGTCCTTTGGTACTACCTCTTCTCCTTACAGTTTGGAGCAAGATGATCTATACCAGAATCCACTCCTTAAAGCTGTTTTTCATCTCTGTCTAGATGGAGATGAAAAATGCATTTAAAATGCCCAAGTGTCCTATAATAAAAGAATTTTCAACAAAAAGAATCGTGAGTTATTGGGGCGATAGGTAGTGGAATAGCACACTTTAAACCAGTCTTTGAAATGGTTTAGAAAGTCAAAGCGGAAGTTACAATGTACACAGAGGAAGGAACTCATGCAAACAATAAAACCAAACTGTTGGAAATGAAAGAATTCTGAAGTTCAATATATAGATAGTAGCTGTTAAAGAAATAACATATCTGATGTTTTTCTTGTGTGCATGGACATTTGACAAATTTATAGAAGAATAAGCTGTCCAATGACTGAGAAATACTGGAAAGATATAAAACATAAACCCAAGATTTAAACCAGTGATAGGATGTATGTATATATATAAATGAAAAGAAGATGCATGAGAGGTTTTACATAAAATATTTTCAAATAAAATTATAATTTTTTTAATAATAATGATAACTTTTTTCAAGTAAGATCTAAAATAGTTATCTTAACAGTAGAGTAGTTCCCACAATCCAGGCATGGGTCATGTTGTACTGTCTGAAAAATATTCTCTTTATACTTGTCATAGAAAAGGTTGTTCCAGATAATGGATTTCTCATATCAGATTACATCATCCACACAACAAGCCTTCTCATTAACTGCAGTAAATTGCCTCAATTCTACAAAGGAGTCAGGTTGCCTTTTTGCTCTTTGTTATCCACACTTATTTTTCTGAAGCTTTCCCATAAAACTATTTCTAAGCTGTTTGATATTTCCTGCTTTGATGAACCATGTAGTTATTAGTTATACCCAGTGGGACATGTCATTTTCTATACAAGACATTCATATAATTAGCATTCCTGGAAGAGTTCAGTGTTTGAGTGAACGGCACCTCCCTGAAACAGAATGTGCTCTGGGAGATAAATGTCCCACAAGGGAAGATTCTCCAAAGCATATCTGATGAAGATCATCACCCAGAGAGTAGAAGCAGCGGTCTCCAAGTTTGTTATTTAAATAAAAGCTTGCTGTTTGAATGAATCCTCTCTAACTCACCACTACAAAGGGTTTGTTAACTAGAACATCAACATTTTGCTGGGATACAGGAAATGATGTAATTCCTTCCTGTACTTCCAAGTATGTCAAATATGTTTTCCGTGTGTATGAAATCAAAACTCTTCTCTTCTAACACTTAGCTAAGTCGGCGTCATAAAGTTATAAGACTTTGGTCTTCATATATTTTTTGTCTCTACTGCCATTTAAGTTAAAAACTCCTTCACCTGAATAACTTACTTGTCTTAAATAGCATTGCAGAAAACTATTTTCATGTGCAAATTCTTGGTTATCATATCTTATGGTAAAAATGCTAGACTCAAAGGGAAATGAGATTTATATCAGGGTATGAAAGCAATGATATGAAAGAAACATATATGAAATGAAACCCAGAATGAAATCTTTTGAATGCAAAATTCAGAAGCACAAAATGTATTTAAAATAAAAAGGAAAGTTGGTCATATATACTTGTATCGGTGGTTTCGATGATAACTGAATGATCCTTAGGGATTTAGAAAGGTGAAATTTTCCACCCTTTTGTGGAAGGAAAGTTATAGGAGTGGGGAAGGGAACATGTGGCCAGACATATTGCTAATGTAGTGTTATAGGTTAATATGTTGGTATAGAAGCATGAAAGTCCTCTGGGCTGTGGAGGGCTTTTGCAGGCTTTGAAAGTCTGTGTCTCTTCTAGGTCTCGGCTGAGCAGTTGCACGTTCAGTGTTTCTCCGTTCCAGTCCCAGTATTTCTTGGTAGAATACTCTCTGTCATACTCTTCAGGATGTTGCCTTTTTCATTCCTTCCAACCATCAGACATTTCCTCTAGGATGACGGAAAGTGATCCCAGAAGTTAGTATGTATGCCTTGGTGTTGAGGGATAGAGGAGGAAGACATTTTAAAACAAAGACTGATAAACATTGACCAAGATCAAAAGAGCTGTGTCATTTCAAGAGATTGCAGAAACTCTTCTAGAAGCATATTTTTCTTGAGTTTTTCTTATTAGCCAGGATTCTGTAACAAGTGCCAATATGATCAAACACAGAACCTATGTTAGAGGTAAAAGTGAGGTGGGCAGGTGAAAGCAATAGCTCTCTATTTTTTTGAAGTAGGCAGCCCCTTGTAACTATATTATGTATTTTCTCTTTTACTAGACATTAGCCAAGTCCCTGCCTCTTTTTAAAAAAATATTAGAAATCTGTTTTTTCAAACCGTTATCCAGCCGGTATTTTTCAGACCTTTAGTTTGGATAAGATCAAGAGTATGTGTAAAAACTGTTAATTACCAATATTTTTAGCAACTTTTTCTAAATGGTGTCTAAAAGTCCCTGGGTAATTGTGGTGGGTTCACCTTGGCTGAACGCTAGGTGCCCATCCAACCACTCTGTCCCTCCCCTTCCCAGCTGGACAGAGACAATGAGTGCCTCCTGTCCTGCTCCTTGCCTCAGCTTTTATATCTGGGTTGATGTCATATGGTCTGGAATACCCCCTTGGTCAATTTGGGTCAGCTGGCCTGCTTGTGTCCCCTCCCAGGATCTCGACCTCGACTGAAGAAGGAATGTTACAGTGCTGTGCTCAGCAGTAGCCAAAACATGGGTGTGTTATCAACACTCCTCTAGCTACCAATGCAGAGCACGGCACTGTGAGGGATGCTATGGGGAAATAAATTCTGGCTCAACCAGACCCACCACAGTAATACCTTGCAATATTCCAGATGATGATTTTGGGTTTTTTTCCCATGAATGTGTATGTGTTCAAACACGGTAAGAAAGAGGTGGGGAATAAATAAAGCGTTTTGAGGCAGTGTTTGGAAAATGGCAGTATTTTCCTCTGACAAACTGCTTTACATTTGTTATTGTTTATCTTCCCAGTAGATTTTTATGTCTTTAGTTTGAGGTGTTAGAAACTGCTTCTCTATAGCAGGACAGATATATTTTTTGTTCCTAATGAAAATAATTTTTTGCTGGCTTGGTATTTGTATTTGCTGTTAAATTTTAACTGTCTCTTGTCGAAAACTATTGTATGAATTTTTTTGCTCTTGTAGAATGTATTCGAGGTGATGAAGGTATTGTGCATTTCAGGTCACTGAAACTATGGTGTCAATCTTAGTGTTTTCCTATTGAAATAACTTCCTTTTCTGAGCTGATACACTGTTTTTCTTTCTGGTTCAGTTTATTCTGAAATTACATGTGGCAACCTTATTATTTTCTACTTTCTTTCAAACCAGAATTAAAAAAAAATAATTATATGCTGTGTGAAAACTATTGCAATAGTTATAAGAAATCACAAAATTGAACCAAGTTGATTATGTAATTTCTCTTTATTGTGGGTTAGTTTCCAAAATAAGATAAAGGAAAAAAAACCTTCTGCTTTTATACAATGTATATGGCAGTTTTACAGATAATACGAAATTTAAAAAATCTCACATATTTCCCAAAGATGTCTCACCTTTCCTGTCATCAAGACAGTCTGTTTTTCTTACTTTTTGACTTGAAAAATAATATTCTATGGAATAGAGAAGGAGAATACAGAAAAGAGGACAAATTTAATGTATTTCCTTCCAAACTAGCAGCTTCCAAAAAAAAAATTATGAACTTGAAATCCTTCTGTAATGCCACTTTCTGGCAGTCTGTAGAAATTAATTTAAAAAATTATGATGTGCCTCATAAGTATCCCTGGATGTCCTGTTGTTGCTATAATTGAAGTGTTGATAAAAGATACTCTTTATTTTAATGACAGACTGTGTTGTTGGCCAAATGGCATCTATTCTTGGTCAATAACAGGCAATTGCACTGTCTAGTTATGATCACCATTTTCTGAATCATAGGTTGCTAATAATTTGTATTATATCAGCATTTTTGGCAACCCACAGGACTTGAATTAGTGCAATACATAATTTTCTTATTATTTTTGAGTCCATTACATATTTCATTATGTCTTTTGAAAAATATATGATAGACTTCAGTAGACAGACATTCACAGATAAGGTTGTTGTGCTTTGGGTATTTTTAGTTTGGGGGTTTTTTTTGAGAGGGGTGGTTGTGTTTTGTTTGTTTTTTTTTTCTGATTACAAATAAATGTATGTACCCTTTGTACTTTTACATATTTGCTGTTTTTTCAAAAGTGGAATATAGACATTCTCCCCTTATAACTTTGCCAGCTGACACTTTTCCATGGTTCATATGATTGCAATTGCTGGGTGACTGTGCTTAGTACTTTAGAATCTCCTTCATGTTCACAGTGGACTGAACTGTAGATGCCAAAAGCCTTGAGACTTGCTGCCTGTAACAGAGTGGAGACTTCACCTATCTCTTTATCCTGAATATCACATCCTTCCAAGAAAATGGAGAAAGAGTGCTACTTCTCTCAGCTTCTTGACATGTTATTTTTGTTTCTTAAAGGTTTATGCAGTTTTTACAGTTGACTTTTTGCTGTTCTAATATAGTCTTTTTTCACTGGCTCTTCAGCCAGTGAAGTATCCCAGCCAGCCTATGTTTATGACTGTTAAAACACAGACTGGGCTACGGTTGTAAACTGCAACATCTGTATGCTGGAGAGGCTCTATAATAAAACTTGCAGTCCTATTGGGATAACTTTTCTGAGTCTACAGCATTTACAACTGTTCTATGAATTCCAGGTTAATAATGATAGAATGCCATGGTTTGTAAAGTATTTAAAATGCTGTGCACTGAGGTAAGTAGGGGTTTAATAGTTTGGTGAGGGCAGTAGTAATCTCTGTTGTGTAGTATCTACTGGAAACATAAAGTTTAAACAGAATCCTTTGTGTACACAAAAAACCCCAGAAAACAAAAAAACAACCCCAAAAAAATCAAATCAACCAACTAAATAAATAATCCAGAGGAAAAGGAGAAGGCAGAGTTTGGGAAAAAAATGGCAATGATGCAAATGGAAGAATTATTTTATGGAGCAAGATGTTGAAATTCCTCCAAAGAATTGAGGTAGAGGCTTTTTGTCAAGAGAGAAAACTGAATCATGTTTCCTCAGAGCAATACAGAGGATTTTTCTCTTGACATAAATAAAACATCAAAATAGTAAGAAGTGTCATGAATAAAATAAGAAAAGAGAATATATTGTACTATATGGGAAGCAGAAGTTTTAGAGAATTGTGGTAGATGGATTGAATTTTGGATTTTAATTTATTTATTCTAAAGGTTTATGAGTATGATTGGCATGACAGTTCCTGTGTTCTTACTCAAATAGTAAAAACTTTCTTGAATTGTTAAAGAAAGTAAGTAGCTAATAAGACAAACTATCAGTATTTATTTATTATAATTGAAGAGGAAAAGCAGTAGTAGTATACCAGAACAACAAAAGCTAATAACCCCATTCTATGAATAGTGTTTAGTGAAGTCCAGTGATTTTACTGCTACACAATAACTTTGAGAAATGGCATTTACTAGAGGCATATGTTTGTTTTCTAGAACATGTTATTACCACAGATTACCATATAATAAAAGTTTTTATTCTTTCTACGCCAATAGATTGCAAATAGGGAAAGTGAAGAGAGCAGAAAAAAGTGGATGGGTTGGAAAGGTGGTATACACAACACTGGAATAATACTATTGAAAAGGTTTGGTCTCTTAACCACACGTATTCACCTTGAGAGCAGTGTTACAGAGCATCCTCTGTGAGACTGTGAGTCTCATATAAACTGGAAAAAATGACAGTACAGTAATAACTGTGATCAGTTATTTCATTTATTCTGCAAAATATGGCAATTAAAAATATAAGAATTTTTATTAGTCTATACTAAGTATTGTAGGTAGACCTGTATCTGTCTTCCAGAGTTGCGCGAAAAGGTCTATAAAAAGGGACAGCAAACTGCCAGGAAAGATGACTTTTAATTTTTAATAAACATTATGAAGCTATCAATTGCATAAATGATAATTAGATTGTACGTTAAAAGGCTAGCCAAATATTAAGCTGGCAGGCTTAAATGAGTCTAATACAAATAGAAAACACCTGAATGTATTGTTCTTTCATAATAAAAAGCCCACCACATTGAAGAATGTACTATCTAAACTCCCTCAGACTGCCACTAGATGGTGACAGTAACTTTTAAACAGTGTGGACTTGATCAGCTATGTTGAAGTGCAATACCGAAAGTTGTTTTGCAGACTGGTATATATAGGCTGGAAGGAATAATATCCACCAGCTCTGTAAAATCAGGGAGACGTGTAACAATTTTTTATTTCAAAATAATTTTTAGAGTCATTGCTGACTAAAGGCGTAAAATATTTTTCCGCTTTACCCTCTTACTTCAAAATGTGTTGTGTTGTGCACTGTAATGAGGATGTAAATATCATGGACCTACATTTTATAGTTCAGTATCAAAAAAGACAATAACAGTCATAGTTTGGAACACTTCAGGAAGTTGCAAAGCATGATTTGGAACACAAATTTATGGAAATGTTCTGTTTGAGCATGTGTGTTTCCATATTTCCTACCATCTTAGCAATAGTTTCTTGTTTGCAGATTAGAACTGGAAGTTTTGGCATTGAGAAGGGTGTGTAATTTCATGAAAACACTTTTCATGTGGAATATGAGCTGCACTATTTACAATTTACAGAATTCTATTCTGTAAAACATCTTACCAGGCATTAAAGTGCACACGTACATGTTTTGCTCAATAAGAGCTACTTTATAGCTTTGATTCTGTTAATAATTACAAACAAGTATTCTACTGATTTCAGTGATCTCATCAAAACAGCACCAAATTACAGTAATTTTGAACTGCATAGAATTTCATCTCTGGAGATTAAAAAACTTTTTGGGTCAAAAACAATGCATGATTTGAAATTGGAATTTAATTTGACATCTTTCAGAAGACAGACAAATTGTTCCATGCTCTTTCTCCTCCTTCTGTCCCCTTCTCTTTGCTCAGATGTTTAAGGCTACATATAAAACTTTCCAATTTATATTAAAATCTGTGTAAGGTAAATATCTGCAACTAATGAGCATTTTCTGTTAGCGCCATTTTCTAGACTTTAGATATCTATTGGTTGTTCTTGTTAATCAGTGTGTATACAGCACCATTCATCATCAAAAATTTTCTCAAGGTGCTAACTGTGAGGCTTCTGATCTACTCATAAATTTAATAGAAGATTTAGTAGGCGGCCCAATTACCTCTCTCAGGGACATACAATCAAATGCATGCTCATTACCTTTAATATACCTGAGGTCTAAAGCCCCCTATTTGCATTAGGGTTCACTCTGTTCCTATTTAAGTGTAGTTACCTATCCATAAATATTAACATGTAACTGTCTTAACAGATGTTATTGAGTCTTCCATCACTTATTTTTCTTAGCCGAAGAAAAATTTATCAGTATTCTTCAAAGTAGAAGGCCATTAAATTGTAAATTTAAGACATGGTGAATTCAGGTTGAAGGTCTTGTCAAAATCACTGACAGCAAGACATAACTCATCTCAGGTTTGCTCAGTTTGCAAACTGATACTTGTAGAGATTTAAAACTCTGAGAGTCAACCAATTAATATCTATCTGATAAAGATGACCAGATGACTGTGATTTTCAAGAATAGCTACCTTCTACTATGAATAAAAATATTTTGTTTTCTGATTCTATGTTGAAAGTTTATTTCCTCTAGGGCAATGTTCCCCATTGTTTTATGTTTCTTAAAATCACTAGCACAATCATTATCCCTTAACAAATCTGCTTGTTATCAGATGAACATCAATGTTGAATTCCATCTTATGAAAAAGGCTGATACATCTGGCAGTGTCTCAGTATGATGAACATTAGTGGTTTAGTTTGGAACAGAAGTCTGTTTTTCATGTGAATAGTCTGGTTGTCTTGATTTCTGTGCTTTGGTTGATGTTGTGGAGAAGTCTCTTCGTACTTGAACTGGATTACCCTCAGACAAAATCAAATTACAGATGCTTTACAAGAGTGCGCTCGATGCACATCAACTGTGAGTGGGCAATTGATCCCCTGAGCCATAGTGGAGCTAGCTGAAATAACCTATAAAATTTCTACAGTGTGGGTAGTAAGTTCTCAAACCATTTATACAGATATGCTGATCTTGTTTGTCTATGCTACCTGCTAAAACATGGTCTTTTGGTACCATATTCCAAAGATTTTTGCCCATTTATAAAGTTGTGGGTGTTGGGTTTTGTTTTTTTTGTTTGTTGATTTGTTTGTTTGTTTGTGGTTTGCTGTTGTTTAATTTTTGAGGGTTTTTATAGCAGTAGAAGTAACACCAAATCCCTTAACTTTGCCAGGCAATGCAATAGTAGCTGTGGGGGCACAATTATAATCTCAATGGCTGAATAAAAATATTCCTATTGCCCAATAAACCATATATTCAGAGGTATAGCTAAGGATCGGTAAGAGTGAGGTGTTATACCTATAAAGTCACTTCTTTAAGTTATGAATGCTATTAAAAGAAGACCAGATGTTCCACTGAGCTGATTTTGCTCCCAACATTTTTCCTATAGGTACTATAAGAAGTAATTATTCTGGCTTGAAAATAGTGAAGTCAGCTTGGAAGGGGACAAGTTTTCAATAAACATGCCAAAAATTACCTCTTTTTGTAAGTGCTGTTTCTTCCAGTTAGCTGAGAAAGTATTATTTTCTTGTTTATTTCTTTGTAAGAAAGCCATTCCAGCTAACTAGTTTGTCAAGATTATTGACCCATGAGAAAACAGCACTCATTATAGAAACTGAACTACTGTACAAGCTTTAGATAATTTGATGTGAACACTGTTCATAATTCATGATACTGAAAATTATTTATGCCAATAAATATGCTGACATGTCCCTGCTTCATTTATCAAGTCTGCCTCTGCACTGGTGGTGAAAGTTCTCAAACCAATATTTCACAATATGAAACAAGGAATGAGCCAAACTATGCTCTCCAAATGCCTTCCAATGTTTAATATAATATTTCTATAGGTTTTTAGCTCACTTTACAAAACAACAGGAGCTTTTAATACCTTATAATTACTTTCTTGAAAGGCATATGAATTGAAAAATCTGAATCATGAAGTATAAATACTACCTTCTATGTTTGTACCTTCTATATGTTTCTGTATTCCTGCTCTGTTTCACTGTGGTCATGCTTCATGTGTTTACATAAATTCAAGTGTTTTTCACATAGAATATTTAATTTCTGCTCTTCACTTTCAACCAACTGTTGTATTTACTCAGAACTGAAATTTTTGTTAGTAAGTCAACACAAAGCTTTGCAAATTAGAACTCCTTTCTTTATTTAATATATGTATCTGCTAAGCAGAATATTTCCAGCAGGGAAGCCTACAGGAATTCCTAGAAACAGTAGTTTGAATCACCACATAATGAGACAATTCTCTTTTGCCCTGAAATGTATCTCAGTTTGTTTCTATTGATGCAGAAAGACAATTGCCATTTCTTTTATACAGTGATGGAAAAGCTGGTTATATGACCATGAGTGGTGCTGTTGATGGATGTTTTGCACTGTATGTACTTCCCTTGCTGTTAGAAAAATGTTTTATTGGAACCATAAAGTCTGAGAACTGAAGTTATTTGTTTTAATAAGAGAAGAATGTACTAACTTTGTGATCATAAAAACCACTAATAATAAAAGACAGGCCTATTTTACTTAAAAATAACAACAACACACCCGTCAACAGCCCCAAAACTTTTCCTGTTAACTTTATTTATCATACCTTATGGACTTTATTTCTCCCTAGACATCTACTATTTATTATTTAAGAGATGTTTTCACAAGACATTAAAGGAAGAGAGAGATTTAATGCTGCAAAAAGGAACTGACATTCTATTACTACATGGTAGGACTTACAGAGAAAAATTATTCAGAATGGTGCTGAATAAGTGAGAAATAATGCTAACTGTATATATTACATTTGAAGCATTGCCTGCTCCAGTTGCTTAGGATAAATAAATCAACCTCCGTTAGTTAGAACTTATGCAATTATTTTTTTTAGCCAACAAGACTTATATGCTTAAGCTATCTCTCAAAATTGTACTTAATTTCTTGAAAATTGAAGATTATAACATAAATAAAACACAGTAGGAGTAAAATGAATTTCAGGGACAAAAATTAGGGAGGAAAGGGTCATAAAATTTAATAAGTACTTGATAATAAACATATTAAACCTCAAAGGTGTGGTAGCAGAGAACAATCCTGAAGTTCAATAGGACGACAGATAAATAAAAAAATTAAGTTCACGTATGCTGGCATGTTATGTTGAAATGCAAGATATACCAGCAGTCCAGCCTTGTGGCTTCCATGTGGAACTTCAACACTAATGCTGGTAAATTGTTTTGTGATTGTTATTCATGGCCTATATTGCCAGTAAGTTGAGTTCTACAGCATTCCATTTCATATTTACACTGCGCTGCATAATACATGGTCCAGTTGCAAAATGTTCTTTATCCACAATAGAAGATTTTGCAGGCTGACATGTAAAATATTTTCAGGTCTTTCTGCCTAGAAGATTACATGCATGTGCAAAACATGCAAGAATTTTGTATTGTATGATGAGATATAATGGAAAGACAAGAGGAAATATAAAAGTAGCATAATGGGTTATTACACAGACTCAGAGAAATAGAATGATTATCTAATGAATTTTTCAAATTATGTCATCTTTTGAAAACTGCTCTATTTGTAGAGTACATGCAAAGAGGGGTATGGTTATCATGTAGCCTGATGAGTCTTCACTAGGCAATGGGTGCAATTCAGAGCAATAGAGCTTGTTTTATGTTATTTTCATCCAGACAGATGCAGCTTACAGATTGAACAATAACTCGCAAAAAGCCTAGTGGGAAAGAGATATACTAACTTTGCATTGTGAAACGTTGCCTGTGACATGTTGAAAAATAAAGGAACTCTCCTTAAATCTTTGTGGAAAACCACAAAGAATTGCAGTAGCCAGTGGTTTCTCTACTATTCGTATCAGAAATAGCTGTACATCTCATCTGGATGTTTCTACCGTGCTCATGGATGAACAATGAAAGAAGGATAATATGGGATGTACTTTTTTAAAAAAGTGAGATAAGACTATCTGCATGTAAAGTACTGCCTTTCTCATTGCCAATACCACACAAACATGCACCCCACGTGTATTTCAGAAATTTATTTAAGATTTGTGAGTTCCCTCACTTAATTCTCTTTGCATAAGCTCAGGAGAGTAGATATCACTGCAAAATGTGGCCATTTAAGTTAAGACTAAAATACATCTGTCCTCTGCAATTGCTGATTTTGGTAAGTAGGAGCGAGTGGGGTTACATGCGTTTTAAGGGATGGAGTATCAATATTAACTAGTAATGCAGTCGCATCAAGAGTACACTGCAAAGCAGTGCTAATTGGAGATGTGTCATCTCCTAAATATGATGGTGCCAGACATCAAGTAGGTGTAAGTCTGGGACAAACTCAAACCTGTAGTATGTACAAGTATCGAATCTGTGAGATTCAGCCCCAAAAGAACTTCATCTTTTCTGCACACTAGTCAATACCTATATTCCCCCTGAATCACTTGTCCTTGCTTCCACAAGGAAGCAATGTACCCTTCATTTTTACATCCAGTTTTTTATCAGGAGCTCCTTTTTTACCCATGCATGCCCTCTGCCACCTTTACTTGATTTCCTGCTCATTAGGATGAACTATTCTTGAGCTTGGAGGAGGTGATCCTTGAAAATCAACTAAGTTTCCTAGTCCCTTCTCTTTAAATTGTTTCTCAGAGTATTCTTTCAAGCAGAAGCCTAAATAGGTCAAAATCTTCTCTCCTAAAGTGCCTGTTTGCCTTATTTCCTCTTCTCAGTACCCTTATCTCCATCATCTCATTATCACTGAAGCCAAGGCTACTCCCCAACCTTATATTGCCCAACAGTTCTTTCTCGCTTGCAAGTGTGAAGTCTAGCAGAGCATCTCCCCATATTGACTTCTGGATTACTTGTGTCAGGGAACTTGTGCCCTTGCCTTTGCCTGCTGTGTTGTCTCTCGTGAAGATAGTGGTGGTTCGAGTCCCACATGAGGGCAAGAGCCTGTGAACATTAGACTTCCAATTGTTTAAAAAGGTCTCATCTACTTCACCCTGATCAGACAGCCTGTAGCTGACACCCACCTGATACAACGTTGCCCATGTACACCTGCCAGTCCTGACCCAAAAGCTCTTAACTAGTTCATTGTTTCAGCTTAGTTCCATGCATTCCTGCTGCTCTGTGCAAAGGGTGACCCTTCATCCACACCTAACTGGCCTGCCTTTCTAAAAAGCCTGTGTCCTTTATAGTAGCACTCCAGGCCTGTAAGTTTTTGCACCACCCAGCTGTGATCCCATTGAGGTTGTAACTCTGCAACTGCATGCAGGCTTCCAGTTCCTCCTGTTTGTTTTCTGTGCCGTGTACATAAGTGCAGGCCTTTTGGAGAGCATTCAGTCATACTGACTTCCCTGAAAAAGCATAAGAGCTTTTGCCGTGATGCTGTGCTGAAGAGTTCCAAATATTTGTGTGCGTGTGTTCAAAGAGGACCCCTTCCAGCCCTGTATCCTTTTCTTGCCAGCCTGGTCCACCACTGTTATTCCTGGTTTAAAATTCTTCCTACCAAAATGGTCTACCTGTGGCAAACATGGTTTTGTCCCACTTGGTCTGGTGGGTCCATAAAAAGTATTTCCCTTTTGTTATGGAAATATAATCATAATACTAAATTTTAAATGTAACTTCTCAGCTATCTCTGTCATTGCAGAATAAATCAGTGCTGTGTCAAGCACTGAAAAAATGTTAGTCCATTGTTTTTCTGATACACTAAGATGACATTAAAGCTTTAATTCATAAGACTCTGTGTGGCAATCGATTCAACAAGGGTCATTATGTTGAGTTAATGTTTGACCCAATATGTGTGTGAGAGACTGCAGTTATATCACCAGGCTGACTAAGGTCAGCACATATGTATTGAAAACCTACCTATTCACAAGAGAGAATTTGGGGTTTTAATACTGATAGGAAAATGGCTGATCAATTTGCCTTTGGGGCATAATTATGGCAGCCCAGTGTCATTTAAGACTCTTAGTTTATTGTCCTTTTTATCTCTGAAATTTTTAGTGGTCTTGATATTCAAACAGATTGCAGATTAACCTTAAGCATAACAGCTTTTTTGAGAGAGAGTATCACGCCTCAGTTATGTTTCCCGGTACTTGTATCTTTCTTTCCCTCCTGTTGCCATCCTCAGTTTCCTGATGATTATTTTCTCTCTCTTCTCTCATTGCTCTTTTAAATTTTGTTTTCCTGTTTTGTCAATGAACTGGGAATTTTTTAAACTATATATTAAGTGAATATATTATAATTCAGGGAGAAGAAACATCTTCATCTCCTAGTGTGTTAAAAACTAAATATTGTGGTGCTGTAGTTTTTGTCAAGTATAAAATTTTGGTTATTATTTCTGTAAACAAATTGATGACAGTTAATAGAAGAGGTTAAAATAGCTACAAAAGGTGCAAGATGAAGTTTTAAAAGAAATATTTTTGCTTCTCTAGGGCCTTGAAGTTTACACAGTTATTTGCACCTTTGTGAAGGCACTGAAATAATCCCTGATGATAAAATTCCTATCTTGTCACATTGGAATATAACATTTGCCTGAGATGGGTCATAGAAGAAACAGAGTCATACATCAGTCCTTCTCCATACTTGCTACACTGATTGCCAACTAAAAATATTTGAAAACAAAATAATTTCCTTTTTATTTTTTTACTTGATTTTTTTTTAAAGAGCAGCAGAATCCCTTTCGACATGCACATTAAAACTCTTGTTATTCTTTGTGATTGTTCCCTTCATTATTTAAAATCATATTCTTGCTTAATCAGACTTGCCTAGGCTTCATTGTGGTAACTGTTATTACTGAGGAACTAAGAGCAGGTTAAAATCATTCAAAGAAGCAAAAAATCATTCAAAGCCAAGTCCTAACTGTCATAAGATCATAATTACTACAATTAACTTATTTCCAGCTCTTCTATTCCTTTGAGGCAAAAAAAGATACCATTCAACTTTTTTTTTATTCTTTTGATGTAGTGTCACCAAAAGTGTTGTGATGTCACACAGAAAATCTTGCACTTTGTAAACTTCCTTCCCTTTGTTTATTGTGGTAAATGTGTTTCATAACCCTTACATTTTCATTACAATTAGTTGTTGGAATTCAGAGTATGCTTTATGCAAATCTTATTTGGACAGTCATCATTTACACATTTTATAAAAGGAAACAAGCAACTTGTCTTGCTTTCTTCTCCATTTTGCAGAACGCCCTTGAAAAATGCTCCATCATCAATGTAGCTACTGTGTCTAAAAGCTTTCTAAAAGCCATATAAAACTACTTGAGACAGAAATAATGGTCCTTTCTTCACCAGTAGCAAGAAGAGAATGTGCAGTCAACAGCAATATAGCAAAAACAGGAAAAAAAAAATCAAGAAGTTTACTAGATTAATTTTTTGTACTGCCAATCACATTGTACCATCTGAGCTTTCGGGAAATGAGTGTCCCTGAAGGATTTGGTGATATGTGAATAATGTTGCTAAGTTTTTTAATATTCTCTTTAATATACATGTAAGAAAAATTAGCTATCTTAAGATGTGTCATACAGTTATGAACATAATCCTAATACAGAAGTATAGTGATATTGTCCTGAATAGGCACCACCTGTACAGAAACATTTTTTGCTTCTATAAGTCTCCTTTTCCAACTGGGAACTGCTGAGAGTAAGCAAAATCTATAAGTGTATTTAAAAAAATATTTTTGCTATTATTTTTCAGTTAAAGTATTTTATTTTGTAGCAGATTGAGGTATGGTCTCCATAATAGGGGTGTATGCTGCTTTTAATTTTTCTTCTTTTGTTTAAAAAAACACTAGTGAAAGGTGACAAGTGATTCAGGTGGGGAAAGTGCTTCTGTATGTATAGATAAAGGACATAACTGAGTGCAGCAATGTTGTACTCTGAGTATATTTGGATTTTGGATTATTAGATATCCACTTGGAATTTGAACCTTTTGCAATTTTTCTACTTCAGAGTATGTATGGAAGAATGAACTTTCAGTGGCACTCCTCACTCTAGGGAGAGTTATCAGTATGACCACACTCCTGTGCATCTGCTACTTGAGCATAAAAGCAGAAGTAACTGGCTTAGCCATGCATCTAAAAAGTGTAATGAACTGTATTATAGCTTGGGTTAAGGTTTGATATACATAAGCCAGAAGAGAAGATATTTGAATGGATGGAAAAACACTTGGCTTTTATTTATTCTTCTCTGACATAATTTTAAAATGTCACTTAAGGTAGAATGTATCCTTGGGCTAATCTGTAAGTATACAATTCCAGATGGCCAACAAATGTTGTGCTATTCTAGTATCAAAAAAGAGTATTTGTGTATGTTCTAATACGACAGACCCAGTGAATACATTTGTTACATTTAAATTAGAGAATTTGTTATGGGAGAAATTGTGAAAAAAATATTTACAACACTGAATAGTTAAACAAAGTTTGTTCTTATTCTGCCAGGACTTCCACAATTCAATAGTCTAAATTAAAAATGAAAATCTGAGGGAAAATAAAGAGGGAATAAAAGTCTTTTAGCAGATGGGGTAGGAAAGAGCATGAAACAGTTGGAGAGTACTTAGAATATAACAGAACAGAATATAATAGAACAGAAAGCCAGCTTCAGTAGCTTTCCTGTCAAATAAGTACCTATCTACATGAATTACAGATGTGGCTCTTGTTGGGGCATGTTTTTGTCTCTGTGCCACACACATATTTAGTTCAAGACACTTGTAATTCTGGTGTGCAGCCTTTAACATTTGTTTTGTGTTTTCTCTCCTGTGGCACCAAGCAAGCAACTTTTTAGCTCTCCTGTCTGCTTTTTTGCATCTGCTATAGCTTTGCATGCGATGTGACTGGCTGCCTCACTGGAGTCAAAATGGTTCTGGAAACCACGTCTTATGATAGGCCTCCATAGGTCCCTTTCCAAAGGTTTCTAACCAGTTTTCTGGGTTATTCTGTCATTCCTAGTTCTAGGATACCTTTTCTATCCTCTACTCCCCATTTTTATTTTCCTTTTTTTTTTTTAAACAGTAGTTTGGACAAAAGGGTTTTGTAGGATGGGGACCACTCTATTTTTCTCATTCTTTCTCAAACTAGTAAATACCTTCTTCAACTAATCCATCTTCCAGAACAAAGTGGATTTAAATGATTTGGATGTGTTAGCTTGGTTTACCCTGGCTACGGATCTTTCTGAGGTTTCTCATATTTGCCTGAAAAACTGAGAGACAGAAGAGATATCAAAATTGACTTGCCATGTCTTTTTTTTAAAAATCAAAAATCACTTGCTCCATGTAACTCTATAGAAGTAATAACTAGCTCTTTGTTTTGGGTTTTGGTTAGGTTTTTTGTTTTATTTTGGTTTTAATGCTAATTTCATTAGTATGTCTCAAAAAAAAAAAAAAGGTCATTCTATTAGTGCCTTACAATCACATGCAATAACATTCTCCAATTTTCTAGATGAGAAAAATGAAATTAAAGGTAAAAGGAACAGAGTTGCTTTGCCTGCTGTCACTGAAGACTACTTTAAATTTCATTTTCCTCTTGTAAGGTCAATTTTTTCCAGAGGGATGGGGTCTCTGTGTCATAATGATAAACATATGGGAAAAAAAACCCCAACAAACCTGACTTCAGCTTCATAGGAAATTATTACTTCATCTTGGTAACTAGGCTTCCTGAAGAGTTCCCGAAGAGTTTTGAACCTCTTCTTGTGCAAATGATTTTTTTCAGTAGACATATTTATATGTCTCAATTTACTGTGACAGAGCAGTAAGGAAAAAGGGTTTTCTAAACAGTAATCTGTGCTGCTCATTTAGACATGTTCACCGGATTACACTGAGGACTTGGAATATAAAAAAGTATGGCAAAGTAGTGATACTTTATCTTCACCAATTCACTAGTCTACTTCTTATTCCAGATACTCCCTCATCACATCCCTGGAAGGTTAGTCAGAAGCATGGGTGTTTTCCTCTGCTTCTCTATGCATAGCTAGGCTGTCAACAAATTTTCTTAAATTTACCCTGTTTGTTTTTTCTCCTCAAAGCACTTAGTTGCTGAGGAGGGAAAAATGTTTTTATTCATTCTAGGAATAATCGCGGTTATGAATACACAGCACCTGGTGAAAACCACAGGCAATTCTGTTAAGAAGTAGTAGAACAAATTATTTGATGTTTATATGGGAAGTATTTCTACTTATTGTTGTCAAGCAAATCTTCTCAGTAGAGATCACAGTATTTCAGAATCTGTGCTAAATGGCACTTGCAGTGAGAGGCAATACTAAGATCAAGACAAACCTAGGAAAAAATCAAGATGAACCCTAGGAAGCAGATGATTTGAGATTAGCATTAAAAGGCTATGCTAATCTGAATGTTTCTGAAAGTCTAAGATAAATCTCAATGTTAAAAAATCATTAGCTAGTATAAATTATGCATAAAGGCTTCGTTTCTATTCCATGGAAAAGGATATGTCTCTAGATATTTTGTTGTTGAAAGCCTATGAGGGTTTTCTTCTGGAATGAAAAGATGTACATCACCGATGAAAGGAAAACTTAAAATGGTTCCCACACTTTTTCCATCATGTGCAGAAAATAAAAATTATTAGGAGGACACTTGCTACTTCTGTATTGTAAAATTTACCATAGGGCAACATTTAGCATCCCACATGAGATTAGGATGATTGATGATCACAGTCTTGGCTCATGACTGGAATCAAATAAATCTTAAACAGCTTCCTAAATGCTGTTGAGCTGACCTCAGCTTTATATAATTCTGTGGTCATTTGGAAGGAAACATTTCCTTTTTTTTTTTTTTTTTTTGTCATTATGTGGGGAAGGAAAAGGAAGCTGAACAAGAACAAAAAAACTATATTAAATCTATCCAGGAGCCATACTTTTTTCTATGTGTTGAAATTAACTGTATCCTTCCCACTTCTACTATATTTATTATTATAGCACATAAACAGAAATTAAACTTGCTGATTTAAAGATTAAAAGAATTAAACTGATGCAGTTCTATCTTACTCCATACAACATATGTAAACGGATTTACAAGATGATTTTATTTAGTTTCCTAGATTACGATTCAAGTAATATACATTGCCTTGAGTTTTGGTCTTTTTTTATTTGAAGTTGCTCAGCTCAAAAAACAATAATGTGTATTTCTTTTTTCCTCATGGTCTAAACTATATATAAAAATTATTTGTAATTCTGTCATTTATGTGTTGCACAGTGAACTTTAGGATGTTATGACTGATGAACAAAAAATTTGAGAAAAAAAAATAAAAAAGGAGTTGGGCTCAGTGGTCTTTCTGGGTCCCTTCCAGCTCAGAATATTCTGTGATTCTGTGGCCATGTTGAGAATCTGGGATACCCTGATAAAAGCATGAAAGCTTAGCCTTAAACGTTTCTAGATTGTGTAGATTCCCTCTCAGTCTGTGATTTTAGTGATGGAGAAAAAATAGAAAAAGGAAAATCTGCTTAATATTTGAATGCATTAGTTTTTGATTTGCTAACTAGCCTTTATTTCTACTTTCACAAACATGCTTAGTTACATAGAAGACAGTCTGACAGAATGTTTTTAAATCTTTTTTTGAGGAAGATTAAAACCCAAGTCACTAAGATATCAAAATTGTTGATCAGTTGCTTTCTGGGTGCTCATGGCTTCAGACTCTTACTGAATACAATGCTATTGGCATAAATGTTGCATCAGCTGAAGAGCATTACAGCCTTAAACTCTGACCTAACAACTCATCAGGCAGGAATCCTTTAAAATTGTATTATTACAGACTAGGATGAATACAGTTGGGATGAAGACGCATATTGTTCTTATATATTTTGTGGGTCTTATATATTTTGTGCCTTTTTAATTCTGCAGGAATCTCTCTAGAATAAATGAGCTCTAAACTGTAGAAATGTAAGAAGTTCCTTCAATCCTGGGGTCCTGTTCCTTTAGCCAGAGGGACTAGTCAAAATCAGATGCATTAGAACAACACTCTGCTTGGATTTGCTTACTGAAGGAAAGGTGCAATGCTGACTCCACAGGTGCTACATTAGTGTTTGCAAAATAACAGTGATGCAATAAAATCCCAGTGATTAGGAATGGAAAACAGATTATAGAAATTAACAGAAATTTCTTCACTGAAGAGAGCTTGTCTATCCCAAGCTTGTGTATATATTGTAGTTATGAATGGGAAGAATCAGCTCTATGACTTGGCTACCTATATCAAAATGAGGTACTTCTGCCAGTAAAGAGCTTTGTGAGCAACAGTAGAAGCTGGAGTCTCTAATGTACTCAAGCTGTAAAAATATGGGGCACCTTTCTGCCACTGCCATGAATTGCCCATGGTGAATATTTTTTTTCTAGTTATCTTTGAAGTTTTCCTTTACTTAATGATGGACTGGTTTAACTGTTTGTGTTTGTTGAAGAAAAAGAAGGGTAAAAGGTAATTAAACAAAGATGAAACTATTAAGTTTTTTAGTCTCCAGAAAACCCACTTAATATCTCAGATTCCCTAGTACCTTTTAATCCCAGGGTGTATATGTACACTTTATGTTAAGTTGGACCCCAAATTTGAACAGATTTGAACTTCAAATCCATACTAAAATTTATTTTACAAGCTGAGTCTTGGAATTTTTTGGATGCCCCATATTAGAGCAAGTAAACACACAGGTTTTGATTCTCAAATGGAAGAAATGACTAGTCAAAATATCAAAGTGCTTTAGGAAACCCTCTGTGCCTTGAAAAAATGCCAACTAGAAATACTGGGACTATTCTGTTTCCCAGGAATTGTGTGATGAAAGGATCCAAAATTCAGTCTTCAGTCTTACCTGAATCTTTGCTTTACACCTGAGAACTAAAGCATTTCTTTCCTCTCTGTTTCAATCCAATGATAAGCAGGCTAATTTAAGCTATCATGAGAGCAGAGCAGGAGCTCTCAGATAATTGTCTTGCTTGCTGTTGAACACTGCTTGCTAATGAGTTCTGTGCCGCTTTACTGCAATCTGAGCTCCTCCCCTATCTGTGGACACAACAGTAGTGATGTCTGGAGAAGTTTTGATTGTTTTCTGGAAGAAAGTAAAATGCGAAGAAACAGGTTCCTACCAAGCAAACCTAGCTTCACTGCTATCTCTGAAATGGGAGTTTCTATGACGCCCTCATTGTAAATAGTATGGGTTTTGTTGGGGTCAAATTACCATGGAGGGTTGTTTTCCTTCCTTTTTTGTTCTCTCATATCTCTTTGTGGTGTACCTCATTAATCTGTTTTTCCCACTAACAATCATCTCATCTGCATTATCTCCTTCTTTACTCTTCCTGTTAGTCACTAGGGCTGGCACCAACCTGCATTATACAGCTCTCTAAACTACAACCCCTTGCCTTCATATCTTTGCTTCAAAGTTTGAAGTTCTGACATGAAGGTTACCATTAGGTAGAGCAAGACAGTAACCAAACAGCATGGGAAAAAATGTTGAAATAATGCCTTACAGAAAGGTCACTTCAAGCTCAGATACATCTTTCTTATTCACCTCCAACAGACTTTTGTGCAACATAATTGATATTACTTCTATTCTGAAGGTGCTTAGACATTGTATCATCCATCATAATTTCAGATTAGCTGTCCCAAAAGTTGTCAAAATCCAGTACAGTATTCCTTTTCCAAGGTGTAGCTGCAGTTGAAATGTTTACCTGACTCAATGAAGAGTGGTAAAGAAAGTGGATATCTGCATTAAAGAAAGTGGTCCCATTTCTTTTGCTGGACGAAATGAGAAGTTGGTTATCCAGGGCTATCTAAACTTATCTGGCAGTCAAAACTTGAGTATCTTAATAATCACCAGAAAATTACAGAATAAACCCTGAGTTATCCACAGAAACAACTTAATTGATATAGGAACTGCTAAATAAGTATTTTCACAAATGGTAGGCTGACATTTTTTTATGTGGTATGTTTTGTCTCAGAATGGGGGTTTTGTTGGGTTTTTTTATTCATTTATTTATTTATTTATTTTAGAGAAAACAGTTCTCATTTAATTGTCAAGTGATATGGCAGTTTAGTCTATTTTACATAGCATCTGGAGTGATATCATATAACAAATCTAGGGGCAATTGCATTAGAACCCCTTTTTTAGATCCCCAGAATTAATTTCAGCCCAGGGACCAAGTAGTGACTAGTCATAAAGCTGGGAAATTTATTTCTAGGTGAGGACTAACATGCTTCTTGAGAATAACTCAAAGAGCTTCACTTTCATTTATTATCCTGTATTTGCTCTTTTGGAGTCTGGGAACCTCTCTTCTATCAGTAGTAGCATGCAAGTACTCAATCAGCTTATTGAAATTAGAGGGTGAAGAACACAGAAAAGGGAGGAGGATTACTTTCTTTTAATTTCAACTACAGCTGAATAATTAATTCTGGAAATAAATTGAGTGTTATTCATTAGAGTTATCAGCCTGGAACTTTCCTTTAGCTTTAAAAACATTTTAAAGATGTAAGAGAAAAATATCTCTGACTTGGAGAAATAATCTGTTGATTAAAGATTTTACTGTTTCTATTTGAAGCGTGTATTTCAAGTGGTTAAATTACAGATGCCACATTTTTTTTTAGTGAGATAAGATCATAACTTTAATTATTTGTTAGTGACAGGGCTTTAGTCTACAGTCTTGAAACTGTAAAAATTTGGACTGAATTGCAGATTAAAAGTACTTGTTAATTGCCACATAATGAGGCAATTCCTTCTTGCATGAAGGTAGATTATAAGAGCAAGAAAATTCCAGGATAAGTAGGCCAGAATAAGGAACAATAAAATGTTCAGTGACAAAAACATACAATAGAAAATATTCCTCCAAGTTAAAGATTAGGCATAGTGTTTGCTTTGATCAGTGACCAGAATGGCAGAGCAGTTTCTTAGTGGATGGCATGGCCTCTGAGCAAGAAATATAAACAATGTGAATAAGAGATGGTCTTATTATACTGCTTTACATATCTTACAGAAAAAATTCTACACACACACATTATACAGGATTTAACACTTCGTAGAGAATTACTAGTTGCAAAATTTCATTTTTGTTTTCAGCATTGTGAAATGTAGAAGTAAGGAGGTGTTAAATCTGCTTTGTTTTCTGCTTTGAGGAGATCTTTATGCCATGAAAAAACATTCACAGGAGTTGGAAATGTAACTTTCTAGGGATGATAACCTATCTAGCAACTTTGAAAGCAAAATGCAGCTTTATATACTTCATTGCTCTAAAACGATTGTACATGTAAGTTGACAAAATAATATGCAAATAAACATAAATCTCATCTGTAAATAAACAGAAATATATCTCACCCTCTCGAAGTTGTAATTTTGAATGAAAATCTGGTTTTTTTTAACAGTTCTGTGGAAAAAAGTTAATAACTGCTTAATTCATTCAAGTGAACACCCACAATATTTGGAAGTGAAGTTGATCAAAACCTGAAAGTCTTCTCAAAACAGTAACTAAAAAGGAAAAGCTGCTTTAGCCACTCTTTATAGCAATGACATGGCCCTTCAAGGTCACTTGTACTAAGGAGGCATATATTTAATCTTTATTCTTCAACTGAAACAGCTTACAATTGTCAAAATATGATTTCTTGCATACTTTAATGCAATGTCACATTTTTCAAGCCAGAATAATAAACAGTTGTTCAAATTAATTTTCTAAGAAATTAGTGTGAAAACCTATTGTTTAATTATAACGCATATTATTGTTACGTCAAAAATTGTAGGAAAAATAACAAGTAAGCTGCAACAAGAAAACACATAAGTGACAGAAAGAAGTTACTTACAGATCGTATTCCAGTTATTATGATTTCCCAGCTTGCCTTTTCTTCACGTCACTATCATCATGATTGTACAAGTAGGGCCATGTTTTCCTGTGAGCCATTGCCTCTTACTCTCCTTAGCTGACCAGGTGCATATAGACCATTCAATTTTAGTATTTTCTGTGGTTAGGTTAGCTGCTTTTGTTCTTCAGTCTTATGGGTTTGTTGTTGGATCTTATGTCATATGCTTCCTCAATGACATGGCATGTTGCAGAGATGATAAATAGAATAAAAACAACATTACTTTGAAGGTTCAGTTTTGATTATAATGATGATTTGAGTTTTTCGAAGTTCTAGAAGTCTGAGAATTTTGCACATAAATACTTATTTATTCACCACATTTTATTCTTCCTTCAAGTTTTCACCCACTTTTCTCTTTCCTCAACATTTCCCAGATATGTCTGGTCGTTTCAGTTGTCAAATAATTAGAGCAGGAAGGGCCATTTATTTACATATGTTCTCTTCTGGGAAGTTTCCTTTCTTAAAGACAACTTCAGCAAAATGCTAAAAGTTGAAAAACAGGTATTTGAAATTTCATACACATTTGATCGCATTTTAACAACCCTATGTATCCATACAGTTTTTTCTTTTTTTGTTTTAACTAAAACAAATAGAACAGTCAACATGTACTAAGTTTCTTGTTGAAATAGTAACAGAGGGTAACAAAACCAGAAAGAAGATTTGAACCAACTGATCTTGGCTGATCTAGACTGATAGAAATTTTCATAGGTAAATTTAAAAAAAACCCCAAACCAACATTTAGTACATGTTAAAAGATATAATGATGTTATTCTACAGTTAAGTAACTTGTCTTGGCAATTATACAGAACAGAAAAAAGGTAACAAGTAATTTAATAATTGCCTTACTTTCTTATACGGTATACAAAACTTCATTATAGTAATTTACTAGTCATTATATTTGACAAAATTAGTCAATATATTTTCTTGGTGTGTTACGACCCACCCTACCAGGCAGGAGTAACTTTAGTTTTATTAACAAATCCTTTGGAGTGAATGAAAATAAATCTGTACCAGATGATCAGTGTTTCCACATATGTGTATATATATGTATATGTGTATGTGTATATATATGGGTTTTTTTAGAACAATTTGGTTGCAGAAGAAAACAGATATGTAGCTGTTTTGGTTGTTATTATTTATAGTAACATGGCAATATAGAATCATAAAGGTATTGCAAAGTAGAACAGGTTTGGATGTTTCAGTGGTAATATAGTAATGTAATAGCCCAAAGATATTACTCAAGAAAAATGTAAAAGGGAAAAGAGAGAAAAAAAAAAGAGAGAGAAAAGAATAAAAGTTAAAGGGAAAAGGTCTCTGGGGAGCTTGGTTGCTGTACTTGTTGCTGGTGTCTTGGACCATCGGGGAGTGGTTGGGGAGAAAAGGCCACAAAATATAAAATTTGGTGGGTTTATATCCCCTCAGAAACCCTCATGGTGCCTCCCCGATCTGTGTGTGGGGGGTGCTGTTTTTACAGCCACACTGGTTCTGGAGAGAGCTGGAGGTGCCGGTTTTTGCACAGTCATTTTTGCTGGGGATGGGGGCATGCTTTGGAGGCACCCCTGCTAAGAGTGAGGCCTTCTCCAGGGTAGTGGTGGGTGTGTGCACATTCTCCTGGCTTCTCTGCATAGCTTGCTATAGTTGTTTTAAGGCAATTAAAAATGTGCAGTTCCTCGCATGGTGAGGTCTACTTCCTCACTTGAAAGACAGAAATAAAGTTCTACAGGAGACAGATGGCAAAATAATTGCATGCTGAATTTATTAATATTGAATAGAAAGAGCTACAACATCAGCAGTTGTGAAAGATGCTGTCATGGCCAGCCTTACCTTTGTTGTAACTCACACACGCAGCTTTGAAAATGTATCCCTCAACAGCTGTCATCTTAAACGGTAGCTGTAGTGTGAATTCTAACTTCTTTGACTTTCTAAAAAATGAGTCAGTCATTGTGTGATTTATTAACATAATTAGTTGTCATAAACATGTAAGCTTAAAGATGTACTTGCTAATTAGGCATCTGAAATGTGATGTTTCTTCTCCTTCCCTTCCTTCCCCCTGTTAATGGTTTTTGTTTGTTTGTTTGTTTGAGGGTTTTTTTTTTTTGAGAGAGAGAGAAGTGAGGATTGCATAATTACTACCCAAAATCTTTGATCTTTCATCCTGAAGCATCTGACCTCGGGGATTCAGATAAAGTGGACAATTTCATATTACACAAATGTTGTTGACTGTGGATTCAGTGGAAAGTAGAATTTTTCAAGTTTTTAAATTAATCGTTTCACACTGTTGAGAAGACATCTGAAAATGTCAATAAAAGGTTAGAAGCTATGGTCTTGCTTTCCTTTTATACATTACAGAAGGCTTTCTCCTGGTCAGATGAGTATAATATCATCTCTGTCATCTTGTGACAAAATCTGTAAATGAATTCGCTTACCTTGTTATTAGTTGTGCACTACATAAAGGAGACATATCCAGTTAAGTGAAGGATTCCCAGTGAAATCAATAGGAACCTCATGTTTTTGGTGCCTATTAAAATTCCCTGATACCTGAGTGAATCCTGATAACACAACCACCTTCAAATCTCTGGCTTTTAAGTAATGCTTTTGTACTTCTGCACAGGGGTAGGGAAAGTAGTTAAATGTTCAGGATAACCATCCTTTAACAGGGATGGGATGTTCCTTTATTGCAGAGTGCTTTGATTGCTGCTATCATTTTCTCCTTAAGTCTTTCCTACTACTACTTCTAAAACTTGTTTACATATTGGCACATTTTTAGTATAAATTCCCAAACACTGGTTACATGATGTAACACTTCTTGTGATAAGTGTAACATTGTGGAATTCAAAACAAAGATTTTGACTGCTGGAACAATCTGGAGTTCCAGATGTTTGTTTTACCCAGCTCTAAATGCTGGGGAAAGAACAAACTGTGACCAAATAATACATATTTTTAGTTATCTGCTCCTGATGAGAAGAAATAGATCTGAAAATGGTAAAACAAGCTTCTGCTTGAGCAAGGTGTCTCAGAGGGAAAATCCCAAACTCCTGCTTATTAACTGCATATTATTATAGTGCATATGTCTAGAATTTTTGTTTAAATTATATCAACTTTATTTTAAACACTGCAATCATCATCTTTTACACAACTTCATGCAGAATTCATGCAGTAAACAGTAAATCTGGGATTTGTACCATTTTTTACTGGAAGGCTTAATGCCATGTCTCCTAGTGAAGTATCTTAGTGGCGTAATTAAAAGACAAAGTAGATTCTACTGGTCTCTGCAACTGTGTAAATGTCATTAAAGAGAAGATAACAGAAAGGAAAGGAGTTGTAGGATGGTCTTGCTCCTCAGATTTTTTTTTTTTTCATTTTACACTTTAGGATCAAAGAAAGGAAATTTTCCTCTGATTAGGGTCAGGAATCCTCAGTTTCAAATGTGTAGACTTTTGGTCTGCTTTTTGCTTTTCTTTTGGTTCCATTAATATTTTTCTCCAAGAGAAAGCTGGAGGCTAGCACTGTGTGATTTGGCATATAAGCTGCTGATTAGGGTTCTTTTGCCTGTTTGGAAATGGGACTTGCAGGATCTGGCCACTGAGACAGCGTTATATATGCTAAAGAGTTTGGCAAATTTTCCTGACTGTTCAGACCACAAATGTTTTGATTGTGTGAAGACACGAAAACTACACACCCCAAAAATTTTTGAGCTGAATAAAGTACTGACTTGCAAATCAAAGCCCCCCCTCCCCCAGCTTGGGAGACAAATGCTGAGCAGGGGGTTGTGGATTCAGTCTGGGGTTTATATAAGATAACACTCAAAAGCATAAATCCTGACTTGGATTAATGTGTTGATGAACACAGACACAATGTCAGAGAAGTTTAGCACCAACCTTTTAGTTACCACCACCAAGATTCAAGGCCAAAAAGTTTTATTTAATTTTCTGTGTAATACTTAATATGAAACTATTACAGATGCAGATACTGCAAGTGGTCTTGAAGTAGTTAACACCTCAGAGTTTATGAACAGTAAGTAAGCAGCAAATTGGCTAAAAGAATAAAAATAATAATTAAAAAAAGGCAGCTGTGACTGTAGACTTTTGTAAGTTGGATACCTGTCTACTGTGTCAAATTAAAACATTGGCAGCTACATTTCTTCCAGCATAAAGATGACCAGTATTTTTCAGAGTATGATTAGGCTGGAAGTGAAACCTGCAAGTATTACAGTCAGCAATAACATTTCTTTAAAATGATTGTCTTTTGTGACTAAGGAACAGGAGAGTAATGTTAGACTGAATTTGCTGTATGGCTACTTTCATTCCATTGAGAGTTAAAAAGTCTGACAGAAAGAGTCCCTCAAAGTCTTATGCAACACAAACGTTTCATAAGTACTTTGGCTTACTTACTCTTTTACTTTATTGAAATTAATGCTTGGTAATAATTAGCAAACATATTGACAGTTTTCCAAATCAAATGTATTCTATACCTTTAATAAAACCAGTAAGGCAGAGGGGATTGAACTGATGAATTTCCCCAACTCTTTCTCTTTTTGATACTGTAAATTTTATTTTTACAGTTGCTTAGAGGAGAAATGGTTGACAGGATGTGTAATTTGTATTTGAATAATACATTAATTTAAAAAAGAAAAAAACACACAATAAGCCAACCCTCCAAACTAAAGCAAACACCTCCAAGCTATAGAACTCATATAGTACAATCTAAACAATGTACAATGTTGTCCTTGACTATTCTTAGTAAGAGATATGAAACAAAGCTTTAACACTTAAAGAAATTATGAACTTGATTAGGAGAGTCATATTCACCTAACAAAAGTGAAAATGAAAATTGAGTGGTAGGTATCATAGGAAATCAAGAAAGCCCTGCAAGGGGACTAGTAATTACCTGATTACACCCTTCTGGATTTAATCAAAAGTCTGAAGTGCATATGAAACTGTATCACCCAGAATAACTATGGCAATTGAATTACATGTGTTTCTCCTAAAAGCAGAGCAAAATTTTACAAACTAGTTTTTGAGTCTCCAAAAAGCTGACAAAAAATCCCCAACTAGAAACCCCCCCCTCACAAAATTGAAATGGGTTTGGATTTTTGTTGCCATTAGAAAATTCAATAGTGATAAGAGTGTGGAATATAAATATGGTAGAAAGTTTCAATGAACATTTAAAGAGATGTACATGTACAAAGATGTATAACACATGTTCCATGTACTCATGTTCTATCTACTATATTTCTCAGAAAGGGTCAAGTACAGAACTCATATTTTTTAATTCACTCAATATTGCAGTGTACATTGGTAAATGAACACCACTGCTCATGCCTCCAAATTATTAGCATATGAGCAGAAAAGTGGATGTTTAAAATTACTGACATACCTGGTATTTCAAACTAGGAACAACACTTGAAAGAGAACCCTCTGTTTTACATCATGTCTTGTTTCTCTGTGCACTCACTACAGCTCTATTTTCAGTGTACTGTCTGCTTATTTTCCTATTTTCAAAGTAACTTATGGTTTTAGATTCATTAATATTATAGTCAACTCCTAGCTAACTAGTTAATTTGAAACTGTTATTAGCAATTAATGTGTCTGAGTATATTTTAATTTTATTATCATCTCTTCTCAATTTAACTGGAAAGATATTAACTGAATTTGAAATGATAGAGCATTGAGTTCAGTAATTTCAAGATGATAACTCTTTCCAGCCATTTTTAATGCAGTTGTAAAATTAAAAAATATGATCACAAGTCTTCTATGGTAAGAAAGCAAAGAGATTTCCTTAAAAATCCTCCAGTATTTTTAAAAACAAACAAACAAACAAACAAACAAACAAACAAGTAGTAGTTTTACTTTTTTGTCTGGTTCTGGATCTTTTTTGCCCTTGCAGTTTGGATCTGAGCCATTAATACGCTCAGAAACAATTCCAAGTTTTATTCTATAATCATGAGAGAGAAAAGTTTACACTAAAATAAATTTATAAAAGGAAATTTGTTAAGATGTTAAGAAACATGTAGAAGACGGAGAAGGACTGTAGCATTTCCGTTTCTCTATTTGTTTAATATTATCCTTGCAAGTAGCTCTACTTGAGTTACTTTCTCTGAAGTTAATAGGAATCTTTCAAATGCAGTTTTTCAATAGAATTTTTACTGAGCTTTGGTTTAGGCTCTGAGGACCCTATTTCATAGAATCATGGAGTGGTTTGGGTTGTAAGAGGGCCTTGAAGATCATCTAGTTCCAACCTCTCTGCCATGTGCAAGAACATCTTCAATTAGACCAGGTTGCTCGGAGTCTCATCCAACCTGGCCTTGAAGGGGTTACCTCCAGAGATGGGGCATCCATAGCTTCTCTGGGCTACCTGTTCCAGCTTTATAAAGCTTTTTGTTACCTAAAGGTGTAGATGAGCCACTAATGCAGGTAGTTTTAAAAACTCTAATACAACTGATACAGCTTTAAAAATGTGAACGTATTTACTGTATGAAAACTTAATGCCACTGAAGGTGTTTTGCATTGAGTTGCCATGATTATCGTCTGTAGAGAACAACAGACAGCAAATCATCTTAACTATGCAGCCCTCCCAAAGAAACATAATTAAAAATGTAATTTTCCCCTTTGCATGAAATGAGTTTTAACATGAATACCTCAGTAAACAAATCTACCCATACAATTAAAGGAACATACAAAATCTACTTAAAGCTCACTGAAGGAGAAATATAATATAAGGTTAGCTCAGTGTTTCATCCTACAATCATTTTCACTGCCAATTAGACACAGGTGTATGCTACATAAATAAGAAAAACCATGAGTGTGATAGATGTGATTATTATTCATCTCAAACATCCTTTTTCTTTTTAATTCTCTGTTCTAATTAGATAGTTTCCAGCTGTTCAGCATTTGCTGCTGAGATAAGCCATTGGAGAATCACATCCCAAACAAAACACAACCATTCTGAATGCAGCATTCTCTTAAAATAATATTGGAAAAGTTATGGTAAACATTTAAAAGGTGTTAGACAAAAAAAATCAGGACTGTAACAAAAGCAGGGAAGAGAAAAATGCATTTAAATTTAAAAATGTAAAACCATAATGAAAACCATATATGCAGTGGGAGGAGAATGTAAGGTGTTTTGGGAAAAAAGAAACTCTTGGAAAAAAAATGACTTTGTGTGAATGAAAATTACTCATGTGTAATTTTGTAATGGCAAAAAGTGTTAATTGTCATCACCACAGAAAAAGCTGCACCTTTCTGCTGATTATCTGTAGTTGAACCTAACTACAAAACCTAACCCAAAAATGGGCTGGACACTTAAAGTCAAACTGGAAAAATGGTAGTGAAATACTTTACAAATTTTGACTTATCTGGTTCACAGTTTTATGCAATTCTGCATGGTATGATGGACAAATATTGCTACCAAGTCACTAGGGCAGGACATGAAAATAAAAATTGCAGGCAATTGATGTGGGCTAAAGAAATGCACCTACCTACAGAGCCATAAATTGATTATTAGTTTACTTAGTCAAAGGAGAAGGCAGGTACAGGGTGTTCTTGACCAGAAGTGTATGATTTGAAGAGTTTCTTCCTCCTCACTCTTGGGTGCAGCTGTGTTTTATGTTTATGCACCTTTTAATACAGTCTGTTTACTTGTTTTTTCTTCATTGGTCTGCAAATTCCATGCTATGCCCGAGTCTCACAATCTATGGGATGTTTCATTTATTTTGTGGATAACTGCTCTTTTTTATCTTTCTTTTACCCTGAAAGCGATTTTTTTCCTTGTTATCGAGGTTGCATCTGTCCAGCAACAGGTAACTGATCCTTAAAGATTTGTGATCACAGGGCCTCTCTGATCAGCCTGTGCTTGTACTGCTGGGTTCCGCTGTTAAGGTCAGATTTTATTGTCTTCAGTGGTCAAGATATAATGTCCTGATGATGTAAAAAGCATTTTATTAACACAACTTGTTCACACATATATGACATATATTTCTGTCCTAGAGTCATTGGTTAAGTTGTTGACTCTACAAAGATAGACTAGGTGCCATTAGGACATATACACACACACATACACATTATGTATATATAATGCTTTCAGAACTACTTGGTATTCATGTCTAATAGTTATGGCAGCAAGACTAGCACATAATCGAAGTTGTTTTGCAACTTAAATAATAAATGGCTTTTGTTGTTTTGTTTGCTTTAAAAGCCTGGGAAAGGCATCATGCATGGTAAGACACTCTATGTCAATTTTATTCAACTGTCTTTAAATTTCTCATTTAATTTCTGCATTTAAATATATGAAGCAGTGTGAAGTACTTATTTTGGATGGCCCACGGGGAAAACCACGAATAGGTAACATTATGAGCTTCTCTGTCACTTTCCAACTACATGTACTGTCAGCCTGCCCCTGTGTGCTGGCACCTGAGGCATATGGGATATGTAGGTAGGATGGCAGGAGACCCTCCAGCAGCAGCCAATGGGCTGCACAAACACTCTGTTTCTGAAGCTGATGGATATGGCTGCACAGGCTGCCTGTGGCCAGAGAGTTAACACACAGTAGTTGATTGCTAGAGTAGTCCCTGATGGTCTCAGAACCTGATAATTAGGGTTAGAGGCACCTGCTGCAGCTTCTCCCTGTTGCCTTCACCCAATCAAGAAAGCAAGTTTCTTCCCCCAGGGCACAATATGAGCTTTTTTTCCATTCTTGATGTTTTTCCAAAGGATCAAAAAGATTTTAAAAGTGTTGTCCTTCAGCTTCTTCCAACTGTACAACTTGTGAGTATCAAGCAGAATATTGCTATTTTGTTGAGCACTAGAAAATACATATAGACCTGCAACTCGGAAAGTCATCTGTAAGTGCTTAGGTTTTATATATTAATGAATAAAATCCTCTCAGTGTTTCAATTATACAGCTTGAGAAACCAATGTAAGCACTGAAATACCTTTCTGCTTTCTGTAATTAGAAAAAAAGTCTTTAAAGGCTTAAAGATTTATTGCTAAGGAAGATGTGCAGGAAGATTTGAAGTATACAATTTGAGCATTCAAAAACTGTAAAGGAAAACTTAAAAGTTATTGCTACTGATGGAAGAAATTTACACAATTCTGAGTAACTTGTGATGAAATGTTTTTGGTTTTTCAATCCTGTTTAATTGCTATTAATTAAAGATTGTTTTGTGATTTGCTAGAATACTTCATTTGTTTTCCTATTAATTGTAGATAAGTATGAAAAGTTTATGTTTTTTAAATACTAGGTTTTAAATTTTGCCTGCTTCTTGTAATGTCTTTTTTGATAATAAGCTTTCTCTTTCTTTAAACACTTGGTTTGTTGTATAAGCTGTAATTGTAAGTTAATTTAGTATTTCCTGTTCTTAAGAGATTTTTCACTGAGGAGAAAGCATAAATAAAATTCTATGATTTATGACAAAAATAATTGCAATCCAAACTTCAGGGGAGAAAGAAATGCACAGGAAGACTTCAAATGACAGAAGAATACTTTGTATAATTTCCCAGATTTCTCAAGTTTCTGCTATTTATGATGACCGGGAGGTGGGGCATGACTCTATATCCCATTGAAGTTGTTTGGAAGAATTATTATCCTTACTGTTATGTGTCTGAAATTCCAAATGTTTTTCAGAGGGCAGCAAGAAATTTAGGGTAAGGTTTTGAGCTATTACTATGCCTATGCTTTATGCATATATGCTGAAATTGGACAGAAGTGAATTTGAGATCCTTCCCTTTCCTCATGCCTAGAGGTTCATGTGTCTTCCAGCTTAAGCTTTTGTTGAGGCCTAATCTTAATACTATTTTTCTGCCCTTCCTTACCTATAAACTTATGCTCATCTATCCTCACAGCTTCTATTTCATACTTTCTTAAGAATTATATTAGCTCCTAGCCAAGCTTGAGGATTAAAAAAATATTCAAATAAATATTAGTTTAAAAAATATTTATGTCAGGCTAGATGATTGCAGGTTTGAAGCTGCTCTAACATTCTCAGGAGTCACACACAATATCTGTCTTAAACAACCATATGTTTGGTGAGTGTTTTCCAAGTCCCACATCCTTGGCAATAGTATTTGATTTATGTACATCTCATTCCCTATAATGATGGTTACTTTGGCTTTCGAACAAAGCAGATTGTGGAAAAGAAGTGATAGAAATTCAGAAGTGCTAGCATTTAGAGAAAATCATAACTACTGTCTTTTATTTGAATTAATTTTTCATCTAAAGTTAACCTATGCATCCATGTACTACATATTTTTTAATTGCTTTCTATATCTTCAGTGATAGCAAGGATAAATAGTCAGAAATCAAAACTCATGGTGATGGGAAGGGCAAACACAATCAATTGTTGTGTTTCTAAAGCAGAAAATAAAGGATTTAGCTCTACTGACATCATTAGTAGGGGATAGGATTAAGACTCTCATGCTTATGCCATCCTACCGCTCCCTCCAAAACAGCAAATCTTAAATGAGATTTCGTAGCAGCTCAGATTTGGGTTAATATCTTGGGCAAAAACTGTTGCTTTTATTTATTTGTATAGAGCCATAAAACAGTTTGCTAAGAGCCGCAAAACCAAAGTTGAACATCCCTGCTTGCAGAGACTTGAATGTGAATAATGCATATTTGTAACTGAGGTGATAAAACACAGCATACTCTGGCATATTTTACCAACGTTTTAGGATAAATTTTTCAGTTCAGAACTTATGTTTCCACTGATTTGTTGGAAGAGAACTTTCAGGGCTGGACTTGGTTAGGTTAAATAGAATATTAATCTGCCCCATCAGAAAGGTTGGGGGAAAAGAACCCTTAATGTTATTTGCTATTCTTGAAAATCAAATTTAAATTAGTTAACATGATGCATGGAGATAATGGAAAAAAGCATGAAGGTTTTTTGCTTCAACGAACAAAAAGGATTAGTTTGGACATGTAAACCTAAAGCAACTTGTAATACATGCTAAGATGCTGCTTCCCACACACAAAGGTGTGTTAGCATTCTGTGTTGTGGACTGGGTATATGCACATACATGTTCTATGCGTGTGTGTCTACTGGGAACAGGTGCTTAGACTTGCTACAGGTTGGAACTGGGGGCATGGACTTGTGTTGGACTAACAGATCTGGGTCTATACCTCTAATAAAGAGGTTGCTTCTGGATAGAGGTGATTTTTCTGTGCACTCATCTGAAAATACTCTTAATTATTGCTCCACATCTGATCAATTTCCCATCAAAAGTAGAAGCTTTGTTCATTGTATTGCTTTCCTGAATATTTTCCTAAAGTTCATTTTTTTTAGGATCTGGGAACTTACTTAGATGTGCTTGTTCTTATACATCTGAAGATACATCAACCTTTAAGAAATTCCTATGATTTCTTACAAACTCTTATTCATTACCTAGAAAGAGCTTCATTAGTGTAATGAAATGATAAATGTTGTTGAACTTCTCTGTAGAATCCCTGACAGTTTCATTAAATATGAATAATTTAGTCGTCTTTTAATTAAACTTTTATGCACTGTTCATGAGCATGATAATCCTAATATGTAACCCTAATTAACACAAAATATTGTAATATTTGTTGCAATGAAGAGGCTTTTTTTAAAAAATGCACTCTCTCCAGTTTAAATATCAAAATACCATAGTCGAAAGGCTAGCAAGAAGCAAGCTTATCAGTCATCTGTTAAATAAATTCTCTCACTCTTTATTATGAATATCTTTCACAAAAATCTTGTTACTATTAATTTTCTCATTATTTTAGTGATCACCATCTTCTTTTTCACTTTCTCGCAAACAGTTGAATCTAACAAATAATTCCTATCATAGTGTATTATTTCTACAGCAGTCTTGAAGGACCTAGATAGATGGTGTATGTAGGGTTTTTTTCCATTTATGTGTAACACAATATATGTCTCTGCTAACACCTAACTCAAGCTAACAGTTATCTGCATCTTGAAGATTAAAACTGGTTGTTTTCCATATGTTCTAATTGCATGAGTATTTTAGGAGGTGATTATTTTTGGAAACCCAATATAAGTAAAGGAAGAAGCAGCTGTCATATGTCTAGCAGTGTACTAAATTTTCCAAACAAGAGTTTGAACTTGATGTTCCTTCCACAAAATTTCTCATTAGCTAAGCTGCTTTATTTATTTATGATTTTTTACAGGGGCATATAAGCTACAGGACTTGAACTGGATACTTCTATACCTCTTGCTTCCAACAGCGTAGCTGAGGTGAAGGGCTGAGAAAAATCTCAGTGCCAGAACTTTAAAAGAGATTCATAAGGAGATTAAATTTCTGAACTGAGTATAAAATGTTACACTCCTTATGCTGTCCCATTTTAGGTGGTCTTGGCTACTGGGTAATTACATGCATTTGTTTTGGTTTTGTGTCTTAAGCTAGTAGATGTGATGCTAGATGAAAAATCTTGTTCCAACTCCAAAGCAACAAAGTACTATTTTTAAATACTTGCATATTTTTCATATTTCACTTTTATTATTTTACACTTTTATCTTCTGTCCCTCAAAAAAAGTTTGTGCATGTTCAGTTAAACATTAAAAACCACCACCCTGTGCCTTACAAGGGCTGCCAGTGCAGTTTGATGGGGAATAATGAAGTGAAAAGTAAGGATCTGCATTAAATGTTTTTTTGCTTTTGTGCACATCGCGTTAATTCAGGTGTCTGAGTCACAGACTGATTTGCTGAGTAGATTATTGAATCACTCTTAAGTCATATCCTCATTTCACCCATAATGTGTTGCAGCCAGAATTGTGGAATCACCTCACACACTGAGGTCTGCTTGGCCTCTGTCAGTCTAACAGTCTGTGAAATTTGAGTCATTGATGTGAGCACAGTGGATATGCAGTGTTCAAAGAACTAGATGTATATGTATTTTTATAAGAAGAAGTTAGTGATTTGTGTCTTATTTTTAATACTTCTTTTTAGCTATAATTTTTCCTGATTAATATATAAATTGCAGAGAGAGCTTAACCATGCAGTCTGAATAAATCATTGAAATACTTACTTAAATAAAATCTAAAGATCTTTGTATGAAATTTATTTATACTTCTAGACAGAATAATCAGACTACCAGTAAAATGAGACACGGAACAAAATCATTACAAATAGAGACCTTATTTGTATGTTTGCGAGAAGAAGGTGACTGAATAATATACAGGAAATTGCAATTTCAACATCAATTTAAAGGTAAAAAGTCTTTCTTTCTTTCACACACACAAAAAATAGATGTGATATTGCTGAAAAAATTCAGTTTTATTTACTGAAAGATTACAGAATTGCTTCTAATTTACAAGGATAATGTTGAAACTGAAATGTAAATTGTTCTCAAGGGTAATTCAAAAGGTTCTTGAGCATTTTGAATAGCATTCCTTTATATTTTATGCATATTATGCTCTTTTTTGCAACTGAGTCATACTTCTCTGTCTTAGGTAAAATAATTCTTCCTATAGAAGAAAGTATCATAAAGGCTGATATCTTTTGGTACTTTAAAAGATATTAAGACAGTGACAGAATTATCTATATAACACAAAAATAATAGAAAATTATCCTTCTTGTAGCATAACTTTTTTCCCATTCCTCTGAGAGAATGTGGTTTTGCTGATCTTCAAACTTCTCTTGTGATGATAGGGCAATGACTAGGCAGTCTTCAATATAATTAATTGTTGCACCCAAAATGGAAGTACTGATCAATTAGCACTTGAAAAAAAATGACTGGAGTATGGAGGAAAGGGAGGGAATGCTGCCACGGTCTAAATTTTCCATGAACCTAAAATTAAAATCTCGGCTGATAAGAAAAAAGAAATATCCAAGATGAAAGTAATGCTCATTTAAGATATTCAAGTACTGCTGACTTCAAGAAGTATTCCACTGAGCCTGAATGCTTGCCATAAAACAGTTACAGTCTCAGCAATAACAACAAAATAACCTTCTCTGGTCTCTCAAAGTCTGAGGTTTCATTACAGAAAACATCCTTTGAGAAGGATTTTCTTGAACTATCATTTCATGGAACTTGTGTAAAAAAATCTGCTTAGATTAAGGACTGGCAGTAGCAGCAGATCAAAGACTTTTACTGAAAATTTCCTAATGAGGTGTAGTGTAAACACCCTGTAAATTATGGGCTAACGTAGGTATCTTTTTACACCGTTGTATTGATGCTTAACTTTTAGTTACTCTCTGGTCTAAAGCAAGCTGTACATCATTAAGCAAGCCTGGTAACATCATTAAGAGAGGTTATAGAATCTCCATCTCTGGATATATTAAAAAGATAAAAAAGCACATCAGTGTCTACCTGGCAGCCGTTGTGGTGGGAAACAAAGATATCTAATAAGCAGTGGTTCCACATCTGGTGTGATAGTTGCCTATGTGGTTTATGAAATTGATTTTATAGGTTCTTATTAGATGCTACCGTATTGGTGGTTACAAATTCTGACTTGTCTCTTGGTCATGTTGTTTCATCTAACCCTCTTCCTCTTTCATGCTGTTTAGATTGCTGGGATCTGCTAGGTCATTGTCCTCATTTCAAGAGGTCTCTCATCTATCTCTTGCAGTGCTTGCTGTTTTCAATAGTAGGGATGTTGTACTTATCTAGCACTCTGAGAACAGCTGCGGAAAAGACAGGGGAGCTGTAATTTTCCTCAGTATTTCAGAGCTATAGCCTTCTATTCATAAATACAGAGGCCTCAAATTTTTTAGCTATTAATACTAGAGTGGTCTATCCATTCAGAGGAAATATAAGAGGTTTGAGCATGTGTAGCTTTTCCTCCAGTAAGCTTCAACTGAGTAAAGCAGATTTTTCCATGTTCCTTCGTTTCCATTAACTATAAGTCTAAAATTCTCAGCGTTATACCATTGTTTTTTTCATTATTTTTTTTTCTAAGACATTTCTATTAGTCATTTTGAAGAGTAAAATCACTTAGCCCTTAGCTGAGATAATTTTCTTTGGACAGAGAGAAAGCAAAGATAAGAAAAAAAATTTCTTCAGCTATACAGGGATGCGTGTGTCCTATTTATTGCAACATTTCAGCCGATCCCTGCCGTCACCTTAGATCAAGCACTTGCTTGGTGGGACAAATATGTCATCTTTAATGAGAGGTGACAAATAAAATGAAACACTCTGGATATGCAGTTACAAGAGTTTGGGAGTTTGCACTGATCTTTCAGTGATATGCGAAGCTGCCTATTAAAATTTTACAAACTATTTTCATAGTGTGGTTTCAGATAAACTTCAGTATCTATTTCAGTTTGATATTGTTTTCAGTGAATGCAGCAGAAGGAATCTGATTAGGTTGTGTAGAAAACTGATTCATAAGCAATTAAGGAATCTTTATTTAAATCCCATATTTTTGCATAAAATAATTCCACATACAAACTGAATATATGCTGTAATTTACAGGAAGATTGTTAACTTGTTTTGGGATTTTGGGGAGGGTATGTATGTGTGTGTGGTTTTGTTATTTTCCCCCTGAGAAAATGTCAATGGTGATATTTGCCAGCGCCAGGACAAATTATCATTATTTACATTACAGTATAAAAGCACCATCAAGCACTCAAATGCAAGTTAAACCGTAAAATAAACAGTGTTTACCTTGTTTTTAAACTAAAGATTTCCTGTGCACCTTCAATCACTGTTATATCTAATGTGATCTTATTCAATGCATATTAGGGCTAAAGAAATTGCTATAGTATTACAATTTTTGTACATAGGATAATATTTTGCTTGCAGGTATTTGATTTGACTGTATGAAGTTTTGTGTAGTGAAGCCTCTTGGGTCCACTCTGTATACCAGTTTCATTAAGAATTACTCTGCACAGAACGATTTATCATCTTGGAAATGATCTGCACAGAGCTGCAGCTAGACTCTTCCTGCTGCTTGATTTGGGGATAGCATCTTAGTGTAGACTCAGCCCAGGTATTAGCAGCTTTCAATGCACCTGTAAAATCAAACCCACTAACTAGGCCAGTGGAACATGTCTGGGTTATAGATCTGAAATTACTGCTGTCTGAAATCATTCCTGTGCTGTCTGAGGCTATGCTAGGGTCTTCATTAAATGCCTCTGGCTCCGAGCTTTACACCTGTCAGAATAGATATATGAAATTGTATTTGAGCCTTTTTGAACCCTTTGAGATTGGAACCTTGTTTTAAGCCAAAGAGTGCAGCAAGTACTTTGCTGTATTTGAGCCTTAACACATCATGCATTTTACAGGAATAAGCTCATGTTTCTGTATATGAAAATAAATATGCATAGTGCAAACTTTGGCAAAGGTTACTCAAGCAGTCACTGAACTTTAGAAGTTTGTAACTAACATCATGAAAGTCACTTTTCATCTCGATCTGACATTATAGGAGAGATCTATTATCTGTATTAGTTTCTTAGTATCTTCAAATATTTGATACAGAAACAGTAATGACACAAATATAGTATTTTTAGACTAATGATTTCCAAGATGTCAAGTTACAACTTAACAAAAAAAAAAAAAAACTAATCAAAATGACACAAGTTTTTTTACCTCAAAATCTCTGAGATGCAGTTGTATAATGTACCTGCTGTGACCACAATCTCTCCAAATCCCTTTATCTCCTTCTGAATCACACAATTACACAATTAGCATTCAAGAATAATTTGTGAGCCTTCTGACATTTCTAGAAATTCTATATGCCAAAAGTCCTCCCTCAACCTTAACTCATCTATTCTAGAAACTATGTTGAAACAGGGCTCTAGAGAAGAAATACTTTAATGAGCTCAATGCATATTAAAATATTCTTTATTTGATCCTCTCTGGAGATGCTGCAAAAGAGCCTTCCAGTAACGTGTAACATAGTGCTTTGCAATTTTTGATACAAAGCATAAGTTTCTGCATACTGAAGACAAAATGAAATCTTCCAACACTCTGGGTGTGCTTAATTTGGGCTGTTAAATTTTACAAGCAAAATCTGTAGTACTCCCTGTTGGGTGTATATATATTTCATTCTGTGCTAATTAGTGCATAGCCAAATTCAATGAAGAAGGAACACAGTGGAGTGATAGGAGTTGAGCTATAGTATATGAGATGGGCAACTGATTTAGTTTGTGTAGTGCAGGTTATGTTAAAAAAATGCCATGTGGAGAATCACTAAAACATGCAATCACTGGAAAAAAACCCACCCACAATCAGAAAAAAATTTTCTTTTATTCCTCTGAGTGCATATTAGACGAAGAGAATATCTTTGGAAGACTTTTCTTTGTTCATACTTAGTTAAAAACCCCACGACATACTCATCAAGTGTTCTCTGGTGGTGGAGGGAAGGGGAAGTATTTGATGTTTTTGATTCAAATACAAATTTAATCATAAAGTATATATCTGTTTTCAGATAATTTTATAGGTATAGATGGCTGCAAATTTAAGTCTGATTTTCAGAACAAATAATAATCTTGGGGTTTTCATGAGTTTGCATAAAAGAAGGAAAAAAAAAAACAAAAAGGCTAATTGTCTGCTACAGTACTGTGAAATGAGAAAAGCAATGAAAACTGGGTAGAAGGTGGCAACATCACCTAGAACCAAAGTGGTAAAATATATATATGAAAATATGTCTGGTCTTTTTTGCTTGAATAGAATAGAAAGTCTCTTTACTGACTCCCATTATTTTGATTAATATCTAGATTACTATTTAAATAGTAATTAGACAGTGTTCTAGGCATAATTCAACTGTTGATCCATGATCTTGTTATTGTTATGACACTTAACAAAGATAAAGCAAATGTTATGCTCAAAATCTTGTTACAGGCAAAAGAGAAACACACCTTTTAAGGAAAGTCAGAATTTGCTATTTTCTTAACTGAAATCTTAACAGGTTAATCTAAGAATTATCTTTAGTAGTTCTTATTCAACTATTACAGGAAGAGAAACAATAATAAAGCAAATAGTAGTATAGGAATAAGACCTAGTAAAATTAAATAATAATACAGTTACACGTTCTTCCTAGTAGTTTTTAATATTTCATTGCAGCAAGAAATAGTGAGGAGGAAGAAGGGAGAAAAAGTCAGCATACTTTTACTTCAAGAAGTTTGACCATGAAGTTTTCTTCTTCTTTGCCCTAGAACATAAAACTTCAGACATTCTTATATATTTGCTAGGATATCTTTGCATTTAGTTTCTTTGCTGTTCTGCAAGTGTGCTCCATGGTGTATTTTATCTATATTAGATACTTGTTTAGGTATGCATATATCAGGTACAAAACTCAGTTTTGTCTGAAATTGGGTTATTGCTTCTTTAACTGACAATTAAGTTTGTAAAGCCAGGAATTTCCATTACCAGCCTGTGCCTCTATTCTTGACAGGTACACTTCTATCCTGTACCCAGCACTGCCACTTCTAGAGGCCTCTGTTGCCATGCCAGGTCTCTATTAAAGCCATAAATAACCCACTCTACACAGAATAGCTACTTGCTGCTACTACATGTATTAAAAATATATGTGCCCCATACCAATATAAGTACATGTAAACCAAGTTAAGTATGTCCATCTGGTTGTTAACAAATTCCTGTTATAGCTAAACAAAGCAAAGAAGAAAGCTTGAGACAGGTGAAGCCAAGCTCAAAGCAAGTAAATCTGATAAACCTTAGTCCAGAAGCCTTGCCAACTAAATAGGAAGTATGAGACCTACTACTAGTGTTGGAAGTACTTTGTTCATAGGACCACAAGGCTACAAATATATTGCTAATTTCCCTTTGAAGGGACAAATCTGAACAATGCTACTACAAGGCAAGTGTATATTTTTATCAGGTATTTACATCTAATTTTAATGTCATGAAGAAAGAGTGCATTATTGGTAGTCAGTCCAAACATTGACACCAACAGAATTATGCAGGTTTCTAGTCAGAATAAATTGTTAGATTTTTCAGACAGTTATGTCAAGAAGGTTCTGTTTATAGCAAAAATATTCTTTCACATCATTTTGCCGTTGGCATGCATAATAGCAATAGCTAATGTTTGGAGGAAATAACTTTCACTTATTTCAATATTTACAGAATACTTTATGAATGTTAAACAATATTTGTTTTCTTGTGATTTTTGTTTCTTTTTATGAAGGCAAAAAAATGTTAATTGACAGCATTTCAACTAAAAACCTGTAGCTGTTCAAAACCCCTAGTATGAAGACTGTTTAACATTACCCTGAGGATCCAGTATATCTGTTTTTATACTTGCAACACATTTGAAATTCTAAGTCTCTGTAAAATTAGCCCACAGACCTATTTTTGTTTATCTGCTGGTTTGGAGTTTATGGATAAGATTGTACTACTTATTTTCCAATAGTATTCTTCACTTAATTAATAAGCTATAAATTGTTAATATGTTTTTAAAGTGATAATTAAATATAATCAGAAAGGTTTAAGCTTAAAGTACACATGTTATAATTTCCAGATTTTGATATTTTGATATTTTTCATGTTTTGATAACTCCAAAGATGGGTCTCCAAACCCTCTGGAAAACCTGTTTCAATGTTTGACAGCTCTCACTGTGATCCTACAAGTAGCTGGAGTTTCTCCTGCTGCAATTTCTGCTTGTTTCCTCTCATTCCACTGAGCGCTTCTGGAAGAGACCAGGTCTATCTTCTCTCTAGATGCCTATTAGGCAGTCAGAGGCAGCAATTAGATATCCCCTGAACTTCTGACCTCAGACCTCTTTCAACCTCACCTTGCAGAAGTCTAATAGGGTATGGCAGTGGTCGTAGTCTCCCACCTGTTTGCTTGAGAGAGTGGTGACTGCTTGAATACAGTCCATCTAGTTACTATTCTGATGCCGCTTTTCAATGGTAGAGACAGAAGAAGTAAAAAGAAAGAAAAGAGAAAAATTAGGTGACTTTAAGTTGGTTATAGAATGTAGTTCAGCATTGCAGAATTTCACTTTCTCATGTGATCTAAAATATGAGACATTCTTTTTCCTACAACAGTGTTTTTCTGCACACGTCTAAGGCTGAGATACTTATTAATTTAAGGTTTTCATCCCATGAAACAAAAGTCACATTAAACATTATGTTTCATTGTTTTCAAAGTACTGTTAAAAGGTTCCTAAAAGTTAAACTTATTTGTTTTTTATTGAAATTACCTAAAAACTGGCAAAGAACAACAGGAAATAGGAACACAGGAATAAAAGAAGCCAATCCCTTAATAGATTACTGAAAGACATCTAATTATTCCTTTCGTGAGGTGATCAAATAACATTTCAAAGTAGGTGGAGTGGGGAGACTTTCTCAGTCTAAACATACATTCAGTTGTTGTTTGTTTGGTTTTGTTTGGTTTGGTTTATTTTGGTTTATTTTTTCAAAGGTAAACAAGCCAAGGTCCTCTCCTTTAACCCTTGAGCCTGCCAACTCCCCAGTCTAGGACTCATTTATTTGCTTTAGTTGTAGTCTGAATTCATCTTCCTTGAAAACAAGTTATTATGCAGTCTTCATGTGGGCCTGTGTGTGCTACTGACTGGGGTTTTGTGTGTAGAATTAAACTTGTTTCCACACAGGAGCTGTAGTTTTCCGCTTTGTTCCAGAAACTTATGATACAAGAATATAATGCACTGGTACTTTCTTCAGGCCTTTGTCTCTCTTTTCAATGTTTATATTTATATTTACTTTCCATATATATGACTTCCCAAATTCTTCCTGCCAGGTTCCTTCAAAGTATCCTACAAAATTTGTTGCCTGCAATTTTTTATTTAACACTAAAACATTTTTTTTGTACTTGCTCTTAATCTTCTTCTAGTACTGTTCTTTAGGTTAGTGCTGAGATAGCCATTGCATTAGAGCCAAGTTTTGCAGCTATTTTCCCTAATTCTGAGAGTCTCAAAAAGTAGGCTAAACTCAAAGGATTTGCTTATTAACAAAATAGACAATTTCAATTTTTTTTTTTACATTTTTTACATAATATTTCTTGGACTTGCAGCAGCTTTGGATTCCCAGTTCCTTGCTGCTGCTCCTGCTGATCTCCCCTTGGACTCTCTTACTCCCCATGGGAGAGTCAGTCTTCCCTAGTGATTTCCATTAGAAAGATCAGTGTTGTCCAAACAAAGGCCTTCAAACTAGCACAAGTACAGTGAAAAGAAATGTAAAAAAGAGGCACTAAATCTGTGGTTTAGAACATTTAAAAAAAAAAGAAAGTTAATTCAAAAAAAACTTGACAGTCATAGAACAGTGATATGCCTAAGTGCAACAGTAAATGAACATGGTGACTGTAGGGCTGTTTCTATTCAGAGTGCTTAAATAAGCTAAAATAGATATTCACACAACTCAAAAGAGTTTGGACTTCCAAGAAAAGGATAAAAGCTAATTATAACAATTATTTGCAACCCAAGTAAATTCCATTTAACTCTAATCAAAGAATATCTATGATATTGGGAGAGTCATAAATTATAGGGAAACATATTTTTATATATCAAGTTTTGGAAGAGTTAAGGTTTGTTTGCAATATCATTTTCAATTGGCTTGAATAATAATATTGTAATGCTTACTACATATATTTGGAATTAAAAATAGTTTATTGATTATTTAGACAAATATGATACTTGAAAATATTTTGATCATTTGAAGGGAACAAGAAACCATTAATGTTTTGTAAAGTTAGTTTTCTTTTAATCAAATAACATATATATTTAATTTGTTTGTGATGACTTTTTTATTTGTATTTTACTTCCAGTACTGTAGTTCACAGTCTGGTTTTACTAAAGCCTTCCTTTACCTGTACTAGTTTTAATTTTAAGCAAAATATGAGCCTTGTCAACATAATAAAAAAACTTCCACAGGGCAGCTGCCAAATTTTCAATTTTTTTCCTTTTAATGAAGGAAACTTAAGAGATCACTGGAAGCAGCTCTTAAGAAATTATCTATAAGCCTGCTGAGCAATCAAGTCTGTGTGAGAATGAAAAGATGGGAAATTTGTCACTGACTTGGTGTTATATGCTACATGAAAAATAAAAGTAGTATGGTCTTGCATCTAAGTTTCTCTCAAGGAAAAGTTGTAGATCTTCATGTTCCTGATCAGAGTTGTCATTCAACACTTTGGAAAGCAAAACAAGTGATGTGGTTTGCTATGTTTGGTTGGAAACCATTGGGCATGTGCACTAACGGGCTGAGGAAGATCAGATTTACAACTGAAAAATAGTACCTTTTTTTAAAATAAATTACTCTGCAACAGAAATATTAAAAAAGAAAACCATATTTCAAATGGTGTTTTCTATACTAATTTTTATTACTTTTTTTAATAGTTTTACTATTAATAACTATCACTGATTGGTTTTCTGGGTTAGTTTTTCTGCACTTTCCATTATCACCTTTTTATATACTTATGGGCAAATTACTTTTATTTCTCATTATAAGATGGAGTCATATTTTAAGTTCATAAGGATCAGTAACCCTTTGTTGTAATGACTCAGAGAAAGTGGAAAATTTTTCAGATAAAGTCAAGTGAAGGACAGTATTTGACCTGATCAGAGCATTATTGACTCATGAAATTCTTTTTATTTTGTGGCCGGTCATTTAATAGGGATTTTTTGGATAATTTTTAATATCTTCTGTCCTCTCGCTGAGCATAGTATTGTTTTTACTTGTTTCAATTTTTAACAATATGTTCTGTGGTTATGGGGTGGCATGAGTACATGCAGACGTTAATCAGAAGAAAGGATACTGAGATGAAACTGGAGTGTTATTTTGGATTATAGGAAACTAAGTAGGTATTGACCTTAATAAACCGCCTTATCAATTGTGTCAGACTTCTTAGAAGAAAATTGTTTGATGGAGAAATGCATTATGAAAGCAATTATAAAAGCAGATATTGGTTGGACAACAAAGGGATAAGGGAGCTGCTGTGAAATAGGAACATTTCTTGTAGTTTCAATTTTCTTCATCTCTCTTCTGTTCTTGTGCTTCCTCTTCAGGGTCAACTGCTCTGACCCTCTCACCTATCTAGTAGAGGGATAATAGTAAGCAAATGAGGAACAGTGCTGAGCCAAAACCCCAACTTGTTTCTTACAAATAAAAGCATTAATAACCTATTGGTTTGTGTTTCTTTATAGTTACCAACAGAATAAATAATCAGACATTACCCTTGATTGGATTTATATATCATTATTTACACATTCCTTAGTTAAATGTTGGTGTTCAAGTAAAGAGAAAACCACTGAAAAATTTTAATAGGACCAAGATTAATGCTGTAGGCATTGATTCAAATTATCTTTAGTCTCTTGATAAAAATTGATAAGCTTGGAAAAGTATAAGATATTGTCTTGTTAAAAAAAATCACAAACTAAAACATACTAGTTATAAAAGAAATTATACCAAGTTTAAGTGTTCTCAGATACTTGAGTATTGTCTTTTGTTAAGGCTGTGATAGCTAGCTCCCTGTCAAGTCATTCCTGGTGCCATTCCCTTATGTATGTTATTATGTATGGAGTTATGAAGAAAAATATGATGAAAAGGAGTAAGAAGTGCATAAGGTAAAGTGAAGTGCTCAGGAATTTATTAAAGGTGGTTGTGTGGTAGTAGAATGGCAGCCTGAGCTATGGATATTGATGTGCATCATAGACAAAGCTTCTGTACGTAGCCATAGGGAGAGTCAGTCAATACCTGAAAAATCCTCTGGTGGCACAGACCTAGTGCAGAAGCAGCTGCTAGGTGAGTTCATTTCGCTTGTGTAATCTTGAAGCAAGACAGCCCTGCTGGCACTCCACTGACTCCCAACACTGGTAGAGAGAACCTAGAGGTTTGCAAAGTTTCTCGCACAACATGAGCACAGTAACCAGATTAAAAAGAGAAGTACTTTTGTGGGATGGTTTTCGTAATTATACTGAGTATCGCATAGCTATTTAATTTTGGGAAAATATGCATGTGTCTGATGTACTCATGAGTTAAACACAATTATTTTGAGTAAGATCACTTTCTTGTGCAATCTCTGCTCTATGGAGTTTGAAAAAGGGTCAAAAGCAGATTTAATTTGACTAGGATTTCTAAAACTGTCAACAGACTCAAACTTCCACAAATGTAGAAATTAGAATCAAACATACAATGTATCCTAATATTTGTCCCCAAATGGAAAAGTTATCTTTTTTAAAGGGATGATTACTATGATCTGAAAAACAAATAAATTTTGTCATCAAGAGAAAGTAAAAACAAATGCACATTAGTAAATTCTGACATGAAAAATCTTAAATCCCATGGATTTTTAACTTTTATAGTTTTTACCTTGTATTGATGTTCATACAGACTTGTCTATGAAGATACATGTATACAGTGTATGGGTGTATATATCCACTACATGTATATACACACACAAATATAGTAAGGGCCATATGTATGCAAAATAGCTTTGATCTTGATGCTGCTTTTATGAGGAATTTGTTATTCTAGAAGCTTATGTTATTTTTTAATCATCTGCATCCATATTTTTGACAGTAATTTTTCTTATGCTTAGGAACCTTTAACTTCAACTAGTGAGGTCTCTAGAAATGTTTTGAAAATGCTTTGAGTTGGCTTACCAATGATGACTTTTATTTCTAATGTGAAAGAAATTAGTCATTATTGTTTGCGCCATGTAAATGCATAATCTTTATTGCCCACAACAAGCTCAGAATCAGAACTGCTCTGAACCATGGCAACTTGTGTTTTTATTTTGTGTTTGTCTTTATTAAGTGAATGCCAAAATTTTTGCAGGACTCCAAAGTTCAAGTATTGATAAAAAGTTTTTAACCATTGTAAAATTAATGAAAAATCCAATGGATGTGGTTATCTGGGCTACCCAGCTGGGCTTATCTACCTCTGTGTTACTTTGGGATATTCCATGTTCAGTGGAATACTGTACAGCAAAATACAAGTACGGTCTTGCTCTTGGGTTACAGTAAAACAATACTAAAGGTAGAGAAATAGCTGTATGACAATGAGCCCATTGTCATTATGTTGTGTATCTGTGTGTATGTGAGATGGCAAGCTGAGGGCTGTGGATGCTTCTCTTCACAGAGAGGGCTTTCAGCTGTGGTTCCAGGAGTGCTATTAAAGCTGGCATTGCTGGTAATTAGATGCACTCATCATATTTATGCTGCAGTTTTGGATATGGAAGTAACACTGGTATAGACATTGATGATCTAAGTATATATGTGTAAAATTAGCTAACTCGTTTAACTAGATTTGACTTAATCAGTGACATGTTATTAAAAATATGTTAAGAGTTCTCTATCAATCAAGGTGAGATAAGCAGAGATTACGGCACTATTTTCACAGTCTTATATTGTAAGAGATATTAGTGCAGTATCTCCCAATTTGTGGAAAAAAACAAAGCAAAGTGGCTTGTCATGGTTTGAGATCCCCAAAATCCAATTCCTGAGTCCAACCCTCCCTCCCACATCTCATCCCAGTGTGAGATGGGTTTTCCAGACAAAACACAAGACTCAATATGGGGGGAAGGGAATTATATTACAAACACTACACAAATAAATATTATAATACATTATATACATGATTTAACTATCTCTCCTATGATAAATCAGTACTTACATTGGATCAAATCTCTTCTCCCTCCAATAAAAGCTCAGAAGGGAAGAAGGAAAGATCCTTTCCACATTTAGGGCAGCAGCCTCTCTTCTTCCATGCAGCAGCTGTAGCTGGATCTCTTTCCATTACACACAAGGGAGGTCTCCTCTCGCCCCTCTCGGCCCTTCGACTCCAAGAGAAGGGCTCTCTCTTCCACGGACTGCGTTAACCAGGACAAAGTTTTGCCTCACCACATCATATCAGGAAGTGCAGGGGTCTTTGTGACGGTCCCTTTCCTCAGAGAATTTACCCCTGAGTCAGAACATCTAGGGCAGCTTTCAGTTGAAAGTCTTTGCCTCAAGAGTTCTATCAGAGTTCCTGTGCTCTGTCTCAGGCTGCCAGCCTGGCAGCAGCAGTGGGGGGGGGAAAGGTACCCCTTCCGCATTCCGTCTGGCCATCCCGGTCCAGCTTCCAGGACATCTTGAGCTTCTCAGCTCCTCTCTCCAGTATTGCTGCATTCCAAGACACCCCTCAAGTGGGAGTCCACCACCCCTCCTCTCTAGGAAGTCTCAGAGGGGTTTTGGGGAATTTTGATTCAGTTCTTACCCCAAAACTCTCTCTCAGTAGAGCTTAGTCCTCTCTCTCTCTCTCCATTAGATATCTCTGTGTCTTCCTGCTTGGCTGCAGGCTGCCTTTGCTGCTTCTTCTTATCTCTTGGCTTTCTGCCACAGTTCTGTTCGCTGCTGTCTCTGCCACTGTTCCTGTTGCCCACTCACAGTGGAGAAAGACTCCCAGCTTCTCAGTTACCTCGGTCCAGTTTAACACTGTTACCGAGTTTCTGCAACCGCCAGCCGGGGGCTGGTGGGCCGTGGTCCCCCAGCGGGGCTTCTGCTCCTTCCTCGTGGCTTCACTACCTGGCCACTTCTTCTCCAACTACATCATCATCCTTCTTTTCCGGTTTGGTGTGATATGTTTAAATTTTGCAGGAGCACTGATTGGATCAACACCAAGAGAGACACCACCCCCCTGGGGGTTACTATTTTTTTGACTCCAGGGGAAAAACACTCTTTTTTCCCCACCACATGGCTATAGCTCTCTTGGCCTCAGCTTAAGTCTCGCATTTTAATCCACCACTAGTTTCAATGAGTTACTTAAGTAAGTAGCTACTGGGTATAAATGTACCCCTTTACCTGTTTTCTTTGTTGAATAAACTCAGTTTATTCTTATATTTAATAAACATTTGTAAGTGCTTAGCACTGAAATTGTGTTCTTCTGCCAAATCTAATTTTGCTTCCTTCTACACTGTAGTATCTATACTGGTATTTTCTCTCTTTAAGACATATAATCAACTAAATTTTCTTCTTTCTTTTTAGGTAGGACCTTAATTTACTGTTTCATTTCCCCGGTTGAAATGTAGCTTTCTGTTTTCAAATTTTCCAACAGTAAGACTTTTTTTTTTTCTGTCATAATATTATTTTAAGAGTGTCTGCTTCAACAACACAATCTGTAGCTCAGAAAAAAAACCCCAACATTAAAGGAGAAATAAAATCTGAAATGGTGAAAAATTTGGAACCAGTATATCTCTACCTATCTAAAACTGAACAGTGCTGTTTTGAGGGAAGGAGACTATGGGAGAAGGCTACAGATTGTGAGTGGCTGGGAGCAAGCACAGGTAAGCACAGCTGGGGAGAAGAGTGTCTTCTGTTGGGCCTCATGTACCAAAGCTGCATTCTCCAATCCCATAGAGAATATCACAGATCATGTGGGTGCCATCAAGTTAAAACCTCAGTTAAAATGTACTGTATTTTACGTTTATAGAGTCTAGGTTTTTACTGTGTTGCAGGGGCAGGGTACTGATAACAGTAAATCAGTGTTTATTTTTCCCTCTTCCAGGCCCCAAGTAATGTATAACACCAAATTAAAGAAGCAGCACTCATTTTCAGGTATCCAAATAGCACAGTTCTCCTATTTAGTCAAAGCTGCCTGAAGGCTGAAAACACTAGCGTAATTATAGTTCTTAAAGCGGAGATTATTTGTGAGCACAAATAATACCAAAAGAAGCAAATATAAGAACAACGAAGATAGGTCCTTGGAGATCTAAAAGTCAAGATGGAAAGAGAATATATGATGCTCTGAAGTGGCAGATTTTAATCTGATGAACAGCAACATGTGAAAAAGTCTGAGCATTCTGTAGCAGCCGTGTTGTTTTGTGGTCAACAGTCTTAAAATAAAACCAACAAAATAAAGGGAAATGAAGGAGCAATCTCAGCATATATAGCATTCAAGGCATATCAAACGCATGCTTCAGAAGAATAACAGAAATAAAAGGCTGAAAACTGTCAGAATAAGCCCTTTTGCTACCAATGCCTAGAATCTAAATTTACCATACTTCTTTAGAGATTTAGGATTGAAAATGAAAAAAAAAAAGATAACTTCCCATTTTTAAAACCACTCCAAATTATACCTTTTGTACTAGAAGGTCCTTATATCACACAAAAAAACAAAAGGCAGGGCAAGCTTCAGAATGGGTAAAATCCTACCCCTTGAGCGTGTGGTGGTTGTTTTTCTCTGAATTTGAAAGAATTATGATTTCATAAAGTCTCCCTGATAGACTGCACAATAATGTTGCCCAGATGAGAGGATTTTACATAAAAATCCTCACTGATGCTACCAGAGCTTTTCCTGTACAGATGGGAACCACTGAATCATCTGGCCATTATATTGTATTGCACAGGATTTAATAAGATTGAAGAGAGTTAAAAAATATGGGATAAAAATAAGAGATGCAGAACTATATGCGGAAAAGAGCTTAAAGAGAGGGAGAGATTGACAGAGGCTCTCAAAGCAGCTACTGGTAAGCATTCATGTAAAACAAGAAATGATTGATCTAGATGAAAGGCAACAAATTAAACCTAGCAAAAATAAATGGTTCGTACAAGGCTTGCAGTTTAATAATTTATATGTCCACAGTATAATAATTCTACATCTAATAGTTTATAATATTAAAGCACGATTAAGTATTTAAGTAAGGAAAATAGTAAAAAACAACGAAGCAAAACCTGCAAGTGTCAAAGTGCAATTCTGAATTCTTACAGGCCGAGATATGGAAAAACTATTTTTCCACATTTTTGTTGATTTAATGGTTTTGCTAGTATGAGACATCAAATACTCTGTGCAGGATGAGGAAAATGAATGGTATTAGTAAAGCTGGGAGACTGCAAACCTGGTCTTGTATAATACTTTTAGCTGATGGAAGTTTCCATGTATTAACTCTAAAATTAATTTGCTAAGTCAGTTAAACATTAGCAAATTTAGAGCACGCTACCTAATCTACAGATTGAGTTCTCATACAAAATTAAAACATTCTGTTTCTTTCTCAAATTAGTTCCCCAGGTAGCTGCACTAAAAACCAGGACACAAAAAGTATCACTCTTAAATCAATTTGACACCAGAGAAAGTTCATATTTCACAAGGAAGAATTGATAATCAAAAACTCAGGTTGCCTGTACCTGGAAGCTGGGTTTTCACCAGGGAGTTGTATTATCACAGGCAAGTTTGAGGTTGCAAAGGAATTGTTTACTCATAAGAGCAAGATGGATGAGTTCAGTAGATTGCATTATCATGTCTGAAAACATTAGATTACTTATTATGCTTGTTGAACTAGTTGTAGTGGCTTCCTCAATGCTCTGATTCTTCTGCTGCCTTTCTAAGGCCGTTGCGTTTTCAGCGTTGCTATGACAGGGACTAATGTGAGGAAGGAAAGAGACTGTTTTCTTTTATTATGGTCTCCAGGTAATACACTACTCAGTAACAAACAGAACTTTGATCATCACAACAGTACCTCAGCAAGCTTAACTACAAAACAAAAGCCTAGCAAGTAAAACAAAAAAATGTGCAACTCTGAATAGTTAAAACTATCATTTAGTAATAACATGTAAATCTTAGAGTTTCCGCATCAGGATACAGGAACTTATCCCACCGTAGACTGTATTTTTTTTTCTCCTAAACCGTTTCAAATAATAATATTCATATTTATACCTTTGGCTGCTTTTTTTGGTAACTGCTAGACACACTTCAGAGTCTTTGTGTTAAGCCACGGACACTTCAGAAACATCAGCTTTTGTTGGATAATATAGGTGAGATAAGGAGTAGAATTATTATCACGGATGTTTCTGTAAAACTGTGTTCAAGAGTTTTCACAGGTACTTTGTTCTCAATTCAGAATTAAAACGTCCCTAAAATTTTCTGTATACCTCTGTATAAGAAATAGAACAGCATGTTAAACCATCACTACCAAAAGTGATGATGTTATGGGCATTTTAGCCAAAATCATGGTCACTGTATTGTCACATGTTTGAATGCTGCCTTGCATTTATCTCCTACAATTTTTGACACTGACTGTGAATTCATTAGGTTCACAATTTTTATACCTCCTTTGTGTTGGGTATACTTTGACTAAAACTCCACACAAAATAAATCAATCAAGAACAATTTAAAGTATGTAACAAGAACTTTATTTGGGGATAATCAGATTCTTGAGTTTTTGATGTCAGGAGAGCAGCTTTAAAACACCTGGAAAAATACAAGATACTCATTATTTGACAAAACTCAAAAGGAACGATAAAATGAGGTCTGTATAAAAGGTGTCAAAAACCTGAAAATTAAGAAGATGAAAGCAGTATAGGTATAATTTTGAAGTTTATATTGAATTTGTGGAAAAAAACCACATTTCTTAAGTACAAAATAAAAAGAATATAATAAAAAATTACAATAAATCAAAATAAAGACTATACAACTAAATACTATAACTATATCAGTGATTTTTTTCTGTATTATGAAAGTGTGATGCTTTCAGTATTTGTGAGTTTATTAAAATTTTCATAATTATTATTACCAAGAGATCATCAAAGTTAATAGTGATTTTTATAGCACTGTTTGTTTTAACATAGCTGGACATAACTAGATTGAAAACTTCCTTAATTCTTCAGTTAGCTGCAGTCCACAAAATCAGAAGAATTAATCATCTTCTGTAAGTAAAGAATACGCGATTAGAGTCTTCTTTTAAGTATATGTCCAATTCTAAAAAGGAAACAACTTCATTTTTTCATCTTGGTTGTGATTAAAGATGAAATTTGAAATGCCCACATCTCTCAGGAGAATGCTTTCTTTTCTAAAAATTCTGATCTGAATTGTGCAGTGGAGTGCACAGCTCTCCATAAGATCATTTTATGTATGCTATTCACATTCTGAGTTATGCAAACTTGCAAGGAAAGGAGGAAAGCAATAAAGAGAAAACGTTTATTGTTCTACAGATTGCTCCACTTGTTAATTTTTTCAGTAATACAGATTACACTTCACTTCTACATTTACTCTTCAGAACACTTCACGTGACAGATATGATATAGCATACCAAAGACTTTCTACTGTTTCATGTTTGATGGAAAAGGCAAAAAAGATAATGGAAATAAAAAGCACAGCTGCTAATGCCAGCATGAAATTTTCAGCTGTATGGGGTACAACAAAATAGAGTATGATAAGGTGTGCTAAAATATAACAAAACATTTATATTGAGAGTTTTCTAATTATTTTATGTTTATCTAATCAAAACAAACACTGCTGGAAGAGCTCAAGTAGAACAGGAAAGATTATTCTTCAAGTCTTGATGCTTAAAATTAGGTATCTAAATCTTCAGTTAAACTAAGGGAGTATATCAAAATAATTGCCTCATTGATTTAGAGTTCACTGAAGGAAACAACATAAAAGTCTCAGTCATATGGCAAATAGATACCATTGCTCTACATTTAAAATCACTAGAATTGTCCTTTCTAGGAGATTTGGAAGACTGTAACAGGAATATAAAATAATGATTACTCATAAAAAGAAAAATGTTTGGTTGGTGCAGAAATATCTGTAGACATAGTTGAACATAGTTGAGTTCCAAAAGAGTGCAAGATGGAACCAGTTGGAAAAATCAGTTACAGCTGGGATCAGTATTAATTTTACTTAATTCTTTTAAAGACAACACTGGGAAAGAATCAATATAAAGTGAAGTGTGCCTTATGATGGTTTTGCTAACAGCATGGAAAAATCTATTTATTCAAAATAGGCGGTAGGAACTGACCTGTACACAGTATACTATTTGCAGACTGGTCATTAGTATGTTAAGAAGACCTGTTGGGTATATATAAAGTTTAATGAATAAGGGGAAGTTGCGCAGTGATCTTGCTTTGGGTTTAATTACAATCAATTAATTGTTTCAGATGGGTAATGACTGCGGGATTTAAAAGCAAGATATGAAAGCTAGGATAGAATTTTAAGCACGTTGGCCATATGTTCAGGTGAGGTTTATTGATTGGTCATTGCTTATAGATTTCAAATGGCACTTCTACATCCTAACATGAAGGCTTAGTCTTCGATGAAAGTGAACTTGGTAAATATTCCACAGAACTGGATAGAAATGAGGCCCATGCACCCAAATATGTCTAAATAAACTGAATTTTTTTGCTACTTTGTTTATATGACAATACACTTTTTCATCCTTTTCTGGCTATGATTTAATTTTGCAGCTATTGCTCTGCTTCATATGTAGTCACACACTGTTATATACACAGCCAAATAGATCCACTGGACTGACTGCAAACTTAGTTGAATGGATCCACAAGCAGCAAATCAAATATCTTGCTATACTGCTTTTAATGTTTGAAAATAAATATGTTAAACTACTTTCATTTTTCTATTTGTTTAACTCTGTGTCTTCTTTTTGTTCTGTTGGAACGCTTTAGCATACTCAGAGTGTAACGAACTTGGCTTTGTTTTTGCATATTTTTTTTTAAAGTGAGGCTACTCCACTGAATATTACTGTACCACCAAATTAGAAAAGGGAGCATAATCTCCACAATAATACTGTGTTTTATTTTAAAACTACATTTCAAAGATTCCTTACACTAAATAATCTGCACTACCAGTAGGTTGTATATTATCTTAGTCTGCTTTACTACTACAGCCCTGCCTTGGCAAGGGGGTTGGACCAGATGATCTCCAGAGGACCCTTCCAACCCTAACAATGCTGTGATTCTGTGACACCTGTATCTGATCTAGCGTTAAAATAGCTACTGAGGTATTGCTGTGTTCTATGATGGGGTTAGCAGCCACAGTTGGGATACTTAAAATGTCACACTAATTTTGTCTTGCATCCACATACATTTAGACTAATATATGGTTCTATGAGAATAGCAGTTTTAAATAAGAGAATGTAATTTTGCTACATTTTATGGCTGGTCTAGGTAATTCTCCTAATAGGGCTTTGTACTGCATGGCATGTAGCACAGGTTTGAATGCAACATGACTTTATTCTAAAGACCTTTGGGTAATTATCCACTATCCAGGTATTGTTGCTAATTCCGCTATAAGCTCCATTATGTCCAGTAAAACCTATACGTAGTGTGAATTACTGGAATACATTTGAACAAATGTGTTGTGCTGTTGATTTCTTTTTTTCACTTGCATTTTTAGAGTACTATCTAACCGAACTGAGCAAATATATTGCATAAATAACTCATTAATTTTGCTATTTCTGTATTTGCCAAATCACTTGTTCTCAAATATATCCATTATTCAAACTTATGTGGGAATTTATTAGGTGAATAAATCTTCATCTGTAGACAACTTTTAATAGAAGATTATCAAGATTACCAACTTACTTTGGGTTTATTCTGTTCTGCAATAGATAAAGACATTCTAACATGACTTACAAATTGTTATTTTTAAACAGGTACTGAACTGAGTTTTCTTAGTCCTGCAATTCAGAGTGAGTTTTTGTTTACAGTTTCCCATTCTCTGGATGGAACCATTAATGAAACCATTCATGATTCATCTCTCAAAGTTTCTCCTTTACTTCTTTCATTTTGAACAAAAACTTGCTGAGTGCTTTCCAGAAAAAAAAAATAGTGGGTGAAACATGAGGTGATCTCTTTTTATCTCTTTTTCCTTTCCTCGATATCCTATGTACTGAGTTTTCTTATCCATTCTCTGTCTATAGCCCTTCCACTTGTTCTAGAAATTTAATTTTGTTCTCCTTTCCTCCTTCTCACCTGCTTTTTTTTCTATTCCTTAACTCTTTCTTTTGTCTCCTAAATCACTTTTTTTTTCTACTTCCTGTACTCAGCTGTCCAGAGAACTTTTTTGTCCGTGATCTTATCCTGCCATTTAGCCTCTTTGGTTGTTCCATTGGTGCTTCTCTCAGGAAATACTCTTTCCTAGAAATATAATGCTGAGTTCTATGTTTCTGTGCTTCAACCTCATGTCTTCTGCCCCTATTTTTAATATTGCCAATTCAATATTGGTTGTTAACCACTTTACCTAATCCACGCCTCTCTGTCTATATCACAACTTCAGTTTTTTCTCTATCACCCTTCATGATTGTGAAAAACACCAATACATTGTGAGTAAAATACTTCCCATAGAAAACATTACTAGTTGCAGAAGACTAAATTTATGTTGTACATGATTGCATGTGGAGTAAGGACAGGCTGCTTGGGTTTATCCACCCGGTTCCTGCTTTGAAACTTGACTTTTCCCTCTTTGTTGCTTAGTGAATCACTAAGAACAAACACCTTATAGGTGATTAGCAATTCATATGCCCAAAGAAAACAGCTTTTGCAAGCAGACATTGTCTCACCCATATTTATTCACTGAACAAAGAGCTTCTGGAGAAAACCAGTTGTGGTATATGTGAACAGAAATTGTACTAGAATATAGATGCTTACAGAAATGTGCAAATTGACTATGCATATTGCACCTGCATTTCAAACCTGATGATTTATTTAGCAACGTATTAGTCTTTTCTTAGAGCTTTCTAATGTAATCTTATATGGATGTCACTTAATATCTTAAACATCTATACTTCCAAGTAGCACCTAATGGATTTTTATAATGTGCACTATGTACTGTGTAAACCTTTGAATTCTGAAACTTTAGAATGATGTTGGCTTCCTGGCTAAAAACAAGTAAATGATTTAGCAGAGATGCAAATGCAAAAGTGTGGCATGTATTTTGATCCTGTGTCAAAATATTGACAGTATAACTACTGTATGTATCTCTGGACTCTTTTAGTGAAATAATATCGTGCTTGTATATTCTGTAACACACACTAAGCAAGTAAGCACAGCAGGGGTAGTTTACAGAGACTACAAATAGTTTTCTTGAGTCAATAGTATTGGATTATATCAGGCAACCAGTACCATTTATGCTAAGAGGCATGGATGCTGTGATTTTTCTGAACTCTCTCTGAAGTTCAGTTGTGTGTCTTTTTCGATTATACTAAAATATTAGATCATCACTACTTGTGATGACTTGTATCACTACTTTTAAATAGACATGCTGATTGATAAGGCAGGATTATCATGTGATTAAGAATGAAAAAGAAATGGGAAACTTCTGTTCCCAGTAGTGCCCCAGATTTCTGTTGTGACTGCTTAAACAGCTTAGCCTCTCAGTATTCTTTTCCCCATTTAAACAAAAAGAGGGCATCATTTTCTTTTCTTGTGGAAATATATAGGAGTGATGTCTCCTGTATTTGTGAATAGTAAAGCAATAAGATAAACACAGAATAAGGATAAACACAGAAATTTATTTTATAATGACCTTCAGCAACTTCTTTGTAATTTCTTTTAGAAACAAAATAAGATCTTATTTTTTCCTAGCATTTCACTTCCAAATTTCATTATATTCATATGTGACTGGGTAACCTTTTTCAAACAAATTTCTATGAATTCACAGAAATGAAGAACAAGGGCCTACTTGGCCTGTTTCTGACTCCAATAGAAATGTCATGAAGGGTATGATAAACCACAAAAAAGGTCTTTAAACTGAATATTTAACAAGCTGTAAAACACTATATTTTCTCTTTTTTTTCCTTCTTGACTAAAGGACTTAGAGAAAATCTGATTTTTTGGCAAATCTCAGCTTTTCAAATATTACTGTACCAATGAAAATAGATTTTCTACATTTAATTGGATAGTATGTCATATGTAATTAAAGATCCATCACTTTAACTAAGTTTTGGAGGAGAGCTAGCTGAGTCCTGAATTGGGTTCATAGAGATGTACAAGAACTGAAGAGTTTTAAGTAGCTGTTTAACATCTCTCATATTATTTAAGAAATGTGTGCCTACTTCACACCATATTACTGGCAGGAGTAAGTTGGTTTCTTGTGAGAGTCAAAATTTCTAGAGCTACCTATGAAAAAGAAAGGAAAATTAAATAAAATTTGTGCAGAATATAAGGCTACAGCTTTAATTTTGTCCCAGGAACAAAAGTAAGTAAGAAATATAAAGATATCTTTTTTTTTTTGCATTAGGATTTGCCAACATGACTCTGCCACACCATCCCTTTTACATCACACCATTCCTCTCTGCAGGAGCAGTGGCAAAATGGTTAGAAATTAGTTGCAAGGGCAAAAGAAGAGATTAGGATGCAAGGGATGAAATTTCGATTTTTCTTAAATGGACTGGCTTGTTTGTTTGTTTGGTTTGGTTGGTTTTTGGGTGGTGGTTGTTTGTTTTGTTGTGTTTTGTCGTTGTTCTGATTCAGATTGTTATAATGTTGTCTGAACAGACAAAGGAGGATCCTGGCTGAGTAGAACTGTAAACTAGCTGATGTGTAGAATAATGACATCGTCTCCCAGCTGAAAAGTTCACTGCATTCTTTACCATATCTAGTAGTTGTAATATCAGTATGAGCCTTTGATGAAATTTATCTCCTAAAGAATGGAAAAATTCTGCAATATCAAAATCACAAAGACAATAAGCCGGAATACTTGCCTAATTTAATATTCCTTGTGCTCTTCTGGGACAAGCTGATCGCTCTCAAGGAGAAACAGGGTGAGATGTGCCTATGAACCTTATTATATTCTCCTCTTGTTCTCCAGAACTGTAGGAAAATGTCTCTTACCCTGTGCAGATATCAGAGTTCACAGACCTACCTGCTTCAAAGCGAGTAAGTGCGTTCTTTGAAGAACTGGTTCCTTTATATTCTTAGTACAACTTGGGATGGAATCAGATATATGATGAGATACATGGCTAGGAGTGAATTAGGCTACACAACAGTGTATAGTAATTTAGACTTTTGTTCCAGGCATGCCACCACTTGAAAACAAGTGATCATGCTTCATCTCCATCACACAGATTTAGGACAAATGCAGGAACTTTCAGATTGTAGGAGAAATCATTCTCTAGTGCTGTAATGTTTAGACGATTCATGGATGCTTACAAACTGCACAGGGCCTTTGAGCACATTTTATGTTTAAGCATTGCCACAGAAGTCTACAGGGCTTTTTAAAGTTTCTTGTGAGTTTTAATTCCTATAATAATGCATAAAATAAAGGATGATACTTATCCATTGCTGCTCAAGGGGATTTTTATTGGTTGGGAACAGGTTACATAAGCTGCAGTGATAGTGGATATTAACAATTTGTTAATGTGCCTCAGCGTCAGGTTAGGTGCGTTATTGTTTTGGGTTTGGTGCGTTATTGTTTTGGGTTTGGTGGTAGTGTGTTTTTTTACAAGGTATCAGAAAGATTTCCCTAGAGTTTTCATGTAACTGTTACAGGTCACTGTCTCTTGGAAAACACATAAATATGTTAAGGGAAGAGAGAGAGTGCCTTACAGAACTTATACTTAAAAATAAATCCATCTTTATAAGGCTGATATAGGGTTCTTGCTACTTCATCCACTAAATTTCAAAAGCTATCCTTTCTGTAAAATAAGTTAAACAACTGTTTTCTATTCTATCACAGTCCAGCTAAACTCCTAGCTATGCAGCATATGTCTCCAGAAATCACTCATGGGGGACTTTGAGGAAATGAGCTTCAAAATAGAGAATATTCCGTATTAGTGGACAGAAATAAATCATGGAAAATGTGTACAGATGTCAGGATTACTACCATAGAATTTCATAGGTAAAAATTCAAAAATCAAAGTATCTAAATATGTTGGAACCACCAGCTTAAAGAACAAACAAGCCTAATCCAAAGACTTTGACGCTCTTGTTAATATATAATTCGTATAAATTAAATTTCTCATTACAGTTTTAATAAACTTTTTAATGCAAAATAGCATGATATATTTAACTTAATACACATTTAAATACTCAGGATTGAATGAGCTGCCAAATTCTGAAATGTAGAGTTTTAGCTCTTTCATTTGCGTCAGTGAATACCTTCAGTGGCGAAGTTTTCTCATTTGGTTATTTGCTTTAAATGCTCCAGTCAATCGAACGAGGGCTGCCCAGCAGAAGAAAAAAAATAGTTTGAATTAATGTTCGTTTAAATCTGGCGCAAAAAAAAAAAAAAAAAAAAAAAAAAAAAAAAAAAAAGAGGACTTGTTCCTTCTTTCTTACTCTTTTTACAGGTTCCTTTCTTTGACATGCAATGCTAAGGTTCCCCAGTAGATGCCCTAAGAGATCTCTTATAAACGTAATGACTAAGCACTGAAATTGAGTATCTGCAGCTTCTCTTTGTGTGGAGTTTTTTTTTTAATAGAATCTGTATTATCTACTATCGAGTGGTATTATGCTTTCAGATTTCAGCGATAATGAATAATGAAATTATTTGATCCCAAATGAAGTTGAAAAAAGCTGGATGATAAGAAATTAAATATTTATCCTTATTGCCTAATTATTTTTCAATAGTAATTTTTAATGTGGATATTAATTCTGTAGTGTATTATCTCTTTACTGTTTAATCAGTTGTTACTTTATATTCACAAGATGAGAACGGGGACAATGTCATCTTGTCAGAATTACTACTTCTGCAAAGCTGCTACACACTGAAATGAACTTATACCATTTATTTGATTATAAATAATGGAAAAATCTACAGATCTAACCTCAGAGTCTAGGCTTTTTTCCCCTCCTGAGTTTACATCTGTTGTTTTGTGGTATAAATTTGAATTATTTTGATGAATTTCAAAGATAGGTTTCTTGTGTGTGAACAATATTGCATATTCCTTTTATTTGAGTCCCTTTGTAAGAACCCACTTTGAGGAGATATGGGAAAAACCTTAATGTGCTTTTATGATCCTTTTTGTCATTTGGGAGATCTCCTGTGACAGATGGTTGGCACAACCTTTCTCCAAGCCACAAGCAAGCTAATTTTCTTCTATGCCATTTGCCAGTGTCTGTCATTCTGGTGCTTATGATGCCCTGCTGTTATAAAAGCACTGGTCCAGGTGTAAGTACATTCTTGTGCTTTTTTTTTCAGGACAGAGTTTATAGTGGATGCATTATCATCTTTCATTAAAACAGTGAACAGACATTGAATGAATTAGATGAGTGGAAAACAAGGGAAAGATGTATGTGTCCAAACTTCATGCTGTGTGTGTGCAAAAGAGAGAGATTTGGAGGATTATTCATGCTATCCCATATCAGAGCACCCTAAGAGTTCCTTTGCTGTCATTGACTTCAAGCTAATCAATGATCTTCACCAGTAACAGCTGCACTGAAGGGGCAGCTGCTGCTGTCTTCAAAAAAAAGAAAAAAGGCATAATTTGTTAAGTAGAAGTGGAAATTAAACCCTACAAATGGCAGTACTTTGGATTGCATATTATGAAATAAGATTTCATCGCTGCTTGAATCTATCAGTGCCTAAAATTATTTTTATTAGTAAGCTACAAATGCAAGTGTTTTTAAAGTGCTGCATATTCTTGATTCAAAGAAAAAAAATTTTTTTTTTTTTTTTTAGTCTTGTTTACTATATTGTAACTGTCAGGTTAGTTGGGACAACAAATTAATTAATACTTGATAGTATCAGATTTTAATATCTTACATTCTTCAATGAGTGTTCCCAAGAATGCTTTTCCAAATTTGAATGTTGAAAGACATATCACAGAAAAATAAATTGAACTTGCAGGTGGTGAGGGGTACCAAGCCACACGGAAGTTACTGAAATAAACTGAAGAGTGATTAACAGTGCAAGTTTGGGAAATTTCATATTTTTCCCCTTACTGATTGTTAATACAAAATCCCAAGAACAAATTAAAAAAAAATTAGCTTTAGAAGTGCTATGAGTAGAAAAGCCAAAAAAAGAAAAATAGTCACTTCTGAAATACTACTTACTCTCTAATTCAGCATTTATTTTGAATGCAATGCTGTTTACAAGGAACGTAACCCCTTATCCAGAATTATTTGCAGTAGAAAAGGAGATACAAATCAGTCAAAGAAAGTGACTGCTGTTCTAACTTCAGTGAGTTATGGATAGGCTGTAAAGTATGAGAGCATATGTTTTGGACTATCTGGGTTTTGGACTGCTAGCTGAAGTTAAACCACAACATGGACAAATACTGAATGGGTCGCTAAACAACTTTTACCATGTGTTATTTGCATTAATTTTCCTTTGACATATTGAGACTTTGGCCTTCTATTTGTCTTAAACAAAATTTTCTGCTTGGATCTTATATTAAGCAGCATCTCATAAATACAAAATAGGGAATCTTTGTTATTAACACCTATAGTCTTAAAAACATAAGCCAGCTTTGAAGTTCCTCTGTGTTTCTCATCTTTACAAGAAAACATCAGTACTTGCTGCATGTGTTCTCCTTTGCCCAATGGCAGTGCTTCAAATATAGTAATTGGGGTACAAAAATAAAAACCAAGCATAACTGATTGTCAAGCACATGGGACTTGAGTATACCAAACTCTGAAAATTCTGTGGTATGCTGTATGGGATCTGTAAGATACTATCATAAAGTATCCAAAGTGAGGTTATGGAAACCAGAAACATATTACCAAGCAGCAGCAGTCTCTCTTGACTAACAATTAATGGCTAAACACAGTATAAATTCTTCATTAGAGTAGAGTATATTGGTTTGCATTACATCAAGTGAAGTAATATCCCAGTGCAATACTCTGTGGATGAAAATGTTTGAACTGCTAAAAACGATGATGTAATGTATGGGTCACAAGTCAAAATAATTAAAAAATCAATTCATTAGCATATTTTTTTGTGTGTATAAAAATAGATTCAACACTGCACAAAATGGAGCTTGTAGATAGTATCCATTTAGCAGAAGACAGATGTCAGGATACGAATAGGCGAAGTTTATTTTCCAACTAGAGCCTATGACAGCTGATACAGATCTATATTAGAGGGAAAGTTAGAAAGAAAGTATTCACTACAAATACATCAAAGTAATTTTAATTAAATATGAGCTTTTAAATTGAATATCACGGAGAGTGGACAAAGAAGAAAGATAAGCACGATCAGATAAACACTCTCAAAAATGCAAGAATGCCAAGATACATTAATGTATTACTCTGTTGTATCATTATTTACACTCAAATTTAAGAGTGTAAGTTCTCCCAAGATACAGAGATTTTCAGATTTTTTTAAGGGTTTTCCATGTGCTATTTTTGGGGTTATTTGTCTACTAATTTGCAAAGCCAAGCAGTAAGTTATGCTATGTCAAACCTTTCATAATTTGATAGATTTCCTAACTACTTCATTAATTGGGTTATATAAAACATTCATGTAATTGTTGATTGTTTTATGTACTTTCATAATGGCGAAGGAGAATGTATGTGCAAGATCCCTGTTCACTCTCACAGTGCTTCATTTTCCTCCTAGTTTTGAACAAGTTGGTTTTGGGTTTACCTCTGTCCCAAGGGAGTTTCTGGTGCAGCTGTGCTGGTAGACTCAGAATCAGTTTTGTACTGCAAAAATTGTCATTAAGGAGTGGAATTTTATTCTGTCTGTACTTTGCAAAGAACCTGAGAGGGGTTAAGAGAAAAAAACAGGGGAGAAGTAAAATGATAGGGGTTCAGAAATGCTACACAGATGCCAGACAAGCTGCCTTCATGATAACTGGCAATTATAAGGAGTTGGGTCAATGCAAGTCTGGTTTATTTGGCTTTATATTCTACACTCTGCGTGTCAAAGTTAATCATGTTTCTTCTTGTAGTGCTTTGACCTAATTAGCAGTGCACTAAGAACTGCCTCACAAAATAGTAACAAACTAATGCAATCCAACTTATCCCATTTCCTATCTTAACTAGTTCAGGTTTTTAGGTTTTACCTAGTTTTTTTTCTTACTACAAGTTTGTTCCACATGTTGCCACAAGTGTAATTAACCTAGAAAGCTGATGTACGTCAGAGCAGCTGACCTCTGTCTGGCTTTACCCTAGTCATGAGTGATTTAAAGACAGTTTAATACTTTAATCTGTAACGTATTTTCCCAAAAGGCACGAAACAGGTAACCTATAATGGCATGATGAGTAGATACTTAATTTTCATAATGATTTCACATTGAAGATGAAGTAGCTACTCTTTAGAAGTGGTGAAATGGATTAATTTAAAAGTAATAAATCAGATAACTAAACCTGTTATCTCACAATAAAGCAGATTCAAGTGAGGCTACTGTTTCTTTGCTTGATTTCACATATGCGTATTTCTAATTTTTTAAGCCACTAGCTTCCAGTTGGGTTTTTTTTTTGTTTATTTCTGTTTGTCCAAAGGTACCTCTTTTACTGCTTATAAACAGAGTACATAATTAATGGTCTTATCTCAAGGTGCTTTTTTTCCTGTATGTTTTTCAGAACTAAATTATGATTCCCAGCAACATGTCACTGTGTCTGGCATGGGTTATCAGTGAGCTCCACCTCGACACTCAAGCACTGAAATTTGGTATGGACAGTAGGGATTACCGACACAGGCTGTGCAAAGCCTCCAGCATACTTGAGCTTTCAGATGGCCCGTTGATATATTAAAGCTTATAAATATTGCATAACACCCACCCTGCTTGAAGCGTGCAAGCACAACAACCCTCTGTGCTTCAGCGAGGAATTACTCGCTGTTTCACAGCAGTTGCTCTTCTCGCTGCGGCGCCCGCGCTGCCATCTGCCCGGGGCGCTGGGTGCCGCCGCCCGGGGACACGGGTTTCTGGGCACCGCGGGAAGGGGGAGACGCGGAGGGGAAGCCGAAGGAGGGAGACGGTGAACTCTGCCGGGGCAACAACCCCCGCGTGGGCTGGGAGCCCTCTGGCGAGAAGGGGTGGGGAAACACGGAGGCGCTGTATTTTCCCGTCCCATTAAAAAAATATAATAACAAAAAAATAAAAAAGGAAGCGGGAGGCGGCAGTTCAGAGGAAGTTTGGGCGCACGCGGGGAGCCGCCGGCAGCCCCGGGGGCGGCGCGGGGGCGGCGCGGGGGCGGCGCGAGCGGCGGCGGGGCCGCGCGGGCGGGGGCGGCTCCCGGCGCTCGGCGGCGGCAGCGCGGCCGGTGCTGTCCGCGCGCGGCGGTGCTGAAGGGCGCGCGCCCCGCGCCGCCTCCCCGCGGCGCCTCGCGGCCGCCTCGCTGCTCCCGCGCCCGCTCCGGCTGGGAAGCGCCGCGCCGGGAACTGCTGCCGCGAGTTTCGCTCCGGACTGCTGGCTCCGTCTCTGGACCGCGGCGGGCCCGCTCTTGGCTTTGTTAAAGGAAGAAGTGTTCCCGTCTTTGCGATTTGCACGAGGACACGGCGAGCTGTTTTTTTCTTTTTTTTTTTTTTTTTTTCCCCCTTGTGGATTTTAGTCACTCTTGGACAAGGTAAGCAGCATTACTAATACCTATCTATCTATCTATCTGTATTTCACATAAATGGGTGCCAGATGGGATGGAGGAGCTGGCAATTAAAGGCAGAGCAAAGTTGGAACCCTGTCAGCCCTTAGGTCGGTGTAGGGGTGCAGTTTTCAGTGAAAAGGGCTACGTGGACAAAAGATGAATATGAATGAGAAGTTAAGAGGCTTATTTTTATTGAAAACTGGCTCTTAGGGTAATGTTTGGATGTTTGAGAATATTTTTTCTTTTAGAAATCTTGAATATTATAAAAATGTCTCAAAAGATGTTACAGAACCTTCTTTGTATAAACACCGGGTTTGGGGGACTAGACAAGCTCCGACTGATTCTGTCTGAGGGAAGAGGGGATACGTGAGGTCATTCTGGCAAGTAGAGAGTAAAGTAGGAATTAGCGAGGATTTAAAAGAATAGCCCTATGTTGCTCTGTGTTCTGGTGCGTGCCTGTATGTGTGTGTAACAGAAGGACGGTGATACCTTGTTAGTTGACGAACAATTCGGCAGTGTAACACTGTGAACTTGTGAAACAGCACCTTTATGAAAAGGATCATCACCACCTCTACCTCCAAGGTCAATATGCTCTGTGTGTGTCCGTGAAAGTTGTGGGTTTTTTTCCTTTGATGTTGGCTGAACATCAGGCCTGCTTCCAGGCTGCAGCTAGGCGTAAATGCAAATCTTGTATTTAATAATACTGTATTATGTTGCATTTCTAGGACTGCTGTTGTTGGTATTTGAATAGAACTGAGAAACGTGGGCAGATGAAGTGTTCTTTCAGCACTGTTTAACCTTTCACAAGCTTGGTAGGGAGCTCTGCTTCAGCGAGGAGTTTGCTGCTGCTTCTGTGAGAGTTGTCAGAGTTGTGCACATGCAGAGCTGAGTGCCACACAGGGATTTCTGCACAAGTGGAGCTGAGTGCCATGCAAGGATTTCTGCACACAAAGAGCTGAGTACCACACAGGGATTTTTGTCTGAGATTAAGGCTGATTACAGAAGGAATAGGTTGCTGCTGCTAGTCAGTGCTACTGTGATGTTTGAACAGAACAAGCAGGCAAATGAGGTCCTCACCTTGTATTTTTTAGGATGATGTAGCGTTTCATACTCTTTTGGCTGTGATAAATTGTCTTGGGAGCTGGGACCTAAACCACAAGTATTTCTCTGCACAGTTGTCCTGCATAAGTGCTAGCAGTTGTAGTAACTGTGAGCATAAGGTAACTTTTGCTGATGAGATGAAGCTGATGAAAAGAGACTGTTTCATAGTGTTGTAGCTTTTTTTTTTTTTTTTGCTCCTACATAATTTACTTAATGTTAAGGTGGATTGTTTATACTCTAGCTGATGAAAAGCACACAGTAAAAAGATAACCATCGGGCAGCAGCACAGAGCTACTGATGAGTAAAATTGAAAGCAAGCAAATTAAGGAGAAAGTTGTTTAGGTTGCCAAGGCTTTCATTACATTTGGGTAGAATTAGGAAATATGTTTTACTGTTCTGTCCTTCTGCCCCTCCCCCTCTCTCTAATCACAAAATAACTATTTCTTTCCTCTCTCAACATTAGGGAAAGAAAGTTTATTACAGAGCACTTGCACTGCATACAAACCTTCATTAATAGTCTACCCATAAGTTAGGACAGCTCTTAGCATCCATCATTGACATGAATATTAATTCTCTTTGAAATATTTTGATATAATTTTGAATGATGCTTTTTAAGGTATGGAGATTCAGGATGCTTACTTTCTAAAGTAGACATTACAAAAATATTCTGAAAAAGTTATTTTGAACTATGTAGTGTAGACAGTACAATAACTGGGGGGAACCTCCCCCCCCAACAGAATAACCCCCAGCCCACTAATTATATGGCCGAACTTTTGATGTTTATACAGGGCCTGAACCTGCAAATCCTTGTTCACTTGAGTAGTCTTTATTCATACATATAGTCCTGTTAACAGGAAAAAAGACTATCTCCATCATTACATAATTAAAAGTCATTGACCTTGTTGAGATCAGTCATTTTACCAACATCAATCACATGATAAACTTTGATGCTAAGACATTAATCTTGTGCTTTTAAATTTATGTCTTATATCTGATTTTATTTTCTATGTAATGTTTTGCTTTCATTCGTACTAGGTTGCTTTACTTTGTAAATCATGTTTAAAAAAGGGAGATTTTAAATGGTATGTAGACTCAGAAGTGAGCAAAATGGCACTGTTATTTTTCAACAAAATGGTGTTCTAAATATACATATACATCCAGTGTGGTCCATAGCCATTTTAGTCACTGGTTCTAATTAGAAAAAGTCTGTCTTCAGTAATAAACTTTCTTCAAGCATATTTGTAAACTTGTAAGGATATGGTTTGGTATAAAATGCAGTTCCAAGGCCTTTATCATCAGCACGCAACAGCTGAGAAAACCCCACATGTTAATGACTTGCCAAACAGCCCACTGCAGAACTAATGCAAAATCAGGGAAGAGTTTTGTTATAAAAACAGGATTCAAGGAAGCTCCCTGTTTAAAGAGCTACTTTATAGACCCTGCTTGTGCTGAGCAACACACAAAGATATGGATGTGAGGGAATATACCTATAACTAATGAAAATATCAACACATGCACAACCTGTCAGGGTTCCAAAACTTACTTTTGAAAGTGGATCACTTGGTTATTTGCTGGGTTATGGCCCTTGACAGCAAATGGTAATCAGTAAAAGCCCAAACACTGTGGTTGCTCAGTTGTAGGTGTGTTCTAGACTTACCTAATCATGTCAGTGTGTCATTCAGATTTATTTGTGTGTGAGTTTATCCAGTAATCCTCAATATTTGTTTAAAAAAGCAAAGATATTCAATTTTAGAAGAAAAGAACTGTTACAATCACACAAATTATGTCTTTAATACATACCAAACTTTTATTTTCCTTAGACAAATGCATGCTGTTCATGTGACTTTATATAACATTTTAGAAAATGTAAATTTTTTGTCATTCTTCTCTGACTTTTAGAGACTAAACTAGTAATGAAAACAAGGCTCTACTCAGTTTTGTTAGTTATAAACCTAAATATAAATGTGGAACTCCAATAGGAATAATTCTGCCTTTTAATGAATCTGAACTTGGCTTTGATTTCTCAAAGGTAACAGGTCAAATGAAATTGATGAAGTCAATTCTGAATATTTTTCTCCAATTTGGCAAATATTATGGGATAATTCTGGATGTTAAATGTTGCAGGAGTAATTCTGGCCATTAAATATTGCAGGAGTGAATCACTGACTCAAGGGGAAGCAATGAATTAAATGCCACCCTTGACTTTGTTTTTCAGGCTTTCTAAGCAAAAGTGGGACAATAATCATTAATTATTCAGTGTAGCTTGGCCTATTATGGTACTTAATTTTAAAGTAAAATAATTTGATTAGCAAGTTTGTTTGTAAATCTGTTTAATCCAATTTTTCACTTCAAGCTTTTTTTTTTCTTCTGAAGCATAGGGAATAACTGTCAGCAAATGAAAAGATTGGAAACTTGTTTGCATAAGATATTATACATATTTAATACAGTGTGCTTTTTCTTGGCTCTTGGTAGACAGAAAAGACAAAGAACATATTTATATTATTAGAAGATGAAATTTTTCTCTGTAGTAAGGAGACATTGAGAAGGCTATGGGTTGACTAAGAGTTGTAAATATTGCCATGTCAAACTCCCTCTAACACCTCCAATATCAAGGATTACTAATACCCAGGAAAAATGTTCAAGAGAAATCAAACCTACAGGCTCATTCTCTTTTCTGCTATTTTACAAGATCTTTCTTTAGATTTTGGGTTACAAAGTCTTGTCTGCTAGAAGGTAGGTCGTGTTCCTTTCCAGCAGTTGCATTTATTAACAGATATGTCTTCATTCAGATGGAGCTATGCAGATCAAGAATTTTCTGTACAATTACAGCGGCAGAACTGCTTCAAAAATGTTCCCTTATTGCCAGTGTCTTTCATTTCCTCTATGCCATTGTTACTTCTGTTTGTATTGGCTAAATGTACTGGTCAAGGGAGGTTGCTGTGGTCTAGCCAGGTATGGGCCTTACCAAGTGGCTATGAGAATGACTTGAAAATATTTATTTGTTATCTATTTTTAGCTTTACTTGATAGCAATGTTTATGCAGGTATTTACCATTACTACCCTATTCAATTAATCACTCTTTTTTGGCATACACTATGTGTAATTAGTGGTGAATTATTTGACTGCATTGCTGAGTTGTGCAAAACTTAAGAAAACAAGAAGTTCTAAAGAGTTAAAGGACAGGAGAGCTAGCAAAGCTTGCACTGACTGCTTGAAGTAGGTTGAAGTTCACAGCTTATTTGCATTTGAATTAACTGAGGTTGGTGTCCAACAGTGCTTTTCAGAGCAGATTTCAGAAAGACTTTTTTGTCTAATAAAGTTCTTGAAAATGTTAGATGGAAGATGAAGGATATTTAAAATACTTCTTTCTTTTCCTGACAGGGAGAGCTTTTTTCTCATTTTACTCCAAGTGAGGCTTATTGTAATCTGAAATATTTTTACCACTGAATAGGCGGTCTTGTGGTAAAAAGCCACTATCATTTTTAGATCAGAATATTAAAACTTTCTGAAAGTATTTTTAGTTCCTTCATAGAGAATTTCTTAATATCTACAAAAAGAAATAAAATAGTCTGAAAACAGCTCATAACTTCAATCAGATAAAATGTTATTAATTACTAAAAATGTTCTTTTATTAAGTGATAGGAACTTCTAGATTATTACTTTACATGCATTTGCTTCCATAAGGAAACAAAATGTTCTGGAGTCTTTCTGCATTGTAACTCTGAACTACACATATTTCCATTAATATAACAAAACTTTGTCTTCCTAAATAATATGTAAGTCATTATACTTCTAATCACATTTAAATAAATGAATGAGCAATGAAACAAAAACAGGTAGAAAATTCTTACATGATGGGTAATGGAAATAAACTTTGTTTTTAAAGAGCTTCAAAGTTCAACGTTTCAAGTTCTGTTTTTTTAAAAATATATTTTCATATGTAAACTTTACTTAAAACACCACCATAACTGATAATATATGTTACTTATGGGTTTTATTAAATTTTGTTGAACATAATTGCTAGGAAAGAAAAAAACCACTTTCACATCATTCTGGTAGATCCATGGAAATCTTAATTCGTAATAAGTACAACTTTTGATTCTGTTACAGACTGAATATACTCCACTAATATTACAATTATATAAATAATTGAGGACTGTATTTGATGACAGTCTTGTCCTTTCAGTGATAACAAGAAACATGCAAGATTCAAACACATTTAGTATATAAACAGAAATGACTAGTATTTACTTTCTGAGAACAAACTTTATTGTAATGGAAAGGTAATACCCATGAATGAATGACCGATTCACAAATGCCTATATTTTAGAGTTGCAGAGTCCGAATTTTTATTAATACAGCAGCTAATAACCTATTGTACCTAAGTAAAAGATGAGATGCACCATGTTGGTTTTGAAAATGCTTTTTGCATTTATCTTTTAAGAGAAGGAGAATTTTTTTGTCACATTTTGGAGAGGTTTTTGTCCCTTATGCATCATCATTTCTAGCAGAGTCTGTTTTGAGTCTTAAGTTAACAAAAAGCAGAAGCTTTTAAAAGACATGAAGTTTGTACTGCATCTTGGTAACTGTTCACTTTTTATGAAAGATTTGAGATTGTTGAACCTGTAGAAAGAAATCTGAGTGAGGTACCTCTGGTAAAGGCAGATTTTCTCAGTGTTTTCCAGGTATTAACTCAGGTCTGAGAAATGAATGCTCAGAAAACTGTCAGAAAGACAGTATCAGTGCAAACTCTGATATTATCAAAGAAAGAATGGTTTGCATTGCGGGGGATCTTAAAGATCCTCTAGTTCCCACCCCCTGCCATGGGAAGGGACACCTTCCACCAGACCAGGCTGCTTAAAGTCCATCTAATCTGGCCTTGAACACTTCCAGGGATGGAGCGTCCACCACTTCTCTGGGCAACTTGTTCCAGTACCTCCTCACCCTCATAGTGAAGAATTTCCTCCTAATACACACAATCTAAACCTGCCCTCTTTCAGTTTAAAGCCATTTACCCCTGTCCTATCACTGCATGTCCTTGTAAAAAGTACCTCTCCATCCTTCTTGTAGCCTGCCTTTAGGTACTAGAAGACTGCAGGCTGAATGACCCCAACTCTGAGCCTGATGAGATGCTACATAGTAGAGGGGCTTCAGCCCTCTGATCACCTTGACAGCCTTCCTCTTGACTCACTCCAGCAGGACCACATCCTTATGTTAGTGTCCTCAGAGCTAGATGTAGTACTCCAGGTGGGGTCTCACAAGAACAGAATGGAGGGGGAGAAGCACCTCCCTGGATCTTCTGTCCACAGTCCTTTTGATGCAGCCCAGGATACTGTTGTCTTTCTGGGCTGCAAGTGTATATTATGGGATCATGTTGAACTTGTCAACTAACATCCCTAAGTCCTTCTACCCCAGGCTGCTCTCAATATATTCTCCACCCAACCTATATTTGTGCTTGGGATTGCCCTGACCCAGGTGCAGGACCTTGCACCTTGTTGAACTTCAAGAGGTTCTCACAGGCCCACCTCTCAAGCCTGTCAAGGTCCCTCTGGATGGCATCCCTTCCCTTCGGTATGTTGACTGCACCACGTGGCTTAGAGTCATTGGCAAACTTGCTGATGTTGCACTCGATCCCACTGTTCATGTCACTGACAAAGATGTTAAATAGTGCCAGTCCCAATACCAACCACTTAGGAACACCACTTGTCACTGCTCTCCACTTGGACATGAAGCCATTGACCACAACTCTGGGTATGACCATTCAGCCACTTCCTTATCCACCAAGTGGTCCACACATCAAATCCATTTCTCTCTACTTTAGATAAATAATTTAAATTAATGAAATTTAAATTAAATTTAGTCATTTATTAAATAGTAGCATCTTATTTTGACAGCAAGCCCTTCTTTTCTCTCCACTCTGTTTCAAGATGGAAACATAAGTTCAGCTCGTCATCTGTTTTTGCAGTGGAAAGGCCACAGAAAAAGAATGCTCTTCATGACAGTACATTTGGTTTGTCCTTGTAAAATGGAATTAAGTTGCATGGGTACTCCCTCTCCTTGCAACAGCCAAGGTTAGCCATAACCTCAGCTTCAGAGAGAAATCGATGTTTTTAATCTTGAGGGCTGATTTTTGAGTTGAAATACAGTTCATCATATTGCTGTTCTTCCATATTATCAAGTACTTTGACAGAGGTAATTGTTATTTAAAATAAACCGGAAGACACACAGCACCAGGTTAACATAGTTTGATGACTGATTATATTTCTCATTTATTTCCTAGGCCTTTTAAGGTGAATGAATCTTAGCTTATATAGCAGAGAGTTAAAAATATTCTTGTATAAATTTGTTGGTCCTCTAACATATATGTTATTCTTCTGTCTTTCATTAATACTACCTTTATATTCTCATGTAATTCAAAAACCCAGTAATAATTAGTGCTATGGTAGTATTTCAACACAAAGATTATATTTCTTTTTTAACTTTTATGATTTTTTGCTCAAGGCTGCCTTTGATAAACTGTAATATTCTGTAAAAAATTTTCTACACATTGATGCGCATGGGCTGATTTAGTTCTTTCCTTGAGACACTGAAAGAAAAAAACATAATTAACATCACTCCTGAGATTTAACTTTTGTATTATGCTAATTATTTTTTGAACTGGAGACAGTTTTTCAAGTGAATTTAAACTGTGTTGCTTAGCTGTAATTGCATTTTAGTCTACTGTCTAATAATAGACTGATTCTCTTATTTTATGCTTGGAGAATTATTGTCAGAGAAATATTTCAACAATCTGCATTTGTATGTTCTTGTTGCAGTCAGTGGGGTGGGGGGAGGTTAGCTGCACCTTTGAGATTTCATTTGAAACATTACTAGAGTGCTTCAAACATCAGATCTTAAAATTGGTGTCCCCAAAAGACCAAAAATCTAATATTTTAATATATTCATGTCCTTTATATCTTTTCTGAGTAATAGTCATATTCATCTACTGCTCTAGGCTCTCAGTAATCTCTTTCATGCGTAAGTAAACTTTTAAAAGAGCTGCTATGCTTGTCTTTGTAAAAATATACATTATATACACATAAAACCTTAATAAATCTATACTGAAAATTTGATTTATATTTCCAAAGTCTCAGACATCAATATAAAAATAAAAACCCTGTTATGATTTCTGAGATAGAACAACTCTCACATTAATAAAGAGATATAAATGAAAGTTTGTGATATAATTTGCTACTGTAATGATTTAGACTGCTTTTATTAATTTATGTGTTGCATCTGACTCCTTCATGAACAATATGAAATATTATGACTAATAATTTTGTTTTTTATCATTCTCTGCTTTCCTTTTAGGAGACCAAAAGTCCAATTTTAGTGAGTTATTCTTGTATTTTTGATAATCTGGGTACGCTCCTGGAGTTATCATGAGTAAATGGTGGAAAAGGGCCTAAAGAGCTGATCATGAAGCTCTTAATGTTTAAAACAATAAGCAGAGAGTCCTGTACCTTTCTTCTTTTTTTTTTTTTTAATGAAAAAAGTGAACGGAAAGTGAACTTCCATATATGCATGGAAATTCTCAGAACTGATCCCTCAGACACTAGTCAAAAGCAACGAAAAATTCATAATGATTATTGGCTTACAAACCTTGTCTACAGGCAAAACAAAGAGTATGCTGAGAAGCTACTTGTCCTCAAATATTCACTGACTTGAGTGATTGCACCACTTTAAAATTTGTGTTATTTAAGTATTAAGTATTACATATTTTCCATGAAGAAAAATGTCTTCACTAAAAGGATGGTCAGGCATTGGAACAGGCTGTTCAGTGGTTGAGCCTGTGTCCCTGGAATTGTTCAAGAAACATATGGATGCGGCACTTCAAGATATGGTTTATCAGGGAACATGGCGGTGCTGGGCTAACCATTGGACTCAATGATCTTAGAGGTCTTTTCCAATGATTAATGATTCTATGATTCTACTGAATTTGGGCTCTCCCAAAAAGAACTACAAAAAGAGTTGTAATGTTATATATAAGTATTGCAAAAATCATTAATAGTTGATTTATTTTTTTTTAAAGATTAAAAATAAGTAAAGACTAATTTTAAACTTCTCATACACCTGGAGGCTGTACTCTTGTGGACCATGAATAGGGAGCAGTACTCAAACTGGAGCTTGTGCAGTTGGTGCGGCAGGCTTTAAGAATAGGAGGCTGCCCAAAGCAGCCAACTTCAGGAGAGAACAGCAATGGCTCTGCTCTTGTTTTGTTTCCAAGTGTTCAGTGTGGTAATTTCAACCACTGGCTGCAGTGTCAGTGCTAAGGGTTGGCAATCTTTTATTAAGTGAAAAATTAGGGAATATGAGCAGTATGCACTGGTACCTGGGATATCCCTGCTACTTCCTTAAATTCATCCCCTTTTGCCTCATCTCCTACACCATGACACTAAGATAAACAGTGAACCTGATGCATCAGTTTGGTCCCTGCATGTACTGCCTTTATCCTTCTTTGACACTCTCCTTTTCTTCCTGCTGGAACTTTCTACTGATACAGGACAGAGTCCAAGGCCTTATTTTTGGAGGAGCCAGACAGAGAAGGTTTGGCCTGTGTTTGCTATCAGCTGTGGTTTGAGGTGATCTGTATGCTGTCTTACTCTGAAGGATAGAAATTGTTACCCTCTCTCTTCATTGAATGTGCAGATTCCTTCATTTAAGCAATTTTAAGTTTTAAGACATTGAAGGTAGATGATAAAGAAAGGTAGATTTCCCCCTCTGTATCTAGGCAGGGTAATCCTGATTTTTCAATGTGGGCCAAATCTGCAAGACTGTAAATAGTTTTCAGATTCCATTACATGTTGCTCAACCAGATGAAAATCTTTTTTTTTTTTGCATATATAACCTCCTGCAAAATAACTTTTGAAAACCTTTTCTCTGTTTTGATAGCTTTCTCTGTTTTGTGGCTTGCAGAAAATATCATCTACTTAACAAGAAATGTTTGAAATTGCTGAAGGGTAGGCATTCTCAGACCTTCAAAATACAGAGGCAAGAGACATTTCAGTTCTAATAGCGTAGGGATACTTACGTGAGTCAGCACCGAGGATGCATTCGTGCCGGCGGTAACTGATTCATCAATAAAGAGTCTGTATGTTGCTGCAGCACTTGGACATTTGCCACCAGTCATCTGATCAGCATTTGACAGAGCAGTTGGAATGCAATGTTCAGCAATGTCTCCTGGCTCCTGTTCATGAGTGTTGCACTTCACAGAGGTATCCTAGACAATTCCAGAGTCTATGCTGTTGACTCAAAAATGGGGAACAGTGTCAAGGTGGGATGACAAAGGGAGTACAGACTTACATTTCAGGGAGATGGAGTGGTTACTCTTGAGGCTGTAGCTTCAGAGAAAGATGGGACGTTCTTGCCTCTGCACACGGTTCATACCAGATGTAATATAGAGAGTCTGGTGGTGACATCTGAGCTCTAATTTCTTGCTGAAATATACTTTTTTTTTTTTTTTTTTTTTTTTTTTTTTTTTTTTAAGAAGCTCCTTCTAGGGTTTCCTGGTACACTGATGATGAAAAGTTCATTCCAGTCAATTTTACATTAACTTTTTTCTGTATTTCTATTGTATAAGTAAAATTGAAGATATTTACCTTTTTGCCTTTCCAAAAATAACCAAAAAACACCAAATAAAACACTTCAAAAATTGAAAAAAAGGAAAATATGTACAACTTTTTTTTTAGGTCAATAAATGAACACAAAAAATTTGTTTTCAATGTATGATACAGTGGTGGTTGAGGAGAGACAAAATACTTTCCTTTCACATACTACCAGTTCATCACCACATACTGTCTGCTCCTTTCTTTATTTGTGTTATCATCATTCCATTCTTCTTAGAAGTAACAGTATTTTTAAGCTAATGAATTATTGAAAAAAAATCTTATTTTACAATCCTGTTTAGCTACAACCTAATCAGAACATTGTAGGTTTTCTGATTTGCTGTCAGCTTTCCAGTATGCAGTTGGAAGGTTTTTCTCTAGTAGATATATTAGAGCAATCTAAAAACATGAACAATAAAATCCAGTAAAATAGTATAAGACAGTTAAAACATAGCAGGAAATGAAGTTTCTGATCCTATTGAACAGGATTGTGAGCATTACAATAAGACAAATGCATTGTTTTATTAGAAATACCTATGCAAAATTTAAAGAAGGCTGCAGTTGTTCCATGGATAATTAGTATGTCCTATAATGATACACTAAATTTACTGTATATAGTAGAATGTAAAATACCAAGTCAGCTGTCACAGTCAATTTTTTTTTTCACCAGGTATGATAGGGTGAGGTTTTTTGTTCTATAAAATCTCAGAACTGTATGTGTTTCCTTCCTATTATGCTCGGTCTATTAATTTCATTTGCATAAGGAGAGAAGATCCTTTTTTTATTCACTTGGACTTTAATGTCCAAGCACATTGCACTGGGAACTCATGCTAGCTTTATGACTGACTGAGCAAGTGTGATTTTCTGTATTGTGCTGAATTCAGGCTCATGAAGAAAGTTGACCTTTCTGGCAGTAAAGAAGAAAGTGAGTCAAGTCATCACAAAACAGGAAAGAAGAGAGGCGAAAAACTCCACAGAAGTTAAATTGAAAAAGAGAAAATACTTATAACTATTTTGGCTATTCAAGTATAGAACACTTTCCTCTATTTGTATGTTTCTGTGAACTGTATGAATGGAGATAGGTTTTTGTTTCCATCCTTGTGTATGTTTTCACTAAATACGGTAAAATTCTGGACCCAACATATCACATGTTGTTTTTTAGAGTTGTTTTCATGTTGTTAATTAGGTCAGGATTTCATCAGTAGTTAATTATATTAATGTGGACCCTAGGGGAGAGTACTGGAGGGCAAAAGTATTTTTGGTTCAATCCTGATAAGGACAAACTGCCCTCAGCTACAAATAGTCCTTGTTTATTTAAATAGCTGCAACATTCATCAGTCCTTTTGGTTACTGATTGAACTGTGCTTCGATCCAATTATGCCAAAATCCGTATGCATCTTTATTCTCTGCAGTTTGATAATTTTATATTTCTTATCAGTGTTCGCACTGTTGTGTATACTCCTTTCTGTCATACCAGAGTGCGTCCTTCTGTGTTTGAGGAACTCATGGTTTCTTGCATATCATAGGCTTTCCCATGTCCTGTTTCTCTCTGATATGCACTCTAGTTATCTTCCCAACTTTTGAAGGCTGCTGAAACACTATTACCTGTGCTCCCAGTACCTTCTATCTTTACATTTTAGTGGTTTAGGACTTAGTTTTCTTTTTTAGTACTTCATAATTCTTTTGTTACTTCAAATCCGATTAGAGGTTAAAAACCCAAACCTGTCTATTCCAGTCTTTCCATTTTCATGGTGGTCTTGAGCGACAATTTCCAGGTGGGTTGACTTTAAGCCAGCTGAGTTATTGAAAGATGTCTTTCACTGGGTGAAAAAGATGGGATCTATGACTGTTGGCTAGAGCACTTCAGCGCAGTGAGTTTCAAAGATGTAAAGGGATAAAATCATAACATTAAACAGAACATTTAATAGGAAGATATTATAATGGCTGTTTGAATTAATGACAGACATATGGTTTAGCATTCATTCAAGGAGTTCAAGAACACAGAGGTTTCAATGCTTTTGTTGGCAACTACTGTTTTACCGAATGCCAGAATTTCCTTGAGTAACAAAAGGGAGCATAATAAGAACCCTCGAATAACATAAGGGTGGCAGATGAGCATATCATAGCAAATATGTAGAATTTCAGTCTTTAATTTAGCAGTTTACCTCTTTAAAAAAGAAGTTGCATCTTAAGAGACCATTTTGCCTTTTCTAGGATAACTGCTCAAAAATACACAACAATTTACTGTGGAAGTGTCAACAACAGTTGTTTCTTCTTCCATTTAATTAATAGCAGCAGTATTTTATTTAAAAAGACAAAATTAAAAACTTGAAAACCAAAATATTTGTCTGTTCTAGTATTAATATTATCAAACTATTCACATGAGTTCTAAGCTGGCAAGTTTTCTCTTTCTGATTTCATAATATGAAGCAGTTGAATTCCCATCGGTTCAGATACTGCCATGATGGTAAACATTAATCCTCTAGGATATTAGGGAACCAGCTGTGACAAATTTGCTTAGTGAGGGAAGAAAGAGACCACCTTGCTAACAGTATAACTTTCACAAACTAGCACTTGCATATATCAATGATGTCTACCACCCTGATGTTGATATTGAAGTCTTAGGAAAAAATTAGATCAATAAATGCAACACAGATCATTAAAAATATTCCTCTGAGATGTGTGAAATATAGTACCTTCATTTTGTTCTTCTTTCTTTAATATTAAAGAAATTAAGAGACCATGTGAAGAACATGCTAAGAAAGGTTTAAAATTTTCATTTCTCATTTTATTATAACTAATTGAAACTTGGGTCACAAACAATAAGACATCCGTGAGTCATCCTTTAAATAAATAAATAAATAATATACGGAAAATGGTAAGATTAAATTAGAGCAGGAAGTTAGCAGCAAAGATTTCACCTAATAAGTGTCCTCGCTGCATCTGTGTTTTAGGTGTTTTGACCTTTCACAAATGCCCCTGCCACACTCAGGACACTTGTGTACAGGGTCACGTGAGCCCCTGTAAACCTCCAGGGCCAATTCCAAAGAAACTCTTCCACAAAAGCCCTGGGCAAACGAATCCTGCTTGCATCACCCCCACAGACACTTTGCTGCCTTGGCTTCTGCTGTTACCCACCAGCACCTGGCAGCACAAGTGGTGTGAGGGCAGAGAGAGAGAATAACAATGACAGGCAGGGAAACCCAGCCCTTGTCCTGGCTGCTCACCACGGAGGTGCCTTGAGGTACTTGCCTTGGAGACGCCTGACATGTTTGTAATGTCAACACAAAGACCAAGTGCAGTAATACAGGACCAAGAGTGCAAGGGACTGCACTCCACCTGCTGGTTGTGCAGTATGATGGTTTTGCAGTTTAAATTAGAAAAGAAGTGAGGGAGAGATGGGCAGCAATCAGCAGAGGAGGGATTCGTCTGGCATGGCAAGTCCTTTTCATGAGTTTTTTTTTTTTGCTGTATGTGTGTTCCAAAATGATTGTGCCAACCTCTTTTGATGGGTGAAGGATGAAGAGCATGTGCCTGTGCAGTCAGTGGCTGTAGCCACATAAAGTCGCAGCTGAGAGACAGAACAGATTGATACACAGATGCCCGAATTGTTGGCTGCCGTGGCAGAGCTGCACTTCACTGTTGCAAGCCCTGAGCCTGCTGTACGCAGTTAAGGTGACCTAACAACTCTAGTTCAGAGCATGGCTGCCACTTCTGGAGGAGAACTGGAGGGTGACAGCATGAGGTATGCAGTGCGCAAGAGCTGTCAGCAAGTCCTGGGGGCGAGAGCTGCCGTCACAACATGATAATCTGCTTTCCACATAGCACTTTGACAAGGACAAACTTTGCTTGATATGGGTTATAGCTGCATTCATAGAGAGACTATGATACTGTCTCTAGTATGATATCTGTCATAAGGTTTTTGATGACACAGGCTGTATGAAGATATGGGGCACTAAGGTACAGTAGAGACAGGCTAATGGGAAAAGACATGCTTTTTGCTAAAACTTCTACTCGTTCGAAGTCAGTGCAATATAATAATCACTATTTAGACAAAAAAATGCTTTGTTTGCAGGTGCCTTTCTGCCATGAAACCATAAGAGTAGATAAAAGCATCTTAAGAAATGGTAGCAGTGTATTCTTTCCTGGATGGTTATTTGCATCCATTGTTATATGCAATGAAATCCTCAAAGTCAAGGGCAATGAAGCATGGTTCATATTTATTACCGTAGCTGTATTATAAACCTATTAATAACATTGAATATGGTGACAGAGCTCATGGTCTTTTTCTGATCCACACAAAATAGACAATTAATTTTATGCTTTTTTTTTTTTTTTAATTGAGATTAGTAGTATGTAAAAGACAGAGACTGACATGTCCTGAGAGTATACAGTACTGCTCCTTGATGTGTTAAAAGTGACCTCTTAAATAATGCCAGGTTAATATCTGACATGTCTTCTCTTTTAAAGGCAGGAAGAATGCAGTGATCAAACAAGTATTTAAGATTTAATTTATTATACTTTGTAGAGACATTGAGTTGATCAGATAAGTTTATTGGGGTGGAAGAGTTATATCTTCAAATGAATTATATTTCTGTTCTTGATGCCAAATATCCTGACTAGTCACCATTTGTTTACTCAGAACAGAGTATAATAGCTGAGAAATTTTGGAAAAAAATCTTCAACAATGGGAAATTTATTAATTTTAAATTTGTATATATTTTAAAGTAGGACATTCTCGTAATTGGTATGTATTTTCGCTTTTCACATAAACTCTGGCTAAGCCAGCTTATATTAATTAGATTTTTTAAATACACCGTGTAAATACACATTATCACATTTGGAACTGGTTGTGTATAATGATATTTTTTTCAATCTTTTCTGTGAAGATTACAGCATGGGGACAGGTAACATAGTGCTTAGTAGGTATTTGCTAAACTCTCATAGTAACAACCTCTATCCTAGTCCAACAGAGTCAGGCAGAGAGCAAAATTTACATTATCAATGAACTGCTGAGAAGATTAGAAATCATAATAACTTTGAGAAGCAGTACTCACTATGGTGTTGTGAAATATATTAATCATAATTAGATATTCATAAGTAAGGTGTCAGAACTGGGATTTAGGTTGTTTTTCACAAAATATTGAACTTGCAAGGGTGAAAAGCATTAGCAGGAGAGAAAAGGGAGATACAGGTTTGCATTGCATTTTCTCAAGAATTAAAAGAAATTGTCTCCAACTCAGGGGTGAGTAGCTGATCATCAGGGATAATGGTGGGTATTCGGTTAACTTTTCGTGTAGTTTCCTTTGTTTAAAAGAAAAAATTACTGAAAAATATTTGAGGGTTCCAGTTCCCTTGGCTAAAGGAGGTGAGTGAGATGCCCTCAGGTATTCCTTCTGTCAATTCAGAAGGTATAGTTCTCCCAGAAATACTCCTCACCCAAGGGTTTTAAGGAACAAACTTGTCACAGAATAAAAGAATCCTCTCATAGATAATAACTTATCAAAAAGTTTTAGAAGTAACTGAAATGGAAGGAAGTCAATAGTGAGAAAACTGCAGAGTGCATCACATTCATGAATGCTCTGGAAATGTGCTAAAAAGTGAGATGACAGAACTTTCTGAAAATCAGAAAGAAAAATCTAAATTTGATGCTGAAGAACCCACTGAGCGATGAGAAGTTAGGCATAACCATTATTTGTCCCACATTCTCCACTCTGATGCCTCAGGTTTTAAGGCAAATCTGGGGATGACAAAGAACAACACAAAAGACTCCTACAACACAGATCAGTTTAATGCTAAAATAGCACTTTAAGGTAATTGTTAATAAGAGAATTAATGCACATGAGGAAAGAAACACAGCATCCTAAATATTTGCATGCAGTGAGGGGGAAAAAACCCCACACACCCTAATTATTTACGTGCACTGAGTAGCTGTAAATTTGATGTTTACAGAAGATATGGAGTTATTGCTAGTAGTTGTTTAGGAAAGTCAGTTCAGTGTTTGTTGGCAGACAAATCATATATAGCATAAAAGATGTACTGGAATATTTTTTTATTTCTCTCTACATTTTAACCTATAGGCTGTATTATAAATGAGGAACATGCAGAGAAAGAAACAGGAAAACAGGAAAATGCAGAGGTACAGGTTGATATCTGTTTAAAGAAAGTATAAACCAAATAAATTCATCAGATTTCTAAACATGGTTATATAAATATAAAGAAGTAACACTCTTCACACCCACATGATGTTATGAAAATAAAAATATACATTAAAAAATGAAGAAGACAGACTTAAGGAGCTAAGTCCCCATCAGTGCATATCAGGCAAATTGGTTAGCTGCAGTTTCTAGCTCAGGCAGTAAATGGACTCGAGGGAATATACTGTGTTATCCCTGCCTCTTTACTTCTTTTAAGCAACTACCATTGGCCACCAATTCAATATTAAGTAGTTCTTAAACAATATTTGCCATTATTTACAGTATCACATCAGTGCTTAGTGCAAATAAGCACTTAGTGCAAAGAAGCAACATTTATGGAAACAACACTTTAATTTATAGATGTTTAATGACAGAGCCTGGTGAAGTTGGGAAAAAGTAAAATAAACATTTTAAACACTAGAGTGGTGAAAATATGGGGTGGAATTACCTCTTACTTCTGTGAGGCCTTAGAAATAACTTAAATAATTTCAGAATTGAATAGAAAACAGCAGACTATTCATAATTATATTAATCAGCACGTAAGTTATTGTCTTGTCCTGAAATCCTTACAGGTATGTAGGAGATGTATTGTAATAGGTAGAGCTTATATTTTGTTAAGTATGTTGCATGAACAAACGCATCACTGGAAAAAATGGTAAAGGTCAGACTGCCTGACAGTCTGATTTCACAACTGTCATAGTAAAACCAAACTCATTACACTGCTTTCAGGGTGATGCCTCAGCAACGTGACAAACTCACAAAGAAAACTATCTGTTCAATAGCATTTCACTGAAATTGTCAAACATAATTGAATAACACTTATTTCTTGGAACATTTCTTTGAAAGCTGGTCTCTCCATGGTCTTTTCTGGTTGTGCATTTGCTTAATTCAGATCCTAAATTTCAGTCTGTGCCGTTCCCTGAGAGAGGGAAAGTGAGAGTAATGCCTTATTCATCTTTGATTAAGCCCCCACCCCTTCCAAAGTTCTCAGTAACATATATACTGTCTGAGACATTGAAGTAGAACTCTTTCTTCCACTTTTCGAAGCAGTGATAGCAAAAAAATACAAAAAACTAAGTTGCTTATACTCAAGTGCCCTATATTTCAAAATATTTATTAAAATATGTATTAATATTGCTTAAAATCTTTTATTTTCAGCGTTTTCCTGTGAAACATAGTTTTGATTCTAACATTTAATTACATTAATCATTTGTTTGACCCTGAAACTCCTTAAGCCCACTTATCTCCAATTCTAGTGAAAAATACACTACTTAATATATCCTGTGCACTTAATAAAAGCATACTAAGTAACTGTAGTCATTTATATATTCAAGTTTAATGATGTGGAAAGTTTGACAACTTAAAACTCAGTGTGTCCTCCATGACTTGAAACAAACTAAAAAAAAAGTGAAGATAAAAATAGTCATATAATAAAAAGATAAAAGCAACTACTTTACAAATATATAATTAATGGAGTTATAAATACAGAAGAATGTTATCTAAACACCGAAACATTAAATTCTGCCAGATTACAATTAATGAGTAAACAAGGTCTAGATCATATTGCAAAATTGAGCTCAGAAATATGTCATTTTACCCTAAAATGCATAGTATAAGCATCCTTCAAAAACACAATTTCTGATCCATTGATAATATAACATTAAAAAGAAAGTACAGAAATTCTTTAGTTATCATTTGTGCTGTACCTCCAAGAAGAAAAAAGAAGGAAGTAATTTTAGGTAACATGAGTATATATATAGAGACTTGATAACTTATTTCTTTCTGTTCACCTATGTGCAGCAACAAAATCTGGAGTTGCAGTAAAGCTTTTCTTCCTGCTCTTTAGTTCAACTCTTTAACCATGTAAACCTTTAAGAACAGATAATAATAATTTTTCTTAAAATGAAGATGCAGTACTGTTTTAAGAACTGTCGTTTTGGTAGTAGTTTTAAAAGATGTACAATAAATTCAATTTATGATACCTGGAAAAAAAAAGTGGATTTTTTATTTCTAAAAAGGCAAATAATAACTGAAGACACTCTGTATACTTTGGGGATTTTAAGTGGCATCTGTCCAAAAAGCTGACTTTTTAAATTTATGTTGAAGTGTTCATCCAAGTAACAGCAATAAAATCAAAAACTGAGCATGTAATAATTTTCTCTTTTTCTGTGCAAATGCAAAGACTAAGTCTTTCAAGGTCAAACAATTTTCAAGACTATAAGGATCCTATTCTTTTATACCACATGAGGCTAAAAATGTACAGTATAGATGGGAGGGTGGTGGAATGTGGCTGCCCTTACCATCTTCTGTGAAATGACTGTTCTCCAACCAAATTTTCATTGTATGGAGAGATATTCCACAAGTGCGTAAAGGGGACAAAGCTTCAACTGTGCATAGCTAGTTTTAGCATGCACAAGTGCTAAACTAATCTAATTCTGACCTTGAAAGTCAGAAATAAAGTATTTTCAAAGTTTTTTTTTAACAAACACAGATAAAGGGATGTTTTCTTTGAGATAAAAAAGTCAAGATTATGATTTTTCTTATTTTTTTTTTTATTTTTTTTTCCCTTTAATGGACTTATTGTTCCAATAACAACCATACCAAGAACCAACACAGAAACGATGAAGGAAAATGCCATACCACAATGTACTTGAAACCTCAGAATTCTGTAATGAGCCTTTTTGTGTTTCAAGTCAGTAAACTTATTGTTGTAATAATTCCATAGTAAAGGTCCACTGGAACATCTGATTAGCAGTTCTGTTTAGGTGGAAGTATGAGGGGAACCCAAGAAAACACATTCGCTTTGTCATTTCCTATCTTCACTATAATATCCAATTACTGAACAGGTGCAAAAGAACAAGCCTCAAGTTATTTATGTAAAATAACTCTCTGTAATAGAGCTTGTTTTCTGTGTTTCAAATTATTCTTTGCTTAATATATTCTGTTAGCTCTCTTAGGAGAGAAACTTCTACTATGTTTATTAGAAAAACTGGAGCACCAAAAAAAAGTAATTGAAGTGGAAACTGTTGGAATAAGCAATAATAAATGAGAAGAAATGTTAAGTTTGATTACTGGGGAGACCCAGAATGAGATGGGGTTTGGTGGAACAAGAGGTAAGTGATGTCAAAGTAGTATGGTGTACAAATGTCAAGCTTCGGTTTGAGTTACAAGCGAAAAAGCAAGGCAGGCTGGTAAAAAATCGACTGGAATGAGAATGAAACAGACAGCAACCTTTAAGAGGTTTTACCAAGTTTGGAGTAATAGTCCCCAGAGAAGTGTAGCAAACTTATGTAGGATCATGTTACTGAGGCTGCAAATAGAGTAAGACTAGAGTCCATTTGCTACCTTTAATATCTCCACAGGAACTAATTCTATGCAGTCTCTGTCTTCAGATACAGAGACCTACTGTGAGAACTACTGCTATATGAAGAATGATAGGAATCAAATCCACAGTTTGTGTAACAGTATTGCCAGGAGCATGACTGTAAATGATACAGGATAATAAGTGATCCAGAATTTGTTCACATTTTATGCTCAGCTGATTTTCCATAGAAAAGAAAAATGTCAGTTAAGACTTTAACATTCTGTACACACTCTGTGCTCCTAGGGCACACTTAGGATGTTTTGTACTTATTCTTGTATATCTTTGTTTATTAGAGACTTCTATGTTGGCGGGGTAAGTGAACTAAAAGCAAGGCAGAAAGGGGAAAAAACCCAAACCATTCATGTGTAAGTCAGCCTGCATGAAAGTTGTTCATCTCTGTCCCGTATTGCAGGATTAAACAATATAGACTAAACAGACTGACTTGGGAGTGTCTTGAAGTGATGAGAATCAGTTTGCTGTGTTGTCTATTTAACATGATAGTTTCAACACAAATGCTGAATATCAATGATATAGATTGCATATTTCTCATAGATTCTGAAACAGCTTACGAAATGCACATTTATGGGTCCATTAGGAACCACATAAAGAAACTCTCATGACATATGTATCTATAAATGTGTATGATTGTTATAGGCCTTTAAGAATATGAACAGGCCATTGTGAAAGACTGTATTTAAAAGAAAAAGCTGATTGATGATAATTTTTTTCCTTCATCTGAGAAAATGTTTTGCATTTTTCGCCACTGCTTTTCTAGTATATTCTGTTTTTTTCTGTGGCTTTTCCTGGTTATTTCCTCAGTGACTTTCTCATATGATAAGAAAACACTCCGTTCAGCACAACTAAATTGATATTGTCATCCCAAATGCTACTACTATTTTTTCTCTTTACTGTTGTGCCAGATGGATTGTCTTATATCTACAATATTTATTCAAGTCCACAAATGGAATATCAGTATTGTAAGCTTTTATTACATGGCTCATGCCAAAGTAATATGACATCACTGAACTCTTACATTTTATTTTGACAGAAACAGACCTGTAAAGATGTTTATGTGGTGGTCCACTGTTTTACTTCTTGGATGCATTTTGCTGGGAGCGGAAGCATGGCCAGTCAAGGAAGGATACGACTTTAGGCTCTATCAGCCCCTAGTAAGATTACGCCACAAGGTATGGATTATTCTCTAACATTTCTTGCTTTTCTTCCATGGTCAAGGGATAGATTACACTCCAGCCTTATCTTGTTTATGTTTTTTGGAGTAATTTTCAGAAATTAACTTTTACAATAACAACACCTGCAAAAATATATACTTGATTTAACAAGTAAATGAGAAAACAAGGTGTTTTGACTTGAAAGCCCAGAAAACTTTCAAAGAGAGTGAGCTAAGATCTGTTTTAGTTTCACAAACTAGAGATTATTTATGTCAACATCAACTCAGAGAGAGAGATTCAGGAGAGGATGTCTCAAAGCAACTGTCAGCATCTGCTTAAGGTAATGACTTGTCCCAGTCCTCACTGAATTTCAGACCAAGCAGCAAACAAGGGAACTGCCCATTAAAGAAGCGTGGAAGCAAAAGGGCTGTAATATTTCCATGGGCTGCCTAGAACTAGCACAGAGCTGATCAACCTAATTCTTCTTGGTACAGAAGAATTAAGTCATGGGAGCAACATCTGAGGAGCCTCAAGGTCTACTGTCAGGCCAACAAAGACCCTAAAAAAACTTCACACTTCTGAATATGTGTACTTCAACTAAAAAAAATCTGAGTTATAGCCAGAAACCCTAAATGTTAGTTTTGGTTAATGTTTCAAGATCTAGCTAGTTTTATTTCTCAGTACTTTTTATAAAACATGAAAAATAATTATTGTTAGTCCTCAGTTTGAAAAAAAGACCCAGTATTGTGTGATTCTATCTCAGTGTATAAGGGAGAGAAACTGATAACCAAGTTCTCAAACATGTAAAATATTTTCCTATTCACTGACTATTGTATACTATGTAGATTAAATATAAAAATTTTCTAACAGATGGAAGATAAAATATTAAAATTTAGATTTTATTATACAGTTATGTACACAAGTATGTAAACAACATAAAGAAAAAGAATATTGAAAACTTGATATAAAGTTTATTTTGAAAAACAAAGAATATATGGTGGGGTTTTTTCTAGGTAATATATCTAAATGAAAAAAATGGTTTAGTGTATAGTTAAGATTTTGGTATTAGGGATATGTGTTAGTATAAAAAAGCTAGGAATGCAAAACTTTTCTAAAGTGAATTTTTAAAATTAACTTTGGCACAGATATGCATATTGAAAACATGTAAATAATATGGTAAAGAAGACTTTCTGCTTCAATCAAGCACTTAATAAATCAAGTGCTTAGATTAAATTATGCAAGTAGAATTCTTACTACAAACAGATGATAATGAATATCAGCAGAGACATATTTTCTTTGATCAAGCAATATGTATGCAAGTTTATATATGTGAAGATTAAAAAAAAAAAAAGAGTAATCACTCTTGCTCTAATAAAGGGGAATTTATCTGACTTGGATGATAGTCCAACCAGAGCAACACCAAATGTCAGCCTGCAGGGAAAAACAATCCTGTTGGTACTTCGGTATTATCTTAAAATTATAATTGTGTTCATGGTGAGAATAGGCATTCATATCACAAAGCTTTTGTTGTTTTAAAAGGGATTATGAGCAAATTCAGCTTCTCATGCATGGAAATTACAAGAAGGTATTTAGTCTCTATATATGATAATCTGAATGCATAAGAAAAGCGTTCATAAAGAAAAAACTTTATAAATAGGGAAAATCTTTCTGTACAAGAAAACGTTACTTTACTGTGAGAGTAACTGAGCATTGGAACAGATTGCCCAGTGAGCTCGTCAAGTCTTCATCCCTGCAGATAGTTAAAAACTGTCTGGACATGGTCTGAGGCAACCTGTTGTAGGTGACCATGCTTGAGCAGGGAGGTTGGAAAGGTGACCTCCAGAGGTTCTTTACAACCTCAAACATTCTTTGATTCAGTGCTTCATTATAATACACAGTTAATAATCACATATAATAAAATATAATTAGATTTTTTATCAATTTATGTAGTCAACCTAATAGTTAAGGATTTTACTGATGAAACCTCAAAAGATTAAAAGAGATTTTTAGATCTTTGACAAAAGATTAAAAAAAAGTCTTCACAAAATCTTTTAAAAGAGATTTACAAAATTTTTTTAGAAAATATAAATATCATCATAGTGAACAAGATACAATATTCCTTAATCCACTGCTTTAATTGGTTGATATTAAATATATGATGAATTAAATTGGAGAGTTTTTCATTTTTTAATATCAGTTTTGATTTCAAATATCAAATTTTTAGCACAAATTTGGTTTCCAGGTTGTTCAAAACCTCTTGAAATAATTGTACTTAGGAAATCATTGATATTACCTATCTTCGTTCCGTCCCTTAGCTTCTCCCCTCAACTTCCAAAAACCTTCTACATCTTCAATAGCTAATTAAGCCTTCTCTATTGAATGATATTTATCATTTACCTGCAAAAAGAATCCATCTTTCATAACTTGAGGTGACTGACAAGTTCAATGTGTTTCAGAGGACTAGTATAGACAATTTAGCTCAGTTGGTTAGAGCATGGTGCTAATAACACAAGGTTGTGGGTTTGAACTCTGTAGATGTGCCATGCACTTAAAAGTTGGACTTGATGATCTTTATGGGTCCCTTCCAACTCAGAATATTCTGTGAATTTGTACATATCAGGTTTTATTAACTGCTTTATATATCGTTCCTCCACATCTGCAATCCGCTGTTCTCATACAAAACTATTTAGCCTACAGCTTTTAATTAATTTTCAGACCCAAGTGGTTGTTTGGTAAGTTTGTGTTGGGATGTGATTGAAATCAGCATCCTGATTTGTAGAGAAAAACAAACCATGCAGATAGATCACTATAAAGTCTCAGCACATTTTGCCAGGTAAGACACCTGGCTTTTTAGGGAGCTCTGAAAAATTAACTGAATATCCAATTTAGAGATTAGAAAACCTTCCAGTTAAGGAAGTGTCTTTATGACTATTTGGATTTCTGTGTGTACCTATGATGCATTCAGAAAGGGACTATGAACATACATTTTTCCTGTAACAGAATATTGAGATATATCATTATCCTCCTCTACAGATGGCATCATGTGTGTTCCTGGTTTCAATAGATTTTTGTGGTGCTTTTTAAGTTATTTACAATAAATTAAACATGAGGACAGATACCTGAACAATTACATGATGATATCTCATGCTGTTTTAAATACAGTAGAATATATAGCTGAATTATTTGTTATAGCACAGTTGTACAGAACTCATATTCTTCTTCAGTGGTGGAAATAACTAGAAAAATTGGTATTATTGATAGAAATATTCAGTGTTGCAGTGTGTGATAGCCTGCATCCAGTTTTTCTCTTAGAAGATAACTGTGCTGCCTTTAAGACACCAGCATTTTTATTGGTAGTTGAAAGCACTATTTTTCAGTCTTCAACATTACTTTTTTTTTTTTCTGGTTAAAACTGTGCAGAAAATTACAATAGAATATGCTTTAAGTGTCCTAATTTCTGATTATGGACTGCACTGTTTCCCTGGCTAATGTCAGAGCAGTCTGGTGCTACGTGAAATATACATGTTTTGACACTAACCAAAAATTGGATCTAGTTCTGTGGATATTGCTGATTTCCCAACTTTGCTCTTCATATCCTTTAATTATGCAGCCATTTCTTAATGTGTAGAAATGTATTTTTTTTTGTGATTAACTTGATCTGTAGGAATCACAGACTATTCTTCCTCAGACTTTTTAATTTATCATATGCTGCATTAATGAAAAGGTTTTCTAATTTTATTATACATTAGTTGGAACTGCTCTAGCATTACAGTGGAATTTTTAATACCTGGTACCTAAGAGGAGCTGCTGACTTGCAAATATTAGGTTTATTTTTCTGTTATTTTCTAAGAGAAATCTGCAATAGTTGACAAAATATAGGTCTGAGAACTTGAAGCAGTTCATGCCTAAATTATAATTATGACCCAAACTATAATTATAAGAATGTTCATTATCATGGTCATTATAATGGCAATGGAGATCAGATGTTTGACTGCATTGCTTATATATGAAATATTCAAAACCAGGAAGAGATGAGTTGTCTTGAACCAGAAGTGAGAAAGAATATTACAAAGCACTCCTGAAAGTTTTATTTTCACTCCCCTTTCCTTTGTAACTGCCATGGCTTACGCTTACATGGTTATGCTGGAAAGTATTAGGCTGTGTCTGAACAGCATGCGAATTTCTTGTTAAGCCAGGTAACCATTCATTCTTCATTTGTCAAAACACTGGAAAAGTTTGTAAGGTACTTTCCATTTGGGAGTCTTCTTGCATTGCTGCTGAAGTATCGTAAGCAATTTGTTAATACCTAGGTTCCCACCTGATATCATTAGGAAGTATTTCTAGCATTCTAATGAATTTTCTTCTTGTCATTTGCATGCCTCTGACACCAATGTTTTCAGTGAAAAAGTGAATGCTCTGAGATTTCCAGGTATAAACAGGCAGGCGGCAGCCAGCGGAAAGCCAACTGTTGGCTGCTGATTCTCTGTCAGAGTCTAAGATATATGGAATATAGCCTGTACATCCATATGTATACTCCAGAGCATGCCAACTCTGCGTATCTAACGCACACACACAACCCTCCTTGGCAAGTGAGGTGATTCACATGGTTTAGCAGGGAATAATACTGGCAGTAGTGGCTGGTTGCTAATGATCCTGTCATGGGTGGGGAGCTGTTAAGTTTTAGTCTCTCAAGAGACAGTCAGTAAAGGCGCTAAATTAGTTATTACCCCCTGGACTTTGGCCCAATTCTGAATTTATGGAGTTAGGACCATTACACTCATAATAGTCAGGGCTGTAGTACCTCACTGAGAGCAAATTCTGCCTTGGCAGCATGGGTAAGGGTAGGACCAGGGGAACCTGAGAACAGGGGGAGAATCGAGGGAATTCAGACTTTGGACTGGGCTCAGCCCTCAGCCTTAGCCTGGGTCTGTGCCCTGGCCTGTACAGGACCCTCCATCTGGGAAGAGGTTTTATTGTCCATCTGAGCATGCAGTGTACAGAGGGTGCTGCAAAGGGGATGTGCTTTGATTTTACCAGCTTTCATGGACAACTGTTTTTGCCATGTTGGTTCAAGCTGTTTCCAGTCTTTTCCTGATTTTGTCTTGTGTGACCAAAGGGCTAATAGGAACTGAGTCAGATGTGCAGCCATCATTCTTGTCTGTGGTATTTCTTCAGACTAAAATATTTCTTCTAACTTCCTGTGAAAAACCTGCCTCTCTCTCTTTTTCCTTTCTCCTTCCCTTCTTACTGTTGCTGTTCGCTGCTTAATTCAGCAGTTCAACCCCAATTCTCATTAATTTACGCCTCGGGATTAGTCAGTTAAGAGGGGTTTAGGTTACATTAGAATTAGGTACAATTTAGAGGTGTTTAAGCAATAAGGACTTTGTCTGAGTGAAACAAAGCAAGGGAAAAACATAAATATTTCTCCCAGTTTATTGAAGATAAATTTGAATGTATAAGCACAGAAAACATGTTTTGCTTTTAGTTTTTTTCCCAAAAGTTATAAAATATTCTCCTAACTAACAGCACAGTGAAACTCCTGTAAAATGTAGACAGGCTGTGTTCAATGATTTTATTCTCATTTAGGGTTTCATGGCCAAGAAAGAAATGGACAGAAAGTAGTACTTCAGGATTCAAAAATAGCCTGAGCTTTCCTTGTGTGGTCTGGTCTCCAAACAACCTGAGTTTTTATAGTTTACAGTGTCTATCTGGAAAATCTGTTTGCTTGCAGGATTTGAGAAGTCATAAAATTTGATCATTTAATATCCTCTCCTAGAGGGAGAGACTGCATTCTAATTTACTTTTTCCTGTGGGCAATAGCATTCAAAAGGCATCGGTAATTTTTTTTTTTAAGTCTCATTACAATCATTGTACATTAATAAGCTAATATCAATTAAACATGTTATTTTTGCTCTCTCTCTCTGCACGCTCAGAGCAATTTCTAAAAAGTCTTAGAAAAGCTGCTTCTATAATCTCCCTGTAAAATTTCTTCTATAGTCCTTCTTCCAGCTAGTCAGTCATTAGGAGATGGAGTGTCAAAATCTGGAATTAAGGTAACTATGAAGTCCTCCTTTCAAGCTGCCTACTAATACTCATTAGCAACACCTGTCTGTAAAGTTTTAGTCAGATCAATGGGGCTAGTGAGGGAACAAAGGTGCGTCTTAACTATCACACTGAACCTCTTGCTGGATCTATTCCCATTGCTGAACATCATCACTGTGGAAGAGATGAATCTCACTCAAATATTTTAAGGAATTATGAGATCACATGTATTATCTACCGTTTGATTAACATTGCTTTTTTTAATCTCATATGGCAGGGTGGCAACAAAGAATAAAATACAAAGTAGTGGTATATGAGGTAGTGTGATTATCTTCTTCAGTACTCAGCTTGGCCTTCTTGCATTGCTTTCTAGGCAAATGATTTCCAGTTAGCCTCTGAATAGATAAGACAATGGTTTTTTACTTTTCTGGTGTTTGGGAATCAATGCAAATACAATCTACGTCAGCTATTATTTCAGTTTCTTGATTAGCATTAAGTTTTTCATATTCTATTGTGATGGCAAATCGTCACCACAAATTGCAATCACAGTAGTAACAAAGCAAAGCCCGATGAGATTTGTTTGATATATTACATGGGATGATTTGCTTCTGTTCAAATTTGTGCTGTTTGGGTTTCTAAGGTTATGAAAGAGGCCAGGCACTTGAAGTTTGTGTTTATGAGATACAGCTCTTTTCCATACCTTCCTTGCTGTCTTTTATTCTTCAGGTCCTTAAGACTTCTCTGTATATAATTCCATCTTTTTTTTTCCCTCTCAGTCAATTGCTTTATTTTTCCATTCTTTTCTATCGTTTCTTTTTCTCAGCCATTTTCCCTATGGATTAAATACCTATTTGCATTACCTAGAAGATGTAGACTTTATTATCTTCACTAACCTTTATTATCTTGGTTTATTAAAATGAAAGTTATATCCTGTAGCATAGACAATGTTTATAATATAAAAATAATATGCAAAAATCAATATAAAATATTATTAAATAATAAACATGATGTATAACAGTTTTATTGGTGTGCAGACAAACTAGGCTGTACCCTAGATTCTTTTTTTTTTTTAATAAATAAATCCACTTAGCTTATGGTTTATTTTTCATCTTTCTGATTCTAATTAGATATTTAAATTCACTTTTAAAATGAAAATAATGATTTACTTTAAACATTTGGGTTTGTGGCCAGGTTTTGGCTGGGGAGGCTACAGAGATGGCTTCTGTGAGAAGCTGCCAGAAGCTTCCCCCAAGTCCAGCAGAGCCAATGCCAGCTGGCTCCAGGATGGACCCCACTGCTGGCCAAGGCCAACCCAATCAGGAATGACAGTATTTAAGAATAACATATTTAAGAAATTAATAGTTACTGTGCAGATGTAATTGCAGACAGAAAAAAGCAGAGTGAGAACATGTGAGAGGAACAACTCTGCAGACACCAAGGTCAGTTGAAAAGGAAGGGGAGGAGGTGTTCCAGGCACTGGAGCTGAGATCCTCTGCCGTCTGTGGTGAAGAGCAGGGTGAAGCCACGTAGCCCCTGTGCCACTGCAGCCCATGGAGGACCACTGGGATGCAGAGATCCACCTGCATCCCACTGGAGAAGGTGGGTGCCCAAAAGAGGGCTGTGAACCCATGGGAAACCTGTGCTGGAGTAGGGTGCTGGCAGGAATCTGCAGACCTGTGGACAGAGGAGCCCATGCTGGAGCAGATTTCCTGGTAGGACTTGTGATCCCATGGGGGACCCTCACTGGAGCAGGCTGTGCTTGATGGACTGCACCTGATGAAAAATGACCCACATTGCAGCAGTTTGTGGAGAGCTGTTGCCTGTGGGACGGACTCATGTTGGAGAAGTTCTTGGAGGACTGTCTCCCATGGGAGGGACCCCATGCTGCTCCCTGAGCTGCAGCAGGAACAATCTGTGATGAACTGACAGTAACCACCATTCCCCATCTCCCTGTGCCTCTTGAGGGGGGAAGGAGGTAGAGCTTGAGAAGGAGAGAAGGGTGGGGAGAACACGTTTTTAATATTTAATGTACTTCTCTATTGGATTCCAAGATATGATATCTGCAGAGAGATATTTGAGTAGTCTCTGCAGAAAGCCATGGGCTACAGAAGCTGGGAAAACGCCTCTTTGCCAACCTCATCTCTGTGGACTCTTCCTGCCTTCTTCAGCAGGATGTAAAGAGACTTCTTACATGATGTTATCACATGCCCTGCCCGAGCCAGAGAGCCACATCCCGATCTCATCAGACCTATGCAGAAGAACCATTGTACCTTATCTCTCCCTTTGAGTTACCTGTTACCCCCCTGTAAAATCCCCAAGATAAAATGGGTTTTTCCCATGAGGTAATTTCTAAGACCCCAAGATGTGTTAACCTGGGTTTTTCCCTTATATCATCCTTGTGACCCCCCCCAATTTTAATAACACGAATATGCAAACCCTTGTGAGTCCAGTAAACCATTTCAGTTTTCTGCCTCCCCTGGGATCGTCTTAGTTCCATTGACCTCTGCACTTCTCATTATCCTGCTCTGATTTTGTTATTTGTAAATTTTATTAATATCCCCAAGCTGAGTCTGTTTTGCCCATGATGGTATTTGGTGAGTGATGTCTCCCCATCCTTATCTCAGCTCATGAACCTTGCCTTATATATTCTCTCCCCTCTCCACTTGTGGAGGGGAGTGTTAGAGCAGCTTTGGTGGGTGCCTGGCATCCAGCCAGGGTCAACCCACTACTGTTTTAAACATTAGTATACCGTGCATCTATACAGTAATGTATTCCCAACTAAGGAAATGCAACATTTGTATACAGCAATAATGTTTTGTAAGACAACTGTTTGTTATGTTGGGCTTTAGTATAAAATCAAAGCATAATATTTGTGCACTATTAGACTCCTTCTAAATTGGCCCCAGTTAGATTGGCTAAATATTAGGTCTTACATCCATATCTCTTTTCAATATCTATATTTTGAAACACCCTTAATACTTTGTGTGGTAGAAAAACAAGTTCAGAAGAAATTATCTTTTTAGCATTAGGAAAATATCTCACTCATTTTAACTCTTTCTTCTTCATTGCTTACTTTGTTCTATTGTGTTTTCAGTAGTTGTGATAATTTTACTAAGAGTGTAATGTGCAGTGGGAGCACAAATCTGGTGTTTTTTAGATAAAACCATATTTGATGACATTATACTATACCTTTTTTCTTTGCTTTTACAATATCCACTCTTCCGATTTTGTATTACCAAGACGTCAAGTTAAACAATTCATCTATACTTTGTGTGAACCATGCATTTTTTTCTTTTTCAGTATCAAGTATTTGCTAGCACAATATTTAAACTATTTCTTTGGCATTTATTTTCCTGATAAGTTTAAATTTTTTCATTTGAAAGCTTTGCAAGGAACCATGGTAAAAAACATTGATCTGTGTTTGTGTATATATTAGGTTTAGGTATATTTGGTTTATCTTTCTTCAGCAACCTTTTCTTTTGAGAGTTTTGTAACTGGAAAATTCTAACTTTATCTCCATTGTTTATAAAGCAAAATATCAGTGAGAAAGTCTCATAGACTTCTGTCCTCTTACCTTGTGGACTTACTGAAGTATTCTATACTTACCTTAAAATGTCTCCAGTTCTGGGTAGGGTGACTGCTAGATTACAGTAGTTGTCATGACATCTTATTTTTACGCTTCCTCTTTTATATTTGTCGATGGGATCATATAGATAGTTCAGCTCAGGGCATTGTATTTGTTTCTGATAACTTATTCCATGGTAAATCATACCGGACAAGAACATACATCCATCATTATGCTCAAATCCCTTCAACCAAGAGCTAAGGGAGTGGGATGTCTTTCAGCTTGATTTATTTTCCATATGAAAAAACCCCAAACAGCAGCATCAGAAACAACAACAAAAAAACCCCCCAGCCACCTTTCAAATAATGGGGCTAAACATTAAGATGTCCATTGAAAACATTAAAGGTTTTGGTAGCTATACTTAGGCCTACACAAAGAAAATGGAGAGTTTAATGACAGCCTAATTAAAAGATGTCTTAATTATACCTTTTTAAAAATTATTATGCATTGATACAACTATATTTAAATGCTTTTAAGAATATGAAAAATTAATGCCTGAAACATAAAAGTCAAGAGAAATATTTCCCAAACTTTACTAATACAAAAATATAGCTTTGACCTCATTAGAAATGCTCAGAGAAAGGTTTGGGCCAGAAGGTATCTTAAAGATCATCTAGTTCCTACCCTCCTGTAGGGATGTGTACAGGGACACTTTTCACTAGATCAGGTTGCTCAAAGACTCATCAAACCTGGCCTTGAACAATTCCAGGGATGGAGCATCCACAACTTTCTGGGCAACCTGTTCCAGTGCCTCACCACCCTCATAGTGAAGAATTTCTTCCTAACGTCTAAACTAAACCTACTCTCTTTCCATTTGAAGCCACTCCTCCTTGTCCTGGGACACTATATGTCCTTGTGAAAAGTTCCTCTGGCTTTATTACAGGCCTTTAAGTATTGAAGGCCACTGTAAGGCCTCCTCAGAGCTTTGTCTTCTCAAAGCTGAAGAACTCCAAATCTCTCAGCTTGTCTTCGTAGGAGAGGTGCTTCAGTCATCTGAGAATCTTTGTGACCCTCTCTTGAACTCCCCTGAGCAGGTCCATGTACTTCTTATGCTGGGGATTCCAGAGCTAAACACATTACTCCAGGTGGGGTCTCATGAAATTCAAGAGATGAGTAAGAGATTTTTGTTTCGCTTGACATACCTTTTTAGTTTTTTGTTATTTTGAAGTTTTCATTTAAGGTACTTTGTTAACTGCAAAACTGCATTTATACTATTCATATAAAAGAACACATAATGTATAAACAGTATGTTTGTACAAATGAAGTATAATAACAAAAAATATTTCTTCAATATTGCATAATGTTAATAGCATCTGCTTAATGTTCATTGTTAATTCTATCATATAACCTTATGCAATTGAATTCCCTGGCTCAATGAATGTAACAAAATACTTATTTGAAGTAAGAAAATCTAACAAGCTTATACTATACCACTTCTTCCAATGAAAACAAACCAAAGAAAAATTATTAGTCATTTGTTTAATTTATTGCTTACAACTCTGGCTATGTAACCTGAAATAAACAGCCTATAATTCAAGTGTATTTTCTAGGGAGAAATTTTCTTGAGGCATCAGCACAATTTTCAATTCGCTAGTGTTTCATGAAAATGCCATTACTTTCTATTACTCTTACCTGAGGATTATTTGCATACATCAGTGCAAGTAATAAAACATTAATATTACATTATCTTAACAGAATTTATTCAACTTGTTGGTATATCTAACACTATTTGGTGTTACATCATTTGATGTAATGATTCTGAAATTATTAGTAACTACTGTAAGCTGATCCTAAAAGTTGTGAAAGACTATTATTCCCTTTGCAGCTGATATTTTTTTTGGGTTTTTTTTAAAGGTCTGAGAAACCATTACATTGACCAGTCTGACTTTCCATATAAAGGTTATACATTTATTTTTTATACCTTCATTCCTCCCCTAAGTGGGGCATGAGTAAAGCATTCCTTTCAAAGACATTACTATATCTTCAAATATTTTCTATACCTTAATATTTTGTAATAATTTATTTTGGTGGTTTATTATTAGCAATTAGCAAAGAACAGAGTTTATCATTTCTTGTTTTTCCAGTGTCAGCTTCCTGATATATACTCCACAATTAGATGGAATACAAAAAATACAATGCAAGTCATTGTTTTGGTACAAGGAAATATTTACAAGACATAATTTGTAATTCATGATTCATAACAAACCCTATTTTATTTGTGCCTACTAGTATCAGTCTAAGGTATGGAAGAAAGATAGATGTCTTCATATATATATATGAAGAAGGAACTAAAATTGAAAAATACATTATTATCCATTAGATTAGAACTTCAGATATTTACTGAATTGTTATTTCAGCTCTCTGCACAGTTTTTTTTAAAACTACTTCTTTTCAACATGAATACTGAGAGAATATAACTAAAAGCTTTACAGTACATTACCTAGTTCACAGCAGGGAAACTGTAACCAATTGTAAGTATATCCGTAGTGTATAGAGCTGTACTTCATAATTCATTTTGAAAAATCAGTTGAAATACAACTATCAAATACCAAATTAATCTTGAAATTTCAAAGATTCGGCAGAAAAAATATGATCTTAATTTTAGTTTCTAGTTTCCTAAATGTCACACAGTGGGTAATATTATATAAGCTTTCATCAAATCTCTGGTTTATATGAATGTATTCCTCCAATATGGAGTTTAGCGCTTTACAAAAGGGCAGGTGCAATCAATTAATATTCATATAATGAACTTCTATTTTGCTCTGCATCTTTCCTTATCTTCATCTTTATAAAATGAATGGTAGAAACAAACTATTATTCCTAGAGATGTCTCAATATATTGGTTTTAATCAATACTGGTAGACAGATTACAATTTTACCCATAATTACGTCTTAATGCAGACTAAATATTACTTGCATTCCTGGATTGTAAGAAGGTAATTGATATTTATACTTTCATTCCTATATTCTCTAACCGTCATTCTTCCACAGATTTTCTTCTATCTGGACAAAAATTTGCAATGAGGAAAAGTAAGATTTGAATGAGCTTCAGACAGACTGAATAATAAAATGCAAAGCACATTGTGTGGGTTTTGGAAAATTACACTTTAAAACCATCTCTGAAATTTAAAAAGAAAAACGAATAAGGGTTTTAGGCAGATTACTTCCATTAATGTCAGTGGGAATTGTGCAGCTAAGATCCATCTGTACTGGGAGGGTTCTTTTTCTCGAAAAAAAAAATAGCACTATATTGTTAGGAAATATACCACTTTTCAGTAATTGTGAGGGTACTTGGAGTTTTAGGAGCTCACATAAGGGGGAAGATAATAGAATACCCATTAAATACTATCTCTTAGAATCTCCAGTGATAATTCAGTATGCTAAAACATTGCCTCTTGGAGCTCTCTTTCCCCCTTCTTTGCCTACTCAAATGTGGAGTGTTCTCAGATAATTTCAAAATGAATATATGTGCTGAATAGGAGTACCTTATGAGCTATATGAAATAAGTATATTCATCTACAGTACCTCATCAACTGCCCTGTGTTATTGCATGTCTTACTTGGTAGGCAGGAAGAAAGTACACCTTTTGCAGTCTATGTATGGGAAAGTAATTCTACACTAAATGTATGAGCATTTAAAGTTTAATGCAAACTATGCACAAATAGTGGTAATTACTTCTGTAAAGTCATTATTTACGTAGCACTCATAGCTCCTCCAATTTAGCTAAGAAGAGCTGTAACCTGGATTTGACTACATAAATTGGCTTATACGCTTCAGTATATGAACTGTTTTGGTCATAGTGGTACATGTTTTAATGCAAAATATACACTTCTTCCACCGCTCAAGCCATGCACTAAACATTTTAATGATTAAAGTGTTATAAAACCAGCAACACCTCACAGCAGTATAAAATTGGTAGAACTTTTCTGTCATGTGCTATGAAACTGCTTATAAATGTATTTGGTCTGTTATCAACGAACAAATACGAAGACATCATATTAAAGAAGCTATAGTTACACTGTATTTCCATAAGAGTGAGCTGCCTAAAGAAATTTACCCAGAATAAGCTTCAGTTCTATTGATTTTTTTTTTCCTATTCAACTCAGGCCATTTTTTCTAGGACAGTTGTCCTAATGAAGTCCTAATGTTACCATAATGGGTAACAGCCAATGGAAGAATTCATCCTTAAAGTCAGCATGAAGATTTTATTAGTTTTTTTTTTTTTTCCATTGTGGAAAAATGGCAAAATTTGGGAAACAGGCCTTTCTCTACTTTAATAAAATTAAGGAAAGACTGTATTTAGCCTTTCACTACTGTTTTATCGAGCCTGTAGAATTGTTACAGTTCCTCTTGGACAAGGTCTTACATTGGAAAAAATAATAATAATAAAAAAAAATAGAAAACTTTACAGTCCTATTTAAAGAATTTATTTAGTGAAATCAGAATTCTTGAATTTAAAGATAAGATAAAACACCAAAGTACTTCTCAGCTTCTTTTCAACTACAATAGTTATTAGGCCTGACCCTAGGGTGGTTATTTCTCTTGGGAGCTACCTGCAGCATGCTTCACACAGGTCTTTTTACACTAGGCAACAATTTTAGGAAATGTGTCCATATGAATCATGAACAATCCTACCAGAAGGAATTGCTGCTTTGAAAACGCATTAATGTGTCTCTCTCTGCCTATTTTGAAAAGGAAGTGTTATTTTGTAGAACACAACACATGGCGTATACATTTGGTGTAAACAATGTTAATGTGTCGTTAGCAGGAAGCTACTTGGATTCAGTAGGTACTAAAGAACACTGGGATTTAGACTGTAGCTTTAGCTCAGAACAATTGTTTCACCTTGTGGACAAAGGTTTTGTCTGCTCTGCTTTACATGGTCCAAGGCTGCCTTTAAGACTAATACGTGCCCTTGCACAATCTAGGTTATTTGCTTTTATGTCAGACAGGCCTGACTAAAAAAACCTGCGGGTTACCCTTAGTGTAGAACTTTTTCTGTCCACTTTCCATACATAGAAAGCACACACTGTTTTGAAGCCTGGTCTAGAGGGAGTTTTCCTTCAAAGTATGTGGGCATAGACAAGATTATTTTTAAATTTTTTGTATCTTTGTTTCTTCTCTGCTTCCACTTTGCTTTTAAGGACTTGTAATCTGCTGCATGCAAAGAGGAACAACTGCTTCATATGCACCATCCTGGATCTGCTATTATTGTTCTTTGTGTTCCTCAAGGATCTAAATCAGCAAAACAAGAATCAAATCAGCACATTTTTTAGCTACCCCCTGCCCCCAGGGGTTGGGCTTTTTTTGGTTTGGTTTTGGTTTTAGTGATGCAAATCTCATAAATCTAGGCTTCCCAAATACTGTTGGGTTCTTTTCACATGGGTTCATGAATTCAAGACTTCATCACATTTTCTCCAGAGGCCTGTAAGGCTAATTCTAAGACTATAATATCTAGTAATGTCTACTCCAGGGAAAGTCATTAATTCTGAAAACTTCAACAGCTTTATATATTTTCTTATGTTTGACTAGCAACCTAACTCTACATCTTGTTTCCCTCACACAGTCTTATATTCATATGATGCCTTAATCAATACAAGACCAACCTGTAGCATATTATTTTCTCAGAATTTGTTGCTGTAAATGGTGGCAATCTCTAAGAAGACTGGTCTGTGTATGCAAAATACCAGTTCAAGAATCCTACCACAAACATTAAACTAAAAAGCTCTCTGCAGTAAATAGTGTTCTGACAAGAGCAACAGAAAAATGGTTCACTTTTTGCACATTCTTTTTTCCCTACCGTAGTAAGCAAGGCCTTGCCTACTGCTGCTTAACAGAATATCTTTACAAATGTAAATGTCATCGCTTCTACTTTGCATACAATTTTAGTTTAAATTGCAGTTGTATTGCAGTTGCTAAGAATCTGATGAAGTCTGATTCTGCGAAATTTCTTTGAAGACAAATGTTCAGTCTAATGGCATTGATCAAGTTGGTTCTGGGAACAGTTTACCAGACTGCCTTGTGCCGTATGTGCACTTGTACTCTGTGGCTGTGACCATGCTGCTATTTCACCCATGAATAAAAAGTTTCCCTACAAGTGCAATTCAGACTTCTTGTAATTAAAGTTGTGTTAATATAAGCGAATATATTATTCTTCAACTACTATAGCTTCTGTATGGTTTAACATGATAGAAATAACTATCTTGATATCTCTCTCAATTAAATATTTTCTTTAATAGCAATTTATTTAATTTTCTCATTATTATTATTTTTAGTTACTAGAGAGTAACAAAGCACCCCTACTGCAGAATTTGCATTAAAGGTAATGAACTGAAAACTAATTTTCTGCATTTTCACTGCATTTTATGATATGACTAATGATAATTTTTCATTATAAACTTTAAGCAAATAACTTTGCACCCTTTTTTTCAACAGAGCTCCTGTAATTAGTGATTTATGTTTATTAAATTATTTAAATTTTTGTCACATATCAAGGACAATCTACCATATGTTTTACAATAATTAGTACTTTGTTTATTTCAAGAATTCCATTAGTTCAGCATCTACTTTTTAAACAGAACCAGTATGGAAAAGGAGACTTTCCCTGAGTTTTGTGAAGAATAAATAAGGTTCTTCTTTAGAAGTAGCCCACTCTGGCAGACACATACCCAAATCCTCAGCAGATGATTCAGATAGAGAGACAAGTGAGTTTTAGATACAATACAATTATGTAGTTTGTATTTAAAAAACACAGAATTAAGTGGAAGTGAATATACTTCTATGTGCAACATCCATTGGTTTATAAATACTATCTTTTCTTTCAAAATGAGAAAAATAAATATAATGCACATGATACATATTTAAAATGGGCCTAAGAAATGAGCTTTACTGTTTCTAGCATGGCTAGAGTATTTTGTTAGTCCTTTAATGACGTCTACATATCATCTCTGGTCTTTCTTATAAGTAGCTTTGTACTTTCTTGGGAATCACTGTACATTAAGAGTCCCCTTGGCCATCATTCTCTACATCTCTTATTGCTGATATGAAGTCCTAAATAAGACTTGATACTATACCAACCTTATTTAGTAAACACATAATTTCTGAACAATGATGATGTCCAAATGCTAGGATGTTCTAATAGTACTTGTGTATTCAGACAAAAAAAAGAAAATAGGATCAGAAAAGGAGCATTTATACCTCAGAAAAGCATTTGTGAATATATAAATCAATTTCTATGCAGAGCCTTGTTTGATATATATTCCAAATAATTTATAACTTATGATTTGTAACAATAGCAATTTGTGTGGTCAACCACCCATGATCTTTTCTTAGTTCACAGACACAACAGAAAATTCAGAAAATTTGACATTTTCTGCCTTTTCATCCACTGTGCTTTGATAAATTTACTTTAAATTTAGTCTGTTGGACATATAAGAAAGCTTCTTTAGAGTTCTCATTTGTTCTGCATAGATACATTTCATCAGGCTGATACGATATAGTGCAACATAAAACCATGCAATGCCATACAACTTGTCTGATTAATTTGGTTGGAGACTTAAATTCAAAACTATTTTGCTATATTGAAGCTGATAAAACTATCCTGGGTTGCAAGATGATTTGTTCTATTTACACATGATTTCTAGCAATAGGTAACAATATAGTATTGTATTTCATGTAATCATTTCAATTTTATTTAGATAGTAAATATGTATATATAATTTCTTTGATTGTTAACACATTAGGTGAAAATATTTTGTTTATATATCGTAGTGCAATACAGGAGAAAAATTACAGAAATATGTGTAAAAGTGGGTCTATAAAGGCCTCCACACCAGTTTTTTATACAGAATTAGTATGTTTTACTTCATACAGTGATGTTTGTATATTTACATACTTTCTAGTTGTATATGGGTAGATTTTTTTTATTTTCAGCATGCTAGTGTCAAAACCCTAGCATGCTGAACAAATGTAGGTGGAAATAAATGTCATGATAAACAATTTTTTGTTTACCATTCTGACATTCCAGGACTCTGAGAGGTTTGTTTATTTTTTTGTGTGTTTCCCATCAGGATGAGCAATTCCTATTTCCCTGAGAATTTGAACTTAATTTTCCTAAGTTATAGCTGCTTATAACATTTACTCACTACCATAATTCATTATTTCTTAGTAGTTTTCTACAGAAATTAATTCACATACTTTATCTTTCAATAACGAGGAAGAATTTTTATTTAATGTACTTTCATTACAAATTTTTCTGCAATTTTTAACTCTTGAGTTTTCTATTGAGAAGTCTAATACAGCAGGGTTTCTCTAGGCAGAAACTTAATTTCTGAGTTGAGAGATGCTACACCCAGTCTAATCACAGGTTAATTTTGAAATAACTTGGGGCTTATGAATGTTTTTTTTCCATCTGGATGCTGCTACCAAGCATGTTGCTGTCCCAAGAAATATCACACGAAGGCTGAAGTGTGATATGCTAACAGAGTTTTTTCTTAGTAGTTTTAATGGCAGCTCAAAATTAAAATTTGAGTCTTTTGAGAAAACTAAGCGACGAAAACTTAAGCAAAAATCTTCAGCTGAAATTTAAGAAAATAAAGATATTAGAAAAAATAAGGTCTGAAAAGATATTTTCAGCTAATGCCTCCTTTCCTTGAAATCTTCACACATTCCATTAAAAAAAACCAAACACTTTTTTTTAATTTTAAAATTTCATCTGAGTGATTTTCTTTCTTCTCTAAGCTTTGCCAAGCTTGCTGTACTCTGTTCTCCCTAAAAATTAATTCTCATCTTTTTTAGTGTTTCTCTTCTCCTTTGATATTAATATTTGATTTTTAATATTGCTTTCCTACAAGGTTCTCTGATCTAGTAATCAGTTCTTGAATTAAGTCTTCAGGATCTATTTATTGTAGAATTAGCAGTAGACATTATAGGCTTTACAGCTTTGTTAGAAAAAAATTCCATTCCTCTGATTTCAAAATAAAGGGACAAACTAGTGAGTTTTGTGGAACTCAGCAGTGTCCGTGGAGCATATAAATTGCAATATCTGAATGCTAACATAACTTGGCTACATTTTGACTCTAAATCCTGGTGGTTGGCTGGTTGGTATTTTACTCAGTACAAACTGCTTATTATGAATGAGATTCCTCTGCATTTACACTGGCCTATTAAAGTTTGTTTCACTTCCTGACCTTGAGAAATTTGAAAACATACTTTCCAGATAGATACAGGTTTTGGCATACTTATTTGTTTAAAAAAGATAAGAAAAGATTAATTGACTTAGATTTGTAAGACTGAGTTTCAGGGAACAATATAGATATTGCATCACTACCCATATTATTTCACAAAATGTGAAAAGTTGAAAAAATACATTTCAGTTGTATATTAGATGGCCCCATTACTTAAGTTAATGGTACCTAAACATTTCTATGTCCCTGTAAATTAGAAAATACTTTTACATTATTGATTACATCTTTATTCTTCAGATCAATTTCAAATTTTCTTGGTAGAGTTTAAACAGCTATGTGACTGCACAGAATTAGTTTGTGATATTTTTCTGTGTTACTCAGACAAAGATAGGTCATATTCTGATATTATTTAAACAGTAACTGAGCAAAACCCCATCAAAAGATATACTATTAAAAGACATGTATTGGTATAGAAGTATTATCTCCTTTCTGTAGATTTATATGTCTGGATGCATTTAAGACTAAATGAACCTGTTATGAGCACAGGAATAACAAATTCTTGGTGTATATAGATAAAATAAACCACTACAATTAGTAACGAAAGGTAATCAGTACACTCTGTTATCAATAGGTTATAGCATGTTAAAAGTAACTCTTAGAAATTGCAACAAAAGAAAAAAAGTTATTTAGTTTCCTCTTTTTGTTAAAATTATAAAAGAAAAATCTATCTTATAATACAAAGTAAATCTAGAAGGGTTTTGCATTTAGCCTATTCCTAATGCTATTTTTACTGGCATAAACTTGTAAAGCAGCAAATATTTGAAAAATTGCAGTACCCAAAACAAAGAGCACAATTTTGAGCAAATGTTGTGTAAAATCAAGATCTGAAATTTTGAGGACAGATTATTGCCTTGAGTAAATTCTCATTCTTCAAAATTACATCATTTTACAGGGACTTGTGCAGTTGAACTATGAGCATCTCCCAGGATAAAGTGACAGAGACTGAGTGCCCTCTTTTTGGATAATGTGTTCCAGCACTTAATCAAAGTCATTGTGAAAAAGAAAATGTGAAAAACAGTAGAGGAGTTTAAAAACAGTGTGCTGATTTTACCTTGGAGTAGGAAGGAGGATGAAGTAGATTGTCATATTTGGATCTGTATGTCTATGATTTTATGATTTTTGTGATAACTGATTCTGCAAATAATATATTTTTCTACTTTTAATTGCAGCAGGAAAGGAATCAGGAAAGCTCAAGAAATAAAGGTAAGTGACAATTATTTAAAAAATGTGCACATTCTTATAATTATCACAAATCTAACATTCATTACTGGTAAGAAATATCCAGATGGTTTGTTTGCTGAGTATTTTGGTATTTGAAATGAAAAAAAAATATATCCAGGAAAGAGGTTGAAATGTAGACAGTATCTGTATTAGCTACTGTTTTTGGAACTCTGAGATGAACAAGGCTGACTGTTGTAGTCTGGATGGGATAGGCTGCACACTTAATTTCTCACAAAGTTTGTCCCTGACTATGGATGCTTATTATACTTCAATAAAACATCAGTGCCATCAATTTATTGCCTTCCTTTCCATTCAGTAAATCTGTAACTGGATGTGATTCCAGTTTATGCATAAATTAATAATTTCCTTAATAGATTGCCTTGCAACATGACTATTGTGGGTGTTTTTTGCCTACAAAATATTTTCACTGTACCTTACTTAGTGCCAGTGACTAAGCACTATGTGAAATAGAATATCTGGGTTAAAGAAACAGCCTTGTATCAAGAAAATTAGGACTTCATGCTTCTTTTTCTAATATAAAGTGTTTTAAGAGACAGAACATTGAAATCTCTCAGTTAAAAATTTGCTAAGCAACCAATGAAAGACAAAATTGCCAATAGTGGCAAAGATTGTTCTCTTGATATTTTACTTCTTCATAGAGGTAGGATATGAGATACTTTAAAAGAGAAAACAGAGGGAAGGTAGGAGAAAGAACACCAGTTCTATGTTACAAAGAGAGGAGGGAATTAAGTGACAAACTAACCTATATGTTTTGTATTGCCTTAGGAAGCAATGTGTCATCATATCACATGAGTTAGCTGTTCTTTATTCAGTTATTTATGTACTGCAGTACCCATTTATCTCAATTGGCCTGTTTTCCCCTCATGCTAAGGCTAGACACAAGCATCTAAAGACAAACTAAAGCTGATGGTTGATTGGAGTTGTGTCAGGACAATTACATTGTTCATGATGATACGATAATTTACATCATCTGAAGAACCTATAGTCCTTCACTTGAAGAGTTTGCATGGAAAAATAACTGAACCAAAAAATCCTCTTCAATTTCAGCCAGTTTGTGATTTATAATTTTCTTTTCTGAGGTAATGCAATATAAAGTTATATCATCTCTACATGTAGTGAGTGTATCCACGATATATTGTTCAAAAACCTTTCATGTCTTATGACTTAATACAAATTATAAAAAAAGACTGTGAAAACTCAGATGAGATTACAGAAATAAGATATTTGCTCTAAAATTAAGTATTCACAATTAAAAACTTTAAGCATTTATCTACAAAGAAGGATCTTGAAACGGGCCACTTTTTTGTTTTTTATTATTTACTTTCTCCCACACCCCACCCCATCCTGTTGCCAGGTGGTCATTATGGTATGTATGTGAGCAATAAGTAAAAGTAGGAATAAACTAATGACCTAGGTGGGAGTGCCTATCATATTCATTGACCGTTAGTCTAGTTAACTAATCACAGAAACAATTTTAAAAGGCTTGTAAAATATCACCCACAACTACATCCAAAGGAATGCAGTAAAGTCTGCTTGAAGGAAGATATCCATTGTCTCCAAACAGGCAGTGAAATTGGTGCACAGCTGCACAAAGTTTGTTGTGATTTTATATGTAACCTCTCGTGGAAATTTTCAACTTATTAAACATCCTGCATCATATGCATGTCTCTGCCTAAGCTGGCAATTCAACTTGGAAGATTTTGGTGGTCTGGAAGACTATTCATGCACAGAGTAGGCCTTGCAACATAAACATATATCTTCAGATATACTTTATTCTGTAATGCTTTTTTTGGATGCTTTTCTGACTGGGGTTTTTTTGGCATTCTCTTTTCATGTTCTTTAAACTAATTTTTTTTTGTTCACATACTCTTTTTCCATGTTATTGCAAAGTTTCAGAAGTATATTTTTATTTCACTTGTAACTTACAGCATGTAGGATCTTTAAACTCTTTCTGCTTAAAATACTGGTTGATATGGATGAAACAAGACTAAATTAATATTTCAGCATAAACCTTCTTGTGTTGGCAATGAATCACATGTAACATCTAAAGGTTTTGTGCTCTGCATGTGTTCTTGTGAGATAGCTAAATTATCCTCAGATTTTCAGGACAAGGTTCTAACAGTGTTCCTTACACTCTGCATATTGCTGCCACACTATCTGGTAAAAAGGCTAAATGTTTTCTGTGGTTCCTTGACTGCTCTGACACTTTCAGAACCAGTGTTGTCTTCTTAATTCAGAGGAAAATTACACCTCATCTCTGTCAAGTGAAACACTGGAGTCTCTATTGCGCCTCATAACTTCCATTTATACCAGTATTTCAGTGTCTAATTTTTATTAATAATTTCATTACATTGTATATTTATAAGAGAAGAGGATGTTGCAGCATAATTAAAGTCAAATGCTTCTTGACTTTAGTGGGATTAAGATATTAGTAACAAGGGCCATTCTGTATCTTTTACTATATTATAAACACCAGTAATTTTAACTTTATTTATTACTATAAAATAAAACTGATTACTATTCATATTTTAGTAAAGATGTCCTTATTTTTCTGTAGTGTTTGTTTTTTCTCTTGCCATTTTTCTGACCTGTTTGTTTTTCCCGTCTGTTACTTCTGCTGTCAGCCTCTAAGTCAATCACACCAGAAGAGAAGCCAATACTCAAACATACCCTATTCTGACAGTAACCCCATCTCTCTCTGATCTGTGATATTCTTTTTCTTGTTTTATTTTACAGGTAACAGATCTTTTTGTATACTGTTTGAGAAAAGTAACACTGCTTTTATGTAAAATAATATGTTAACGTTATAAAATTTTAGTGTATGCTGGCAAACTTTCTTATACTTCTGATAATTTTTTGTGCGTGAAAATGAGTATCACCAGTGCAAAATACAAATGAGATTAGTTTCATAACACTTCTGTAATATGAAAGAAATAACAAGGCAAATAATCACCTACTAAACTTCGCTGAATTTTGCTTGCTGGCTTGGAGTCACAGTTTGACCTTCCTTACCTCTCTTTTCCAGTGTTAACTCCTTCAGACAAAAAAAATCCATTTTATTGCAAACCTATAGTGAAAGATAAAATAGATATTTTTGTAATGAATTGAAAATATCAGAAATTGTATTATATTTAAGCAGTGTGAAGAATTTTCCTCACAGCCTATGCTTGACTTTGGAGACATTCATGTGCTTTTAGTAAAGAACATTATGAACTATGAACTTTAAAGTGGAAATACTTTCTGACAATATTATTCTAGAAAACTTTTATTTCTGAGGTACCAGAACGTTGACTAGTGAAACAAATCAACTATTTGCCAAACTTGAAATGTATCACTATTCCTTTGATCAGAAAAAACATTAGCACAGAGGAAACAACAAGCCACAAAATATTTCAGTTAAATGGTAGCATTTCAGATGATCAGTTCCTAAACTCAGTCACAGTTTGAATTACAGCACAATAGTTTTATTTTTTGAGAACTTAGAAGTCGATTTCAGTATAGATAAGCAGTTTGTAAGACACATTTCCAAAGAAACCCAGCAAAGTCAGAGAAAACAAATTCTGAATTTCTGCTGAGAGTAAAATGATTGTTTTGTTGATATTGAAGAATGATATGATACTGAACACAAGTTGTGTAATTTTAGCTATTTATTTTGGTAACGTAAAGAACACTTACTGAAAGATATAAAAAGTGCTCCACCAAAGATTTGGAAAAGGTGCACTTTTCACAGCATTTTCAAAATGTGCATGCAAATAATTTTAATGATAATAATTCGGAGACTTTTACTTTAGTTAAGTGCACTTTAGATACAAACTGTATAGTATGCTGGTAAAATGTTTGCTAGCTACTATTGATCTGAGCTTTAAATGCCACTAACACTCAAAACTAAACAGATTAGAGAATTTTAACAGTCATATTTTTAATTACATCTTGAGTTTCTAATTATACTTAATGTTTCTCATTTTATGCTTACCTTAGTAATCGGAATGTAAAACCATTGTTGACTCACAGATCAGTTTCAAAAACATAATTCTCTATGATTATGAACATATTGCCAGACTTTTCTGATATCATTAACAAACATCTGTTCCTTTTATAGTCTTTAGCTACGAAAACTAAAGGGGAAATCATATGGGCACCACTCGCATATCTTACTTGCTTTTTACTCCTTAAAAAGTTAGCATACCTTCATAACACTTGTAGCCCTGTCTGGGGTTCCAGATTGGTGTAATCTTTTTCTATACAGTGATAAAGGTAAGACAAGAAGGAGTAAGAAAAGCTTAAGATAGTTCAATATTGAAAGAATTTAAGGGACAAAACCATAAGACCTTAATTAAATCAATAACTTGTGAAAATGAAATTGTATTTGGTGATAGTCTCAAATGCCATTGGGTGAACAAACAGATCTATCCTTCAGTATGTCTGACTGTTATTATTTTTGATGACAGACAAAGCTATGTATGTTCTGATGTAGAATACATGACATCAACATCCTTTGTCATGTTAAACCAATTAACTGTGGCAAAAAATATACTTCATTACTTTCTGTAATGTATCCAGTGACTCCTTACGTTTGCTCAATCAAATTATTCTAAATTCATATTTCACCAGTCATGTATTAATTGCATATTGTTAGAATATGAACTGCAATCCTCCTGGACTGAACTGATTAATGTTTTGGTTTGTTACACTGTAATAACCCTTCTGTACTAGAACAGTACATTTCAGGAAAAAAATGTAGTATTTTCGAGAATATGTGTAACAGCGGGCAGGTTAGTAAATGTTTGTTCAAGAATGTTGTTTTCATTGAAATGCAGCTACTAAATATTCTGACCTACTGGGTCTTTGTTTTGAAGTTTTTTTACTTTGTCATTATGTTCCAACTTAGTGAATGAACTTTCAAGAGTTGGTATGAGGTTCGTTTGAATTAAATGTGCCAAATACTATCCCCTTTAACTGTTCCAGTCCCCTCCAGAGCCTAGTCAACTGAAACTCAAATCTCTTTTCTCACTTAAGAATTAAGTAACATAAGCCATATGAAAAACCATAAGAAATACAGTTCTGTTTTCCACCTGAACAGTTCTCATTTCCTTTTTGTTTCCATGCTCTTACAGAAGACTTACAGATATAATGTTATTAACTGAACATTGTGGGGTTTTTTTAATTTATTCTCATCTTGGAATGGCTTTAGCATGGTTAAAATTTATAAAAATGCCTTTTATTTTACCCCCGGGTTCAATCAATTCAGAGTCAGATTATGAAATGCATTGAAAAGAAACAAACCTCTTTATGTGGGAAAATATTTTTAATATAACAATTAATCTTACAATATTATATTTGAACAGGCCTGAAGCTTGTTGTGAGAAAGTAAAGTATGTGGGTCAGAATGTCAGATGTCAGTTCCAGATAATATCTTTGATAACAATGTAATTACCCAGACACAGAAAGTATACATTAAGAGCAAGGTCTGTGTTGTACTCTACAGCTTTGTGAAAGGTTATCTTATTTCTTTTCAACAAAGCATTATTTGATGACACTGAGTTCCAGTTTTGATATCTATCTGTAAACACAGTACAGTATTTGTGTAGTAATCTAGTCAGGCTTGCTACCAGTGTAATGCCATAGAGATAAACAGTGTAAATGGCACAACTATATTTGACCTGCCAGTTGTCTTGAGGCAAATGTATTTCATCTTAGTCAAGAAGGTAACTAGAAGTGCTCAAGGGGAGCACTTGGTGCAAGTATTTTACAGAATTGCAGCATTTACCTTGCAGATATTTCATAAACTCCAGATATGTATTCCATACCAGTGAAAACTTGTCTGCAGTTTTAGTATGGTGGTGTCAGGGAAAGAACAGCATCCTATAGAATTTCTTGAATGTTATGTTACAAATTATGTCCACATTTCTGCATAGGAGTTATTTCCAGCTTTATGTTGGTTGGCTCCAAAGTTTCTAAGTTCATTTTTGCTATAAGCAAGTATATATACAAAAGAATAGTAACTAAAACCCAAAAGAGTTGGAATGAGTCTGAAAAGTTTCTGTAAATTACACAAAAATTCACAGCTGTCAGTGTATATTCAAAAGATGAATTGGAATAACGAGAGCTGTCTGTAACTTTTCTTAAATTCACATGTCCATTATTTTTGCCACTGATTAGAACTATGTAAGGGGATCATACATAATCTGATGACCACTACAGAGACAAATATTTATTACATATAATCATCATATGCATATGTATTGTATATGATAATGGAGAAAATGTAAAGGCAAACATTCTACAATTGTGTTTTGTTGTATTCATAAAAAGATGAAATTCATGTGAGATGTGTTTGACTTGTTAGCAGCTTTAGGAATTATACATACAAAGAATTTCTTTCTTCTTTGGATTTTCTTTATGGCAGAGAAATGGTCATCTGACTTTATTTTTTGTTCTCATATGTATGGCCTGTGTCAAAATTCCAGGCAAGAACTCTTCTGCAAAATAGTATCTCTATACCAGAAAGAGGTATAATCGTTATTTCTGTATGTAGTAGAATAATAGAGGTAACATAAGAGATTGGTGTCCCCATCTAGTATTTTTAAAAAATTCATCCATGTCCTCCTAAAACTTAGGTTACATTCTGTTAAATTGTTAAATCTATTTCAAAGTGGATATTGTGAACATAGCTGGACAGAATATGTTCAGAAGTATTCACAAAGTTTCTCTCTGTAGTGCGCAAACTTAATTTGAACAGATACAGCAGAGAAGACATTCAACATTGGCAGGGGAGGGGAGTGCTGAATACTGACTGGAATACATATTCATTCCTAATAAGACTTATGTAGCTTTAGCGAAGTAACTCAGAAGATGAATGTTTATTTAAATGTAAAAGTAAATGTATTAGTAGTCTGAATTTTAATGCTGTGTGACCCACAAAAATTTTGAACAGCAGTACAGTTTGATTTTTTCACGTAATTTGTTTTTAAAGCTTCCATGTAAAAGTAGCTACTGTTTAGCTTGAGCATTATATTGAAAATGTTTTAGATAGTTTCTTGTATTGTTTCAGGAGTAGGCTGAGAAGAGTTAATGAATATGACTTGACTTTAGGTTAGTCTATTTTTTTATTATTAATAATGTCGAGGTTTTAAAGTTAAAAACTAATGCTAAAACATTTCTAATTTCATATATTAGGATTCTCTTTTGTGCTTAAGACAATACATATTTTCAATAATACTAGCTTTGGTTTACCTCTTTCATCTTAAAAGAGGCACACAGACCATAGAAGGCTTTATGAAGTAATTTGAATTAGCTCTTGAGCGCTGAAGACTTTCACTAAATTCAGAGAGAGAATGCAATGCAATGCAATGCAATGGGAAAGTATGTTTGGATCCTTTAATACACATATATATACATTAGTGCAATGTCTGGAGGCTATGCGTGTCATGTTTCTCACATATAGTGAATATTCATTTGATTACACTAACAATAGAAATCTGAATGTAAAACAGGTCATTCCCTGAGAAGCTTATTTGCTTTAAAAAGTTACCTACCTCTTCTGTGTACCCTACTCCTTTGCAGAACCTTCATTCTCAGAATGAAGAGAGAATTATGATTTGCATCAGCACGACAGGTACCTTAGTTAAGTTTGCCATATAATAGCCAAGTGGAGCGGGTTATTTCACAGCACTTGTCATGTAGAAGGCAATTGTTATGATCAAAAACAATCAAATGAGAATGATAGTGCAATTCATGTTTTGTGCAAAAGACTGTGGAAGCAAAATAATCTTCTTATCTTAACAACTTGAAGTTTTCCTTTTAGAATAGATTTTCAAAAAGAATAGTATATGTCAGAAACTATCCTAATGCCGTTACACGAGAAACTTACATTTTATTTGTAAATAAGCATAAAATGTAATAGCTAAAAAATCCATGTTAGTATTTTTGGGAAAGCAACTTTTGTTATTTGCTTTTATTTGTCTATAGCATAACCCTTTCTTTATCATTAGATCTGAGTATTGTCTCAATATAAACTTATATAAAATATTCTACTGTGAGAATATTTGCTCTTGTTACTGAGCAAAAAGGAGGCTAGGATATTTATGTCACTTAAAAAGAATTACATAGAGACCCTTTTAGAAAGCCACAGAGATCTTTACAAGTTCTACAATAATTTTTTTTAGATGTAAACTTAAAACCCAATATAGGCAATAGTTTAATTAGACCATTCATAAAGAAGTGCTTAAAGTTGAGGAAGGGTTGTTCTGAAAGAAAAAAGTAAAGTGCAGGAGGAATACATGACATTCAGAAGCAAAAGATTGGGTATTCCAGAAATAAATTCTATTTAATTTATATTCTTAAAAAAAAATCCCTTGTAAATAGGTGTCTTTTAAACTCAGGTACCATGCCACTGGTTTTTCTTGTATATTTGTAACACTAATAGCTATCAACATAACTTGCATATAGGTTTTTGGCGCTGTTTATAAGCTATAAACTTTTAAGAACACATGCAGAGAAAAACTGACACATTTGTGTTACATAGGTGAAATTTCTATACTCATGCTGTCTAAAACAGAATTACTTTTTGCATTAATTTTGAATTCTTGAGAATGCTATTGATTATATATTAAGAATATATTTTCTCATATCAGATATCTTTCACAAGCCACTTAAAGGACAATCAGAACTTATATAAACTTGAAAGATGAGTCTCTTGAGCATGATTTCCACCTCAACCCTCAATTCCAATAATTGCAGCACTGTATATAATTCAGATGCTAGTTGAAACAATTACAGTATTCATTTTCTACCTTAGTCTTTGAATAGCAAGGGTTGATATGTTTCATTATCATTAAGGTCATGTTCTAGTTTACTTCAAGCACACTCTTTTGCCACTTGCTTCAGACACTAGAACACAATTAACAATGTCAGATCCTGTTAATGTTTACATCATAACTGGAAGCAGATATTACAGTGAAGTGCAAATTAAAGACTGCTAAAATGCCTGCCACTAACAATTATGGTGGGGCAGTATAAAATTTCTCATTTGTTTCCAAAGGTCAGATTAATAAAGCTGCATGTCACATTATCATAAAGGGTGGATCCAGCTGTCTGTTTTGATTATGCTTAAAAGTCTAGCGTTTCTAAGGAAACTTTGTAAGGAATGAATACATCCATTTTAACTAGCAGTTTAAATGTGGGTAATTATTAGACCTTATTCTGAAGGGATACAAATCAGAGGTTGTAGTCACTCAGACGTCTTCCTGCTTTTTAATTTACAAATATAGAAATTAAATTATTTTATAAATGCCTTTCAGGTTTTAATCTTTAAATTTAAAGTAGCTCCCCAAGTACAAAAAGCTAATTCCTCAGATGAATGAGCTGCAAAACTAAACTGCATCAAATATTGAAATAGACCTATCTATATATATTCCTGCATGATAAAAATTAGAAGTAGAAGCAACTGGGCTCTTTAAATGAAAGTTGTTAATTCTATTAAAACAATGAAGAAGTATATCTGAAAATTTAATACTCTAGAGTCAAATTAAAATTATATTTATATTGCAGCTATTCAAGTGATTATGCAGTTGCATATATCTTTATCAAATGAATACAACTTTCTATGCTTTACTCCTAATAATAAAAATTCTGGGCATTTTTCACAATAGCTTTTTAAAGGTTTGCTGAAATGTAAAAATAAATTTGTGATTAAAAAAAAGTGTTTGATTTTTTCTTTAAATTCATATAAATTAATTTAAAAAATCATCATCTTGTGAAGTAAAAGGAGACTACTGATTTGGCAAGAGTTTGTCAGTAGAGTTACTAAGATATAGATCTGAATATATTACTGAAGGAATTAGATGATTTTTGAGGTTTATGTTGAACATAAGATTAAATATGATGGCACAAATTTCAAGAAACTGGAATAACCTTTTTGCTACAATCAGGAAACAACAGAGGAAAATTTAAAAAAAAGAAGTTTATCAACTGTATGATAACTTGAGTAACCAAAATATCATAAAACCCCAGATGTTCATAGCATATCAAGGAAGGTTTTCCTAGCAGAGATAGAGAAAAGTATTATTTATAACATTACTTAAACTTCACCTGACATACTATATCTATGTCTGAATGTTCAAGTTTTAGATTGAATTCAATTTAATCATGAGCAAATACAGAGAAGGGTTACTCTAATGATCAGACAGTATTTTGTAAGCAAAACTCAAGAACACAGTTTGTTTTTCCTAGCAGAATGGAATACCTGAAAGTGTATTGGTAAAAATGCTTGAAAAGACCATGGAACTCCTGAAATGAAAAGTGAGCTAGATTATAATTACTTTAAACTAGAGGCAGTACTCCTTGCATGCAGCAAGATATTTCTCTGTGTGCAATTTATTCCTCTTTGCATGAATTAGTAGAGTATTAGAACTGCTATGTGTGATTGTGTGCAAATGATAAAGTAAAAAACTGTTTCAGGAAGAATTTCCCTCCTTCTGTGAAAATAAGGAGGGGATTTGATGCTTTGCCTGTACACAAATTCGTTTGAGTTCATGCTAAGCAATGCCTGAAAGAAAGAAAAACTTCAGGAAATTGCCTGAAAAAGATGGTACAAGGAGCCTCTCAGCCTCTCCTTTAAATTGAAGCAAGACTTCTCTTATCTGGAAGACTCATCTAAGGTGTTTATAGGGCAAGGTAATGTTTCATTTGGATTATGATAAAAATTTCTGGGTTTTTGCCTTCACTTTCCATTGTGAGGATATCTCTATTTGTGCAGCCGTGGTCTGGATCATTTGCTACAAATCCTTCTTTTTCAGTGTTCTTTCCCACCTGTACCCTATTTTGCATAAGCTCTGTCTCCATTTTTCTTACCAGCCATTCATTTCTTTGATGATTTGACATGGCAGAAAGTAATCTGTGTTCTCAGGGGAGAACATGTGTAAGGCTTAAAATGCAACCTTCCTTGAATATCCAAGGGTAGGATATGTCTTTGAACTTTCAAAGCTTTTTAAAGATCAAGTATTTGAAGTAACTTCTAACTTTTTTCATAAACACATAGCTTTTAGTTTCAGATTCCAAAGAGGAGTGGACTTTATGGGACAGTCTAAGTGAAAAGAAATAAGGTGAATGCTCAGTTTGGATCATGTCTTTACAGGCATATTTTTTGTAATTTGACCTATGCTTTCATCACCTTGGAGGGACTGATGAATCTTCAAGTAATAATTGTATTTTATTAATTAATCGTGTGTTGTCTGAAATCATTATAGGATAAACTCTGAAATCATTATAGGATAGACTCATATGGGTCTTTTTATGCATATGATGTATAGGTAATTGTTTTGTTTGGCTACTGAAAGGATAGCCATATGCTATCATTGCAATGACAGTAACAAACTATAGTTCTGTGTGGCCCTGAATAGCCGCATAAAGGGAGGCTTTGGCTGTTTAGGCAACAGTTATTGATCAAAAAACTATTAATCAGGGTTTCTAGCCTGAGAAAGAAATACAGTAGAACAGATTTTTGTCCAGACAACCTTTGACAGGGTTAAAAGGTAAATCCATGGTTGATAAAGTAATGGCTGATTGTTGGTTAAACAATCTAAAAGATCTGATGTGTCTAAACACCATTCTATAAGCAAGTGTCTTTGCATTCAAAAACAAAGTGGTAGAGCAGGATGCTTTCTTCTCTTCATGCTTGCTGGACTTTGTGGCACATAAAATTTACTTGCACATACGGTGCCCAGGCTATAAATTTTTGGGTTTCTAGTATTTGTCACCCTGTCTAAACTAAAACTAAACATAGGCTTAGATTGATATGCTGTCAGGATCTCAATTTAAAAATTCTCAATAAAAAGGTTCAAATTACTTTCTATTTAAGTTTTGCACAAAGAACAGAGATACAATTGTGAATGCTGGCCCACTGGCAATATTCAGACAAATTTTGATGTTTTTGTTCTTTTAAAACACTGTAAAAATCAATGAAGGCATTGCTTTAATGAAAATTTAAGGAAAAATTCATTATATCCTAGAAATAAATAAATCCAATAATATTAAAGCAAGCATTTTTCTTAGCTTTATAAAGGCCTGCATAAAGCTGATTAAATGAAGGTTCTCAGAAGGAAGGAAAGATTAAAGATATTTAGTAAATAGAAAAGCATACAAAAATCCCATTTGTATTATAAGTGCCACCAAGGTTCTAGTAAGCACATATTGATTCTTCTTCATAAAACATAAAAGCTGTGATTTTTTTAGCTTTAAGGATAATTTCCCACTAAAAATGCGTTACAAATAGGGAAAAAACCCCAATAAAAATATTCTGGTAGCATAATCATAATTTCTATGCTCAAAGGACAGTGTATATAGCTTGTGCTTTGGTCTAATTAACAACAATATGATTTTCTTTCCCCAAAAACATTAAAAAATCTTATTACTCTTTATAATTGTAACTGACATCTCAAAATAAAGGCAATACATAGAGTTATGAGTATAATTAATGAAATAAAATTGGAGGAAGTCATACAGTATGACAAAAGCTAAAGAGAACATATTTATGCTTCTTAAAGTATTTCTACGGTGGTTCAACATTTATTTGGAAATAAATATTCATAAACATATAGAAATATGTGCATATGCTCACAGACATACACATAAAATGTCACAACTTATATATAGTAAAAAATATGTAGAAATAGAATCTCTACTCGGAACAGAAATGAGAATCTAGGGATAAAAGCATTTCTTGTGAGTCTTGATTAGCCTTTAAATATATATTTTAAACACCCATTTGTAGATATCCTGTCATCTACTACAAGTGTAATAAAAATAGCAGGAAATCCTGAGCCTTCTCTCATCCATTTCTTTATTTCCACTCCAAACTGAAGTGTTGGATTAGGGAAGATTAGGAAGTGTAATGTAGTTCAAGATTAAAACATATAAGCTGAAGTATCCAATAGGACAGATGTTTCTTCTTTTACATCTGCTTTTATAGGGTGTTTGGGAAGGTTTTTGGTAAAATGTGTCATGTGACTCCGTGTGACTGCATACACTCATTCTGGATCAATGCACTTTAAAACATTTACATTTTTCAACGGTCTGTATTCTAACATACTTGCTTGATTGTTGAATTTGCAAGGTATGTGACCTGTTATGATCCTCTTTGCTTGCTTATTAAGAAAAAGAAGGCTTTTCATGTGCCCACTTACCTTTATAAGCAGTCAATTGCAAATGACATTTCTTCCTTTCCTTGTCTCTCCAGAGAGATATTATGAGATGTGAAGCCTGTTTACTTTTTTTCAAACTTTTCTGTACTAACTGAGATTGCCCTTTTCCACATGTCTACTTTATTCTTCCAATTGTGGAAACACTTAGAGTTTAGGGGAATCATAAATGCAAGCAAACTACATGCTTGCCATACAGAGCACGAAGGTCAGTACTGTTTCCCACACTGGGACTGCAGTATCCCATCAGACACTTTAGCAATCTGATCTAGTTGCTATCAGAAAAGTCAATATTTGCATTTTGTTGAATATGCATGACCACCAGTGTTTGGAAAAAGAGTTTTTTGGTATCTGTGCTTGTATGATTATCTTGTTTGCATTCACGAGATACTATCTGCAAATCCTCTAATGATTCAAAGACAACGTTGTATGAAGTTATTTCATTATTAGGATTAATTCATTGCTATTCTAAATTAAACAGGCTTAGAATTTGATGTTCTTTAATTTCAGCTAGGGCACTGGAAGGACAACTTGAAGGAAAAATGTCATAAAGTGCTTTAATTCATAGAATGTTAAGTGTACACAGAGAAACCAGTTTAGTTCATGTTATGTTTGTCTGTTACTTTTTAAAAAAACTTTTGAATTACACCAGTTGCTGAGAAACATTGCAGATTTGCCTGCAAACAGTAGCATAAAATAGATTACTGGCTTTTTAATGGTCTAAAAATTAGCTAATTGATGGAAATTAAGAAAAACCTAATTTGAGTATGAGGATTTTTTTATCTAGAGTGCAGTTGTGTTTTCCAGGTCATAAAGTCAGAAGTGTTCTCTATTGGTAAATTCTTATAAACGTATATTGAGCTTGATTGACTTCAGTGGAATTCTGCAGGTGTGCTTGATTTTGATGGCAGACAGAGACTTAAATCAGAGCACATAATTCTGAAAGATTTAGGATGCAGAAAAAAATCCCTTTAAGAGTACCATGAAAGTGTCTTAGCAGTACATTTGCAAAATTGCTCCCTTATGCTTTGGAAAATATTGGGTAGAGATCAGTCATTTAGAAATTTGTAGCTCTTTTCAGAGTGATTCAGTTAATGAAAGTGCTCTTGCTTTCTTTGCACAAAGTGCTACATTCATTAAGTAGAAGAGGTGGGCTATGTTTCACACAAAAATAGGGGCCAAAAAAATCCTACTGTCTTCCAACAGATGGAAACAATGCATTTTAAAGTTTTCTTTTGAAGGGATTACTCCTCTGTTAAACATAATTTTGAACAGCCAATTTACTCATGCTTCTGGTCATCGAAGATGGCATCTGTAGAAGATGGAGCTGGACATCAGAGCAACCAGGGAAGTGTTTTAAGGCAGTAAGAGGGAGACCCGGGCACTTCTTCTGGCACCATTCTCAAAATAAGAGAGAAAATCTGGACAGTAGTGAACCAATTTAGTTGACTGTGTCTTAATTTTTCTTTTGTGTTTGACTCAGGGCTTGTGATCTCTAGTGAGCTTTACGCTGAGTGTGTGAATCACACATCATGCACACAAAGAAAGCTAACAGACTACTAACTTTTTATTCTGTCCTGAATGTTTTATAACTTCAAATGGTGTAGAGGCCCAGAGAAGCTAAATTTATTCGTGGGGTGGATTGCAGTCATATTACTTTGTGAAATGTTAGATTTTCTACTAAACGGAGGGGAAAGCTTTTCTAGAAGTCAGTGAACAGGGGAACCTAGGGGCTAAATATGCTATTATTCTCTAAGTAAAAAATAAACAGTAGCACTTTATCAGCCACAACATACAATGGCAGAAGCTTCAGGGAAAACATTAAATTTAAAATTGTCTATAGGATGTATGTCCTCTAATTTGAAGGAATACTTATGTAATATTAATATTTGGTTTTGTTAAAATTATGGAACATATATGCAATCCATCCAGCTATTGGAAAATGACCTTTATTTGCAGTATCTGTATGCCCTCAGTTGTTACTGCTTCTTTTATTCCCAAGAACTCCATGAGATAAGGTAGGCCTTTCAGAAGCAGGAACTGAAGTCCATCATACATGAACCAAATTTGTAAAAGTCTTGAGTCTGTTAGTCTTTCCATAGAGATATATGACCAAGAGCTTGAAATACACATTTTATTCATTTAAATACCAGTGCTTATGTATTGATTTCTGAATTTTTTTCATGTCATGTAAAACAGAAATATTTTAGATATGTAGAATTTTTCCACTCAGCTTTAAAAGGCATACAGAAATGCTTTACTTTTGGTATATTCATTTTCATGACTATTTTCTCATTGCTAAATATTCCATAGTTTCATAATTTTTGTTTGTGTGGATTTCTGTTAGGTTGATTCTACTTTTTTGTCCTGAGAGGAGAATAGGGTATATCTTGCTCTTGTTCACCTTTTACATTTTGACATGTTTTTCTGGAGTTAGAAAGAATGTCCTCTTGAACCATATCAAAGTGACTTTTTGATTGGTGGGTTGAAAATATTTGGCTACCCCTATACTAAATAAATAAGCAGCAAATGATAAATAATGAAGTAGTCATTTTCTTCTACTAAATAATGAAATTCATATAATGAAAAAATAAACCATTCTATTTTATGTTACCTGAAAAATTGATAACTAGTTTGTAGGTTTTACATTATTCAGATAACAGAAAATATGCAATACATTTGGATTTGATCTGCTTCTTCCCTTTAGCAATACAACTACAAGATTTAGAAGAATACGTTTTATCTTCTCACTTCAAAACCCAGAAATATTTATATTATAAAATAGGTATTTGAAAAATCAAAGTATATTTTTTGGCCTTCAGTGAAGTAACAGTCTTTGAATATAGCCTGAATGGTAGTCTGAATAGTCACTGAGGTTTCTTCAAAGATATGAATGCATTGGATAATTGCATGGTACTAAAAATATACAAACCGCTTGTATTTTAGTAAGAGCTGTAGGGATGATAAAAGAAGAAGAAAATACTGAAGCGAAAATATTGTGTCCTGAGAGAGCCAGAGCTAAGATTAGTGTGTGTGTGAAAAAAATCACAAGTTCAAGCTGGAAAGCCGCTTGAAGCATGATTATTCTGTGGCTGGAAGCAGTCACATGGATGTGTGTGGTATGTGGGGAGATAAGGAAACATCTTGCTGGCTGGAGAGCTTGGACCCGGGCTCAGTAGAGAGTCTGTATATAGAAATTGAGTAATAACGTTACAAGAGAGTTCTTCCTGGACAAAGTCTGTCTCCCGTGGATTCATTCACTGTAAATGGTGCAGAGCGAGGACCTTTTTTCTACACTGTAGTTAATAGGTGGTACAATGCTGCCTGCCTTTTCAGTAATAATTAATGTTTACAAAATTAGTACTACCTTGGTTCCAGTTTGCACAAATCATCATATGATGGTTTTGACAGGAGGCTCTGTGATTGACATGCAAATTTACACAGAAATGTCTTAAGGGGATGTCAAATGCTTCACTTTCTCTTTTATAGTAATTGTGTTTAAGGCAATGTGTTGTGATGAAACTGTTGACTGAACTTTTGCAGTGAGGCATCAGTGAAGAGATTTGACATCAAATATACAGTGTAGCAAAAATGTATTCTCTACTTCCGTTGTTCACATTTCACATAGGTTTTTAGAACCTTAAAAGTAACTTTATTGCCAGAATGGTTTACAGCTTAATCCAAATGACATAAAAAATTTCTGGATGAATCTATGAGATAAAGTCTGTAACACTTCTTTTTTTGATAGATTTGTATTTTTTTCCTATATAAGTAATAATCTTATTAAACTAAAATATGAGGAAAAATTAATATAAAAGAAAATTGGTCCGTTGCAGTGAAGACTTTGTACTGTAAGAATTGTAAAACCTTACAGTTTTATGCCAGGTGAACAAACCTTTCTTTCCTTTCCTTTTTCTTCATTTCTCTTTTCTTTAATATCTTAAAAGTTTTGAGCAGTGCTATGAAAATTCTATTAAAAATAATTGATTAAAAGCCAGCAAATCGAAGCAACGTTTTGTATTTGAATGTCATAAAATAAAGCTAGTAAACTTTTTCCTTTTTTTTAATAACTTGTGAAAAGTTAACAAATTTTGACTGTTAACTATAACTGTTGACTAACAAAATAAATGTTTGAAAAGATATTGACGTTAAGGAAATAAAGCATTTGAATTTGTTTTAATTATTGAAATCTGGCTTTCTGAGCTTATTATTTGGACATGTAAATTTTATATTGCATAAAATCATTTCACTATTAAGGGAGTAGGAAATTTTAAAGAGAAATTAGAGTGTGTAAAGGTTACTTTTCATATGCTAAATGACTGATAAACTTACACCCCTATTGACACTATTGAAAAGACAGTTGTGTACTGTCTAATGCTCTAATACAGTATTACAAATCAAAAAGAAATTAAATGACATGGAAACACATTTTTTTTCACTCCAGTCAATAACATCATTTCTAATAGATGAGGCCAAGGTTACAGGATTGCATTTTTTAGGGTACTTAAGCAAAACACATCATTCTGTAAATGTGAAAGGGGTTTACATGGGAGATATAATTTAGATATCTATGCAAACTTTCTGAGGAAAACTGCTGTGCATACAGTCTTTTAAGCATCTATATAAGGGTTAACCTTATGTTTATATTCTTTGTAAGTAAACCTTACTCAGAATAAGAAAGTATCTTCCTATGCTGCAAGATTTCAAAAGCAAAAATAAGTTCTAAATTGGCAGGGTGAAAGTTATCAGTGATGCCCAATGAAATTTTTATCTGTAACACTCAATTTTTTAAAATCTCCATAGCAGCACTGAGCAGACAATCTGGTTCAAATCTATTTTGCTGCCTTGTGTAGTGTAACTTTTCATAATATCAAAAGCTATATTGACCATGATCTGAAAATGTGTGTGAATAAAAATTGCGGTACATTCTAGTAGCAAACTATAATATGCACTACAGATTTATTTATATTTCTTTAAAAAGAGGACTTGACTTACGAATTACTTAAAATTACAATAGGAGAGAAAGTAGTCATTAAAATTATTTTTGGGTATTTGGGAAAATACCCAAACCTTTTTTCACTACAATAGTTGTTTGAGTGAAAATCTTTTCAGTTAGGCTGGGCTTGAAATATTAAAATATCTTTAATTTATGATGTCAAAATATAGAAGACAGTTTAAGAACAGTAGTGAAAGACCAAAAATATCTGATAGGATAAAACATCAGTGAGACAGATGAGTACCTGTGAAAATTGTAAACCATCCACCAATAAGAAACATATGATGAATCTGATTGGAAAAGGTTGATTTTATGGTTCTGATTAAAAATTAAATAAAGATACATTTCTAGTGGTATGGTTATATAGTCTGGTAAGAAAAAAAACCCCAAAACTAGAGACTATAAATAACTAGAGCTACAGATTTTGAATAGCTTACTCAGAACAACTTGGAACCCTCACCCCTGACCAAAATTGGGTAGAAGTCACCTTCTAAAATGAGGATTATGCTCTTATGTTTGTCATGTAGAGGTTAATATACCCTTCTAGGATGTGAAGGATCTGAATTTGATTCAGATCCTACTGATTTTGCTATTGAAGTTAGATCATAACACTGCTCAGTAAGTTGGGCAAGACTGTGAAAGAGAACTTGAGCCTGTAGGTTATCAGATATTTTATTTGTTTTAATTCATCTTTAGATTAATTAATTTTTTAGGGAGCAGAACAGACAATGAGTTTCCCTCTCACACATGAGCTAGCATAATTAATTTAATTTCTCTAGTCCAATATGCTCTTGAATGCACATTCGGCTGATGCAGATGCTATCTGCAGTTATAGCACTCCACATGCACCTCTGTACTGAAGATTCCCTCAAGTACAGGTGATCTAACCATAGATATTAGAATCCAGTAACCTAAAATGAATAAATTAGTTTTAGCCCATGCAGTACTCTTCTGTAGCTAGTTCATGTTCCGAGGGTTCTGCTAAAGTTACAGACTTTCTGTGTCTTTATTTTTGGCAGTAAATGACAGTACATATTGCACATGCAGCACACCAAAACAGATTTTCATAGAGAAATCTTGTATCTCTGAAAAAATGAGACATTGACTGTACTTCTTTAATGTCCTCAAGAGCCTTAACCTGAAGACTTCTGTACTTCTTTTCTGTCAGCTTTTCTCGTGGTACTTCCTTAATCTAGAATATACAAAACTACTCTGATTTATAAACACTAGGTGGATCACAAGTCATATTTTTCTGTACCTAACAGATATTTTGCTGGTTTGGTAGCAGAATTTTTGAACTGAAGAGCTACCCCCAGTATGAGATTACATTTGTAATTCCTGCTTACATTAAAGGAGTCCAGACTTTTTGTCTCAGAGGAAGCCATTAAAATATTGGCAAACTGCTAATCTGTTCTGGGATTTTCCATTGTTTATCTAGGGCAAGTCTGTCGGGGTAGTAATTGTGTTTGATATTTCCTTATTTGGAGCAGACAGTGATAAGACACACAGAATAAAAATAGTATACAAGATAGACATTAATAATTAAAAACTCAAACCAGCATGAATGAATGAATCCACATAGAGTCTAAAGTTGGTGCATTCATTCAGAAGTAAAACAAATATCAAAAAGCAATTTAAAAAAGTCTAACTTTGATCTTGAAGTAGACATCTGTTACTTGAAATTGTCTTTCTTGACTCAGCTGGACATGCCTAATTACAATAGAAAATGGCTGTGCTATTGTCAAACACTTATATTACACTTTAAAATGCCTGTGAACGGTAAAGGTTTATATTATTTGGTGACATGATTTGTAAGTTTGCCTGGAAACCACTAATTTCTGTTTGAGATAAATGTTGTAAATTTAAAAGCATGGACAACAGACATTAAAAAACATAGGCAATCAAGACTACATGCTTAAGGTATTACATTTTCATTGAATCTAGTGTACAATCTACAGGAGAATGTGCAAAAGAACTAGATTTATGTCAATAGGCAGGAAGATGATTGTATTCATATTGAGGTTGCCTAACATGACAAACAGTCTTCAACTTGAAGAAATTAATCTCATATTTGTTGATTTGTCATTTCAGTAGCAGGAATCTATTTCAATATTTCTATTCTTCTGGGATGTGGCACTCTATATAGAGAAGAGAGGCAATTTTTATGTCTCCCAAACAATCTGGGGTTAAAATTGGGATTCTGTCTGGAAGACAACAGAACCCAGGTAGATCACAGTTCAAATTCTGATGTGAACTTCTCTACTAACAATCAGACAACAACAGTCTGTATCAACCTTTCTCTTTCAGAGTTTGGTTCTGTGTATAATGTGCATTTATATGTGCATTTATGTGTTAGGATAAATTGTTGAGAAGGGGTGGGGGAAGCTTGGAAGTTGGATTTTAGATTTTTAATGTGGCTTAAACTGCCACAACCATAACAAAAAAAACCCACAACTGGCAACTGCAATGCAGAATACAGGTAGGGGAGGAAAGACTGAAAAAATTAAAGGAATGCTCCTAGCCACTGTCATGACATAGACACAAAGTATTGCCAAGAGTCTAATAATAAGGAACATATATTTTGAATATTTATGTTCCATCTCAGGGATTGTAAATGCTACTACATTTCTAGCAATTTATCATTATGTTCTTGAGTTTAGGGAGACAGCTATAAGAATTGAAAAGCAATTATTTTCAGAACATAGTTGTAGCATATGTTGGATTAGCGAATGCAGAGCATTTTAGTACAATGGAGGGTATGCTTCTGTTGACTTAATTCTGGTCAACATTATTTGTACACATTGAGTGTATTTTAGAGTTTAAAAAAACCTAACAGACAAGTAAAACCAGAAAAACACCAGAGTTTAAATTACCTAGTCTTCAAGGTTTAGAGACAAAGGAGAAATGCAACAAAAGTCACCGGACCTCAAGACCAGTGTATCATACCTTAGACAACATGTTTTAGAAACATACCTTTATCTATAGGTATTAGAAATATCAGTAGCATAAAAAACAGTGAGAAAAGCTGAAGATCTGAAAAGAGTGTTTCCCTTTTCTTTCCAGAATTTCACTTGATATGATTTCTTGTAGCTAAAGTTGGATTGGATATTATGGAAATAAGAAAAACTTTAATTTCAGTAGTTAATGTGTGTTTATATGATACTAATTCCCTTTTTTTCTGAGGGCTGCTCACATTATCCACCACAATAGGAAATAAACTTTCTGTGCCACATTTGTAGTTAATAGAAATTTTATGTTTTTATCTGCTATACTAGCAGTCACTTTCCTTCCACTTCCTATTTATCTGAACTGTCCATAGAAGACAAAATTTTTGAGAGGCATGTTCTTTGAGAAGCATATTCCTTGAGTATTGATGCTATTTTTTCTGTATAAAAGATTTCTCTTTGGACTTTTTTTTCCTGAGTGAAAATGCAATTAAACTGTAACGTGAAAAGTACATACACTTAAAACTAAATGAATAAAGCACGAAAGAAAGATTCGCACATTATCTTCTTACTGCAGAAAAAAATTAGGTTTATTTTTAAGTCCCTGAAACTTGAGAACTGGAGCTTGTTTAATACATACTGGGACTTCTTTAGTCAAGTTTTCAACACACAGCATGAGCTCAGTATTCCTAGTTAAGGCATATTAAATAAGAAATTGCGACCTTAAAAAGGAATCATAGTAATATGATATCATAGTAACATCATAATGTTGATGTTGATTTATTCGAAACGCTCAGTGCACTCTTATGCATCTCACAACTATAGGCAGCAGTCTGAAAACCCTGTCTGCTACCAAATTTTCTAGGCTCTGAAAAAAAAAAAATTAAATTAAAAAAGACAAATGAGGAAACACGGAGGAACTTTCACTCTTTTGCTTCTTTGAAGCAATGTTTTTTACCTGTAACTTTTCTGTGTTCTGTCATTTACCCTAGTAACTCACAGATTTGCTTCTGTGTCTTTAAGCAGGTGGGGTATTAAATCCACTGTACCTACAGAGTAGAGGTACACTCTAAGCCTGGTTATGATGGGATCACAGAGAAAAAAGAACAATTCTAACCCTGAGGAGAAACTGCAAAGATTGGGAAGGTTTTACGTTGGTGTGCTGAGAAATATGAAGATCAAATGAAGGAGATTTTATGCTGACACATGACTTTTAGCATAGGTTTCTGCAAATTTAACCTATCTGCAATTTAATACTTCAAAACTTTGATGTCACTGTTGAGAACATGAACTGTTCATGTTCTTCTAGTGCCATATTAAAAAAATGACATGAACATTGACCGAGGTCATCTGTGATTCAAGTACAAGTTACAAAAAATAATTTTGAGGATTTCATATGATTGTGTTTTTGTATCTCTGACCTTCTCAAACTTGCAGTGAGCAACAGATATAAACCTTGTACAAACTTTTATAAAATTTAAGACTTTATTTTTAATATGGAAATTAGGGCTATTTAGAAGATGTTGCAGGTGATTAAATCTTAAGAAAAATGACAAGCAAAATTATGCACTAGTGAATAGAACTATCAACGAAATAGCAAAAAAAGTCCAGTGGCAGTACTGAAGTGAACTCCTCTTGCATTCAAAAGATAATGACTGCCCTTGATGACTATAGTGAAACTATTTACTAGCATTAAGAATGTGTTTACTTACAAGACATCTTATAGACCTATCATAAGGAGTTAAAATGCCTGATGAATTTTAGGTAGCATTAAAATTGTTTTGAAACCCTTTTACATTTAATAAAGATCCTGATGGTTATTCTACTTCATATAGGTGGATTTTTTTACTTTAATTATCAGCTCTGTCCAATGATAAATTAGCTGCTTCCTAGTCAGTACATAGTTAACTACTTGTTAGCTACCATCAGATTTCTTATATTTTTCTCTTCCTTCTTTGTAACCTGCATTCTTTAGAAAATCAAGCTTTTAGGGTCATCTTTTCCTTTTTTTTTTTTCCTTTTTTCTCCCGCCAGTCCCCTCATAATAACTTTTTAAGCATATTGATCAGGTTGAGTCAACATGGAAACAGAAATTGTAGATGTAGAAATCTATTCTACCATGTTTGTCCTAATCAACAGCTTTACAAAATGAACTACCTAATTCATATCTTGCAAAGAGGAAAGAAGATGTTTTCAATATGTGCTGCACATGAGTAATATCAGGCCAACCACTATTGACATGCCAGCATGACATTTGATTTATCTATTTGGTCAACTCATCATGTACTCTGACTATTACCTGGTAGCATGTTATAGAACACATGGATTTACTGTGAAAAAGGAGAACATTTTGGAGCACGGAAAAGTAAAAAGCAAAGGCAAGAACTGAGAGATAGAAGACAAAAATCTGTGAGAAAACATGTTCTATTAGGCTGGTGGCTCAAAAAGCAAACTATATCCTTTTTTTAATCCTTATTAGATGTAGCCAAATTATTTTCATTTTCTCAATAATACAATGATGTAAGTTCATAAAAGAGACGGAAAAAGGCAAATTGAATCACAAACTTCATGTTTCTCTAATGGGAGGACTGAGTGCCTTCCACAGAGAACACCACAGATTGTCGTATTCTCAGGACTTAAACAGAAAAGCGTCTCAAAAGTTGACTCTTAATCCTTATGCAAGCAGATATGTGGACCTTCATACTAATTTTTGTCCATATATCTCAGGGCTGAATCATGTGGGCTTTGAATACCTGAGTCAGATTAGTTATTAGCCAGCAGGGGGTAATATGCCTGTATTTCTTCTTTGGCTTCCACCTCTTCCTTGGAGGAATGGACAGTTTGCTGTTGATGCATAAAGTGCTGTGAACTGCTTTGTTTTACTGCAGTGACCAGTAGAGTGCCTAGTGTTTAGCGAACTAATTTAGTATTAACATGGTTTAAATCTGTCTTCTGACTGATTTGTATTAAATTAAGCTTGGCTATCTTAGACAAATTTTATAGAAAGTCATCCAGTATCAGTTTGCATACAGTGCCTTTGTAATAACATTACTTTATGAAGCATCAGTATTATTCTATTATTTTTTGTTTATGGGAGCATTACTGTGTAAAAACAGCTACAGTGGTATGATATTCTTTGGGAGAACTAAATTATTACGATTCCTTCTTCTTACCTTTACTAGAATTCAACAAATGAATATGAACATTATCTTTGGGTAGCCAAGGATTTTTTATGATTTTTTAAAACTTTATCTCAGAATAGCAGAAGGCATTCAGAAGATACTATTATTTAAAGCTGGAGTAATAGAAATGGGAGAAATGAAAAGAAAGAAGTTCTAAATTCTGTACTTTAGAAATAATAAGACAAAATGATGTTCTAAAGTGTTGCAAAGGACAGCAGAGAAGAGAGATGTGCATGTGTATTAGTGTGGAATGAGCAGTATTCATCATTTTCCTTTTCTGAAATGACACTAGAAAGAATACTCATTTCACTTCAAGAAGATAGAAAAGATGAAGTTTCTGAACAGATTATAAGACTTCTGTACTCTGTTATCTGTTGTCAGATTTTTATATAGTTAAAGCTTAACCCTAGGTGTACTCTCTACAAAGATTTTTCCTACTGACTACCATTAATGTGAATAGTATTAAGGGAAAGCAAGCTGTGAAGGGAACAGGAATTGCTTTCCAGTACCCTACTGCACTATATCAGATACGTATGGTGAAGACTTTCTCAATACGGGGAAAAGCCGAGGGGCTTTTTACCCTCAGTAAATTTTATTGCCTTCAAGAATTTCAAATGTGAGCTGTTTCAGTATCCTGTGCCCTCACCAAAAATCAGGCTACTGTCTATTACAGTCTCAACCACTTTACCTGGTCAATTTTTTCAAGTAAATATCTTCCCATGGAGAGTTTTTTTCAACAAATTTATATTTTCTAATAAAACCGTATGTAACTGAAAAATATTTTCTGATTCTGGCAAGAACAGTGTTTCCAATCAGCTTTATTCCATATGATCATTATTCTCTCAGTATCCATAGCATCAAAATGCTTACTGGTGCATTTTAAACTCTTCTGTGACACTGAAGTATGTTGAATAGTAAAGAAAGCAACTGAGATGACTTTTGCTGTATTTTGTGGTTTTAGCACATGTATGAAAACACTCAATGTGGACTGAAAATATGAAAATTTTCTCTCTAGCAGAAAATTGTATTTATCCTTATTTGTTCACTAGAATTATTCATTCCTTAATAATTTAGTTAATTACCTTTGATTTTAGGAAGTACTTGAAAAAAGCATGAAAGATCATAATGATTTTTTCAGTGTTCTTTTTCAGAATCCTTATGACAAGGAAGAATTTAGTTATTCCTTCATGCTAAGTGCACCATATATCCTCATTACAAGTTCAACTTTGATTTTGTGGAATCACTCGTGGCATATTATATAGACTAGATTGATCAGAATCCTAGCAAATATAGCATGAGAACAACTGTAGTACAGTAACATATTAATTGCATGACAGGTTGACTTTCTCTAATGAAATATTTAGCTTTAATATTACAGATGTGCTTGAACCTTTTTTAATAGCTTACTTATAGACTGAATTAAGGCAAAACTGGATTTTCACAGAAAATATTAGAGAAGTTAGAAGAGGTAAGAAATATAACCATGTAAAATGTGGAGAAGCAGTAAAGTAACACACACATGCTTGCTTTACATTGGAAAATTATTTTTTTTTTAGTACTGAAGTGGAAAAACTCTATGGTTCAATACAAGGCTTCTGTGTTTTAATTTGTTTTGCAAAACAGTTACCTTATTTAGTTCCCTCATTTTCTTTGAATAATCGGATCACTGAATGCTTCAATCAAGTCCACACAGAATCTTTGAATACCACAAACCAAAGTGGAGAGTTCAATAGAACTCTGACAGATAAATATTTCAGATAACAGAAGGTTAAGACATGAATGGTCACTGTTTTGGTCTTCAACATTTACCTCTTTTTTCATGTATAAGTTATTGGGAGCAGAACAGTACATCATATGAATAGAGGTATATTCTTACCACTGTAAAACATTTCAAATAACTTGGTATTGAAAACAGGTCATGGTGGATGTGTAGATTATTAACACATATGAGATCATAATACAGACATGTCTTTTTTCTAAATGCTTTCTCTGAATCAAATAATCAAAAGGAACATGATGTTTTACTATTTTTTTTTGTCTGTGTTTTTTTTTTGCATTTCCTTAGATGTGAACTTAGGAACCAAAATCACATGCTTAAGGTCTTTCATTAATTTTTTTTCCTGTCTTTGTGTCTTCCATCAAACTTAGTTTGGTCATGACCGGAAAATCTGGCTTCCCATGGTTTGAACAGGTGTGCTCTTGTGCTGGGTAAAAAACTAGATGCCTGGGCCCATAGAGTGATGGTGAATAGAGTTAAATCCAGTTGGTTGTCAGTCACTAGTGGTGTTCCCTAGGTCTCAGTATTGGAACCAGTCCTGTTTAATATCTTTATCAATGATCTGGATGAGGTATTGAATGCACCCTCAGTAAATTTGCAGATGACACCCGATTGAGTGGGAGTGTTGACTTACTGGACAGTAGGAAGGCTCTGCAGAGGGATCTGGACTCCCTGGGTCAATGGGCCGAGGCCAGTTGTATGAGACTCAACAAGAAGAAGTGTTGGGTCCTGTCCTTGAGTCATTACAGCCCCATGTAGGGCTACAGACTGGGGGAAGAGTGGCTGGAAAACTGCCTGGCAGGACCTAAGGGTGCTGGTCAACAGCAGCTGAACATGAGCCAGTGCTTAAGTGGCTGAGAAGACCAGTGGTATCCTGGCCTTTATCAGCAATAGTGTGGCCAGCAGGATTAGGGAAGTGATTGTCCCCACTGACGAAGCCACACCTCAGGTACTGTGTCCAGTTCTTGTCCCCTAACTACAAAAAAGACACTGAGGTGCTGGAGCATGTCCAGAGAAGGGTAATGGAGCTGGTGAAGGGCAATGGAGCACAAGATTTATGAGGAGCAGCTGAGAGCTGGGGTTGTCTAGCCTTGAGAAAAGGAGGCTCGGCGGGGACCTTATCATGCTCTACAACTACATGAAAGGAGTTTGTGGAGAGGAGGGTGTCAGACTCTTCTCCCAAGTAACAACCAATAGGACAGGAGAAAAAGACCTCAAGTTGAATCAATTTGTGTGTATGTGTGTGTTAGATTGGATATTACAAAAAACTACTTCACTGAAAGGGTGGCCAGGCATTGGAACAAGCTGTCCAGGGAAGTGGTAGAATCATCATCCCTGAAAGTGTTCAAAAAATGTGTAGATGTGTATGTGGCACTCGGGGACATGGTTTATTAGTGGACCTGGTAGTGCTGGCTTAACTGTTGGACTCAATGATCTTAAAGGTCTTTTACAACTTTAATGATTCGATGATTCAGTGCCAAATTGATTTTTAAAAGCATTAAACTGACTGTTTTTCCCAAGGTGGTGGTTAACCCTCAAGAAGTCTAAACTGAAGGTTCTTCCTCCTACAAATTGGAGTAGAGAAAATAAACTTAAAGTAGCCTGAATAGTCTTGAGTCTGAATTCAGAAGTGAAGAATAGGAGTGTAGCCCTTTCTGTTGACCATTAGATTCTAGGGACTGAATTGAAAATTTGGAAAAAAAGTAATACTTTCTTCATCTGCTTTGTCTTGTGGCATATCTTGTCTTTAAAAGGGGTCTGTTGGATATCATTATGAGATTACACACTATTTTACAATCAAAAGCACTAAATACTCTCTGAAAAACTGTCAAGACAGATTTTTTCCTTTTTATTAAAACATAATATTAAAAGATAAGCATAAGGTTAGGAAAATCATTCTATTTGCTAAACACATTTTGTCCATTATTTTGTTATTTATACATTTGTTCAGTATGAACTTACCTTGCTCTCAGTATTGTTTTAAAAATCTGCTGTTCACCATGCAGATCCAATAAACTAGGAAAGATCACTCATGTACTATTTGTTAATGTCCATATCATAAAATGGTATTTCCTTGATTTCGCTAAACAGAAATTATAGAGGTACAAAAAACCATCGACATGACTTCTCATTTTTACAGTACTCAAATAAATGCCAAATTAAAATGACAAGTAGTCCATTTACAGGAAAAAAAAGCAACCCAAACAAACCAAATAAAACTCAGACTTCGAAAGTCCATGAGTTTAGTCATGAGCACTTGCTATGTTTTCTGTGTGTTAGCTGCAGGAATCTCATGGTACTGACACAACTTCAGATGGTGCGCTTAACACTCTACTCAAGACTTTGCACATTTTCATCTGTTTCAGCTGGCATGACTGCTCTGGAAATCTTCAGCATCTGTTTTACAATAGCACACAGGTATCACAGGAAAGAGTGCCTCCTTCTATCTGAAAAAATCAGTTTGACTGATGCAGAATCCACCAAACTTTCATATATTTTTCTTACTGAGTTAATTTTTGGTGCACTTGTAGTGTTTCTGTGAGTGGAATATTACTGTCAAGACTGTTGTCTATTCAGAAACATTCTTCAAGCAGGGAAACCTGGAATGGGAAGGCATATAATACTTGTGGGGGTGAGGAAGAGAGAGGAATATATATTCAGTACTTGCACATTTTAAGCATACATACTCAGATAAAATTACTGCACTCCAATAAAGTTATGTTGAAAAAAAATAAATAGGCCACATATATTGTGATAAATGGAAAATATTCTTTCTAGGTGATGGGCTCTCCAGCTCTTTCAAGAAAGGTATAAGAGAGCTCCAGAGACCTTTACACACAAATACATTATCCATCATTCTGCTGTTTTCTAGAAATTGTAGTGCATACTAGTGCTACTGTGAAATCTGTTTATGAACACACACGTAGCAATACTATTAAATTGCCTTTTAGCTTTAGTTAGATATTCAAAAAGTGATGCAGGTTAAATTTTGTAGGAAATAATGAGTAGGTTTAAAGACACAAGAAGTTTGTGTTAAACAGCATGACTAGAAGTACACCGATGTTCAAATTATTCAGAAATAGCTATGGCAATTTATGGTTTAAACTGCTTTAAAATTAATTCCTGTTCATATTTGTACCTTACATGTTTTTTCCTAGACTGTAGTACTGTGCTAGTTCATCTGCATACAAAATGAAATTAAGGCACTAAAATAAGCTCTGCCATGACTTTAAATGAACATAAGAGTTACCTTACAATGCAGTAATAAAAAAAACAAACCAGTTATAATTCAGTTATGCTTGTGTGTAAGGATAAATGTATAGAGTCAAGATATAACTGGTTTTTGGAAAACGAAGCCAGTTACCTGGGACATTCCAGGAACTTTAAACTAACTCATAATTAATTTAAATTATTTTCACATAGGTCTCATATAGATTTCTTTGACAGTTTTCAACTGCTGTAAAGGTGGCCCCTAAGCACAGAGAAAAAAATATTAGGGAATATAATTTCAGTCATTTAACTAAACTGTTTATGATAAAAAAATTTGTAAAAATTTAGTTGCAAAGGCATTGTTGTTTTAAAAGGATTTGTGATGAAATATTTATTGCTGCTGCAATAAATAATTTAGGGTTACCAGGCATAAACAGAATTTGTTGACCTGAAATAACTTTCAATTCAGTAAAATATAAAAAAAAAATTAGTAGCTCAAAATAGTTATTCCCATGGCAAAACTTATTTCTCCAGTTATAACCAGTAAATTTACATCTGCATGTCTCATTTCATAAATTGCTTGAAATTACTTGAGAAAGTATGACATGTAACAAACTATTTAGTTTTATTAATGGGCATAAAATTAGTCTTCCTTTTGAAAATTCCATATACAATAATATTACACCAGGATTTTAATATTCATTCATTTCAAACATTCCTTCACTTGTGTAGCTAAACCATTGAAACAATTGACAGGGACTTGTTACCTATGCTGACCCTAAGCTTCAGTTTAACTTTCTGCCATTTTCTGGTGGGAAGAAATGCAACAGCTGAACCAGATGTGTGAAAGTTATGAATCACTACAAGTGTTCTTGTAGACAGCACTGTCTTGAATAGTAGTTTAATATTATTTTTTATGTTTTTGTACAATTAGTTCTGTAGCTTGTACTTCTGAAATGCTGAAGGACCATCTATTACTATAGCCCTAGATTAATCCATATGTAGCACAGCTAGTGGGTTTTATCAAATTCTAATATTATCCAAGAAAAAAAGTACTATTTTTTCCATGTTTATAAGGGCAATTTGTCACTAGACAGAAATTATATCAACTAATACAAAAAGCATGACAGTTGGAATGTCTGATGAGAATTTTTCTTTCTGCTGAAAGCTAAATGCTTTCTCAGTCATAAAGATATATACACTCTTCTCATAAGATTGACTTTCCATGATGTAGGAGACAGGATTTTGTATTTTGACTTTAGTTTGCTTTTACATATTTATTAGACAAGAATCTATTATATAGTGAACTATTTCTACAAAGACTATCAGATATAAAATTGAAACTGTGTTTCTGTGGTTTAACAGCAAAACTATACTTTAATTCTTTTTTTTTTGGTTTGGATTATATTTCACAGAAAACATTATTAGTTTAACCTCAGAAAGAGAAAATTTTTTTGGTAGTCACATTGCTTGAGTCATCACACTAGGGCATTATATTCTGTGAAAGAAATTAGTTTTATATTTGTATGAGTGGCCATCTCTGGTGTGTCCGGTAGTTTTTAATAGACTTATACATAGGTGTAAAAATAATTTTAAATGGACTATTTATGTAGATTATTGCTTTCATAAATTTTTGATAAAGAAGTAGTCTCATATGTCAAGATGAAGTTTTTTGATACTTCACTTTTCCATGTATTTTTTGTTTTCATGGAGTGATATTCTCTCCTTAAAGAGATCTGGAAAAGCATTTTGCCTTTTTGTTTTAGTACAGTCTAGCTTTCAGCATGATTTTTAATAATTGTAGATATTTTGAGTTAACTCTAACACCTTCAGAAAAAATCCCACAACTTTGCTAAATGTATGGAGCAGACAGGATCAGTTCTGCTCTGAAAAAAAGAGATGTATACACAGTGCATTGTGCTATGCATCACTTTTAGCTTACTTAAAATGGCAGAATTAAGTCATGAACGTTCAAACATATTTGAAATTATTTTCTTTTAGCAAAGTCCAGAGGGTGATGGTATTGCTTCACCATGTACATGTATATTCTTCATAAAAACATTGTTTTTAGGGCTCTCTCTTATTGTCTTTAAAATATTTACCTTTTATAGGTTATTGTGGGGGGGGTTTATATAGTTTAATTTGCTGGTGATTTTCTTTTCCTTTCAGAAATCCACACATAGGTCATTGTTATCAGCTTGTTAGCTGTGTCTCTGAGACTCATATATACAAATGTGCAGTGTTTTGCCTTTGCTCTTTCTGAAGGGCTTGTAAAGATCATAGCCCACCTTAATAATACTTACACTATTAAATTTAATGTTCCATGCAGGTAAAGGACATGATAATTTTAAGTATCTTACTACTTTTGTAAAAGAAATCAGTTAGAAATTCCACATATCAAAATTATTATGATATTTTTCTAAATATATTTTTTCCTGAAAAGTTCCACTGATTAACAGTTTAGATTATAACACACACCCTCACACTTCCTTTGGTGGATTTACTAATTCCTGAGAAGCTTTCAAAGCTGCTACAGTGTTCCTACACTGAGTCTGTCTGGGATAAAGTTGATTTTCTCCATAGCAGACCCTAAAGAAATCTCATTGGTGACCAAGACTGTGCTGAGTTTTAGCTATCACTGACCATTCTTGAACAGTGTAAAGGCCTTTTCTTTTTCCCACTCTGCCTCACTCAAAGCAAAAAGTTTGGAGAGGACGTGGCTGGTACAACTGGCCCAATCTGGCCAAAGTGATATCCCATACCATATAACATTCTGCTTAGCAATAGCAGCTGGGTAAAAGGAGGAGAATGAGGAGGATATTGGTAAAGACATGGTCTTGTTACTTGTGGTGGTTTCTAGAAGATGGCTGGACATCTGCCGGTCAATGGAAATTTAGTGAATGAATTCCTTATTGAATTCCTTCTGAATTCCTGGGAGATTGAGCAAGTGACTGGGTGGGCAGGAACCTGCCATTCAGGGTCAACCCACCACAGTCCCTTAGTAACAACTAGAAAAAAATGGACAATGTAAAATTTACTAGGAGCAAATGTTTCACATCAGTAAAACTGAAAATACTTGACATTTCTTTTTTAGCTTTCCTTGAGCAGTAATGATGCTGCACTTTAACCATATGGTTTAAATGCCGCTCAATGTCTGTGCTACTTTTTCTAGTAGAGGTCCCTGGGGAAAGTAGCAAAAAGACATCAGAGCTCTGCAAGGGAAGCTTAGAAGAGGAAAACTCCAAAAAATATCTAACACAGTAATTACATAGTATCTGTATTATGGCATGCTAGTTTGGACCATGGATAATTGAATGATCTTTTTTAGTGACAGCTACTTGATCAGGGGATGAGTTAGGTTTTCTCTATATAATATTGTTTCATATATAGAGGCATATTTAATCCCAGAGAAATCCACATATTCCTATGGAGGAAACAATAGTCTTTTAAGTTAAAATGGACAAATCTGTTCTTCATGCGAAAAGTTGCCAAAGAGGAAAATTTAATATTACTATGTGATACAGCAGTTACTACCTTGGTTCTTGAAACCAAATCCTAATAGCCTTTCTAATTTTTAACTAAGTAAAAGGAAAATTCCTGTCAATAATTTAACTGAAAATTTTGCTTATTTTGACCATTGTTGGTAAAAGTAATCAGTTTGTTTTTTGAATGACAACTGAGCAATACACAGGTTGTTTTGTCTAACTGAGAACTAAGCTAGCCCTTTATGATATTCAAGCCTTACTTCAAATAGGCATTAAAATGTGTGAAAGGTTGTTCAGACTATGACCTTTTCAAAACTGTTGTCGCTGCGATGCACATTTCCTTGCTCTTGGTGACATTGGGTAACGTGTTTGGCAGAATAGAGGATTGCCTGCTGTGCTGCAATTGAAAAGCAATCAACCATTTGAATAAAGGTCCATGTATCTGTGATGAGGCAAATATGTAATTTGTTTCCCAATTTGTTTTAAAGAAACTCTTTTTGCCCTTGGTTTGATGTTAAATGAATAATAAATATTTTTCAAAAGATAAAGATAATATGTGAGAAAGATATGCGCAGTAAATACTAGGTACAGCTATGGATTTAATTGAAAGTAATGAATTGCTGGCTTGAAACTGCTCAAAGGACATCTATACTTACGCTTAGAGCCAGTAGTACTCTTATTCCAAATTTATTTAACTGTTTGTGTCAGACCTGTATGCATTTTCCATTCCCCTGTGTAAGGCAAGTAGTATGTCTGGAGCCCACAGATCATTTTACCAATTTAATGGTCCCTGATCAAATGTAAGGCAGGTGATTAAGGAAGGGGATTTTCACAAGGCTTAGTATTGTGCCCAAGGATCACCTCCCAGCAGTGAAAGAGGATTGGGCAACCCTTTTTCTTGGTTCCCACAAGCACGTGAACCACCCTTGCTAGGATAGTAATGTCACCTGAGGGAACTGGCAGATCCCTAGCTATGAGGTTGCACAAGATCTTGCTATCTGGGTCCTGGGCACAGGGCCAGGGCACTGCCCAGCACCACTTTCATGGTAAAATTGATTTTGGTACAGGTGGGAAGCTGAACAGGATACCTCACTGGAAGACAGGCTGTGCAGTGGAGTTGTCACAGTCATTTATTATGCTCTGATACCAAAGCAGGGGTTTAATAGCTCTATGAGTGAGCAAAGAAGTTTACAGAGGCAGGAATCTGCAGAAAACCTTTTTAATTGCAGGAGGCAAGGGCCAGGCAGCTGCTGAGCCACCTGATGTGAGCACCTGAAGCAGAGCAAGCCCATAAAGGGGTTGCTACCGGGAAAAAGAGGAGCAGGTGAAGGCTCTGGGAGGTGGGAAAAGTTTCAGACTAATAAGCAAAAGATATTTTTGTGTAGTTCATGTTGCGTTGTGATTTCTCCTCATTTTCTTCGATGGCGTTTTTGTTCCCTATCTTCAATTTGATTCAAGTAGAGGAGGTGTGATTTGATTTTTCTCTTTTCTGAGGAAACTAAATTCTGTGAATTTTGCTGAAGATGGCAACTCAGTGCTGGTAAGAGAAATGGATTCACATGGGCAAAGATGCTAAACTGATTGTTTCTGGCTGACGGGTATACTTTTTTGGGAGATTTCAATATTTCAGGTTTATTAGCTGGCTGTTCAACACTTACAGATCTTGGTACTATTTGGTATCATTTTCTTCTCCTTTTTCTCACTGTAGTTTTACCTTTGCAAGTGTAGCACTTTGTCCTAATTTGTTCCAACTTACCTTTACAGGACAATAAAAAAGTGACTTCATTTGAATAGACATCACTATTCTCTTAAGTGTATTTAGCCTTGACTTTGAAAGTTGAAAAAAGCCTGTACAGTCATAATGTCTGTGTCTATTTCTGCTAGACAGTCCTCACCAATAAGTATTAAACATACCAGAAGATCTGTCAAACGATATAGAGGTGTAAATCTTTACAGTACTTCTAGTATCCCTGCAAGAAAGTGGGGAAAGGGGGAAAAGGAGGCAGGGTGGGCATGGTACTTTTTTTATGTGTATGAGTGTAGAGGGGTCGGGCAGAAAAGAATAGAGGAGAGGACCTCCGGGTCCAAGACCCAGCCAAAAATTGATTTTGCACACAGGCAAAGTAAACTGTTGTATAAAGCATTTACTTGACTGAAGCTGAAGGAAAACTATGACACAGCAAGCTAATGGTCAGCAGTCTGTATGATTTTCTTTCACCCCTACGAGTGGGAGCAGGACTGAGGGGTGTGAGCTGCAGGGGTCTGCTGCTGAGGGCCGTGGGCTGAAGCTGCAGGTGCTCATCGTGCCCCTGCATGGCTGTGGCACTTTTGTTTGTCCTCGTTTTTCACTCTTCTGTCTTTGAACCACAAGTGCAGCCAATGCAATCTTCTGTTTTGTCTCTGACTCTGAGGAAACTTTGAAGGAGATCCAAATTAATGCTTTCAGTGACAGCAGAGTTTAGGAAAAAAGTATGTGACACAGAATTGCTTGACAGAGTTGTTAAGAGAAGCTCTTTCTGGAGTGGAAATGGGAATAGCTCACTCTTGTTTTATCTTTTTCAAAGCAAGTTTGCACTTCTACTCTTGAAAACCTTCTGGGAGGAAAAACAATATTCTAACAAAAGTTTATTCTTGCCCCTGAATTTTTTAAAGCAGTCTTACTGTACAACTATTTTACACTTTTAAATAATTAGAAAATAGAAAACATTGATTTAAGCAAACCTTGAATTATTTTACCTTTCTGTAATTATTATCTTGAACTCCATATTTTTAATCCTACTTTTTGGTAGGATTCCCTCACATTTTATCCACCAATTTTTATCTTTTTGGTAGCTGAATATGTGCAGGCATTTTGTTGTTGCTCATCAGTGACATAGCACATTCTTCTGGCTGTATACTGGTCATCTTTTGAAGCTCTTTATCTTCTATCTCATTGCCAAACATTACAAGGTTATACCTTAACAGTATGAGGCAGGAGAGACCCTCAGACTTGTTCATCTGTAATTGAAGTGCCGATGAACTCATGCTCAGAATATTTATTTTCATGATCAACCTTTTCATGATCAACACTCTTTGTGAATAAGGATATAGTTCAAAATTTCTCTATTTTGTTAATAATAATTGTATTCAAACTATGACCATGTTTAAATTGGTACTTTAATGATTTTCCTTGTGGTGAAGGACAACAATTTTACAATTTTTCTCTTCTATAAAATTTTTTTCTTCATACCTGTGATGCAGCAAAAATTACTACTTTCTCTTCTACCAAATTTAATTAGACAAATGGCTCTTTATTTCTTTTAAGAGGAATGACCTTTGTACCTGACTATCGTACTTTGTTTTTTCAATTGTCAAGTTTGTTATTGTGCAGTCAGGAAAAATGCTATCACTTAAGTAATTTTTCTCAGCTATATTTCTTGCTATAGTTTCCTCTTTGTCCTTCTGCCTCTACTACTCCATGTAGACAAACAACTTCAGAATGTACTGGATAGCTAATTAATTTATATTTTTTTCTTCCTATGCTTAAACTTAAGCTCCTAGAAAAGCTTAGAGGAAAAAAATTCTTGAATGTGAAGAGGTGAGAAGAGACTTTTAAGTGTAAAGACGAGACACCTCTGACTTTAATCTTAATTTTAAAAGAATGTGAAATTGGTTTTTGTTTTGTTTGGTTTTGGTTTTTTTGTTTTTTGGTTTTGTTTTTTTTTTTTTTTTTTTTTTTTGGTTTTTTTGTTTGTTTTTTTTTTTAAGGTAGAGTTTTTAAATTTAGAGTCTTGAAGAGGATTTTTTGAGCTCTGGGGATATATGTCCTTCTACCTGTATGAGTTTTAGGCTGCAGTTAGTGGTAGGAAACACTATTTAAATTGAAGATGACTTATAAATGTTAGGGATAAGTCAGCTGCAGAAAGACAAATAAATAAGTATGGAGGAAGAGTTTTTCTTGCTTTAAGAATTTGCAAGAAATACTTATATGTTAGAATGTAATTTATGGAAGATGCACATTAAAATTACTTTGCTTGCAAATCCATTAATAAAACCAGTTGTTTCAATTGTTAAAACAGTATTGTTACAACACTGGCTCACATAACAACCAATTAACCAGAGATGCTATAGTTTCAAGTCAAGATACGCTAAGGTGAGGCCCTCTATTACCATATTTAGAAAATAGATCGATAAGAAGAGTTTGAAATCCTTTATCTCTTTAGTTTATTAAGATATGTGCTGTTAGTTATATGGTGGAAACTTATTACTACAAGCATTATATTGACAAATTTTGAATGTTGTTCGATTTATTCTAAAATAATCCACCTTTTTCTTTATATTTTTCCCCTGCCCAAAATATTCCTAACCAAAATAAATGCTAAATTACTGAAGAATTTCATATACCAAGAGTGTTGGATAATGAGTAATGCAGATTTAGTGTCATGCTCAGTCCATGTAATTACAAGCTGTTCTTGCTACTGAAATCAAAATTTGTTAAAGAACTGCTGCTAAAATACTATAGTTTAAGAATAGAAAAATCTAGAGCTTTAATATTTATGAGCAGATACAGTTCATACTGAGGTCATGCTCAGTGTTAATGCTCTATGAGTGTTGGTAGGTGGTGATCAATCTTATTTGCTCCTTTTTTTTTCCTTTTTTTTTTCCTTCCTTCTTCCCACTGATGTCCCTGACATATTTTCTGTTTTATGTGAAACTTGAGACTACACTGAACACTTACCAAAGTAATGATTACAGTCTTGGTTGGGCCTTTCATAGGTAGTGTATGAAACAAAGATATGATGGTAGAGTTAGAATTGTCATTTACAGAACATTTTTAAATAAAAGAGGGGGGAATAGGACACCAGTAATAACCATTAGTTATTTGTACACAAATATTGATGCATTATTTCCAAAAACAGCTACCACTTTGTTTTACATGACACGTAGGTAATGCAGCGAGTTGTGATGGAAGCCATGAATGCAAACCATGTTGTTAGACAAATAAAAATCAAGTAAGTCTGTGAGAGAGGATTTAACATACAGAAAGCTTATGTGTGTTCCAGACCAGGGCCAACTGTAGAACATGGTGATTCATTCTCTCATGAATTTCCAAAGTTTCCATGTGGAATGTTTCTTGAAACTGATTAGTTAAAAGGGAAAAGTGTAGATTTCTGAGTCTTTTGCATGATAAAACATCCACTTAATTCCCAGCTGTAAATTATTCAAGTGTGACCTAGAGCTTGCTGAACTCTGGGTGCTGCAAAACTAACCTTTAAAGAGGACACCTGTATGAGGAATCCCAACTGAAAATTTGAAACTCTATTTTTTTTTCTTAAAAGCTAAAAGAGTTTCATTTTCTCACACTTTTTAAAATAAAAAACCTTTTATTTTTGTTTGTTATTTCATTTTATATCTGTTAAGAGTTTTAAATTTCAAGAGAATCTGAAAAATCTACGGGACTGCTTTGGCTGTCTTGGCCATAGTACACTTCTACTGATAGTTCTTGAATAAGATATTTCTTTTTAACATAAAGCTATGATAATTTTTAAATGTTTTCTACCTTACTTTCAAATGGAACAAAATACATTTTGTTTCCTACAGTACTGTAGATACACTCAGAATGCATAGATATTATAGTTTTTTGGCTGAAAATTCAGTATATGTTGCTAATATGGGTGCACACTTTCCTATTGTTGTGTTGTGGCATTTGACAAATATAGACTTATCTATCATCACATAAGCAATAACAAATTGCTGGAAAAATACTAGCATTCATGACTAGATTATTTGTCATCCTGACTGGTTTTTATTCTCCTAATATTGAATATGCCGGGCTGCTTGCCTTCTCTACTAAATTATTGAGTTATATCTAAATATAGAAACTAAAATTCACCTTTTACTAGTTCACTTTCTAAATTTAAATGCTTAGATAGAAGAACAACCTTCAGAAACACTTGGTGTTTGTGATGGTGATGGTCTCCTGAATGGGTGCTGCATCCTAAACAATTTTATCTCAGGAAACTTGTTTACACTGTCATTCAAAATACTCAACTGAACAAAAAAAACCCCCAAAACCAAACCTCCTAAACTCCCCAGAAAAATTAAAAAACCCAACCTTTTTCCATTATCATGCTATTAAAAGTATACCTCCATTAAAAATAATTCCAGGAAGGAAAAGTAGTAGTCTTGATTTCCTGAGAGTCACTGAAACAGTCAGACATTTCATGAATGGGCTGCAAAGGAAATGGCAGCATTATAGATGATGTGTCTCCAGAGCTCCTGCTTTGAGGCCAGAGTAAACCAGTTATGATGATCAATATGGCCAAAGCTGAGGTGTTGTTTCAGGGAGTCCTTGTATCTTTTCTTCGGGGCTCCTCTCTTGCGGCAGCCGGTGGCAAGTTTGCCATAGAGCAAGATCTTAGGGAAGTGGTGAGACATGCCCTGCCCAGCGCAGCTGTGTTCTCAGCAACATGGCCTCAATACTGCTGCTTGTTCTAGAACAGATGTATTGGTCACATAATCTGACCAGGGGATGTTTAGGATTGTTCAGAGGCAGTGTTGATGGAAGCGTTCCAGGAGACGCAGGTGGTGGTGGTAGATGACCCATGATTCGGAACCATATGAGAGTAGACAGCACTATGGCTCTGTAAACACCGATCTTGGCACTTTTCTTCAAGTGTTTATTACATGTTATATATCATGTATATCGTGTATATATTATGTAAATCATTCTCCCTTATCAGAAAGAAGCTGTTTTGCATTCAGGCATCAGATTCAATTATAGTACTAAAATGAAGTCCCAAGTGTAGTCTTAAATTGATTGTATTTTCATAGCAACATACAACACAGTGTATTGTTGAGTCACCATACACTCGTCAATAATTCAGAGAGGTTGTCAGACTGAGATCTTTATTTTCCATTCAGAAAGCAGAAACAATAATGATTTACGGACTTTGGCCTTGAACTCTAACAATTCCATCACTTCAAAGTTGTTCTTAAGTTCTGCAGTATGTGTACATGACCTATGCTTTAAAGCACTCTTGGATGTTGAAGATCTTATTTGAGGTTGGCACTAGTAGAAGAAAATTGGGTTTACATTAATTTCTGTCAATTAATGTCTGTTTCTTGTAATAGTGGTGATACATAGGCACAAGGAGAAATATTTTCAAAAACTTATAGGAAATTTTAATTTTGAATTGGGTTTACCTATTTCAACTCAGTTTGGGGTGTGAGCAATTAAACTCACCATCAGTCTGGGCTATACATGTGAATAAAAATCACTGTAGTATAGCTGTATCAGCCATATAACACCTGAGATGGATATGTAGTCCTCTTAACTTTGTGCTGAAATTGTTATCAAGTAATATAACGAAAGCATGTCATTAGACCCAATTTTATGGTTGTGTGCTTTCTGTGGTACATTAAGTCTAGAAAATTTGTGCTGTATGAGAAAGCAAGAAATCAAAGCACGGTTGTCTAATAGACCTGTAAGCTTAAGAAGAAAAAGTGGTAAGATTTTTTTTCTGCTACTAAAATGAAGAACATAAATTCTCCATGGTTACAAGAAATGTGCGTCAAACTATGGTACTAACGTGTTAGCACTTCACTACAGGAAATGAATCTAATATGACCAAATAATTATGAAATTATGCATTGTGATTTGTTTGCTCACACCATTTTTGTATGGGTTAGCCAAGTATTATTCAGATAGGCTGTGAGGATAAGGAAAGTATTGCAAGGAATTAAAATGCTAGGTGTTTATTCTGGAGATTAGGAGTGTGGAGTGAGAGAATAAAAGGAAGTAACTGTGAAGGGCAGTGTCTATTTCCATATTTGAAGGCATTTTAGTATTTTTATGCTTATTTTAGGACACAATTCTGTTATCAGAACACTTATGTAGTTGAAGTTTTGGTAGTTGCAATTGACAATTCTGTTTTTGTTTTTCACATCATACCCTTTCCCTTGCCAAAAAGCCACAGTTCTATGGCAGTCAAAATGGAAACTGAGGATATAATAAGGAAGTATTATTGTGCACTGCACTTTGTCTTTCACCAAGACAAATAGCTCCTGACAAATAGTCCTTATCTTACATGGTGGCAGCAACACAGACGGGATAGAAAGTGGACAGGCGGCTTTGGTAACCTAATGTAGACAATCCATTTCCATGTTTTAGGAGTAGAAGGAACTGGACGTTGTGGCCAGCAGAAACTTCTTTACTGCAGAAACTTCTTAAAGCTCTGTTTGCTATCCAAATCACGTTTGTCCTCATTGAAATTCTGCTAGAGGGTCATTTAACTCCTAGTCACTATTCACTTGAATGTCCTGCTCATCCATGCTCTTTTCTCTCAAATGCTACTATATTGCTGTCACAGAGGTTTTGTTGTTTTATTTTTTTTTAATTCTGTGTGTTGGTTAAGAGCCTTGTCCCAGCTCTAGTTATTCTTGTGTTCAGTCTTCATGTGTGAATGTCTATTTTATCTTCTTGTCAGAGTTTGTGGAGCTTCTGGATGATGTTTTTAGTCATATGGTTTAGTTTTTGGTTGTCCTGTGAGAAGCATAGTGTTGGACTCAATGATCCTTATGAGTCTCTTCCAACTTGAGATATTCTATGATATAAATTCTAGAGAATGCATTGTTCTATTACATGCAATAGTATAGCGATCTTAAGGTGAAAAACTTCAATACGCATTTAAAAATACATGATTTACTGTGTTGGTTTTTTTTTTAATGAAGAGTAAATCTTGTTACTAGATCATGCTCTTAATTACAGTTAGTATATGACGATGAATGAAAGCATAAAAGTTATGATAAAGAGACTAAATTTGTTTCATTTCAGGTTGACCTATGTTAAATATTAGTCAAGGATGGAACAAAAGACGTAGTATCACTTTATGTACACAATTCAATCCTTTTTATATCTTGCATGCAGTTAAACAAAATGTAATTAATAAACAAGCTTTTTTTTTTTTTTTAAGGGTATCTTGGTCAGGATGGCCATTTTGGATCATGTGAAAACAAGTACTGTGGTCTGGGCAGACACTGCGTTGTGAATGGGAAGACCGGTCAAGCTGAGTGTCTGTGCATGGAGCACTGCAAGCCACATTACAAGCCTGTGTGTGGTTCTGATGGAGAATTCTATCAAAACCACTGCGAAGTGCACAGAGCTGCCTGTCTGAAAAAGCAAAAGGTCACCATTGTACACAATGAAGATTGTTTCTTTAAAGGTAAGTGTGGCTGAACAATACCTGGAATATTGTTATCGAGTATGTGTTTTCAAGCAGTTCAATTAAATCTCTATGGAGTTTGCACTGAGTGTACAGTGAATAAATGACTCAAAGTTAATACGGTAAGTATTGCACTCCAGAGATATCTTATGGATTCTGTTTTTTCCTTTTATTTATACTCAGTCCTCTGGGCAATCACCCCTTTTTAACTTGAATAAACCAGTTGTCTCATGGAAACTAATCTATGGCAGCTTACCTTACAAATGTTGTTGCTGACCTCATTCATCTGAATGCACTTTCACTCCCAATGCCAGAAGGATGTTAATTTTTGTTATGGGGAAAAACAGAATTTAGGATTTCAGAGGGGTTTTGGAAGGTTGCAGGACCTGTGGTTGTATTTGGTATTGAAGTTGATAGACCAGCAGCTCGTTTGTAGCTAAAGGGGTCTTCCTTGCTTTGAATTTGGACAATGAAGAGTTTACTTGTATACTTATGACAGCATGCAAGTTTAGTTACGCTTCAATCTTCTGAATGCAGAGAGATGCCAGCCTGAATGCTGTCAGATACACCTCGTATTAAGCATTTTCTGCTGAAGATGTTAACAATAACAACTTGCCTTTTTCTGTGTAATTTGAGCACACCTTGCAGGTTTCTGGAACTCTGCCAATATAGACATTGATTAAGCATATTTATGAGTACTTTGACAGATTTGCAGCATGTTTTTACTGGTTAAAACAGGTGGATGGTTTTGGAAGGGAGGGGAAATGTTTTTAAGTAAGGCCCTTTTTAATTAGTCTACCTGGGGATGAATTGATTCATATTCTTTTTAAAGACTGCCCTATTTTTGTTAACATTCTTCTATGCTGTGGATATATTTGCACCCTGAGTAATACCAACTAATAACTACTATTACCACAGAAAGAAGTCTACTAAAATATTTCTGTTAAATGAAATTCACCTTTGTAGGGAACATTCATTTAAATTACAATATTTCACTTGAATACAATCTTGTAAATTCTGGTTAAAATACTAGTATAAGGTTGTTCAAATGAAACCAGTTTAAAAATTTTAAAAGTTGAATTTTTCACTACATTTATCATTGAGGAATTGTCATTTAAATGAAGAATTGGGCTTTTTTTTACCAAATCCAAGCTCCGATGCACAAATACAGCTCACTGTCCATGTGGAGACCAGTGGTGAGTGGTGCCCTGCAGTGGTCATTACTGGGCCAGTACTGTTGAGCAGTATCTGATCTTTGTCAGCAACGTGGACAGTGTGGACAGTGGGATCAAGTACACTCTCAGCAGCTTTGCTGATGACACCAAGTGGTGTTGTGCAACAAACATGCTGGAGGGAAGGGCTTGAGAGGTGGGCTGATGCAAACCTCATGAAGTTCAACACAGCAAAGTGTGAGGTCCTACACCTGGGTCGTGGCAATCCCAGGTACACCTGCAGGTTGGGTGGAGGAGTGATTGAGGGGGAACCCTGTGTAGAAAGACATGGGTGTAATGGCTGATGAAAAATTCAACGTGAGCTGTCAGTGTGTACTCAAATCCCAGAAAGCCAGTTGAATCCTGGGCTGCATCAAAAGAAGCATGGCCAGCAACTTGAAGGAGGTGATTCTGCCCCTCTACTCTGCTCTGGTGAGACCCCACTCAGAGTACGACTTACGATTCCTGTGTCCCCAACATAGGAAGGATGTGGAACTGTTGGAGCAAGTCAGAGGAGTACCATGAGGTTGATAAGAGGACTGGAGCACCTCCCCTATGAAGACAGGCTGAGAAAGTTTGTGTGTTCAGCCTGCAGAAGGTTGCATGGAGACTTCACAACAACCTTCCAGTATGTGAAGGAGGGCTACAGAGAAGCCAGGGAGGCATTCTTCATCAGGAACTGTAGGGATAGGTCAAGGAACAATGGGTACAAACTAAAAGAGGGGAAATCTAGGCTAGATAGTTGGAAGAAATTTTTTATTGTGAGGGTGGTGAGACACTTGATGGTGTCAGAAGAGCACTGCCATCTGTCTTCCTTATTAGTTTAGCAGACATCCTCTAGCACAAATGATCTCACTTCAAAGGGCTGCTTCTGAGGCCAGAGAAATACAAAAAAGGTCTTGCATTCAGAAAAAAACTATTCTGAGCATCTTGTTTAGGCTTTCACAAAATTCTTCAATAGAGGCTAATCTGCACTGTGGCAGAGCGTGAGGGGAAAGAGATTCCTACAAGGATGCCTTCAAGATGATAAGGTAGTCACTGTCAACAATGACTATATTATGACAGCAATTAAGTATTTTTACTTTCTAGTTTATTGCTAATCATTGATTTTCAGATCAAACCGTTGTGAACTTAATATTTTTTTAAATATATTTTATCTGTTCTAAATTTTATCTCTAGCAAGGTCATGCTTTGTGGTTTTTGGGTTTCAAATCTTCCTACTGGGTTGATTCCTTCTTCTCCCCCCTCCCCCTTCAGGGGAAAATATTTCTTCTTGCATAAATTTTTAGTTTTAGATTGGCTATGGAGCTCAAGATCAGCGAAGCTGAGAAATGCACCTTATTTAAAAGAGTTAGCTTAACAGAAAACACTTTAGTATTCTGTGTGTGAAGAATAAACTTTTATAAGCAAATGTTCTATATACCTGATTAACATTACAATAGCAGTTAGGTAGCTATAATTATTTAAATAATACGTCTTGTAACTGAATGATTTATAGTTGATCTCAAAAATCATGAGTTCTACTTAATGGTTTGAAAATTGCTCTTTTAAACACTTACATGATAAGTGGAGTTAAAGGACTGACTTCCTAAATGAGAGAGATCTTTGGCTTATATGTTGAAACTCCATTAGCATCACTGAGAAATGTATGTCTTAGCTGAGTTGTGCGTGGAACAACACAAACAAAAAACATCAAATCCTTCACAGGGAGCCATGTCTGAAACATTTGATAAACGTATTTTAAGGTAGCAAAAGTTAGCTGTTTCAAAGCTGTACTCTGCTGACATGCTGGTTTTTTTAAGCTGAAACTTCAAATTCTTGTCCATTACCTGCCTTTTATTTTAGATTATTTATCACCAGATTCATTAAACTCCTTTTTTTTCCTTTTTTTTCATTGTCACTTGCTAGCTTTATTTCTTCACACCAAATTAAATCACCCATTTTTTCCAAAATGTGTGCAACACAGGCATAAAAGGTAATTGAAGTTGAAAGTTTTAAGTATCATTTTGTTTTTCCTGGATGATTGAGACTTTTATGCAAATTGTACATTTTTGACATGGATCAAGATAATGGCCATACTAAATTAGAAATTACTTTTCCTCCACTCCTACTGTAATTTTTCCATCAGTTACTCATTGGCATGTCATGATGAAATAAATGCAAAGATTTTTCTAATGGTTTGGTTAGACGTTGACTGTGACCCTGAGAGTTACTTAAAAAGCTGTCTCAATTTCTTCTCATATAGAATCAAAATGTATTCTGCAGAGAAGATATTTACTTTTAATTCCCTTTCTATGTATCTAGATGAGAAGTATTTTGTATACCTGTAGAGTCTTCTATTTCCCACCAACAAAGTCCAGTGTTCTGTAACTGCATGTTAGTCAATGAAAGTTTTGCAGTCGCTTTTAGAAGAGCTCTTAGGCCTTAACTATCTAAAAATGTTAAGTATTTAGGATTATTTTAATAATGTAAGAGAACTTTAGAAAATGCTTTGTGGTCTAAGGAACTTTCTAAGAATATCAATGAGGAAAAAAAGACATGGTCAACTACCAGGATGCCGAGTTCAGTGATGGGAAGAAGAAGAAACATGAATGAGGAACTAAAGGAAATATTAATGACAGCATTCAAAGTTCAAAGGTTAGATTATTCATTAGTTCTGATATTGACCATATGAGCTGGGAATTCTGATATGCTGATTGGCACTGCTTTTGTTTGCTTGGTGAATAGATAGTTCCTCCAGGGCATGAACATAAGAGCATGCACGGGCTAGATGGCCTCTGTATGCTTTCTTCTTCTTGTGTCCTGGATGTTTCCAAGCCACTCACTTTGTGTTTCTGAGCAGGTTTAGTTTGCTGACTCACACTGGGCTTGATGCATTTGTCTGACCCCTTCCTGGCTGTTGCTAGCTGTAGCTTTAACGAGCCTCAGAGGATGGTAATTCAGGAGGATGCCTCCACCCCTGTCTTTACTATGTGAAGTGGCACTGAGAAATTAATGGCTTTGTGGGGAGTTTAGAAGGCTGGAAACACCATTCTTCAGCTTCTATAAAGTTCAGTTGGACTCTTGTGTGGGACAAGGTACCGGGTAGTAAATGTCACAATCTGGATGTCAAATAAGCTTCAGTTATATTTTAATTTTTTTATTTACTTCTTTTGCTTCATTTTCTTAAACCCAGGCCAGTAAATATACACGAGAGACTAAAAAATTCCCCATGACAAACTTCATCTCGTATTTTCTTTCCATGCTGAGCTGTTTACACTATATTTATTTCTATTCAGTGATGTACTCAATCATTATGACAAATGGCAATTTGCTTGGAATCTTTAGGAATGTAACAAATACTCCTATATATTATGAATTTTGTAGAATATTTCTGGAATAAAGTTTACTTCATATGTAAGCTTTTTACTTATAAGTAGCTTCTGTAGCATTCTTATGATGTTAACAATATTTAAAATTCTTCACTTTCTATTTTTCTCTCATTTTTCATTTGGTGAATATTTGAATTTGTTAAATAGTCTGTGAGCTTCAGATTTCTTACTACTATTACTAAAATGTCTAGATTTCAGAAGACTGCTATAACATTTGATTTTCAGGCTGTTCCCAAGGAGAGAGTAGAAGCTTAGGCAAGAAAGTTTACTCCTGAGACTAAGCTATTCAGGGCAGTGAGGACAAGTGCTGACTGTGGAAAAATTCAAAACAAGTATGGGCAGACTGGAAAAAGTTCAGAAGACATTAGCAAGAATGACCAAAAGTAGCAAATGGCTTGAAGAGAATATGGAGGCATCTTAAAAAATCGTCAGGGCATACTAAGAGTGGATATGAGTAGGCTGCCTTGTATTCCAGTGAAAGAAATAAAAATGATTGAATAAGTAAGTGGCAACAGATTCAAAACAAGCTTTGGTGTTTGATACATAGCAGACCTCATGAGTGAAAGCAACACAGGATTTCAGAAGCAGAATGTAAATACTAGGGAAAAGGCTGTAGGCTTTTCCTTTTGAAAAAGGGCTGGGGGGAGTGAATTGAAGTGAACTAAATCCCAACAGTAGCCCACAGAAAAGGTCTAGAATACTGATGTAGCCTCTACCACGGCTTCAACAGGATTAGTTCAAAGCTTTTAATTTTTTGTGTGTATATGTGATTTGTGCCCTAGGTGAGTGTGGTCTTAGACTGGGTCCTGAAATATTGACACACTAATTTAGAAGCACTGACATTTATTTAATCCCATTTGATGTTCATATACTTCAAAAGCAAGCAAGTCTCTGTCATGTTGCTAGTTTCACTACAGGACATATCTCATCTTGTCTTAAATGTAAATCTTGAACAGTCATTATTTAAAGCTGATCATTAGCCAGTCTTTCAAAAGAAATTTATGACATGTTAAATTGAGTAACATTGTGCTGGAGTATTTTCATTGCAAAAGATCTTATTTTTGAAGATTTATTTGCTTCTTTACTTTGGCTATTATTTGGTTTCTCTGTTGAAATTCTCAAAAACATCATTGTGACACTCTTTCTGAAAGCTTGAATTCCTGCAGATAGCATACACCCTTAAGGTTGCTGCTGATAAACTGTCAAGCTTCAGCTATCACTCGAGTTGTATGCTAAACATTAACCAGATAGTGAAAAGAAATACCAAAAGTCTTTCAGAGCCCTATCAGAAGACTAAGAAGTAAGAAGGATTCTGGTTGATCTCAAAAGGAGTTTAATAGAGCATAGGAATTATTTGACTGAGATTAGTAATTCAGCTCATGATCTCACATGTTCACTTAGTGCAACACTTAAGAAATTGATCTTAAATACTGAATTCATGTAGGGATAGTATATGTTTTTAACTATTAACATTAGTAATTGTACATTCACAGAGCAGTGAAATTCAGTGTTAATGGCAGGTGTACTGCTTCTTCAGCACTTTGTTGGAAAGTGATTCTCTAACCAACGGAAAACTGGTCCTTTTTGATGTGCTTTGAAGCCATGCTAAATTTTAGCACTGTTACTGTAGTCTTCTCTCCCCACGATTCATTTTCTTGAGCTGCATTACTCATGTGATTTGGAAAACTGGCTGGTTTTCCTCCATCGTCTGTGCAAGATTTGACACAATTTGTCTCTCTTAAATTCCACACAATCATCTTGAATTGTGTAAACTAACTGTCATGAAAGACCTACATATGTAATACCTGCTACTAAATCTTTAGAGTGGAGTTAAGTTCATTTGTGAGAACCCGCATATCACAAGCTTAATTTAAAAACTAAACATTCAGCAGACCCTGCATCATTGCTCTTGGTGATACTGTACCAGTTTGCAACTAGAGCTTGGACCTCTACTTTTTCTTTCCTCCTTTGCATTAAATTCACACTCCCAAAATGCAGGATGGTGCAATGACAAGCCTCAAACATGTTATGAATATAGGCTTGGGTTTTTTGACTACCTAAAGATATACTGCCAAGACATCCCTTGTTTTCAGTGTCTGAAGCAGTCCCAATCTCTATATATCAGTTCCTTCAATGCTGGAGTGTGTTAATCAGCTCTAACCTGTCATGCATTCTGCATTCATATAGTGATGAGGAATTGGTGTTCTCTAGATTATATCTGTACAAAACTTAATGAAATTTACAATTTCTTGTAAGGTCATCACTGCTGTTTGACACCACACAAAGAGATAGATTGTGGACATCACAGATGGTAGAAAATTTTAAAACTTTTAATGCTTCCAATATTGATGTTGTAGCACCAGATGATTTCTGAAGGTCTCTTTCAACCTCAACCATTCTGTGGATAAGCATCTCTAAAAACCATTCTTACTTATTCATCTTCAGCCTGGTTTTGAAGAAGCAGAATGTAGCACACAGTGCTAAAATTCAGCCAGTAGTTTCCGGTGCTGTTGAGGAAGAATTGGAGAGATCAGAAGTAGAGTTCTGGCAAAAGTATGATCAGTGGAGAGGTGGCATTAGAGTCCTACTAGTGCACTTGCTTCTAACCTGGTAACTTGGACCTGCAGCTAGGACAGCCCTGGTCACAAGAGAGATATTGTTTGCTCTCTTCCTGCTTTTTCAGTAGTGTCATAAGTGTTAACACGTTGCTAGCAGCAACGTGCTAAAAGATTGTACAAGTATGGTTCAAGTAATCTCTGTATCCTCAATTTTTAATATCAAATTCGGTACTATGGGATAGTGAATATTATTATGCAGTAAATAAAACTAAATTCAAACTTTTGTCATAAATTTATAATAAACAAAAGAAATCTTTAGGCAGATACATAATTTTCCAGTTTTGAGTAAGCACAAAGTGTTAATTCACATTGGCCTGTCTAATGTAAACCTTAAAAAGTTTCAGTTAATAATGTCAGAATTATCATTAGGTCTCGTGGGAAATATTTCTGATGGAACATATTGTTGGCCTTTAAAAATCATTAGCAATTGGATGCATATACAAGGCATTGGCTTGATATTTGTAATTCAACTTGGCTAGTGTATGGTGTACCAACTTGAAAAAAGCTGTAGCTTCTTTTACAAACACTGAAGAGAAGTAGGCATGAAAAAATGATTTTTTAATTAGCTACTCTAGTAGCTAATAATGGAAGGGGTAAGTAAATCTACAGTAGATAAAACCTGTAAGTTAGAAGCTTTCTCTTGTGGCCTGCTGTCTCTTTGAATATAGGATAATAGAAATATTTGTGGGTTTATGGTAAACTAAAACTAGGAAACTAGTGTTGCCTTTTCAGGGTTATTTGCTTGTTTTGAACTTGTAGCACGTTAGTGGAATCTGAGAAATGGACTATAGTTCAAAGAAACTTAATCTACTCGGTTGATAGTGCCTAGTTTAGGTAAATTCTGTCAATATCTGTCAATATTGGTTTTTTCCAGCTTTCTTGGAATCTAATAGAAAGTGCAGAGTATAAGTAAGGAGATGTAAGAGCCAGATACTTCCAAATTCAAAATCTTAGTAGATCACTACCTAGATGATTTTCAGTTTTTCCTTTTGGTTCGTCTCATCTTGTGACTAGAACGCATTGTGGTACAAAGATAACTTCCTAGTACCACGTTTGTGATGGTAGCTATCAGGTTATTATGCTTTTAATTTTGAAAGTCATGGCACAAACAAGAGTTAGAAATTATCAGAAAACAATTAGCTACAAGCAGTTTCTACAGGCGAAGACTTGGGCAGTATACTCTGTTAACTGTGTCACAGACAGGTAAATAAATAAAATAGCACAATTTTTATGAACACTGTAGTGTATATATTTATTTACTTCCAGGACTTGGCAGTTTTTGTGTAATAAGTATATTACTGTAGTTGAAAAAATAAAGTATTTATACCACTGTAACCAGTGTTTATATTGTTACTATATTAACAGAAAGCATTGCAAGCAAAAGACAATAATATAAAGTGTGGCAGAGACCTTAATAAGTGATTCAATGACAGCATTTTATTTTTTATGGAATTGTTGATACCATGGAATACTCCTTTTGACATAAACTGCAATTAAAATGGAGTATATTGTCAGGGACAGATTTTTTCTGAGATAAAACAGACATGGCTCATATTGAAATTTATATGGAATGGCCAAAAGGGTCCTCCAGCTGAAACTGATTTTAAAAGACTAATCTCAGGAAATCAAAATAGTTAATTTTTGCCTCCGTGTAATTTAGTTCTCTCTTTGTTTGTCTCTGAACTTCTCCCTTTTGCTGTCTTTGAAGACAGAGCTTTGTTACTGACTATTTATAATTAATTTCTATGAAATGTGTAAAATTTATATTATTTGAAGTTTATACTTTTCATTAAGAAACTAGCCTGCTCTCATGGTCCTTAGCAAATGTACTTTTCCTGATACTCAAGCACAGAGTAAATAAAATTTGATAAATTGGGTGATGAAATCTAATTAGATCATTTAGTCTTCTCTTTATCTGGAATGATAATACATATTTCATTTAAAATTGTTGAAAGCAAACAATACAAATAAAGGAAAACAGATTGCAGCAAAAATAGATTAAGCTGTAGCCCAAAGAAATAAGCTAAAGTAAAATCATACAAAACTTCCACTTACTAAGAATGATGTTTCATATTTTTGCATGTACTTGTATTGGCTTTGGGTGCAATTAAATCCTGAACTATATACTGCCAGGAAAGTTTGTTTCCCTCAGGGCGGGAACAGATGGTGGAGATTTTTTTTTTCTTTTCACCATTTAGAGACCAAGTCTGTTGAATCTCAACAAGAAAAAGTATTTTTACCAAAGGAAACTGCTGATGTTGGCCTTAAAGCAGTAGAATTCTTAGCTGCATTCTCTATAGGGTTTTTACTAAGACTCCTGGTAAAGAGGCAGTCTATAGAAGTTTTGCTATTAGCAGTGTTTTAATACAGATTTGATATCAAACCAATAATGTTAGTTGTACAGAATAGAAAAAGAGCTATTGACTAATAAAATTGTAAGTTTTCATTTATTATTCAGCCTTTGTTTGCCAGGATATTTCAATGTGAAGCAGGAAGCTATGAATTAGCATCTCCTAGTAATCACTTGGATAATGAGAAAAATAAAAATCTAAATGCACAGAGAATAGCAGAACTGTTGTTAATCATGAGCACAAGTAAATTCTATATTCTTAATCCCACCTGGAAAAGGAGAAAGAAACAGTCTTGGAATCTAGTAGAATGGCAAGCTTTGTATGTTGGAAAAAAAAAATCTGAAAGTAGGAAAAGTTATCTTTGCAGTGTTAAATACTAGTTATGGTCAAGAAGTTGTTTCATCAGTGCTTCTAAATTTAAGACAACTCCTGAATGAATCAGTTCTATGTTATTTTCCTATTCCATCTTCTCTTTGATAAAGGTCCTTGATTTTCAAAAGGAGCATAAAGATTTTTATTGGTCTCTAATGATGCAAACTATAGCTGTACAATCATCATTTTAGAACATGAGCTCTGTGTGCTCTTAGATTTGCTGTTGCTTTATCACAATTGTAGAAGCATCTTTAAGTGTATTTGCTTAAACAGATGGTGAATGACCGCACTGGGAATATATCTATCTTTTTTTTACTGTATGATGAAGTTTTAAAGCAGACATTTTAGCTATGATAGTTGGGAAAACATATTTTTGTGATAAATCCTGTAGGAAAAAAAACTGGTAAAAGGTTTTAGGTCCCTAATAATACTGAGTACGTGACATTGATATAGATTAAATATTTGAGCGAACATAAGTGACACATACTGTCTATAGAATGCTAATGCTTTCTTTAATTTTAACAGTACTTGAAGTATTTTTTTAAGAAACTAAAGACCATGTGTTTCAGACTTTTGTTTACAAAAAACTCTGAAGTACCAAGGACTGTAGTATGGATGTTTCTCTGACACTACCATTTGAGTGAACTCAGGATCTAATTCAGGATCTTCCTACTGAGTCTAATGAAGATTAGGTTCATTGAAGCCAGTCAGTTGAAGAATATTTGTTATATTTACAAGCATGAAAGATGTGAAAGGGAATCCAAAGGAGAAAATACCGGGTTAGAAGTTTTGGGGTTTTTTAAGGCTTATTTATTTCAAACCAACCAACCAAACAGAAAAAAAACCCACCAAAACTCAAAAACCAACAAAACAAAACCCCCCAAAAAAGCAAAACTATTAAAAACACACTGGTTTTACCAATAATGTGATGTCTGTTGTTCTTTTACAAAATGCAATCAGGTCAATGTTGTGAAGTCTGTTTTCAGATCACAGATCTCAGGCCAAGTCTAAGTCTTGAGCTGCCCAATTTTAGTACTCAAATGGAAGGTAAAGAACAGCAGTAAGGGGAACCACTCTGATGATTTTAAATACTCTTTCACAGGCCTCGTAGTTTGGGCCCTAAGATTCAAAAAGAATCTGTAGCCTAGGCTTTTCATAAAGCTATCTGGTATCCTGCTGCATAGCTGTTCCAGTGACACATTAGGATCCCTGGATGGTTTACAGAGATGCTGGATGTGTCTAACATCAAAACAAAAATGTATACTCAATCTTTAAAATGTTTTTTCACATGGAAAGTAACTCATTGACAACAAGTAGCAACAGAGAGCTGACAATAAGGCTCCTAAATTAATGTATAATAGAATACCTGTATGCTGAGCTGGGGTTTTTCCTATTGGTTTGCCCTAGGATCATCATCCCTAATGATGCATGTTCTGATTTCTGCCTTACTTGCTTAATATATTCCACAGAAAATGAGGATTAGAGAAAAGGACACAAGATAGTAAATTTGAATGCTCTTCTGAAATGGTTTTAGGGTTTGCCTGAATTGTAAATCCAGACCCAGAAATCATGAACTCCCAACTCCACTGTTCTAGACATGGGCATAGTGAAATGGTGCAGCATTTTGTTAAATTGTCTGTCTCTGACAGGTTGTTTGTTGGGTAAATATAACAGCTGGTGTCAGTTCCTCACTTAGGTTGGATGTGGTTTACCTACTCTATACGTTTTGGAAGTTTGCCTCACAGTTTACTAATTTTTTTAAGGTTTTCTTGTATGACTCCATTAAAGTGTTAAAAAGTTTAAAAATATGCCAAGAATGTTGATATTTTTAAAAAATAAAGTTAGACTTGCTTTGTTTATGGACAGTATTTGTAGAGAATAGGTAGTTGAAAAGCAAACAAAGAGAGACATCAGAAGGAATTCTTATGACATTTCATGTGCTTGTTGTAGTGGTTTGGGGTTTTTTGTTTGGTTGGTTTTTTGAGGATTTTTTTGGTCTTAATTCTGTTTATATTAGACTAAGAAATAACTTTTGAAATAAAATAGAGGCATTTCCTTTGATTAATCCTTTGATCTCTGTGAACTTACAATATAGTATAGTCCTGTTCCTAGGCAGCAGGAAGTCTGCCAGTGATAGATATTACTGTTAAGTCCTGAGTTAACATGGGAGACTCAGGAATTCAACTGAAATAGCTAGTTATAACAGCTTGCAACCTTTATTAATTTTTTTAGTTCATAGATAAATGGACATGTGTCTAGGCACAATATGTATAGTCATTAGAGTTGTCTTGATATTCTTTGTGTAACACCAACATGTACGTCCATATATTACTTTGAGATGAGTTAAAAAACTTTCCACCGCAACCCCAAAAATAGTGTTAAAAAAAAAGTTCATTTTGTTAGTTTTTTTACTCTACTTGCAAATAGCAGTGGTGATGGTGGCCACGAAGACACTTTCAAGCCTCATGGGGCTTAGATGTGCATCTTTACATTTCTTTCATGCTATGAATGATCTGTAGATTGGACCAGTCTATGGTGTCCACTTTGCATACTTGCTTCTGGAATATGAAAGCCTGGGTACATAGACTAAAAAGGGCTGTTTTCCTGAACAATGCTGTTATTTAGATGATCAAAGCATTGGGATGCTAGGATGCATTGTAGATATATTTTCAGTCTACATGAACAATTTTCTTGAGTTGTATACCAATTTTTTACCAAGCATTCTGGACCTTGCTTGAAATTAAAGGAATTTTTTAAATGAAAAGTGAATGGTGGCACAGATAGATATCTATTTTGTGCTTGTTTTTGTTAAACTTCAGACAGTGCTATTTTGAGAAAAGGAATGAGACTGAAATGATAATGATAACCCAAAAAATTCATGAAGAGTTCACCTGATGAACGGTTCAGTATTTGCAGTATTTAAATGCTCTTTTATATGGCATAATTTAAGGACTTGGGTTTTCAGTGCAGAAGACTGAATGGAGTATTATTATTTCTAAAACCCAGAGAATAAATCAAAGAATAAAGAATCTTAATTCTCTGTTTCTTGTAAGAGAAAGTGAGTAATTTTAATTTGTAACCCTTTTTATTTGCTTATTGGACTGGTAAGGAAGAGGAGATTCACTTTACAAGAAGTTAAATGCAAATTTTACAGAAATTATTTGTGTAAATAAAAATTAAGAGGAATGTTTTTGGAAAATTCTTTCTGCTGTCACAAAAAAAATATTTTAAAACAGTTTTGTTTTTTTTTTAAATTGTAATAGTGACAGGAAACAGACAGATTAACTTCTCTTTGTCTAGAGCTGAGTAGATGCAATACTACAAGGCCAGGATGATCAATTGACACAACATGTAAAATAAAGCCTAATAACTCCCCAGAAATGACATCAGTCTAAATGAGATTCTGAGATACTAAAATGGAAAAAAGAGTAGAGTCATAGTCCTTAAATAAAAAAGTCAAAATCAACCAACCAAAAAAAAAAAAACCACAACAAAAGAACACCGTACAAAGCAAAGAAGCAATCATGCTGGAATTCCTGTCAAAATAAACTGTAAAAATCTGTTCCTACAGGCATTTCACTATTTTCCTTGGCATAAAATTGTTGGCAGCTCCAGTCTGTGAATTGGTTGGCCTTGTTCTCTCCTTTCTCTCAGACTTGAGAGATCAGCGGTACTCAGTCATGATAAAAAGTAGCCTGGAACGAACCACCAATATAAATTTAAGGGTGGTTTATCTGAGTACCAGATTAATAGATTAAAAAGCATCCTAGAAACAGGAGTCTTACAGTAGCACAAATATTCACAGGCTATGATTGTTCTTACCTCTTTAATCTTTTCCTTGATATACAAAATTGAGCTAGGTAATGATGATCTCTGAGGGCTGAAAATGGGCAGCTGCTCCTTCATTGTGTGTGTTTTTTGTTTTGGGGTTTTTTTTAATTATCTTCATAGGAGCCATGGAAAACCCATGGAGCAGTAGTTTCTCTTTTGATCTGAGCTGTTGGAAAAATGGAAAATTATCTGTGTGCAAATAAAAGGCTGAACAATTATCTAATAATATTTTTTCTGCATTTCTCACGTATTGCTTTCCTAACTTCAGGAATGTAGGAAGGTTCTGTTAACTTAACAAAATGTATTTCATAGATTATTAGAATTTTCAGAATGAGTTATGCTCTCAAAAGTACTTCTGAATGCTGAGATAACACTATGCACAATTTGGTCTGCTTGTTTCAACAAATCACTGTGTTTTAAAGTTCAGATTAGCACATTCCTAACATTAAATTTTTAATGTGTGTACACTTTAAATACTCCTAAATTATTACTCTAGGAATGATGGCTCAAGCCTCTGAAATGCAGACTCTATTACAGTTGTCAGAGAAGTGAGTTCTGTTCTTCCCTTTAAATTCATATGCTTATTTGTAATTGAGGAATAGTGATGTTCAGCAGAGTGTGTAGGTCTTTTAAGGTTCAGGTAGACCTAATACTAGTTTGTGATGAAACAGAATACAGGGACAGAGATGTCCTGAGGAATCCCATTTCCTGTTGACAGTCTTTATATATCTCAGTCCAGAAACAAACCAAGTCTACTGGTATATTTTGTGCATTTTGTTCCCTGTGAGACACTCCTAAGTTGAAGAATTTTTCTGAATGAATGACTTGGAAGGATTTACTTTCTCTCCTGCAGAGGATGCACATCTATTATGTGAAACCTCCATCTTCCTTTATATTTTAGGGAGTAAAATACAGCAGACATATTCACTGAGTCTTGATATTTTGTTGTTCTGCTTTGTTTTGCATTTTTGAAAACTGCATCAGCAAGTTTTTTTCCCCTTTCTTACATGACAAGTGTGACAGTTGAGACAAATTGCTGTCACCTCAGTGTTCTTTTATTTAGTATTCAAACTCTACTTGGTCTTCCTCGAAGTATCCTTGGTCAATGTTTTTTCTAAGATTGAATATTTCTTTCTCATCTCCATCAGAGTCTCTGTGGCTGCAGAAAGAATTGTAATACCCTGAGATTTTAACTGTTGTGGTCTAACCTGCAGGCAGCTTAACACCTCAGGAAGGTGTGCATATAATAAACTCAATCCCAGTCAAAAACTGGACACAATGAACTCATTTTGCTGTGCAAATTTCAAGGTTTTATTCTGTATCACTGTTTGTAATGCAGTAGTTGATGAAGCCCAGGTTATCTAGCTAGCTTCTTTGTGCCAGTGTATATAGCCACTGAAGAAAACTCTCAGATTTTAAGGTAAGTTAATCCACATAGGTTCTTGTTTGTATATATATTTGTACATGCAAACCAATAAATAATACTAAATTTATGTGTTTATACATATTAATATGTTTACAAAACATATTGGCTGTGAAATTGTGTCTTCACAGAAGGGAGATTTACCATCACTAATTATGCATATTTTTTTTTTAAATCCAGAGTGACAACTATGTAACCAGAAGAAAGTGATAGTAATTAGCCAATGTTCAATGGATGTGTGTTATCACAGTCCTCTGGACGTGCCAGGGAGATGAGAGGTACAAACAACATGTTAGTATAGGGAACTTCAAAGACATTTGAAATAAACAAGAAAAAAACAGCCCCAAGGCCCCCCAAAACACCTTCCCCCAAACCCCAAACTACTGAATTTTAGCTTAATTAAAAAAAAAAAAAGGGTGGGGGAAAATATCTTGGGTGGAGTAGAAATGAAATGTTTCAAGAAGTTAAAGAGGGAAAGAACATTGTAAGTCTCAGAAGTTCTTGAGGTCCTTAAGGGGAAAATGAAAATTGTCTGATTCCTTCTGCCTCTGCTCTTTCCACTTTTTTATGCAGTCTCGGTGTCCAGAGGTTGCTATGTTATACCACTTCCTTTTAGTAGATACCCATTTGTTTTAAAAATAACCTTCCAAAGGAAGGATTTATTTAAAGGAGCCTTGATAGTTTTTCCTTGTGCTGCTGAGACTGAGTTTTCATCTCTGTTTTGAATCTCTGCAGGGAGTATTTTCATCAGTATGAACACTAAATTACTGTTTCAGACTTGCCTACGGAAAAAAGTTCCTTTATTACCTGATAATCGTCTCTGCTCACAATAAAAATTGGTCTACTCTGGACAGCATTTTTAAATGTTTTGGTCATCTGAATTTTCGTGACTACTAATAAGATGCAGGAAGAGACATGAATAGTTTTTGGATGTATTTCAAAGTACAGGCATTTAATAGCATTTTAACTGCATTTGCAGGCAATAGCACCATTTTCTTAATAGCAAAGAAACCTCTTAAAGGTAGAAACTTATCAGTTGAACTGTTTTCAATTTCTTCCACTGACATCCAGTATCAACTCTCAAATACATCTCATGCTGTTATGAGAGTCATAGCAATTCGACCAGTCTAATAAATATACAATTATTTCCTTAATTCACAATTTGAAAACAATGCCTTTGCACAGTCTTCCAGACATGGTTTTTATGGGATAATTCATAAAATTTTTATTCATATCTGTAAGCCTTTTGCTGCCTTATTATACTTTGGGAATGCACAATAATTTGCTTGTGGTTGCAAATCCAAAAATGTTTTCATTTTAATTGAGTTTACATTAAAGAAAAAAATAGATTCCTGGTAAATTATCTAGTATGTGAAAGTTTGTCTATAGATATAATGTGGATATATGTGCAGCACTGCTTACAACAAGGACAGGACTGTGTAGCATTTTTGATCTAAGGTCTAATACAAAAGCCATGTGAGCGGCTCTTTAAGCTGACTTCAGTACATACTTGCGCAACTCCAAACAGCGTTAGACAACTAAGAACATTGACCAGTTTAAATGACTGTGTTAACTTTGTCACATCATCAGTTTGTGAATGTCTAGGATGGAGCTGGACATTGTGTACCAAGGGTCAGGCAAGATGTAAGCTCTGTAGAAAATTGCTGCTGTGTCATGGAAACAAAATCATTTGCATTTGCCAGTGCATAATAATTTATGCAATTTTTATGAGGGCATAACTCTTCTTTAAATTCTATTTTCTTCACTGGGAATATGAGCTGTGTTCCATGGTCTGCATGAAGTAACATCCTGCCTGAAGTAACATAATTGTTATGTTTCTGTTCTACGTTATTTGTTAATATAGAGAATAATGGAAACTGTACTTATCTGGTGTAGTTATATTAGTAGTAATTAGTGGAAGAGTCATGTGGCATAGCCAACTAAAGACAAAGTTGTTGGGGGAGAGTTACACCAGCGTGTGTGTGTATATTCACACGCCCTCTCTCTTCCTCTCTGTATTGCTTTTTTTCATAGAATAATAGAATGGTTTGGGTTAGAACTGACCTTAAAGGTCATATAGTTTCAACCCTTCTACCACGGGCAGGGGTGCCACCCACTAGGCCAGGTTACTCAAAGCTCCATCCAGCATGACCTTGGACACTTCTTATTGCAGACAGGCATAATGCACCTGTGTCACTTAGCAGGTCTGCTTCTCTTCTCTCTTTCTGTGAAGCACACTTTATTTATACTCTACAAAATCCACTGCTGAGGATAGTCTTCCTGTAGCTGCTTGACCAGATAGATGCTACCAACTGCATCCAAAAAATGAACAAAAGACCATCAAATGTCTCTGTTTTTACCCTCATGGGGTTTTCCAGAGTGGAACTCACAAAACTCACATTTAAATGCAAGCTAATAAGTCAAATTAAGTATCTGAAATGATCTGAACCAGTGTGTCCAATAAATCAGTTTTGATGTGCACGATATGGAATTCTAATGGTAAACTAGTAGATGATTTTGGATTTACAATAGTAAGTCAGTAGACATTAAAAAAAAAAAAGAAACCTGAATGAAGAACATTTTTTGATAAGACAGGTACTCAGCAGAGTAGAGTACTTGTATGTGCTAAGAAGAAAAGATTAATACCTCTCTGGTCATGCTGAGTACAATGTCCAGCAGGGGGAAAAGAGAGACTGAAAATAAAGTCTGAGAATGACTATCAGTGATGGATGAGTGGAAAAATTCCTTAAGAAATATAATCAGAGCTCTATCAGGAGGAATAGATGAACCTGTGACTCAGGCAATTCTAATGCAAGTAGTTGTAAAATAATGTATCTCTGTAAATCAATATCAGGAGAAAAAAAATAAAAGCATGCAATTTAAACCTAGAAAAAATGGGAAAGTAAGAAGTCATAAAGAAAATAATTTTGGATTTGCTGATTGCAACCTGCAACACAGTTCATTTTATGAATGCAAATAGCATCTAAGCCTTGAGCATGGAAAGGGATTTTGGAATCTTAAGACAAATGTTGTTTTAGAGTACATCTTGTGATTGATATGCAGAGTTGTTCTGTATTTAAAAGAGATATTTAGAAGATCTATTTCTGAGCTCTGAATCCTTTATGCCATCTTTCAACAAGAAGGAGCAATGCTATTTTGACTAAATAGTTGAGAGCAATAGTCATGGAGGTTATCTAAGATGTCCCTTGGCAGATCAATGAATATAAGATCCAAGAGGAAAAGCAATTGCAGGAAAACTACATGAGATCTTTAATTGAACAGCTAGCCATTCTCTACACTACCATAATCCTTTAGCTGAATTTGTATTTTTTGTGCTAGTGATTCTTCCAATAAATTAATTAGATAAAGCTCCCTTGAGTTCCTACTGCATTTATCATCAATAATTTCTGAAAGCATAGTCTGCTGTTGGGCAGTGCTGATTTGAATTTAATGCTGGATGACAAAATGGACCTTGAAAATGCAATGTGATGTTCTTTTTATGCTTTTCATTGTAATTTAGACAAGTGAGAAGTAGGTATGGTCACACTTAGGCTTAATTATTTTGTCGAATAATTTTTATATGGAAACTAGTATTGCTCAAATCTAAAAAATACTAGGCTTACCTTCTTTGTAAGTATTATAATTTTATACATTGAAAAATATTTTAGACTTGTGTCTCAGGAAGTAGACAGATATTTGACTAATAAGTACAATATATGCAAAGTATATTTTACCAACATCTCTTTCATATTTCATGTACATTATGCAAGGTGAAACTGAGTTAACTTTTGGAGTTTGGGTTAATGATTCTCATTATTTCTAAGTTGTTTATGAGCTGCAAATATCCATAACGAGTTGGCTGAAGTTTTGTTTTATAAATTTAAAGGTAAGGTACTATTTGACTTGAATTGGTGATCAAATGCTTAGATTTTGCTTGTTTAGCATTTTATGACCTGAAGAATATTACACATGATGTTTCCATACGGAATATACTTTTTCATCATGGAGACTTAATGAACCTAAAGTCCTCTGTGCACAGATTTTGTGATAATGTGATGAAGAATGATTATAAAATGTGTTTACAGATATCAGTAGGAATAATTGCACAGGAAGATTTAATTCTGTGTTTCTGCTTAACAACACAGCCTGGCTCACTGTTTCAGACACAGTTACAAGTGTTATCTGTCATTTTTATGGTTTAGAGAGAAGCTTTGAATTTTGTGTACCTAATACACTGTTTCATGTACTTTTCAAAATTTTACTCAATTTTGGCTGAACCCGTTGGTTAACTTGCACTGTTACATGCTCAGTGGAAGTCAAGTTTGGCACAAAATAGTCTGCAAAGTTTTAATCTGAGCTGAATGCCCTGAAGTCCAGAGATAGAAGATTTGCACGGAGATCTATTTTGTTATTTAGTTCCTGCTGGAATTTATATAGAATAGAAAACAAACAAGGAGGTACCTTTGCCACTACTCAGAGCAATACAGAATTATAGAATATTTGGATTGGAAGGGACCTTAAGATCATCTAGTTCCAACCTCTCTGCCACAGGCAGGGGTGCCATTCACTAGGCCAGGTTTCTCAGGGCCCTATCCAACCTGGTCCTAAACACACAATCACAGAATCTGTTGAGTGAAGAACCTTTTTCTGATATTCAACCTAAACCTTCCCTGACGCAACTTCAGGTCATTCCCTTGTGTTCTGCCACTGGTCGATACAGAGAAGAGATCAGTGTCTGCCCCTCCTCTTCTCATGAGGAAGTTGTAGACTGCAATGAGGTCTCCCCTCAGTCTCCTCCAGGCTGAACAGACCAAGTGACCTCAGCTGCTTCTCATACGGCTTCCCCTCAAGGCCCTTCACCATCTTCATTGCCCTTCTTTGGACACTCTCCAATAGCTTAATATCTTTCTTGTATTGTGGAGCCCAAAACTGCACCCAGTATTCAAGGAGAGGCTGCAGCATTGCAGAGCAGAGTGGAACAATCACCTCCCTTGAAAGGCAGCATGTAAGTTCCTTGTTCAAAATACCCTCTGACTTTTGCAGCTTTAGAAGGTAGAAGATGCTGTTTCAGATATGTAAATATTATTGTGTGATTTTTGGGTTCCCCAAAATGTGTCTGAATCTCTCCCGTAATGGACCTGTCACTGCAGTGAGATTTAATAGACTGTTCACTCTGTCTCCTGGCCTGCAGTTGAAGTCATGAAAAGCTGACTCAGCTGAAGTTGCAGAGCGTTTCTTCATTGGCTTTGTTATGGCTGGTAAATTTCATCACAGAGGGAGGAAAGGAGTCATAAGGAGGCAAAAGTAATACCATGTATCACATCATTTGTTTCAATGTCAATTGGCATCACTTTATAAGAAATACTTAATGTATTCTATGTCCTTACCTTACATCATCATTTTATAGGAGTTTAAATTAGATTTTTATAACTTAAATACAATCTCCACTGTTAAACTTAGAAATTCTTGGGCTTTTTCAGGGCAGAGACTATGGTTTTGGGGGGAAGGATTTGGGTGAGAGTGTAGAAAAATATTATTTGCTAACTTTTTAATTGATACTGGCTTAGAAATCTCTTCCAAGTAAAGCAATACTTTGGTGTCATGGCCTTGTCATATGTACAAGAAAGTTACCCTCTGATTAACTTGTGTATGGCTTGGATTTTTTCCAGTTCATTTTGACTAGAGTTTTCATCAGAAAACATTAACTAACAGGAACACTGAGTGTACATAAACTTCATTACAACCTGTTATTTCTAGCAACATTGTAGGTACATGTTGAACGTACTGAAGTAGTAAATTCTTTGGAACAGAGAACTTTAGATTTGGCACAATGGAATCTTGTTTCACTCTTGACTTATGATCATTAAAATGCTCATTGACATTGAATTTATTAGTTAATTTTATTTTAAATATTGAAACAACAGAAAAACCTCTTGGGAGTTATCAAGAGTATATTTTGCTAGAAACTAATCTTTTTGATCTTATTTAAAGTTATTTTATGAGTATCTGTCCTCAGATTAAAAGATAACAAAAAATAAAATGTTGTTTTCCTTCAACAACTTCAAGTTTTAAATTGTGCATAGCCAATAGCTAGAAAATATAGAAATAATCAGGACTTACTTTGGCTCATATATTTAATATTTCATCCTGAACAAAACCATCCCTTTCACAGCTGCCATATGACCTATGCTTCTGATACTTTCCTAGCATATACTTGTGTAGTTATCCAGTTGTAAAAGGTATTAAGTAGCTTATAATTTTACACAGAAATTTAAGGATAGCAACTGTAAACTTCAGTTCTTTTAATCACATTTTAATGCTCTCTCACACAGGCATTCATAACCATGTTTCTTGAAATTCCAAGCCACTTACTCAATTGTTGTCATCTATAACTCCCCTTCCCTTCTATTTGGGCATTAAATATTAGTATACTATTTTTCAAAGTAGAACTGCATATTGAGGGAGGGGAGAGATTGGTTTTATTCCTATATGCACTTACGAAATTAGTCTCCTTGGCTGTCTTTTTTTTTCCTTTATGATAATTTCTTTTTCATTTCCCTTGCTTATTGCTTTGTCCATTTAGTTTTACATTATTCATCAATGAAAAATGTACTTTGTTAAGAAACTTTTATCTGTAATTTGCTCTTTTACAGTTAACTTTCATGTCTGTGTAGCTTTTTTCTTTTTCATTTGGCTTAATATCATCAATTTTTTCTGAATCTGGACATAATCTAAAGTAGCAGTGAATCTTCAGTGCTGAGAAACATAAACCTATAATTGCTGAGTCTGGGAAAGCACAGACTTTCAGATGTATCTTTATTTTTTTAATATTGTTCCATGGTTAGCTATTCTGGTCGATGTGTGGGTGCTATAGTGAGACACATACCTCACCAACTTACTGTAGAGAAAATATGAGCATCATTCTTCTCACTGCATATAATATAGTAAGAGTAATTAAGTCAGATTATACATGTGCCCAGTTTGATATCTTGTTTTTGATGACAGCCAGTAGTGGATACTTCTGAAAAAAAATCAAGCAATAGGCAATGGATAAAGTCATTCTCCCAAAGTATGTCTTCTCAAATTCTGGTAATCAGGAATTTAAGGACTCAGGGCTTCCAGCTGACCTGTTCTGCATCTAATCCCATTTATACTTTCGTTTTATAAAAAAAAGGTATTCCTCAATTGAATTGTAGCATATATGAAAAGCTCTTCCTTGTGTTTTTTAAATGTACTGTTTAGAAAATTTATTTTAAATTCTGTTATTTGATTGAGACAGATAATTCATGGTATCACTATATGTAAGTCTGGGATTTTCAAGCTGCTGAAATACTATTCCTATAGCAAATTTGTCTGAAATAAAGTGTAACCAAATATTTCCTTCAATCCTAACCAACTCCACCCCAGTCCCTTAGAGAGTAGGACTAAATGAAATCTTTGGTTTTTTGTTTTATTTAATTGTCCCTCTGGAATCTTAGTTTAACATTTAATGCCAGAAACAAGTATGCGTTTCAGACAAGGACTCAAGAGCTTGTTGCTGACTAAGTATGTGACTGTCACAAATGAGTTAAGTCACTTGGAATCTGTCTGGCATAGAGTCAGAATTTTGTTTTTCAATGTATTTCACCTGTAGGGACTCATTTTCCTAGGTGTATTCAGAGCTCTGTTAAAGCAATTGTAAAGCTTATTGAAAGGGGAGTGTTGGTGTCCCTCTTTCATTACTTGTGTGGTAATATGGGAAACATGAATCAGATGCCCCTTCAGCTTCATTAGGGGTGGAGACTAATTCAAGAATCATAGCTCACAACAACAGTAATTAATTTTGAGGGTTGGTCTATTCTTGTTGAAAGAGTCTTACAACGTTAGTGTACCAGTCAATGGCTGGAAAATAGTCTCTAGGTTACTAGTTGGAGCACTTATGTGAGAGGATCAAGCCCTAGTCCTTATTCCAGTTACTGTTTTAAGCTGTGGAAATTCAGTTGAAGAGATAAATAGGTAAATTTTAATAATACTCTCAATTCTCACAGCTGAAGAATCTTCCTGGAGATGTAGTATCTGAGAAGGAATAATTTGTCTAAAGAAAGTTTCAGGTTTTTAATTTTTTTTCATGTGAATGTCTCAATTGTAAGAAATATTCCCCACTGGTTTAGTTTTTAAAGCCACGCTTCATTTCCTGTTGCTTCGTGTGTCTGAAGGCTTTTGTAAACATCATCTACATTAATTTGGAGAGCTTAATACTGGTTTGAAATGGTGTAACAAAGAGCAAAATGCGGTCCCAAATGTGCTTTGATATGAATGTGGTGGGTATGATAGAATTTCTCAAAATTCCTTAACTATGGCTATTAGAGCTAAAAACTTTAGGGATACAGTTAGCTGCCTTACCATAATTAAAGCAATTTCTTATTGTAATCTACCTTTAATCAGGCATACCTGAGAGCTGAAATCAACCTTTTTAAAATTCTCATATTTCATGCCTGAGAGGTCTTTGAAGTGTGAGTATATTAGAATGACTTTTTTGCTTATTTTATTCTGCAGTAGAACTTTTTTTTTTCTTTTCATGGCAAGTTCTTGTTTAAGTCAGTCTTCTCTGAAGTAAGTCTTTTGCATCTGTACATTTAAATTTCTGTGAGCTAACTAGTTTCAGAGAAAGGTAGATTCAGTTTGTAAGAAAGACTTCTTGATTTGGATTACTTTTCTTAGTTCTCTTCTCATTTAAGCTTATAATAAATATTTTCTATAACTGATAAAATTTCCAGTCAGAATGTCCTCAAATATACACCCACAATTGAAAAATATATTTTGTAGAAATAGGTGCTATAGATACAAACTATTGAACAGTAGAAGTCCTGAGATACCATTTCTCAGTGCTTTAGGATTTTCTGGTATTTATGTGCTCTCTCTGCTTTTTTCACTGATTTCCTTTTCTCAGGCATTAAACCTTTGCAGTTTCCTCCTATATCCTAATTTTGTCCCTGCACTAGGTGCCTTTTGGCTTCTCTTAGTGTGTAAAGTTCTGGACTATCCTAGTTTCAAATTTCCACCAAGTACTTTTACTCTTATCTTAGAATATTTTCCCAGTTAGTTAAATATTCCAATTTTTTTTCTTTTAATATCATTACTTTTTTTTTTTTTAAAGTTTCATACAACAACTAAATCCTCTACAACTATATTATTTAACCTTATAATTATAATTATATTTGTACTTTAGCAGTTTTTTGGTCTTTGCTGAGGTGAGCAGTTCATATTTAGTTCACCTAAATCTTGGAACATAAAACTCCCTCAGGCATTTAAGTTCTTCAGTGTTCTTCAAGTCTGTTCTAATTTGACAATAATTTTCTGGTCATGTGCCCAGAACTAAACATGCTGTACCAGAAGCAGCTGTGGAAGTGCAGGATATCCAGTACTCAAACACTGTCGTATGTAGCTTTTGATATACACAGCCTAACACAGCAAAAAGTTTCTTGCTACCAATTCACACCAATAAAATATATTGTTTTCTCTCTTAATTCCCCTGATTTGATGTTGCTCTGGAAATTCTTTCATTTTCTTCAAAATCTGTTCTAAATTATTTTTCCCAGTCTAATACAATTTCATTATTTTTAGATTATGTTTTGAAAATCTTTATCTCATTGATATTGCATTACCCCTAGCATGATTTATGTATTTCTTCAGCTTATTACTTATTGAATCTTCTAGGTCATTACTGAAAATGCTGAGTACTAGGCCTAGCAAAGTTCTATATATCACCCTAGATGGGACCTTTCACTGTTCAATATACACCATGTCTTAAAACTCTGTTGAGTGTGGATTATTAACATTTTCTTCCCTTATGAATTCTAGTAAGTATGAGTTAACTTTGTGACTGTGCTAAATCACTCACTGAAATAGGAATAATTCTCATTCATTAGATGCTTTTGTTTTCCTTTTCTCTGTGTTTTTCTGAATAACTATGAAATTCAATCAGAAATTGTATTTAAAATTAAATTATTGTTTTCTTTCCTGAATTGACATTTTTTTTCCCCTTCCACTTTAAAATTAACTTTTGATATTGCTTTCTAATACTATTTTCTCATATTATTAATGCAAACTGCTATAGGCTGGTATAGATACAAATGAACCAATATATTTTATAGATCTAATTCTCTAAAGTGAACAAGCATCTCCTTACATCAGTTCTAGAAAAAGAAAACATGAAAAGTCTTCCTAACCAGTGTGGTATGTCCCCTTTCATAATACGCAGAATGTAGTTTTCAGAGGCCTTATTTATTGCTTCATTTTTCATCACTGAAGATATATATATGAGTAAGACTGCAATGTAAGACATTTAGTTACAGGTAAGTGGGTAGTCTAGCACAGAATTTTCTATTTGGACACTTTCCTGTGGCAATAATGAGTTCTCTTCTCTTCTTGCATGTGCCCCCTCGGTGCTAATTCTTCAGCCTTTCATGAGGATAGGTGGAAAAGCAAGAAATACTAAAGTGAAAAACCAGCTCAGGGAAGGACCATACCTTATAAGATGCCTTCTGAGTACAATGTTTTGATTTTTATCTGAAAATGTAAAACTCTCTAATATATTATATTGAGGCAAAGGTGCTAACCATTTATTTAAGCCTGAGTATTTTTTTCCTGAGCCCTGTCTGTGTTTAGACTTAATGATGTGGGTTAGCACTTGTTCCTTTAATATTATATTGGATTGGGTATGTCCACTGAAGTCAAATTACATTTGAACTAACCAACACTTAAACTTTATGGCATGGTTTATAGTTTTTTCTTATTTCTTTAATATTTTAAACATTTTATTTCTTTTTAAGAAATAAACTAGAACAAGTTAATGTGTGCTGCCATGTTGTTCCTATGTAGCTGGGCTGGAGTTCTGAGGTGCATGAAGGACATTTCTCTGCATGCTTAGAGTAACAGTAGCACTGCAGTACAACCCAGTCAGGCTCTCACTTAGGAAGGATAAAATTGTGAAGTATGCTTGTTGAAGTAGCAATCTTGTTATTTAACCACCAGAATCAATAAAAACTGTGTTGAATATATTAATTTTTGTACATTTATATATTGAGTATTTCTGGAAGAATTATTGACAGGAAACTGTACCCTTCTAGTTGCAGAAGGAATGCTCTATTCTCAGTCAGGTTTCAAGTGAGTGTGCTGGAGACAATCTTTGTATTTATGGGCACAAAAAATGCTCCAGAAATTTTAGGAAAGCTGTAACCTTTAAAAACTGTACATTTTGCATATATTATTATATGAGGTATCGATTGGTCATTGTTAAATTTTTAAAAGGAGAAAAATGACAAAAATATTACAGTCCAAATGCTTAAATTTTGGCATGGTTAGAATAATGTAAAGCAGGACATGTCATGGAAAATTCTGAATTAATAATTTTATGGAGAATGACCTTAATAGCAGCTGTCCCTTGGCAATGAAATAATGGCAATAGTATTTAGCTCTTATATAGCAACTACTATTTTCAAAATACTGCACCTATTTAATAGATTTGGTAGATGGGAAAACAATTCTTGTCTAAAGCTCTCCAATTACTTTACATCGTCTCTTAGAACTGAGTGAGTGAACCCTTCACAAACGAGAAGAATTTAGAACTAGAAAGAGTTGCTTCAGTCCTGTAGAAAGAGCTGACTACCTCCTTTTGCGTATTCAGATTATAAAAAGGACATGACTAGAAGTAGAGACATTTTCAGAAGGATGGAAACTGGAGAATAAGAGATGTTTCTGCCATTAACTCTTTCTAACGAGCCGGACAGATATGTCATAGCAGAGTTTTCAAAGAATGAAACTATAACCCCGGGTTCTAGAAGTTAAAGGCAATTTTCCTTTGTATCTTCTCTCTCAGTGCAATATGTCTTACAAATTTTTTTAGGTTTTTTGACCACTCAAAGTCATGCAACTCTCAAAGATCTTTTAAAAATAAACTTATTTATAGAACTGAGGAAAAAAAAAAAAAAGAATAAATACCCTCATGAGATCAGCATTGACCTTTACAGAGTTAGTCCCTACAGGAGAACTAGGCTTTTTGCCATTTTTTTATAATTTTATAGTTCAATGGGAAAGTATTTCTTCAGAAGCTTTTTTCATTGCTACTCAAGAATATCTGTAATTAAGTAAAAATGAGATGCAATGAATATGCAGCAAAAGACTGTAAATATGTTTACACATTTTGATAAACATTCCTGCATTTTTTTACTCTTGTAGCATTGATTCATCTGCATCATACTAAATGGAAATGAGCAACATGTAAAATTAATCCACCCTTGTAACTATCTGAAGAGAGTAATTATCTGATGCTTACAAGCTGTTTCTAGAATAGATCCTTCCCTAGCTACATTAAATTTTATTTTATCTGTATTTGAGTCTCAAATTACAGTGGATCATGCCTTTTAACAACATAAATACTGTAGGTCCTCTAAAGTCAGTGGAACTGTAGAGGTTTTTCTTTTACAGGAGCAGTGCCCCAAAGTTTATAAATCCCCATTGCAATTTAGACATTACCATAAATGATAGCAATTTACGTGTGTTTATTGTGAGAAATCGGTGTATAGATAACTTACAATGCTGGGTTAATTGTGTTCAGTTCCCATAGCACACATGTTCAAACTGTGGAGCCATGGAACCAAGCCCTTAACAAGCATCCCACTGTTTGCAAAACAGAAGCTCAAGAACAAAAAGAGAAAAACATTCAGATTCGACAGCTAACTCTGTTGTCTCCTGGAAAATCAATTTAAGACTTTTGGGAAATGGAGAATGGGAAAGTGGTAAATTAAAGGATAAAAAGCTAAAGAAGGCAAAGGAGGTTCTTTTGTTTGTTTTGGGTTTTTTTTGAGCAAGTCATCATTTTTTGGCTAAGTCACCTAAGGCAACCCAGACAAAAAAACAAACTAAAGACATCTGGATTTAGCCCCGAGAAGCTGATATCATGATACTAGTACCCTCTACTAATACCCAGTATCCTGTGAGCTGGGATTATTATCAAAACTAGAAGGCTCTCATATAAATTTCTGAGATAGGTAGGAGATTGTTTTTATGATGAATGTTCACATGCTTGTCAGAAATAATCAAGGATAGTTTCAAGAAGCTGCAGGAAATTCAAGCCAAGTCAGGTCAACACTTGTCGAAACATTACAAATTTAAATAAAATTTGAGAGTTAGTAATTCAAACATCTAAAGATAGGTTGTTTTTTCAGTTGTTTTTTCAGTTTGTTTGCAGGGTATTACAAATCTAATGTTGACAAATAGTAAGAGGAAACCTATTGACTGAGTGGGAGGAACAGGAGAATATCCCTTTTTGCAGCAGTTTGAACTTATGTTGACATAAATATCTCATGAAACTGCACCTTTACCTTTTTCAAGTATTTTCTTCTACATCTGTGCCATAATTACTTCAGAATACTACTTTAAAAAATAAAAAAAAAACAAATCCACAGTTTTAAGAAAACAGTGCAAAGAACTTCTGCACAGCGTGCTGGAGAAGTGATAGAGGGCAAAGAAGAGTCTAACTACGTAAAGATGAATATGAAAAATACTACTCAATTTCTGTACAGTGTAGGAACTGAAGAGTTTGTAAGGATTTAATCTGATTAGAAATGTCCTCCTGAAAATTCATAAAGTTTTCTCAAAGTGATTTTTTGAAACCTAATGGAGAGAACTGACAGAAGAAGCTAATACTAAACCAAGAGTTTGCAAACTTTCTAAAAGTTGTTGACTTTCTGTGAGTTAATCTCAGTTTGTTAAACTTGTAACACATTCCAAACCTGTTTTTCAATAGTGCCGTGATGATTTCCTGATCTTGTGAAACGTGCGTGATGTGAGTACATTATCTGTCTCTGACTATAATTACCAATCCCATTGTATTACAGAAAAGAAATGCAGCTATTAATATTCTGTAAATCAATGGGATTCTTTAAGTGGAAATGGGATTCTTTAAGTGGAAATAGAGTCCATTTGTGTTAAAGAAATTATGCATAAAAGAATTGGAAATCTAAGCTTTTTTCTTTTGGTTTTCTCCCCATAATTTATATTATGCATTTATATTTTTGATATTAAACTTTGTATAGTATTAAAAGATAGTTATGTTGGCAATATAAAAGCTCCACTTTCAGCAAATACTTATGATTAGAGTGCCATTGGAATATCAAATAGAAATAGAAGTTCTCAGTCAATATTTTTCTAGATTTTACCACGATCATGTGCATTGCTCGTGACCTGATTTTGATCTCAGTGATCTACTCTTCAAGATTTTTGTTCAAAAATTTTTGTTCAAAATACTGTCAACTCAAGTTTGAGATTATAAAAGGGAAATCCCCACAAGTCTCATTTGTTTTGTCATAGATTCTGGCCAAATCAGTGTCTGAAAATCAATGACTTCTATCTTTTCAGGCCCACTAGATCATCATTCTCCCTCTGAGACCTAACTGTTGTTTCTGGCTTTATTTACCATGTTTCTGAATTGAGCTGGGGTAAAACTGAAAATTAATAGCTTTTGGGAAGCCCTAGTCCCAGGAGCTACTGAGAAAGGTAGGAACTCTTCCATTGGTCTCCATAGATATCCATAAAAAGCATGTTGAGATTTTGCAAGCCTTTAGGGTTATAGGAGTTAGTCATTAGCACCAAAACCTTGTTTGAAAATTCTTAGGTGATTCCAGCCTTGAGAATCTCTCTTGATATCTGTATTGGGGTTTCAGCTTTGTTTTCCCTAGTGTAAATGGAAGAAAAATTATACCTTGTTTCCTCTGTGAAGTGTTATAAAATCCACCAATAAAGAGTGTTGTATAAAAGTTTCTCCAAGAGGATGGAACTGTGAAAAAATGTCTCCTAGTGAGGAAGATCATTAAACTTAGTAGTATTCATTTACTCTGTCTAACTGTGTTTTCTAAAAAAGAAATCAAGAGAAACTTACATTGAATTTGAGCTTTTCCGAGACAGTGAGGGGAAAAAAAAATAAAAAATTTGTTCTTTCATCTCTTAGAGACTGTAACACTGTAGGTAGAGACTCAGTACATTGCTTTCTCTAATTCTTTTATTATTGTGAATTATCTTCTGCTGAGAGCTTATAACTTTTTTTTACAATAAGAATAATTTTTGATGCTTGATTTATCTGCTGCTGCATCAGACTGGAGATCAAAGTATTATTCCTAGACCTTCTCCTCTTGGAGTGGAGGGTTACTTTAAAAAAAAAATCTTTCATTTATTGCTTTATAATTTGATATCACAATAACACCTATCATGTGAATTTTATTTTTACCATACTGATTGTTTAGAGGAAATGTAAGAGTAAAAACATGAAGAAAAAAAAGGAAACATAAGTTGTTTATAATATCATAAGCTTTGATTGTGGTTTAATCATAAACACAAGTTTGAGACTATGTCAGATTTCCCTTTGTCCAGTTTCAAAGCTGGTATTTTTCATTATCACTTAAGTACTTGTTTTGTCTTTGTAGGAAATAGGTCAATGTTGAAAAATTTTCCATTTTTCTTATGAATGGGATTGTATAGGTCATCATCTTCTTCATCTCATTATATGTATGCTTATCCATGCTATTACCCACTCTTACAACCTTTACTTCCATTTTGAGGCCAGTTTCCTAAAATATTTGATAAAGAACCTTTATTTCTTGAACTGTTATTTAAAAAAAAAACCCAGCAAAACAAATCTCTGCTATATTTTATCATAACTGCCTGATTCTTGCTGGGTTTGATAAAAGATGGTAGGAGAATCTTTTTCAGTGGAAAATGACATGTTCCTCAGAAATATGTAGAACTCTGTCTTAATGCCACTTATTGTCATAGCCAGATGAGGAGGTCCAAAAGTCCCATAATTAATTTTTCTGGTTATAATACATGGCTTTGGTAAACTCTGGAAGATAGCTTGTTTAAAGAAGACACTGTGAACCATAAGAAATACTCTTAAATTAGATTTTTGCTGTTTACTTTTCTAGGAAGTGCTGTGCAAAATAAACCCTGAGCATGTGATTTTAAAAATGCATGAAGGCTTTTGCCCCTAAAATAAAACAGTGACCAAAATTTATAAAACCATACCAAATGCTTTTCTTTCATTGCTAGCTGAATGCAACTGGCCTTTTAGACTTGAGGAGTACTCTGTCATCCACTGTGAGATGCCATGCTTGACATTACGGGAGTAGGAAGGAACTGTGACATTGTTGGGATTGAGCCTATTATCAAGGCTGCTTTGAATATAGGGCACTGTTAAGCATTAAATGAGTAGCTGCTGCACACGATGGCAGCCTTTTTGCTGCTTCATGGCACTGTGCACTGAAGCTGTTGAGCAGGTTGTGGATGGGATGGTCACTACTGATGTCATCATGGAGTAATGAGCGTAAGAGAGATGACAGAGCAGTGCAGCACTGCAGCGTCTCTAGCCCTGCTGGACTCAGCAGGCCCTTAGTTATACATCCCAACACTGAGAATGGTGAGATTACAGGGTTAGCAGAGTGAGAGTGTGAGGAGCATAACCACAGGCCACATGAGTAGCCATGATATGATTGACAGTCCAGTACTTGTGAGATCTGATTATTTGTTGAATAGCTGAAAACATCTCTATCAAGGTTCTGTGATGAGTCAGAGAACTTCATCCCTTTGTCTCCACTGAAGCTAAGCCAGTATCTGAGCTCACTGTCTATTCAAGACAAATTGCTTAATTGTTTTAAAATATCTATAAATCATGTCAGGATTTATTAGTAACAGTTGTTAGTGTTAACCTAATGAAAAATACTGTGCACCATTGTCCATCGGAATCCACAAAAACCATCCAGCTTAAATTCTTTCTGCAACATATATTGGTCACCCAAATGTTTACAATTTGTTGGTCAATGGAAACCATGTTCAAAAAAAATTCAGTCCAAGATTTATAATTCATTTTCAACCTGTGTATACCACAGGTTACTGTAGTAGCTGGAATGGCAAGAGTTACTTTTTAAGATATGCAGGTAGCCTACAACTTTATTCTATGACTTTGTTCAAACTGGCTCCGAGTAAACCTGTAAGATATTAAGTTAAAGATTGAAAGGACTTTTTTTTTTTTTTTTAAAGTCACTGAGAAGTTGGGATGGGATGATACAATTATATAACTATGAATAGAGTGATTCAAGATTCTTCAGGGATGTTGCTATTTGAGGACTTCAAGTCAAAGAATATACTTTTATCTAGACAGGAAGGATTGCTCCCTCCTGCCCAAGTAATTAACTTTCGGCATCTTTTTCTTTAAAGTTTAGATGTCACGTTCTAAAAAGTGGGAAACTTGAGTATATACTAAAATCCACTCAAAGTTTTGCTTCACTGTCTTGTATATCCTTAATCTATAACTAACTACCTAATGATCACAGGTGGAAAGCAAGACCACTAGTTCTCCCTCAAGCAAAAAGTAATTTAAAAAGAATGATTTGGAAGTCTTAGCTGTGCAGGAAGGAGCTCTGTTTGGAGGTCCGTTCAAAACTTTAAATTGAACTCTCTCAAAGTCTATGGAAACATGACTGTGTTCTGCTCCAATATTTGGCTCTTCCCTTGAATAGTACTTTCTCTAGCAAGAGATAAATATGTACAACAGCAGACATACTTGCTGGGAAAGAAAAATGCTAGTGAAGTGTGTCAATTCACTTCATGCATCTTTTGATGAGGATATGTGTACAAATAGGTGCATGTCATGTAATTTCTGTTGTTTAGTGCACATCCTGAAATGCAATATAACAGTTTTGCGGTTAGTATGATTTCTAAAATGGTAAATTTCAGTTAAAAAATACAGAAGTAAGTTCTACAGAAAATTATCACTCATCTCCAAGTCATAGGCCAACTCTTTATGCTTTTAATAATGTAAATACTCTAGAATTAAAAAAAAAAACCAAACAAACAAAAAAACCCCATACATACGTGTTTGTACCAGAAAAAGAAACTGTATTCAAGTTTTCAAAGCATGCTTTCTTTCTCTGTGTACTATATGATTTTAGTTGTATGGCTAAATTTAAGTCTGGTGTTCTACCATCTGTCTTTTAAAACACTGTATTGTGTTAATGATTTTTTCCTTAGTGCCTCATTGTAAACAAAATCTGTTGTTGGTTCTTGCTTGAGTAATTTTTCCTAAGCTTTTTACAATATGTCTTGGCTCTACAGTCAGTTTTAGATATCCTTTCACCACATGATAAGTTAATGACCAGAGTTGATGAAATTCAAAACAATATTCTTACAACATATCTGCTAATGTACTGGTATATTGACTGCAGTAAGGCTTTTATAATCCAACTGTGTTTAGTGAACCACTATGCTAGCTTAAAGAGATAAGAAATTTAAAGTTTAATTGTGAGTTCTGAGGCCACATTTGTTTTTGAGATCTAAGGAGAAACTATTTATATTTTGGTTTGTTTCAATGCTAATCCTGATGGTATTTCTGAAAGAACTGAATAGAAAGCACTCTAAAACATATACGTGTGCAAAATAAAATTTAAGAAGCATGTATAATTTTATATCAACAGCTGTAGTGTATTCCTTTGAAGACTGATAGGGAAAGTTACATGCCTGTACGTACTGTCTTATATAAGAGAGAAATTATGGAGATAAAAGACAAAGTGTTTCTTTGTCTTAGAGACACTTGGAGTTCTCCATTACAATTGCATTTGATATTAAAATGCTTCAAATTTTATGAGAATACCTCTTAGAAGTGCAAGCCTAAATTCTTTATGTAAATAAAGTAATATATTGAATATGCAAGTACATGCAAGCCCATTCCATTTGTATTTCAAAACTATCTTCAGATTTGAATGTTTCCCTCTATAATACTGTGAGTACTAAAGTCAGTTTCTAGTTAGTATTATTTGCTTGTGAAAAGTCAAAACCACTCAGCTTAATAATTTTGCTTTCAAGTGTCTTATGAATTTGCACACAGTCATAATTCATTTCAGCAAGATTTTAGTGATTTTTTAAAAATAAATATATAATATATCCAATGAAAACTTGATAATTAAATGCATACAAAATATATGGGCTTAAACTTCCACATATGAATTACCTTAATAAAATCAATATAATCTTATGTAACTATTATAATATACATGTTATGCTCAGGATTTAAAAAAATTTTGATTTCAGCTGCTTTTTGGAAATGTTGAGAGAAAAATGAAAATTACCTCTAGCTGTACTGTTTCAAGTATTTTGCCAATCTCAATTTTATTATTAGTTAATCTACCACAGGTAATGAGAAGGTAGTATTGCTTATATGTTTGTGGAATTGTAACATGCCCAGCAAGTCCTGCCCAAAGTCAGGACTGGAATGTCTATTACGTGTTTTCTAATGTGCATAAAACGATTCTTTACTGACTTCTGCAAATATTCAGGTTTGCTAAATATGGGGGACCCTAAAATTTCTACTATGCATAGCAGTGTATCTTTGATAGTAATTTTATTCCAACAAAACTTTATTTAAATTTGTTTGTAGAGGGAAACAGACAGTTGATATATAGCCATTTCACTTCCTTGGACATGGTATCAGCATTTATGGAATTAATATAGAGAACATACTTAATCTCCTTTGAATTCTGATTATCTCAAACTTATGGAAGTCCTGACACCAATTATAAGGAGCAACCACATTTGAATTTCTCTGGGATGAACACTCTTGGGTCCTCCTACCTGATGTAATAAAATGCTCTCATATCATATTTCTTAGGGTCAGGAAAGTGAAATGGCTGCTGCATGTGTATGGCTGCTGTAACATTATGATTTAGAGACTATTCATAATACTTAGAAAATGGTAAAATCATGTAAAAACTAAAGCTAATTAAAAAAAAAAACCACTAACCTAATTTATTAAGAACTTAAAAAAAAACATACTATATATACTACATATATTCTAAATGTTGTTTTAAAGTTCAATTTTTCTAACTAAAGATTAAGCACGATTAAGAAATGTCCATATATTGATATACAAAATAGTGCTTTTCCATTACACTTAAACAAGCGTGTTATTAAAACTACTCAAAGTAGTTAATCCCTTTAAGGAGCAATGTGGTTCAGCAATTTGCTGTAGTAATTCAGCAGAAAGACTGAATTGTTGCAACTCCATCATTCTGTAGGATCACAGATGCAACTGGGGTTTGAATCATACTGGTTCACATAAAATGCAGACAACTGTTTGCAAAGTGCTGATATACCATGGAATAAAATGCAAATGTTATTTTAAGAATAAGATTTATACAACTTCAACTGCACACAGAATCCAGTCTTAGAAAGAAGCAGATCTCTTGGAAAGAGGATTGTGCAATTCCTTTATTTATCCTTAACTGAAATCCTCGTCTTTAATCTTACAGGCTGCCATTTCTCTAGAAACATATTTCTCTCCCCTCAACAAAAGGGTATGCAGTTCTTCATATAGAAGCCTTAGCTTCTCATGATAGCTAGAAACCTTTTTATATCTTTTTTTTTCTCAAATAATATTAACTGGCTTTAGAGTACTGGTAGGTGTAGCAGTCAACGGGTGTGGCCCTAGAAAGTTATTTGAGGGGTTTGGGGCTTACATGATAATATTTGAAGGATTATTGGCCACCTCTATTCCTAAAAAATCCCAGATGTGTATGCATTTAGTAATTGCTTAACTGAGATTTCTAACATTGCTACATAATTACATTTATAAAACTACTGAGTGTATACAATCAAGTAGGACCTATTCCAATATTTTATATTTTCATTTCATCTTGCCAATTTATAAAGTTGCACTGTTGATTTTGACCTGATCTTGTTACAACTAATAGTGTTGACTGTTATTGATTGGCTTATCTGTAGAACTATGGTGTATTGCTTTGCTGCATATAAACAAATTTCATACAGATATTCAAAGGAAAGTGGAAAGATAGATAGAGGGATTTTTTTTTATACTTTCTGATTTTATTACTCACTATATTGCCATGGATATGCAGGTGGCAAAATGTGAATACAGAGCAGTAACCATTATGTTCATTTACTTTGCTATTTAGGAAGCACAGATGTTGTCTATATAATAATAAAATGCTTCTTGTTGTAATAGTTCTGCTGTTAGGTCCCCCTGCTATTACAGTAGTTTGCTACTTTGAGGTGTGTGAGACATCTTTTGCTGGGAACTTGTAACTGTATTGTCTATTTTTTTTTTAATCTGTTTTCAAATTTGTAACTTACCTAAAAACAGGGGGGGGAAAAGGAAGTAAAGTAAGTTCACACTGTATGTTCTTCATAAGATATTTCTAATTTCTAACTTTTTATTCTTTAGGAGTGTGTTCTCTTGCTGTATGAACAGATGTACCTAATGTGCATTTGGAATAATAGACAAGAAGTACTGCTCTGACTTCTTAAGTCTTGTTTCTTCTATTGCTTATAGTTCTGTGAATTGCTGTTTGCTACTTTGCCTAACAAATATTCATCTTGAATGTTCAAAATGCCCTGATAATACCACCTTTTTTTTCCCACTCCCATAACCTGAATGATACCCATTTACTGATACAGTTGAATCCATAAGTCCCTTACAACTGCAATCTCAGTGGGTAAAAGCTCTTGGCTTTTGGAGGACAAGCAGGAAATTAAAGCTGAAGAATGAAACAAAGGTCAAAGCTCCAGGGAAGATTAAAACTCCCACAACATTTAGTAGAACTACCTGTATCTCTGAGGTCTCTATTCATCAAACATTTCCTGTCCTTGAGTTGCTAAGACTTCAGGGCAGCTCTGGAATCCTCAGTGACACTACTAACCATGTAGTTATGTCTGCTTAAAGTTAAAAAGGCAAAAAAAAATAAAAAGGAAAAATCTACCCGAAAGATGAGATATGTTGTAACATAAGGCTGCAAAGTTGATGATCAATGGTTCAAGCTCAATTACTGATAACTGTACATGGAAATAAAACTCTCAACTCTGAGAAATGTTTCAACATGTTTAAAACTGAGCAACCTGGTTAATGACAATAGTCAGCACTATTGCCCCTCCTCTGTTGAACTGTGCTTGCTACACCAGCTCACAGTTTGAATATAAATTGAAATTCAAGGTCTAGGTTTTAACCATCAAAGCCATTCATAGGATTAGTCTAAATGCATGGCTATGCCCTCCCATAAGTACTGCATTCCTCTGGAACAATGAAACTTCCAGGCACTTTAGGACTCTTGAACACAGCCTGTCAACCCAAAGCTATTCAGTTCACTTCTGTTGTAAGAGAAAATTGCAAAAGAGGAGGACACAAATACTGTCAGCATTGTTGAACAGAGAGATTTTGTAATATAATTAATAAGCCGTTCAGATACTGAATAATTTTCATGTTGTAAGCATATGTTGTTTTTTTTTCTTCCTGAAATATATCTTTTCTCTTGGTTCATTCTAGCAGTATTACTTTAACTTTTCTGTATTATAAGTAGAAGAAAGTTATGAAGCTTTCATCCTTTTCCCTATTGCTGATCCTGCACAGAGAGTTTCAGTTGTTCTATTTCATGCTAAAGCCTTTGAAGACACTCATCATAGGCATTTAAAGTAGCACAATACAGAATATGAAGTAATTCATAAAAATCTAACTGAACTGAATATTGAGAATATTGGACATATTGAGTTTGTCTTTTCATATGCCAAAGTGATATGCAGATCTTGCTGAGTTACCAGCACTGCTGTTGGCTGGGTACAATTTATTCATAAATTTTGCTGAATATTCATGATGGCACAGTACATCTGGACCTAATGAAATAAAACATTTTATTTGCCTTCAAAGAAAAATGCTTTTCTCTCTCTGGAAAGATGCTTCCTATATGTTTGCAACATGCACCTCTCTCAAATAATTTATACGATTTTAAGAAAAACCCAAAATCACATATAGGTTTCCTTCTCCTGCCATATCTGTTGCTTCTTAATCTCTCTACAGGTCCACAGTGACATGGACATTAGTTTCTAGCAGAGCAAACATTCCTGTTGGGTTTGGTTTAATGTTTTCTGGGGTTTTTTGTTTTGTTTGTTTGTGAGGTTTTTTGTTTGGTTGGTTTGGTTTGGTTGCTTTTTAGTTTGGTTTGGGTTTTTTTAATAAAAAAGTATTAAAGTGACAAAGTATTAAACTGATATCCTTATAGCTGAAAATAGCCTCTGGGAGCCAGGATTGTCCTGACATTTTTGGTAATAAATGCTCTGCAATCAGTCATACAATGAAGTCACCAAAAAGACTGCTACTTAGACTAAGTTTCTTACTGCTATGCCACAATGATTTTCATATACACCTTTTTGTCTTCTCTTTCTCTGGTAACAATCATCTTATTCTTGTATTCTTTGAGACTCATGCACAGCTACTGCTCTGTAGTGTACTTCCCAGTACTGTCCGTGCTTTCAGATCCATACTGTCTTTCCCTCCTGAGTTTTCTTTACAGGCTGTGGAATAGCAAGTTATTCAGCAGTTGGTGCCTCGCTTGTACTCTGATTCGTGTTGTCTTTCCCTCTGAATCAATAAAACTTTTCTTACTTTTTTTGGCCATGCTGAACATATTATGCTGAAGCCTTTTAACTGAGGAAAAGTGACATAATTGCTACATTTTTGTCCTATTTTTCTGTTTGTTTTAACCGAGTGACATGTTCCTGAGTTCCTCACTGTGTTGTTCTGTGTTTTCTGACATTGAATCCTACTCAGTTGCCTTATAACATTCTTTTGGTAGCCTTTTGAATGCTCTACTATGACTCAACTGTCTCTGAGAATACTTTACACTGGCAAATTCTAAATACTTGGTGAATTATTACATCATATTCTTTCAAAAATCTGTTTTTATCCTATCAGTCTTTCCTCCCATAATCCCAAGTGTAGCACATTATTACAAGTTGCCCATTATCGTGGGTTTTGTAATCTTTAAAAAGATTTTTTTGGGGGAAGTTGTGACTATTAGGTCAAGATTTTGTTGTAGTTGTTGAATTAAAGTGTGTCTCATTTTTTGTAGTTGTTCCATTTAGCTTTATAAAATCAGTAGAAACTGATTAAAGCATCAACTTCTCCAGAGAGTGCAATTGCCAGAAATCAAGTTACATTTTGATGTGTCTGTCTGACATATATTACTGCAGATACATAGTGTGTCATTAACTAAGTCATCTCCACTTGTTCTGCCTAGTTCCAGAATTTTAATTCTGGAATCATAGCTGAGGAACTTTGCTTGGTAGCAGATGTGAAACTGCTACCATCTAGCCTCTGACTGCAAAGACCCATTGCAGAGTAGGTTGGACAAAGGGAAGATGCAGACAACATCGTTAGACAGACATCTGCAAACAACCAGAGACTGAGAGACATAAGAAAAAATATTTTTACCCCCCTTAGCTTCTTCTGGGATTGACAGACAACAGGTTTGTCTCGAGACAAATTTGTGGGCTGGTCACACTGATCCGAGTCAATCAATACAGATGTTTTACTGTTCTTATTTTAGTTTAGCTAGTAATCTAGATAGATTAAACCCATCAATTTTTGTAGTCATGATAATTTTATGTGAATCAACATTGGTACCTCAAATCTTTTGGACTACAGAATTAAACCCAAGAAAATTAAAAATGGTAAATTATTCAGAGCCCATTTTCTTGAACTGCAAAGACTGCTGCGATACTTGAAATGAAATAATATCGGTGCTGGGAAAAGCCTAAAACAGAGAGAACTCATCTCCCTCAGAAATAGTCCTCAGAAGGAAGAGTTTTAGGAGGTTTTGTTTCTATGTTAACTTGTCTAGTGTTTTCTGCTTTTGAGTGATCTTCTATACTGTGCAGAAGTTCTATAGGTATCCAGTAGCATATAAGGAAACACAAAATCATTTAAGTACTTAACCTCATTGTCTGAGATACCGGGAAACTAACTGCAGCTATCACTTAAATAATTATATGATTCAGTCAAGGAATTTAAAAATGTTTTGAAGATGATTTGAGGATGATTTTGAGTGTCCAGATAACTGGTGTACCAAGGAATCTTAATCTTCGCGAAGATGACAATTTCTCTTGAGTGTTCTTTTCTTAACATGGATGAAAATTTAAGCAATCTGTGCATATAGCACTTGCAGCATTTCTGGTGCAAAACCACATATCTGCCTCATGTAGAGCATCGTTGAATACTGACTGTCCAAATGCCCACCTAGACCTACAGTTAAATATTTCAAAGAGAAGTGGCAATAATATAGAAGTATGCCAAGCAGTAAGGAGTCAGGCATCTTGTAGCAAAGCTGGTGTCAGTACAGGGACAAAGCACTTTAATCACCTGTGTGGGTGATTAAAGACTGAGGCAGTGTGTCCCTTCATAACAGCATGTGGATCTCCTTCAGCAGCTGAAATACCAGAATCTAGATTAACTTTTCCATCCGTGTGAATTTTTGAACTAATCCATCTACTCTCAAGATGAATTTCAAACCAAGGGTTTGATTTATGAGGAAATTGCATATGCAATGCAAAGTGTTCTTTAAGACATACTGTGGACACTATTTAATTCTAATATATAACTGTAATATAAAGGTTGGGAGGAGGAGGAGGAGTATGTTACTTAGCATACTAAGAAGTATACAAAACACTAGAGAGATGAAATGAGAATAGAAAAAAAATAAAATATATTTTCAGGAGGCTTGGAGGTTCTGAAAAAAGTTAAAAGGACATTGCTCTGCCTGTGGAAATATTTCTTGAGTACTTTTGTTGAGGATTCAGTGCAAGATAAATTACCTTTCTCCATAAATTCTGTCATATTTCTTTCTTGAAATAACTACATCCTGTAATTCTTACTAGCAGAGGTTCAATGACAACAGTTGTGTTGAATTTTTTTTCCCAGTTTATTAACAATTAATTTTAATTAGGAATAATAAGCAACTTTAGTTAATTAATGCTTGGTTTTGCTAGCATCAAATAGTTTGACTGAATGATTTAAAAAAACTCATATTACACTTTCCTGGTTTATATTATTGGAACTTCATGGTCAATGACTTGCTCATAAACGAATTTGTTCCAAATAATTATTATGCACGCTTGCTCTATTGAAAAAAGTATGATTTCTGGATTTATTGTTTTTTAAAAAATCAAAGTTATTTGCATATAAATGATATAGAATTGGCTTGTACTTATATCTCATCAACTACCTTGAAAAAAATAGAATAAAGTGGTATTGCATCTTACATTTGGTACTTGCAGGAGAATTCTACTCTATGGAAGGAAGCTAGTTATTATGTTTTGTCTTGTTTAGACTAATCACAATTTAATACAATTGATTATTGCATTTTATAATAGTAAATTACAGAAGAACTTGACTTTTTAAGATGCAAACATTCAAGTGAGAAAAGCGATCTATTTTGATTATTACAGAGAAAAATCATTACAATGCCAACAGGACTTTCAAAAAATCAGTTAGATGTATTCAGCATGAATATTCCATGAAAATATCTTTTTAGCGTGGAGCAGAATTCAGGCTTTCATCTGACACACACTTGTTTAAAAACTCATTTAAAGTTCATCAAGTCCAATTAAGTATTAAATATTTCAACTGCTTCACTTCCAACTTTCTTAATTTTTAAATCATTGAAACCCATAGTAAATACAAAATAAAAGGTATAACTTCTCTTTAGCTGTACTTAAAAGGTAGCAGAAAAGTCTAATTTTTTTGAGTTAAATTATTTAACATTTAACTAGGTTGAAATTCAGTTAGACTTGGGATAAGCAACACGTATCTTTAGATGATATTAGTGGGACATAATCCTTAATTTTCTAGCTAGTTTTCTCACAAACCAACTCTACAGACATTTTCTAATAATGTAGCTCTCACTGTGGGCTAAGAACAGGATATGGAAGACAGCTTTGAAATCTAGCAGCAGTGAATATATGTGACAAATTATTGGATAAGTTTTTAGAAGTTTGTGGTTTCTACCAAACCTAAATTTTCTCTGTGAATTTTGGTTACAATAATTTATCATGATAAGTAAAAAACAGAGTGATATTTTTTCTCAGTTTATTTGCTTTTCATGAAGTTATTGCATTCCTGTTGGATTTGTAGACCAAACATTCAAAGCAAAACTGCTACTGTTTTCAGCAGAACAGCAATATTATCATTGACTGAACTGGACGAATCTTGTTTTTAATAAATGCATGATGGGTCACGTCCTTCAATTTGTTTTTGTGTATAGCCATTCAAGTTCTTCATCTATCTGTGTTACATTGCTAAAGAAAACTGTTTCTAAGTACACATCACACTTGAAATCAGGGGTGACAACTTTCAAAACTGCACACTGTTATTCAGAATGTACTCATCTACCAAGCAAATCATACAATCCAGATACTGTTTTTTAAATTGCTGAATAGATTTGGACAAGTTTAATAATGTTAATAATATGTACATTAATAATTATAGGAACAAAATTTGGGAAGAGCTTTGCTAGTTTTGGAAATTTTTCTGAAATTATATGTATGATGAGGTAAGAATTCTTAAAGGTCATTTTAAGATAAGTTTTGCAATTTCAAGTAAGGCTGAGTAAGGCAAGCTTCACCTAAAGTTTAGAACACGAAAATCCATTAATATTTTGGAATTGCAACTAATATTACTATCTAGGTAGAGTTGAAATACCCCAGTAATTATAATTTTCACTGTTCACATAAATGCTTTTTCTTAGTAAAAGGAACAAATTCCATACAGATTGCACAAATATCTAGGCTATTGTTCTGGAGGGGGAAAAAAAGCAAGCAGTAAAACAGTGCCCAAATACCATCATCTTAATCTGTTTCCAGTGTGCTTTTAAAAATTTAGTGGATCATAAAATCAGAAAAAATATTAAAAGATAAATTTTAATAAAATGCATATATTGGTTAAATACTATTAAGTCTTGACAGAAGATATTTTTATTTGGTTTATTTTTTCACCAGAAACAGGGATTAACTCTCTGATTAGTTTCTGTAATTACAACAATATAAAATGAGAGGGTTCCTTTTTTTAGCTGAAGAAACATAAACATTTAATGGGACCTATAAATAAGTTATTGTCTTTTTAATGTATAATTTCTGAGGCTTCAGAGCTTGTTACTTAATATTATACTAGGTCATCAAGACCTTTATGGATGAGAACAAAAAATGTTGTTATTATTAAGATTATTAGGATATTTAATAGAATCTACTTAAATTGATTTCGGGTGAATAAATATTCTTATATCTTCTTTCCGTATATATTTTTATCAAAGAAGAAATAAATTTTTTGCATAGTAGCAAAATATTCTGAATACATAAAAAAAATGTGTGTTCTAAAATTTCAGTCACAGAGTTTTTAGACCCAGAGCTGTTAGATTTTACATTCATGGAAAAGCAACTCTGCAGAGAAGGAGCTGGGGGTCCTGTTGGACAGCAAACTGCCCATGACCCAGCAGTGGCCACAAGGCAAATGATCTCCTGGGGTGCACTAGAAAGAGCATTGCCAGCAGGTTGAGGGAGGTGATCCTGCCCCTCTTCTCAACCCTGGTGAGGCCATATCTGCAGTTCTGTGTCCGCTTCTGGACTCAGTGCAAGACAGACATGGAGCTCCTGGAGCAGGCCCAGCAGAAAGCAACAAAGATGATTGCTTATAAGGAAAGGCTGAGAGAGCTGGGCCTGTTCAGCCTCAAGAAGAGGTGACAGAGAGGACCTCATCAATGACTGGCAGTATCAGAAGGGAAAGTGTCAAGGGGATGCTACTCCCTTGTAGTGCCAAGCTATAGGACAAGAGGCGAAGGGCAGAAACTGATACACAGGAAGTTCCACCTGAACATGGGGAAGAACTCCTTTATGGTGTGGGTGACCTGGGAGCACTGGAATAGATTGCCCAGAGAGACTGTGGAGTCTCCCTCAGTGGGAGAACTGCCTGGATGCAATTCTGTGCCATGTGCTCTAGGACAACTCAGCTTGAGCAGGGAGGTTGGACCAGATGACCCAATGTGGCTTCTTTCAACCTTACCCATTCCATGAGTCTGTGAAATAGAAAGCAAATTTCATATTCCTTGGCCCACTCTTCCCAAGCATATGACTTATGAAATAAGCAATGCTCAAGTGTGTGCTGAAATACTGGGCTGAACATTTGCTGCTAATATAATACCTGTCTTGTACAGAAGAACATTCACCAACCTGTGTTTTGGCATTTCTCAGGAGTATGATGTGGCTAAAAAGAATCCTCTCTATTATGCCTGTCTTCAAGAAAGCAGTATCAAAAAGCTTTCAGCAGTGAGGAAAATGTAAGACAAGAGAACTCTATGTGCCTACAAGGCTGGTTTCCTGCAGTACTCTACCATTTGTACAGGTGGTACTGAACAACAGGTAGTTAGTTTCCTGTGTTGGTTTCCATAGCTTTGCAGTTGCTGATGACATTGAAACTTCAGAACAAGCAAGATGTACCTTTGACAGGCAATTCTATTAATCCTCTGATATCCAAACTTAGCTGTGAAAAGGGAAGTGATGACTCTTAGTTATCTTCAGATAGCAAGTCAGTTTTTCCTAGAATTGTCAATAACTGTTCCAGTATGATGTGTACTGATAGGAGTTCATATCTGGGGGAGATGGGACAGTACTGAAGCAAAAAGCTCTCCTGTTTTTGTGTTTCCTTCCAGCTGTTTTTACCTTTGCTTTGCTTGTGAGGAACACAAGCTAGTGGAACTTGTTATTAGACAACGAGGAGGCTACAACTTGTGAGGAGCTGGGACAGCAGGAGACAATTTCAAGTACATACACAAACAGCAGCTATTTTTAAATCTGAGTATAATATCTTTTATCATGAGTGTTTCTATGGGCTTGTTCCCAAGAATGCAAAGCAGACCTGCACTATGTATGATGATCAAGAGACCATTAATGTCTTGATGTCTGACAAAGTATAAAAGAAAACGTTTAATTCCTTTTAACATCTAAACAGAATGCTCCTAATTTAATGCAGAAGTAACCTCTTGTCCACACCAGGAGGCTGAATTTGCTTTTTTTGTAATTTACATGAGTCGTACCTAAGCAAAATCCTTCAGCCATCTGCCGCCAGTCAATAAATCCTTTTTTAATTTCCATTAATTCTTGTTAGAAAGATTGAAGAAATCCACCCATCTGTTTGATAGAAACATTACGTCCACAGGGAAAGCACATCAAGACTTTTATCACTCTTTGCTTTAAGGGTGTGGGAGAAGATAATCTAGAGCAACTGCAGTAATGTGTGGAAATGTTCAATGTGTGCTTTTGAGAGAATATTTGCATATTAATTCATTGCGTGATTGAGGAACAAAATATTCTGCTAGTGTAGAAATTCAGTTCTGATACACTGAAGTGCAAGGTCTCTTTTACTTTTAACATAATTAATTCTACCATAGTGAGTAAACCAACTTCTTCAACAAGTCATGGAAAATTTAGGGGTAGAGAAATAGAATGGGGTAAGGGAAGGAGGTGTGTGATCATATTCTGTGAATTTGCCTTTAGCATATAACTTCTTCTGAACAGATAACATTTATGTTTGCTGAGCATGACATAATTTTAGCACAGAACAAATAATAATCTGAATAAACTGGAGCTGATTTTAGCGTCAGATGGCAAAAGGATAATAATAAAAGCTACATCTATTTTGACACCTGCTCTTTAAACAGCCCGTTCTTGTTGTTGACCAAATATTTCTGTTCTGACAAAATATTTTTCTTTGTGTCTGAAAATATACACACCAAGAAATGGTTATATGACATATGCCTGATAAAATTCTCCTTAGAGGACTACCTTCGGCATGAAAAGTCATCATCAGTATGGTGTGATGAGAAAGAGCTTTGAAGGAAAATATTTACCATAGACTCTGTTCCAGGTCATACCATAGCAGCATATACTGATGTGGAGATAAAAGAAGACTCAAATAACTGGCTAAATATATACCCACTTGTGAATGCTAAATTGGAAAATTTTCTGCTGAGAAGGTTCTGAATGTTCCTCAACTCTTTTGCTGAGATAAGCAACATAAAGTTAGTTAATGCTCAGATTGGAATTTAGATTCCCACATCTGACCCTTTGCAAGAACCTTTGTAGTAAAGCAGAGATAGTGTTTTGTTCAGCATGAATTACAGTATATACTTATTTTTTATGTAAGTCTTCAATTGGTAGATGTCAAAAATGTTCGTTATTCGTATGTGTTTTGCCTTCAGCAGTATCTATTGATGATGCTCTCTGCTCAGGCATGGATAAAGAAGTGGGTATGTCCACCCTCATCCTTCATTTTGTCTTCCTGTCCTGATTTAAAATGCTTGTCAAAAAACCCCAAATTATTTGTTGTTGGGTTTTTTTCAACCAAACCTACTTAATCTTTTAAATATTTGTCCTTGCCATTATAATTTTCTTTTTACTTACTTGATCTCTCTTTCCCCTGGGGAAAAAGTAGAATAACAAATTTGTTAACCTACCTGTGGCCTTCACAGCTCCAGAATTGCTTGGTCTATTGTTCATAACACACCTGTCACATTTTAAATTTGTTCTGCTAAGGCTTTTTTTTATCTGTCTTTTTTAATCCCTTAAGACTGCCAGAAAATGGGAACCTAGAAGATTATGCCCAGTTAAGATATAGATGGATTTCTCAGTTTATAGCAACAATGTCTGCTCTCAGCACCTGAAACACACCTGAGATCATGGCTTGTAATTAGAAACTTCCACTGTGAAAACTAAGGGGATTGATCTGAGCCAACAAATGGGTTAAGAAGCCTTTAGCAGCAGCAATGTCAGTGTTGTGCCATGATTGTCACCCACTGCCCTGGTAAGGAACATGACTTGGTGAGGTGATCTCACTTTTTGCAGTATGCTTTAGTGTCAGGCCTCTCCTATTTAAATCTTTTCCAGTTCCTCTTCAAATTCTTGATGTCCTCTGGCACCTGTTCAGTATCTGAGACTGAGCCTGCCAAGATGCCTCAGGGATATCTCTGAAGCCTGGGCACTCATTCAGGCCCAGGAAGGCTGTCCCCACCTTCTTTAAATTCAGATCATTTGTATTTTCAGGAGTGCAGGCTCTGAGAATAGATTATAATTCACTTCGATGACACACACTAATTTACTGAACATGAGAATTAAGACTATTAAGGCAAAATATTCCCTTCTTAATGGGATAATTTCTCCACTGCTTAGCATAGGTTGGAGTTTGGGTACATGCCTCCTGTCTCTGGTGATACACACCATATCCAAATACTTTTTAAGCATTATTCAAACGGATTAAAAAAATTTTTTAGATTAATCTTAAACTTGAAAGGGCCTTCCAGAAGAGGCCTCTTCAGATCCACAACTCTGTGGATTAATGCAAGTGCTGTAATTAGCCTAGGTAATGTGTTCGTCTTTAGTAACCAATTTCCACCTTCAGTAGCATCTTCTTATTTTACTGATGCTTGTTTCATAAAGACTTGTGATGCTATGAAGCAGGCCATGTATCAGGCATTTGATCTCAAATACAGTCCTAAAATTCTTGACCATTTGTCTTGGTGGACTTTTGAAGAATAACAGATTTTTTGAAACCTCTTATAAGTCTGAAAGGGTGGAACTGCCTTAAAGGTTTACAAAACACTTAGCTAACCTACAAATGTAACTAGAACACCTCTTTCTTGGAGAGCTGTGGTTTCTTGCCGTTTCTGTTTACTCACACAGCAGTGTATCCTTGCTGAATTAGCTATGTTTAACAGCTCTTAATGAATATTGTTATTCCCAGGAAGGACTCAAAGTAATTTTAAGTGGTCAGGGAGTCACTAAAGTTTTGAATTGACATAGTGGAAGTTCCTTAGAGTTTTAAAGAAACATTAATTTAACAAATGGGGAGTTATTAAAGAACTGAATATCATGTGTACTTGCTTTCCATTCTTTTTCTATTTAGTCCAGTCAAGTGTTATATTATATGCAGTGTTTGTCCAAGGGATCATGTTCCAGTTTGCATATGGATATATTGGCCCATTTAGTACAAGGCCAAAAACATTTCTTGGCTCATCGCAGTCACAAAATATAAATGCACATGTGGACTTGGCATTTCTGAGAATTCTGGTTACTGGTATTTAAATCTTCTTAATATTTACTATCTGTTTAAGACTTCAAAAATGTATTTTGAATATATAGGAGAGGATCTTAACTATCTCTTCTGATAACAGAGTGAGTAAAGTTAGAAGATGAAATAAGCTTATTAATTTATAAAGGTGAAAATCTGTATCTTAATGTGGTTCATTTCATGTCCTGACATATTCTTCCATCTAATGGAAGAATGATGAATTTCTGAGAAGTATGGAAGTGAGAATTTTTGGATTTCTGCTTTCCTTTAAATCAAAACAGAACCCAGGAACACCCTCCTCACAACCCAGAAGTAAAGAACAACTGTACTTGCAACTCTAGAGAAAGCAACAGAGCGATATTACCAATGACTTTTAACATCTTCATATTTATAAAATTTAAGGGTTATTTTTTCATTTCTAAAAGACAGTTTTATGTCTATTCTCCCCATTTCCTCTTTACTAGATATGGAATATAGAAAAAAGAAGAGAAATAAAGATTCAGTTTCATTCTCAAGGTAATTTGCATAGCAAGTCTGCCTGGAAAGCCTGCAATATATTAGTTAGTTTGGAGGACAAGCAGAAAATCCAGCTTTTTCAGGGGGCAACTGGATCTCATAAAAAAATTACTCTTGCAAAGCAAATCTGTGTAGTGCTTTAATCCCATTCTTTTCTCAGGGTAGAAGTAGTAATAGTAGTAATAATAATAACAACAACAACAAAAATAATGTTCTTTGCCTCTATTACGTGAATGTTGTGGTACCCTTTGTTCGTAAATGATAGAATTCAATTTCTGAGTTTGATAACAGACTAAGTCTGGGTTACCTGTCACTGGTAGAAAGCTCTGAAAACTACCTAACTTGAAAACAATCTTTGTATTAGGGTAATATGGAGCTCTTTTCTGCCTTTTTTTCCTCTTCTACCCTTTTCCGTTAGGGTCTAGAGGCAAATTTAGGTTAAACCTGCACAAATTTACAAATTCTTAACATCAGAGTGTCATGCATTCACACGGGGGGCACATATCACAATATAATTTTCTTTCCAACGTACTCCTTTTTCTAAAGACTTTAGTCTTTAAAATCAGTTTTGTATAACTATGGATATTAGAATTAGTAGTAATTAATACATGCTTTTTATTTCCAGGTAGAGAATTTTGAACATCTACTTTGTGTGTTTAACTAGTGGCAATAGTAAACGTCTGGTACTAATACTCAGAATTCAGTCACACTGAATCACGAGAGATTTTGTCACTGTTATTCTGTGCATATACATTATGTTTTTAGGCAGTACATGAGTCTCCTGTGAATTCTTTTTACTTTACTTTTGAATTAGGATGAGTTTGCAAAAATAGAATAGTTTGACCCAATCCTAAGTAATCTTGTAGTAGTAGTAATGCAACTGTATTTGTGTATTTTCTCTCATGTATGAAAAGGAAATATCTTTTTCAAAATATTAATTTTTTATCATAGTGTTGTTTGGTATAAGAAACTAAAACGGACAGAGTTTTATTTAAATCAAATCTATGTCTGCTATTTCAAGCAACCAACCAAGATGAAATTTATATAAAGTTTGTTTGTAGAGTTTTTTAAATGAGTTTCCAGAATTAATTGTTATTTAGAAAAAAAACACAACTGAGGAAAATTGTTGTTTATAACTATAGCCATAATTATTTCTATGCAACTACTAGTACTTTATTGTAGCATGCCACTCTATGCTTGCTTTTCTGTAACAATAAAAACATAATAGCAGCCAAAATTGTTCTGTTACAGATGTAGATATCTTAAGCAGTATTATGCAGATACAGTTTTCCCGTGGGTAATTAACACCTTTCAAAAGATTAAATGCTTTGAACAAATACTTATCTGCTATCTTATTCACAATTGAACTTAGTTATCGCTTTATTATTTTTAGTGCACATAAATATACCTATTTCTATACATACTCTGTTTGGCATAATTTCCCAGTATCATATTTTCTATGGAACTGTAACAGCAATATCACATGTCAGGGGGTGAGTTTTAATGGTATTTAATGTTTAATCTATCTACTCTTATTTGTTAACTTGTTTGACATTAACACCTGTTGTTTAGCACTCTGAAAATTGAAACAAAATGAGTTTTCACAATACATTGTTGTGTGGACTTTCTATGTTGTCCATGCCTCTCATCTCGCATTATTTTCCTGCTGCTGTGGTTCTGTTAGCCAGCACTTCTGCTAGTGTCCTTTAACAAGGGTAAAGGACACTTTAACATTACTCCCATGTCCTTTAACATGGGAGTAATGCATTTGAAACTGGAACTGATTTTATTCTAAAATAATACGTCGTATCTGATGATAAAGTAAGGTATTTTGAAAATTAGTTTTTCCATTACGTTAAGGAAGAATTTGAATACAATTACTGATTCAACAATTTTGAAGAACAATGGCCCTTTTTTTGCCTAAATTATTATGTTAGAGATTTATCAGTTATATTAAGAGCTATTATTAAACATCCACACTTATTTGTTTTCTTAATATATATATTTTTCTTTCATCGTTAAGGGTCACTTTAGTCTGCAGATGTTAGTTTAATTCAGTCACTGAAAGATTCTCTGCTCTTGCTGTACTCTTGGCATTTGGACTTTGACTAGGTAAAACTTCTTGGAGGGAGAACATGTCTCCTTCTCCATAGACCATCTGAGCCTGTATGGCTTAAAGACTTGGCACAAGTATAACAAAATTTATGGTAGGGCAGACCATTTTAGTATGATTTGAGATTACAATTCCTCTAAAGAGAAATACTGGAAAAAGCAACCTATAGTGTTGCCCTTTTCTCGTTTAGTATTTTTTTTATAGAGACGGGAAGCCTATTTACTTTAAAGTCAAACTTTGGAAGGCGGAGAATAAAAATGGCAGACATGGATGTAATTCTTCCATAAAAAGACAAGAATTGTATCTGTTTTGCAGATTCCATATTTTGAAATCTTGGACCACCTCCCTTAATTTATCTGTGAAAAGGAAATTTATAGAATGAGAACTATCAGTTTACATGGTGTATTGTGAGGGGATAGATGTACCCAAAATTACTCTGTGGCCCATATTAGTTGACAGGTTAAAAATCCATATTTTAAAGTCTTAGAGGTTATCTTATTATCACTGTAAGTTCATACAGATAAACCAAACCACCTATTTCAAAGTCTTTATATAAAATATAGTAACTATAAGTATTCCTGTTCAGGAAGAAATACATGTGTTACAAAGTACAAAGACAAATTTCCACAGTCTCTTAGGACTCTGCTCAGTGATCCCTGAAATGCTCTCAAGAAAAAACATTAACTAGACAACACAAACAAATAAATTTTAGTATTACCATGGAAATATTTTATTAAATTGAAAGCTTTCCACTATAATGGAGATCTGGAATATGTTTTTAACACCTAATATTTGTAACAAGAGTTGTTATATGGTATTTTCATCCATAAATGGTCTTTCAAGTCAGCTTTTGTCCTTTAGTAAAAGCATAACTTGATTTTTTAAATATATCTATTTTTATCCTAAAGACTTAGGATAAATAAAGACAAGGAGACTTTTGCAGATAAAGAGAGGTGAAAACAAAACAAAAAGTACCGTTCAAGGAAAGACATGATTACAGAATCATTAAAACTATTTAAACTCTAGTTTCACTACATGCTTACTTTGAAAGTTACCTCTGTTTGGGGTATTCGATGCCTAATATCAGAATTCATAAGCAAAATTAGGTTAATGCTGAAATAACATATTTAAACATGTTCTTCTTGGTTCAGATGCAAAAGCTGGCCTGCATATACCTTTCTTTTGACATGTTAATTGTAATGGTTGACACACATGCAGTACTCTTTATTTAGACAACTTGGTATGTCTAAGACTTATCTTTAGTTAGGATACAGCGGTCATTGGGCTTGGGAGGTAACTGCATTAACTAGTAACAAAACACTATCCAACAGTCACAGAGAGAAAGCAAAAAAATTATAAGAAACTGAAATTAGAATTAGAACAAATTAAAAAAAAAAAAAAACAATCCCCTTCATTCTACTCTAATCAATTATATCATAATTTTTTTGGCAAAAAAATAAAGCCACTGAGTTAGCATTATATGACACCCAATTTCAGCAGCTTTCTGGCCTAAATTTTCAACTTTTTTTTTTTTTAATAAAAAAATATAAATCTTAAAAATTGAATACGTATTTCCAGTTGTTGTCTACATACATCTGGTCGGTGTTTCTATATGTTTGTGTGTATATCCTTCTGTGTAGAAATTCTGTGCTCTTTATATATTTCATTTTTAAGCTTACTGCAAGTATTTTTCAAAAAATCCATTTCTATTTAATTCTTGCTGGACTTATAAATTGTGATAGTTTAGAAAGGTTAGAAAGACAGTGTTATAGAAAGCTGGGAATTTAGACTTTTTAGGTTAGCCTTACTCTATATACAATTATAAAATGCTGAAGTTTCAGGTAAATTTGAGCTTTACTTGCTCTGGGGATTGTTGGAGGGGTTTGTTGATTGTGTTATGGTGGGGTTTTTTGGGTTTTTTTTTGGTCTTTTGTTTTTGTTGTTTTTCTTTTTCTTTTTTTTTCCTTTTAGAGATCCAAAACCATCATCTTTAAAGTAAGCCTTTTTTTTTTAATTTTATAGCACTTCTTCCCTAAACAGTAATGGAAAGATCGCTTTAATATATTTTTAAATTTCACTTTAAAGTTCACTTAAGTGCTTCCCAATTTGAGAGTGTCCTAATTTAGTCATAATCAATAGACACTTCTTTTTGAATCATGTGAAAGATTTTATCTAGAAACACAGAATTAATATGAAACCAAATAGAAATGAGACTAATTTTAACATCGCTAAGTCTCTGTGATTAAGGACATTTTCTGTGGAAGATCAAGTGCTGAACAAAACACTTGGAAACAAAGCTTCAGTTGTAGGAAAACAAAGCTAAGAATTTCACTGCAATTGCTGAAATGCCGGATCTGCATCAAACCACAGATGAGAAGTATCTCTACTGAAACAGGTATCTCTTTATAGGTATTCTAGAATAAAATTATTGATCCATTCTCTTTAGGTAACCTTTTCTGTGATTGTGAAAGGAAATAATCAAAATGCTGTTTAGGGATGATTGGTCAAAATACATTTGTGTATAATCCAAGAACTTGCACTGTTCAAGTAAATGAAAGTCAGTTTGTGTAGACCTAGCTTTTCTCTTGGATTGATTTACACAACTCTAATTTCTAGTATAAGCAAATCTATGGGGTCTGATGGGATTCATCCCAGAATCCTCAAAGAACTGGCTGATGTCATCGCACAATGTCTCTTGATGATTTTTGAGATGTCTTGGGAATCCAGGAAGGTCCTAGCTGACTGGAAGCTGGTGAATGTCGTCCTGATTTTCAAGAAGGACAAGAAGGAGGACCCCAGAAACTACATGCCCATCAGTCTCACTTCAGTGCCTGGTAAACTTATGGAGAAGATTATCCTGGGTGGTATTGAAAAACACCTGAAAGACAATGCTGTCATTGGTCATTCATGAGAGGAAAGTCCTGCTTATCAAACCTGGTTTCCTTTTATGACAAGGTAACCCATCTAGCTGACCAGCTGATGTAATCTTTTTGGATTTCAGTAAAGCTTTCGGTACCGTCTCTCACAGGATCCTCCTGGACAAAATGTCCAACACACAACTGGATAAACACATCATGGTGGGTGAGCAATTGGCTCATGGATTGAGCACAGAGGGTAATAGTGAATGGGGTGACATCAGACTCGTGACCTGTCACTAACGGGGTTCCACAGGGCTCCATCTTAGGCCCAGTGCTCTTTAGCTTCTTCATAAATCAGTTGGACACAGGACTGGAAGGGGTACCAAGCAAGTTTGCATATGACACGAAACTGGGAGGAGCTGTTGACTCCCTCGAAGGTAGGGATGACCTGCAGAGAGATCTTGACAAATTAGAGGACTCGGCAATCACCAACCATATGAAGTTCAACAAAGGGAAAGTGCCAGATTCTGCACCTGGGATGGGGCAACCTCAGATGTTCATACAGACAGGGGAATGAGATGCTGGAAAGCAATGCTGCAGAAAGAGACCCAGGGGTCCTGGTTGACAGCAAGTTGAATATGAGTCAGCAGTACCCTGGCAGCCAGGAGGGCCAACCGTGTTCTGGGGGGCATCAGGCAAAGCATCGCCAGCCGGTCGAGGGAGGGGATTGTCCTGCTCTGCTCTGCTCTGCACTGATGTGGCTTCAACATGAATATTGTGTGCAGTTTTGGGCACTACAATATAAGAAAGATATTAAGCCGTTAGCAAGTGTCCAAAGGAGGGCAACAAAGATGGTGAAGGGCCTTGAAGGGAAGCTGTATGAGGAGCAACTGAGGTCACTTGATGTGTTCAACCTGGAGAAGAGGAGACTGAGGGGAGACCTCATTGCAGTCTACAGCTTCCTTTTGAGGGGAAGAAAAAGGGAAGGTGCTGATTTCTTTTTTGTGGTGACCAGTGACAGAACCCAAGGGAAGTGCCTGAAATTGTGTCAGGGCAGATTTAAGCCGGATATTAGAAAGAGGTTCTTCACCCAGCAGGTGGTTGGGCACTGGAACAGGCTCCCCAGGGAAATGGTCACAGCACCAAGCCTGAGAGAATTCAACAAGCATTTGGGCAATACTCTCAGGCACATGGTGTGATTCTTGGGGATGGTCCTGTGCGGGGCTAAGGGTTGAACTTGATGATCCTTGTGGGTCCCTTCCAACTCAGCATATTTTGTGATCCTGTGAAAATCCTTTTTGCATTGTCTTCCCACCCAAAACTGATCATTTTCAAAATTTGTTTGAACCCCAAAATATAATTTCAAGCCTATACAACATAAGGTAGAGAAACACTAAACCTAGAAGTGATATGTGAAATTGGTTAAGAATTATCAGCCTGATCAGATACTTATGCTGGTGCCAGGCAAGTGTAGTTAGGTTACATTCTGGTGTGGATTCAAAGGCAAATTGCATACTCTTTTACTTGAGTTTCAACTTATAAATCTTGTTTTTCTCCTTTTATTGCCAAACCATCATATTCTTATATGTGGGAAGGATGGAGAAAGCAGGAAACAAATACAGAATTATGATGCTCAACCTGGGAAACACTATTGTATCTTCCTTAGGTTGGCTAAAATCAAGTTTCATCACATACACCTCCTGACCTTGGTCCACAACAGGTCATATTTGTCTGAATTGCTTTAGCCTATACTGTATTCATTCCTCAAAAGATGAATAGCCCTGTAGGATTTTTTCCCCTCTTTTTTCCTCTTTCCTCCTGCTTTAAAAACAAAAAAACCAACCAACCAACCAACCAACCAACCAACCAACCAACCACAAGCCCCTTTGTATTTGCCTGACAGGTTAGGGAGTCTCAGGACTTGCCTGGTCTTGCCTTAGACTGAGCTGATTTTGTTGGTTTCAAAAGTTGCCTAGTGGTCAAATGACTATTGCCTATCCTGTTTGAGCTCTCTCAAAACAATATATGGGTAATTTATTCTTATCAAAGAATAGCCTTGTATTTCAACTGAAGGTTGATTTGTCCATTTTTCTACTTAACATTGTTCTCCAAGAGAAGCTGGTTCTGATAGTGAAACATAAAACTAAGCCACAGACAGGCTGAGGCTAAGTAGAAAGAACCTCTCACCATATCTTCCTCCTCTTCCTGAGGAAAAAACTAAAACCTTAGTGCCCAGAGAAAAACTGCAAGAGTGAACATAAGATAAATATCTCAAGAGAATACTAGAAAAGGTTTTTAAAGAAATTTTATCTGCATAATTAAGGCTTTTCTGAATTAATGAAATAAATGGAGGTAATAGACTTAAAATTTTAATTGGATTAACAATAGTAAATTTTTGGTTCCATATATATACACACACACACAAAACTAGTCCTATTTTTCCTACAGCAAAAGGCTGAACGTAAAAACTTCTGTAATCAGCACTAGAACCCAACTGTGCTAAAGGTGAAACAAAGGAAGTAGTGGAAATAGGCTATGGTGGAGAAGAAATAGAAATGAAGCATCAGAACTGTCTTTATTTTTTAACTGTGGTACTGTTTTAGTTAGGCTTAGGCCAGTCTTGACACCTCATCTCCTTGAGACCTCATCTTCATAAACCTGTTAGTACTCTGCATCTCTTGGAAGCTCTTGGAAAAAGGAAAATAGTGACTTAATATTTCATATCTTTCAGTAACTTTTTGTTTATTTGTTTTTAATAAGAGAGCCTTCTGACACATGCTTCCCAAGAAGCAAAAGTGGAATTCTGTACAGATTTTCTGGCTAAGCTTACATCCTATAAGAGTTTCCCTGCTGGATTTGGAATACTTTTTCATCTTTTTTTTTTCTTTTTTTTTTTCTAATGTGAGCCTATAGCATTTCATAGCTTTCAGAATATCACTTTAGATACTCCAAGTCAAAAATTCTTTAAGCCCTGTGGGAGGAAGACTAACATCAATGGTTGGGTTAACTCCACTAGAGGGGAAAATAAAATGCTGCATTAAACTTCTGTCTCAGCCTTCATTTTTAGTAATGCCTTCCTTTGGGACACAGTGCTTTTCTCTTTTTGTCTCTTAATTTTTCTTTTAAAAAGGACAAGCAAACCCAGATTATTTTATTAATGTTATACATTAATGTTTACTTACAAAATGAAAGTTTGGGTTTTTTTAAGTTGTATGAAACAAATAGAAAAACTGATCTGAAAGCTTGAGCTGGATACAAGAAAATAAAACATTTCATTTGTTAAATGTACCTATTTTCATCTCTTCTTTTTCATGGTATAATACCCTGAAGTAAACATCCAAAACATCAAGAAATTCTGAGAAATGATATAATTGATTAGAAACAGTGTGGATTTATAAGTTTTTTCAAGACAGGCTCAGTCCTGTAGAAGAGTCTTGCATTTGCCAGTTACAGACTAGCGCTGCTTATGATGTTTATGACACTAACATGCAGTCCACGCAACCCAAACATTCAGTGTTTTCTCATCTATGGAAAATGATGTTTTACTCATTATTGTCAACCTGTTATTTCTTTCAAATGTCATCTTGAAGGTGAACGTTTATATGACCTGCTTTACTCTGTCAAGAGATCTGTGGTATGACAACTACTCCGCACTAAAAACTAGAAGTCCAACACATGCCAATACCCCAAATGCTGATTTTGGTACTTTGCTTCATTTTGTAGTTACTTTTTTGATTTTAGTCTTTCTCACTTCATATGTTTGCTCTAACTGGTCCTGAAAAAGAAAAAATTGAAATAGTATTACCTATTTTTTCTATTTTCTTCTTGGAAATTTATTCAACTTCTACTGTTATTTAACCTAAGTCGTATTTCTATAAGGAAAATCTGAATAGTTTATCTGATCTGTTGATTGTTTAAGACTGAAAAACTGCTTCTAGGTGTCTTATCACCCAATAATTATTACTTCTGTATTATGATCTTATGATTTTAATTTTGGAAAAATCAGAATGATTAAGAGCATTTCAACTGGTAGTATTTGAGGAAGGACAACATTATTCCTTATTTACAAAGTGCAACTAAGGCTTTTATAAGCTAGCTTCATTTCTATTTTATATACCAGCTAAGGTATTCACTTAGAAGTATTTTCCTAAGCACATTGACAGATATAACTTTAAAATTTTGTATTTGTGTGCCCATCTCTGGATAGTTGGGTGTTTTTTTATGTGGGAGGTATTTTTATACATGTATCACATAAAAACAGACAACCATGTTGAATGTTCTTAACAATTCTTGTATGTGCTTAAACCTATTTACAAAAATAATTGAATAACTGAAGTCCTTAACATCCAAGTATCTAACTTTGACAGTAATGCTGAATTTAGACTTAGATGATTTTGTATGCCATTGGAAAGTATGGATGCTACATAACAAGACAAAAAGCAGCACATCTGCTGATGGAGTGCTGTATAATACAACTTAGCCCCCCCAAAAAAAACCCAGAAGCCAAACCTAGAGATATTAAAAATGTAAATTTTTTTTATTTTTTTTCTCCCTCCTTTTTTTTTTTTTTTCAGGCACCCTGAATGTGTAAAGCTGAGAAGCTACATGGCCAAAATTTGCAGCCCTGAACTCTCATGTTTTTAAGAAAATGGTAGAAAATTCTCACTTTTTATCTAAAACATAGCTACAACAGGGAAAAGTTTTGATGTTAATCCCCATTTATCTGGTTTGAGTGTAAAGCTTTCCTCTCCACCTGCCTGAAGCTATAGACCCGAGGTCAAAAGTTACATTTATGTACAGATGACATAAGTGTGGTTCCAGAGCTTCAGTGGAGACCAGGGAATAAGGGTCAAAACTTGAGCTCCAGATTTGGAAAATGAGAGTTTGATATTGGAAAATAAGATATTGTGAAATGATATCTCAACCTAAAGTTTCTCTCAGATAAACCCAAGCAATTTTGGTGGTTTAAAACTCGTCTTTATTAGTTAGGGCTACAAGTAAGACTACAACCTCCATGCTTCATCTATAGATAGATCTTGAAAAATAGCTGAATGGATGAAGACCTTCAAGTTGTTTCTAGTGATACATCAGAAATTGAATTGATATCAGACGCATGTGTAGTGATTTCTTCATCCTGTGCATGTGGGGTATTTGTACATATCTGTATTAGTTTATATATGTGTGTATGTATAGATATGTATACTATCTGTGATTAATTTCTCAGTTTTGCTCCATGACATATGATTTGTAATTTTGCAGTGAATTGTTTTGGCTAATTAGATGCATGTGGAAAGTTAAAAGTAGGCTTGTTGCTTATCAGGTCTATTCCATTTCCAAAAAGCTAATTTATATATATATTGGTTGTGGATTACTTAAAACTGTTCATATGTGTTATGGTCCACTGAAAACTAGCTGCCATTTCTGGTAGATCCAAAGATATTTTAATTTTAAAAGAAAAATGGCTTTTTGGAAACTATTTGTGCTATACAGACAAAACTTAGTTCAAAATCATAAGTATCTCAGAATCCAGTTGTATCTCAACCACTGATTACTTTTACAGAGGTAGACACACCATGAATATAAATGATTCAATAGCTCTCTGACATAGGAGTTGTTCCTGCTATGTAAATGGGGATGCTTAGGAAAGGAAAGGTTAAAGTGCCTGTATTAACCATGAATGTGGTGAAAGACCTGAGAACAGATTTACTATGATTTTTAAATGATACGTTCATTCTTTTCTTCTCTTCATTTTTATGAAAACTACAAAATAAAAGAATCTGATATCTGGCTTTGGATTTAAGGAGTGTTCCCTAAACTATTATCTTAACTGATTCTTTAATATTTTTCTAAGAATGTGTATATTCATTTGCCATGTTTTCATAAGCAACTAATTAATTTGCATATATAGCTTTCTCTTGTAAATTAAATAAGACTAGTCGTCAAACAGAATTTTCTCCTGTTATGGGTAGATACCATCTATTCAATACTGTCTAGAAGGACAATAGCACACAAAATCTAACTTACAGCTGTTTCCTAGGTAACAGAGATACATCTACAAAACTGTTGTACTGAATGGAAAGAAACAGCAAATGTTTTCACTTTTCTACTATTTTTGCCCTAGGAAAATCACTACTTCAGAAGTTGCGCGATATGGGACTGGAGAATCGGAGTTAGATTCCAGTGTGTTTGTTTTGTCACTTTTAGGTTTGTGCACACCTTCTATGATTGCAGAGACAATGTCAGAAAACTTGTGAAATAAATCATAGCAGAGGTTTTTTACTTAGTTTGTTCTTTTTTCTTTTTTTTTCTACAGAAAATGCTGTGTAGCAGAATTAGTCCTTTTCATGAATGAAACAAACAGAAGAGCAAATTTTATGTTTTCTTGGTCTATTATTGTTTTTTAGTAATTTTTCAGAAATTATCTATTGTTTTTTGTAGGAAACCTAGTTCAAAAATGGAAGAAAAAAAAACTAGAACACTGAATTAAGTTAGTAAATTATGCACAGTGTGTTGGTTACTCTTTCATGTATGTATGTGATTATATAGAATTTAGTAGGTCTTTTTAGAAGTACTATAATTGTAGTATATTCCCAGTAGTTTCTTTCTCAATTATGTTAAGCATAAATTACTTTTCCTTGCTATAAAAGTTGGCATATTTAATCCCCATTTGCCATCTTTGTGTCATTGAGACAACTATTTCACAACTAATGCTTACTAAATTAGAACATAAATAAAGCAACTGAGTTTTTCTCTGTGCTGCTACTCCAGCCTGGGGGAGATCTCCTGTAAAAAGAGCCTCATTCTTGTTTAAACATCTGCTTCACATTTACTCAAATATTGCAGTAAAAGGTAGTCATGACAATGAGATAAGAGGGCGATTTGTTAACAAAATTATGCATTGTGTTGACTAGGAGTGTCTCATTGCTTCCTTGTGATCCCCTTATCTGTCAGCAGCATCCATCGATCGTGTTTGTCCTTACATTCGAAACGTTGGTGTAAAGACTACTCTCAATTATGTAGGAAATGAAAGTGTTTTAATGTAGAATAGCTGTGGAAACCTGATTTACGACAACTGTAATTAGCTTAGATCATAAACTAAAGGTTCATCTCTCACCAGCCTGAAGTGTATTGTGAGAATGCATAGTAATATTTGAAAGGTGGGTGGTAGATCAAAATATAAGTAATATAGTAATTCTGTTGTAACAGGTTACTTTGCTGAAATACGTGATGAAAACTAAAGTGGTAATAGGAAAGAAATAATGGATGTATATATTGTGGTAGAATTGCTATACTGTGCTCATGCTCTTTTTGAGGAGTGTAAGTTCCTGCACTTAAGTATATGTACTAGAAGTAACAGACAGTGCTTTTCTCTATATTCTCTCTTTTTCATTTGCTTCAATTTTAAAAAAAAATCTTCTCACCATTTTCTTAAACAACTGGTATTTGCAAGTGATGTCTACTTTTACTTACATACTTATAATAGCTAAACATATCACCTAGCTTTTATAGCAAACATTAAATTTGGATATTCTCCATCAGTATGATAAGGCAGGGGAACCGGAAAGGTAACTAATCACTCCTTGTGTGCAGAATGCACCCTGTGTCTACCCAGACCCCTGAACATCTAGTGGATGTTATCAAGTGGATAACTTTTACACTATGTTGGAAGGAAAAATAGTTCAGGTTATTTTTGCAGGTTATTATTTTTCCACTTCAGGTTTTCAAGGTATTTTCATCATGAGGACTTGCTTTCAAACAAGTTAGTGAAGCACTAAGAGAATCACACTGGGCTCTAGCAGACATAAACCCTTCATACTAGAAGCCAATGATTAATATTTCAACATCTATAAAAAAAAGCTACATTCTACATAATTAAATATAATCTTCCCTTAATTCTATTTTCATTAGTAACATTAGTGAATATTTTCTGTTAGTAGTTAATACAGTATACTGCTAAGTTTAAGCTACTTTACTGGTTAAAAATATTTCCAAAGGACATAACAGGAACAGGAAAAATAAAAATGAAAAGTTATCTTAGTGTAGAACACCTGTGACAGATTTTAGTAACTTAGTCTTGTGAAATTGCATTTTTTCACTGATGAGGAAATAAAAAATTTATATACACTAACACAATGTAATTTAAGATATTTTGTTGACACAGCTTAACTAGGTGGAGTGTGTGAACTAAATGCTTAACAGCCTTCTGTTCTTAAGTTATGAATGGAGTTATTCTACAAGAAGTACTCTAACTTGTGGCAATAGCAATCTCTCAGATGATTTTGTATTAGACAGCATTTATGTTTTATATTAAAAAAGTTGGTACAAATACTCTTCACTTCTGGAAATACATAAAAATAGTTGATAAACATGTAATATATAACTATGTGTTCTTATAGGACTATAATACTAGTTACGGAAGTTCATGTTTTGCAATGAGAAGCATATAAAAAAAGAAATGCTGTAGAAAATATGTTGTCTGTATTCTTTCTTGTCTCTCTGAACAGCCACTGTGAGAGAATACATTAGTTCATTTTTCCTTAAGCTTGAGATCTAAAGTGAACATCTAAAGCGCATTAAAATGTCTTTACTGGACTATGATTGAAATTCCTTTAATTTTTTTTTCCATTATCTCTGCTTTGAGATAAAAGTAGGAAAAACAACTAATTATTACAGTGCTTTTTGTGGTCATGTCATACAGAAATTCTAATTTTTTCCTCTATGTTTACATGGTTTGTACAATCATTCATGGAGATATTTGTTCAATTCATGCAGAAGTTGTCTAGAATAAATAAATAAGTAAATAAATAAATAAGTAATTGTCAATATTCTAATGAACATTAGTATGATCGTTACCTTTGCAGAGATGACAACCTCTTTTGAATTCTTGATCAGTCGTTAAAGTGAGAGACATTGTCCCTTGCCTCAAGGAAAAAAAAGATTGTCAGTGTGAATATTTTTTTCATTTTCCATTTCTTTTTTGAACTCAGACATGTAGCATCTCATCAATGCTGCTGTTACAAATCCATGATTTAATAGATATTATTAAGAAATAAACTGCTTTACTTATGTTGTGTATCTCTAAGGTAGAAATAGCTCCTTGCAGTTTTAGAATTGCAGAATGAGATTGTTTGAACAGGAATAATTTACAGGGGCGAAAATCTGAATGTGATAACTAGGTCTGACAACTATACTATCTAATAGGATTTGTCTTGTCTTCCCCATTGCCCAATCCCTTCCAGGACCATAGGCAAAATGGTCTTAGTCATCAGTTGCAGCAGAGTGAAGCCAAACTGTCTCTCTGAGGATAGCACAGCCAGAAAAGTTATTTAGGGGAGACAAAGATGATACTTGTTTTCTGGCCCAGTCTTTTGGAGTTCACCCAAATGAATTAGAGTATGTTAAAGTTAAGTGCTCTTTTCCCTCCCCAACACCTGGAGCCTGCATCCATTCAGATGGAAAGGTTTGCTCACTGCAGCTTCAGAATGCCTGAGGAATAAACATGTTTCCCTACTGAGTATTTCTGCATTAGACCCCTGAAAAGCAGTCACACAGAACTCAGCTCTTACCAATTGTATGACCTCAACTCCATGCCTCTGCCAGGTGAGGACAAATATGCAAATAGTGTGTGTAGCTTAGTCTGTCAGTTAAATACCACTTGGGTTGGTTTATTTCTGCTACTTAGATAGCTGTGTAACAATGGTGGCTTTTAGAAGAAACAATCAAACAAACAAAAAGGCTGGAGTGCTTTTGATTCTGAAAAAAAGGTTATCTGCTTCCTCGATTTAATTTCTGTCACAAATCCTTCCCTTTTGGATCTGAGTCTCACTAGGATAGTGAGAAGCATTTAGGAACTTTTTCTCTCCCTACCTTATGAAATAGTTATGGAGGTGTTCATGTGGTACAGTCATCGTAATAATACATATACCATTAAATAGACTAGAATAATAAATGCCAGTCTCATAAATGTAAGTATGATGTATAATAAATGGGATCCACTTGCAAAACAAAACAACTACCTAAGCAGTTTTGGTGAGATAAATAGTTGTTTCTCATTAATACTCATATCTTCAGCATAGTGTCTAAAAAGAAGAATGCAAAATAGCTTTCTTTGCTAATCAATGTATTGCTCTAGCCTTGACTTCACTACTTGAAGAAGTAGGTAACTGTCAATATATATTTGCAACAGATACATGGTATTTTGCTGGTATGCATTTACATATTTCCTCTTATAAAACCGTTTGAAATCCTAAGGTTATTTTAATAAAAAAAATCCCAAGCCCTTCTGAACAGTTTGTCTATTCAATTTAAAATATGCAGCAACTGATCTAAGAGAATAGTAGGCATACACTATTTTGTGCTTTGGTTTAGAGTAAGTACTGACTGTAATTACTATATGTAGGACACTTGCTGTAGCAATTTCCGCTTTATAGAAGACTTGATAATGAAAGGAATAAACCAGATCTTGCCAAAGATATCCTTTCTCTTCCTCTGGCAATACCACTTTTCTTGTTCAAATAAGTTTGGTATGTCCAGTAAATGAAAAGGTAGAGCTAACTTATGGGTATTCAAGCATAACTTCTGCTTTTTGAAGTCAAATATTATAATGAAATATATAGTGTTTCATTTTCTATCATATTTGCACATTTTCCTGTATATATTACATTTCTACTGTTATGCAAAATGCTTTACCAAAGGTAACACTTCAGATGAACCTTTCCAGAATGGTCTAAATGAAAAAAGCACAGGCTTGGAAACTGATAAAGCTTTCCTTAGTTTCTATACACAGAAAATTTTGTCTAAGAAAGTGTCTAAAGCTGCAATAAATTTTTTTACCTTAATCTGAAGACCGGACAAGGAAATAGTATGGATCAAACTACTACAAAATGAATTCCTTATCTCTTAAAGCAACCCTGTTGGTATTGTTATAAGAAGTTAATAGCCTTTGCTTTTTCAATTTTTTTTAAATTTATCTTTAAACTCTTAATAGGAAATCAAATTCAAAATAGTCTTGTTTTGTGTATTTTCTTTTCAGGGGATAAATGTAAACCTACTGAATACACTGAAGTGAAAAATATGTTACTGGATCTGCAAAATCAGAGGTACATTGCCCAATCAAAAGATAAAACCATTGATGAGAAAATGGCTTTAAAGAAACTTCTTGTAGATCAAATGTTCAATTATTTTGATTCAGACAACAATGGACTTGTGGACACTAATGAGTTATCTCAGGTAAGATTTAGATTTTGTTTCCATTAGCGTAGTAGCTATTTAATTGCCTTTGTCAGGCCATACACACATGGAATATTATTTCTTAGGATGCTTGACTGTAGAAAATGTTTGTGAGTCTCTGAAGTGGAAAACTTCATTTGAGAATTATTCAGAAATTCTGCATTGATTACTTGGAAATTTTAATATAATGCTTTGGAATATAGGGCAGTGGGTTAGAATACTCTAGGCTGTTGTGACTATGAGTTGTTTTATTATCCACAGTACGTTATCGCATAGTCCAAGAGTATAGCTGTATTGTAGAAGTTGAAAACAATTAAAATGATGTGGTAAATCACTTCTTTAATAATAAAATATAATTGCTTCATCTAAGTTAGGGCTAGAGAAGTACAGAAGTAGTCTTACAAAGTTCATGGTAGTCTCTAAACAGTAAACTTTAACTAATATGGATCTAAACCAGTGATTGCTGCTCTGCTAGGCACAACAGCACTAGCTTTAATCAACCTAAAAGGGATAATTCTATTAAAGAGTGTTGTTAGGGCAAATGTACTTTGATTTACTAGAGGTCTATGTTTGAGGAACCTAATCATGGCTACACTATATTAATGGGTCTGATATTAGGCAGATGGGTCTGATATTATTCTTAAATTAAAAATTTAAGAAAGGAAGATTTTTTTAGATGTGACTGTTGATCATTGTGCTATGTTTTATGTGGTGTGGCAGTGTTAAGAAATATTTACAAGTGAATATATAATGCCTAAGGTGTAAGGCTAGAGTTATCATTTCCATACAGACAACTTTTAAAATTTTAGTGGCAATTTCCAGGACCAGAGGCTGGTTGCAAATATAGGTGTCATGTCAAATACTAATAAATAATCTGTTTCAAAAGACTAATTTAAAAATATTATTTTTCTGTACTTTAAAAGATTTGATTTTCCTGCTACTTTTTAGACTCTTTCAGAAACTCAGCTTTCAAGGGAAATTGGTGCCTGTATATATCTTACAAATAATACTTTTTGTGTGAAAATACTATATGAATAGATAACATACATAAGAATCACAGATACTGACATGCAACCTATATTAAATGCTTCTCTATTAAGTTGCTACATGTATACTTTTCCCAATGCTTTTTTTTTTGTGTCAAACATAGTTTTAAAATAATAAAAAATTCTTTCATTATGGTATTTTCAAACTTTCTATACATACTTTCCCCACATAGTCTTTTTTTTCTATAAAAATGAATTTATAATATCAACTGTAAAGTAGTGCTTTTCACAAGTATGGAAACAGATCAAACAACCTTAAAACTCAGACAGGGTGCTATGTGGTATTACTGTAATTCATTGTAGAAACATAGAATTATTCGATTGAAAGATTAATGTAAAATAAATTCATTGTTAGTGCCATGTAGTTTGTTATTTTATGTTTTGACAAGAGACACAATAATTAACGCCATGAGGGACCCACACTGGAGCATTCTGTTCCCGAAGGACTGCATCCTTTGGAAGGTACCCACACTGTAGCAGTTCATGAAGAACTGCATTCAGTGGGAAGGACTCATGTTGGAGCAGTTCATGGCGGACTGTCTCCCTGTGAGAGGGGAAGAGTATGAGGAGTCCTCCCTCTGAGGAGGAAGGAGTGACAATGACAACATGTGATGGAATGACTGCAGCTCCCATTCCCCATCTCCCTGCACTGGTGGGGAAGGAGAAGTTAGAGAATATCAGGAGTAAAGTTGAGCCCAGAAAGAAGAGAGGGATGAGGGAAAAGTGTTTTGATATTTGGGTTTATTTCTCATTTATTCTACTCTGCTTTTGGTAATGAATTGAATTATTTGTGCCCAAGTTGAGTCTGCTTTGCCCATGTTGGTAATTGCTGAGTGATCTCTCCCTGACTTTATCTTGGCTCACAAGCCTTTCATTATTTTTTCTTCCCTGTCCAGCTGAGGAGGGGAGAGACAGAGAGGCTTTGGTGGGCACTTGGCATCCAGCCAGGGTCAACCATCCACAGGCAGACATTACTGTTCTCCTGAAAACATTTTCAGGATTAGGAGAATTTCTCTCAGTTGTGCTCACAATACAGTTAAAATTTTGAAATCTGCGGAGTTGTGATAAATGATAGTGCCTGTCTACATTTTAGATGTAATCATATTAAGGGGAGATGAAAAGCAATGTATTTGTTGTAGAAAACAAGGACTCCTGAAGTTAATTTATGTTCACATAAATATTGAAGTTCAGTTTTTAGTTCATCTTAAATTTTACATCTTGTCAATCTTGTTGTGCAATCAGGCTCTTGGATTGCATTTATTATCTCATAGGTATCCAAATAGTCATCCTACCTAATGGAAAATTGAAATGAATCAGTTGCAGATTGGAAATGGTGACAGCAACACTCCAATTTTTATTGATGTATTTTGTATCTGAAGTCATAAGGTTCTTCAATTTGCATCTTGATGAAAGAGAATGAATATTCCTCTCTAGAAAAAGCCAGAGTATTGTTTTTATTAAAAAAACTATTTCAAGCAGTGAGAAAGTTTTTTGGTTTGTTTGTTTGGTGTTTGGGGTTTTTTTTTAGCTTCAAGTATTATAGCAGTAAATTAAAAATTGGTAGACTGTTTTTTCTTCTATTTAAACAATTCTAGCACCTGGGTATAATATTTTTCATGGCTTTGTGGACTAATACAGAATTGCAGTTAAAAGTAATTTTAACTCTGTTACACAGTGTAAATGTAATAGAAAAATGGTGGGATTATGTGGCTCCATGCAGGCTGAATGAACAGGTCTTTTCTCATATAAATGCCTCTCTACCTTGACTGCTTTCATTACTGAGCTTTACTCATTTAATGTTTTAGTTTCCAAATCCTATGTTGGCGAGTGAGATGTAGCTTGATTTTAAAAGGACTTACTGATGAAGTTAACTTTTTAGACCACTCTGTTTTGAGCAGTAGATACTAATCAGAAAGAGAATATGTCCTTCCAAAAGTGCAGGGTATGAAATAGGCAGGATTTTCATCATCTTCATCACCTCTGGTCAACATATCTGCAAGTTTTCTAGTACAGTGAGGTGGTTCCTTGGAGGGTTTGTTTTGCTTTTAAACACTTTGAAACAATTTAAATGAATCCAAAATAATAGAAGATAATTGAATCTTCCTGTTAGGTATGAATATTCAGTTGTTAACAGATTCATTTTTTTATCTATTTTATCTTATGCAAAACCAAACAGGAATTTTAAAAAAGTTGTAAATGAAATACCAGTATTTCTATCACTGCAGACTACCTGATTATTCTATATTGTTTTTGTTGTATAGAAGAGAACAAACAGCAGAAGTGTTATGAGTAGGCATGGGAATAAAATGTATTTTTTCAGTGATGAATGTAGTTATTCCTGTATGGTGGAATTGCCTTTTTATAAACAGTAAGCATTTTCTGGGTGGCAACAGGGAAAGATGCATAACCTCTGAGAGTGCTTCATCTTGCTCAACAGTGAAATTCAAGTTCCTTCTGTATGTGAAGTGAAATAATCTGTACTTGATTAGACTTAGAGCTGCTTTTCTTCTATTTATTTCTTACACTACTGAACTAAGAAAGTAAAATTTTATAGAAAAGGGAAGTGACTGTCATGGTTTGAGAGCCTCAAAATCCAATTCCCTAGTCTAAGCCCCCTCCCATATCTCAACCCAATGTGAGATGGGTTTTCCAGACAACCACACGAGACACAAAATGGGGGAAAGGGAATATATTATAATAACTGTACAAATAAATACTAACATACATTATGTACAATCTTAATTGTCTCTACCATGACATAAGTATTTACAATGGATCAAACCTCTTCTCCCCTCCAAATAAAAGTCCAGGAGGGAAGAAGGAAAGATCCCTTCTTCAGAGCAGCAATGTCTCTAAGGCAGCAGGTTTATCTGTTTCGCTTTTCTCATGCAGCAGCCAGATCTCTGCCAGCACACACAAAGGTCTCCAAGCCCCTCGGCCACCCGTCTTCAAACGAGGGTCTTCCTCCATGGGCTGCATAGCAGGGACAAAACTCGCTTCACCACGGTCATATCACAAAGACCAGTGGCATCTTTGTGAAAGTCTCTTCCTCAGGGGGTTCACCCCTGAGTCAGAACATCTTGGGCAGCTTTCAGTTGAAAACCTTTGCCTCAAGAGTTCTACCAGAGCTCCTCTGCTCTGTCTCAGGCTGCTAGGCTTGGCATCAGCAGCGAGGGTTGCCAAGGTCACCCCCTCTGCATTCCTTCTCCATCTTGGTCTAGCTTTCCAGGACGCTTTGAGCTTTTCAACTCCTCTCTTTGGTGCATGTTGCACTCTACAACTCCTCTCAAGCCGGAGTACATCTCCCTCCTTTCTTGGAGGTCTCAGAGGGGTATAGGGTTTTATTTCAGTTCTTACCCCAACTTCCTCTCAGTAGATCCTAATTTTCTCTCTCTGCTACTCTCTCTCTCTCTCGGCTCTCTCAGACAACTCTGTACCTTCCTTGGCTGCATGCTTTTGCTTTCTTATCTTTTGGCTCTTAGCCACAGTCTCTGGACGCTGCTTCTGCCGCTGCTCTGTCTCCGCTCAGTCATGGTGGAGAAAACTTTTTTAGCTTTCAGCCACAGGTACTTAGCCCAGCATTACGCTGTTCCAAGTCCCTGCAGCCCCCACCCAGGGACTGGGGAGGGCCCAACCCCCAGTGGGGCTGCTGCTGTCTCTCCTCGTGGCTCCTACAACATGGCCACTTCTTCTACAACCCAACTACAACTAAGCTTCTCTTCCGTTCTGCGTGTGATATGTTTATATTTTGCAGAAGCACTCATTGGATAAAACCTCAAAACTTCAAGGGTCACCACCCCCTGGGATTTTACCATGTTATAACTTCAGGGGGAAGTTTCCCCCCACCACAGTGACATAGCCTGAAAGCAAGTTGAATATATAATAATAATAAATTTTCCTCTTCCTTTCCTTAATGATTTGTGTTTTAGATTCAAAGAAAGAATTTAACATCCTTATTTATGAACTAGTATCTGTAATTTTAAATATCTGGATGTATTTCTTTTATTTACCAGGTTAACATAGGCCAAATGAAAATACATTACATTTTCATAAAAACTCATCCTCACTTCTGCATTTTATTTTGAGTTTTCTTGGTGTCATTCAATTCCAGTAAGTGAGACCAAATAAAACCAATTAAGAAACAGACAAAAGAACCCCTCACTTTTAGGAGATGGACTAAGTTCTTCATTGTTTCAAGGAAAGATAATTGGAAGTTACAGGAACTACTGTAAGATTAAGTATGTCATTTTCACATACCACTTCAATTTGCTTCTGTTGCAGATGACATCAAAAATTCAGACTTCTCATAAAATGTAATGAACCTTTGAATAGTGTTATGGATCCATGTGTGTTTGTAGATAATTACACAGGATTGGGGTGTGGGTGTGTGTATGGATATAAATCATCTTTACATAAAGCATCATTTCAAAAGTTCCGAAAAAAAATATACTAAAAAAGAAACAAATTTTAAATAGGAAATTAAGTACTATTGTCTTTATGGTTGTATGTAGATATGTGTACTTATGTCTAAATCTCAGGAATATGTCATACCTTAGAAGTACACTCTCTGTAGATGTGTAGAGCTGTATCTTAGTTTCGGTATGGTAACTTAAAAAATGTAGTCTGAAGGAATTATATATTTAATTGGTTTGTTTAACACAACATTAATTGCAGCCAAATGTATAGAGAAGAGTACATTTTAATTAGTTTCTTCCTGTTGTTTATTCTTTAAGTTCTTTTTTTTCTCAGATTTGCTTCAGTCACTGTTAGTTACTCTGTTTGCTAACAAACACTTGTTTGTGAACAGAGAACACGTGTGTCCTTTCATATGCAACAATAAATTGACCTGAATTGTGGCTCCATCTTATATGTCAAAGATTAAGATTCCTAAAGTATATTCTCTATGTTGTGCTATCACTAATCTAACAAAAACTGAATATGTGCTTTATTCAATTCTAGATTCAAAATAAGAACAAGTATCCTACAGGAAACCTTAAGACTGGGGAAAATTAAGAGAGACTCTTTTAGGGATTAGTAGTGAGTGAAAGCTTACAAACACTGTGATCATCATACTAAACTCTTAAGAGCTTGGCCTCTGCTGCCTTTGCTGTTATAAAGTAGAAGCACTTCCCATTATATTCTTGCATAATGGATACTTGAGTTACACCGCTGAACTAGAAATTAGTTATTTAGCTACTGGAAAGGCATATAAGGAAGAAAAGAAAAACTGCTAAGAGATTTTAAAATTACATTTGTTCTATCCTATATCTAGCTACTAGATTAATAGCTTTGCATATATATTTAAAACATACAAATATTTCATATACCTGAGTAGACAACCTTAAGTCTTTTCATCAGTCCAAATGGAGCATTTAGCATCCTTGGAGATATGTAAGCATTGCATAATCTAGCTGCTGAGTGATCTTGCAGCTGCGAGTTTCTAATTTTCTTGCTAGGGACAAAGTCCATGCCTAAAGTCTGAAAATTAATGTTTTTTAAATGAGAGGAATTTTAGGCACCAGATTTTGTGAGTACATCTAGTGACTGAAAGATAGAAGCCCCCAGTTTCTGAACCTGGTGTTACCTAGCATATTCCCTTCTCCAGCCAATGTGAGGGTGGGCAAAGCGGTTCTGCTTCTTCAGTTACTTCTCTCTGGTTCAATGATTTCTAAGTTCTGTCCTGTGAAAGTGTTCCTTGTAACACAGGCCGTGAAGGAAGCAGGACCAAGCTTGATTTCCTGGGTAGGTTCAAGGACTGGTGCTAACTGGAAGTGGACACAAGTGCAGGATTTTGTTTGCACTCATTGTTTTCTCTTATTAAAGTCCAAAGCCACAGGCTCAGTGCTGGTAGTTCTGGGTTTAGTTCTGAGGTGTGGAACTTTGCCCATGCCATCTATGTGGTCCTAATACCTATTCTGGCCTTATACTATGAGCTAGGCATCTATAACTTCAGCATTATAATTGCAGACACCTTACATCTTCTGACTCAGAGTAGGTCTTCCCTCTGCTAAGTGTGGAATTGGAAAGGCAGGGAAACGTGTCTCTCTTTGAAGCAGTCTGCGGGGGTAAATCTCATATCTGAGCTGTGTAACTTGATTAACATAGGATAGTATTAAGATAATACCTTTAAATGAAATTTAGTCCATGCCTTTATGTGCCATTTTGTGTGGTCTTAGCAGTACAGATATCCGTTTGCCCGGGGATCTCTATGTCTGACCTATTATGTGATGCATAGAATCATAGCCCTGTATCTTTACTCACTCTACATCAAATTCTCAAAGGAAACTGTCTGCTATAGACATCAAATACCAGATGGTGTTTCTGCCCTACAGAATCTGCTGGTAAATTGTAAGAACACTGATTTAACTTAGATTAAGGGAAGTTAAAGCAAGAAACAATTTGCCAACCTTTATTATCAATTTGCTTTCATAAGTGGTCAATTCTTTCAATTTATACTAAGTTATGCTGCTGTGGAAGATAGGGGAACAAGTAATTGAATCCCCCCTTGTGCAGTTCAGAATTAATCTGGAGCACAGTTCTCACAGTGTTTGGTGTTTGATATATTTGATGTTTTATCAAGCACTGAGTGATCCTGTTGTGATGAGATACCTTTAGGGAAGATGAACACACGTAACTGAGTGACCATGTTAGATTTAAAGGAAGGTTGTGTTTGTAGTTGTAATTATGTAGCATTTTCTTTGGGGAGGTATGTAAAGACCATCAATCACAGGCAGGAAAAAAACCTACTGATTGATAACATTCCAGGTAAGGCGGACTAATAAAGGAAATGTTACGTTATTTGTGCTCTATTTTCATAACAGCTGCAGATTTTTCATTGTGACTGTCAGAAATCAAATTGAAGTGAATAAAACCATCTATTCTGATGTGCAGTTTGATATTTTTAATCAGATTTCCTTTCCCAATCTCCTAAAATTTGGAGTTGTACTGGCTAAGTTCCTGAGAGGTTTTGAATTTAGCTAGCAGTATGTTGTTTCATGGAAAGTAGATAATTGTGTGCTATACCTTTAAGAAGTGCATTATTTTCTAAATAATGCAAATCCTTCTTTCATGTTTCAAAGAGTATTGAATTCTCAAGGATAAGCTTCATATTTTTTAAAAACCAGACTTAATTTGAAAATTTAGATAAGTTTCTAAGTTTTCAGTATTTATGGGGTTTCACAATATGCTATGAACAGAGGAGCACTCTTGCTGTATATTTTACCTTTTACCAGTTGATGATATGGAAAGTAAATACTTCACTGTCTTTATGGAAATGTAAAGTAAAAATTGTGAGCATAAATATTTGCGAACGTTCTCTGGTATGAATTTTCAGCTTAGAAGTTTGAAAACAAATAATCCATGTTTGATTTGTATGGCACAATCATAAAATTGTGCAGATAATCTTTATGAGATTTCAATTTTTATAATAAGTATTTTATTTCTAGCCTATGACTTACTAAAAATTTTTTCAGTTTCTATTCTTGCTCCCTAACGAATTGTTGTCTGTTTAGTTTAACCAAGCAGTAGACAAGTTGTGTTTAAAGAATTGTCTTAAGAAACAGTTTTCTTAAATTTTACTCTTCTCTCCTCCAGAGACAGAGATTAATAGATTAATAGAATTTAAAATTTAAGGCACATTGTTGAATCATCTATGATATACAAGTTTGATTAGATGATGGTGTATCATAAATGTTAGATTTTATTCTATTTATCCAATACTTTTAATTAAAAAAATAATGTCTTGCAGAAAAGGTCTATAAGGAAGTGTGCAGCCTTGATTTGAAAACATCAAGGAGAACTTAAAAGACACAGTATTCAAGGTTAACTGTTCCTATGGTTTTTCTTTTCCTGTTTTATAGGTGTTATCCATTTTTTTCCTGTCCTATTAATGATTTTCCAAACTGAAATATTTATTTCTTCCCCTGAGAAATTACCTATGGAACATGATATGGTCAAGTCTAAGTCTCCCTTACAAACAAACAACAAACAAACAACCCAGCAAACCTTTCTCCTTCCCTCAAACCTATAAAGATTGATTTTTCTCAGTTCACTTAATGTAAAGTGTCTCAGCAGACTTCGGTTTGTTTTATGGATACTTTCTAACTTGGTAAATTCTCTTCTAGTTTCTCAACATTAAATTTTAATCTGTGCAAGTCAAAACTGAGTGTTGTGTTTCAAATTCAGTCCCACCATTGTCTTTCTAGCCCTAGTTACCTTGTTACACTTCAAAAAATCATGCTACTTGGTTAGGCTACGGAATGATCCTGGAATTTATAATGCTTCTTTATCGCCAGCAAATCTTGCCACTTTGTTTTTCAGATAAAATGCTTTCCAGAGCCCATTAATCCTCATTAAGGTATGAGGTTCTTACATTAGGTTTTTACAAGGTTCCTAGTTTTAGATGTTATATAACATTGTACAAAAACACAAGTACTTTTTCTGAAAACATTCAATCATGTGATCCATTTCATTCCATATGCTGCCTTGTCATTCTCTTCATTATTATTCACCTCAACAGTACATACCATCTACCAATTTTATTTTTTTACTTACTTTTAAATTATCAAAAGAGGTTGGGATGAGACCCCACATTTTAAAAATCCTACTGGATTGTTTTAGCTATTGGTAATTCCTTACAGACATCTATTTTTTTTTCAGGTTTTGCAATAATTGATGTTATTATTCATGCAGTATATGCCTTATTGACACTGCATATTATTTTTATCTTGTGATTACATAGTGCATGAAATTAAAAATATCTATAAGAAAATATTGTGTTTAGCAAGCTGTCTTTGTAAATTAAATCTTACATAAGTAAAAGGAAATGAAATTGGGATTGTCTGACAGGCTGTATTTCCTAGAAGAAGGTATTAAAATATCATGCTATGACAGCATTTAGAAACACAAAAAATCTTCACAGCCTTAATTTGTGAATTCCACTGTTTATTTCTTAATCCAATACTAATATTTTTTCTTGACCTGTTTGAATATTTGCACACCATCATTATATATCCTCTTCCATGGAATTTTACTGATACTGGAAGATCTGTTGAAAGGTAATGTTAACATGAAAAAGGTCTCAGCTGACTCAGGGACTCTTGTGAACAGGCCTTTTGATCCTGATGATTATAGAACTTGATGCCAACATAAGTTCCTAAACAACTTCTCTGTTGGCTAATGCCTTGGTAACCAGTCATATTTACTTTGCTAGAGTCTCATACAGGTTGTAACTTCATATCATAGTTGGTCTGATCTAACTTCAAGATGCTACAGAAACAGGCAATTTTTCAAAATCCAAACCCCCACACTCTGAGTTGTACCTGGTTGTGATCATATCTCATGTGACAGGACATTAATCTCCCACCCCTTCAAAAGGAAAACCCAACCAACTGATCAAAAACTCCACAAAGATTAATTTTGATTTCGATCTCAGAGTTGATCTGATCCACAGGTCCCATTGCAGAGCTGGGAGATGGCTAGGTCCTGCACAAGAGAATTCTGATTGGAACAACTCTTCTAGCAGCAAATCACAGATAATTAAGATAATCATGATATAAAATCACTTCTGTACCTTTTGAAACCTGTCCTCACAGACATGCTTGGAGGATTTATCAACAGCAAGTGTATTTTCAAAAGAACCCCAAAGTATATCACCGGCATAAACATGTCTGTACATAAACAAATATTGAATCTTACATCTGTAATCAAAATTATAGGTTTACTGAGGATGAAAATGAAATAATTGACAGGATGATAAAATGCACATGTCTGTAGTATCATATTAGCACATTCATTCTATCTAATATTTTTTAAAATTATGATTATTCTTATTTTAAATAAAATCGACCAATTATAAATGAAAAGCATCATAAGACAGATTTCAGGTCAAAGAATAGAAGCTGAGAACACTAATTTGCAATTTAAAATGTGATACTATAGAGGCAGGTGTTTTGGGACTTTAAAAAAGGTTTTCTTACACCTTAGGTGTAACGTTTCATCCTTATTTGTACAGTTGAAGCTAGTGAAAGCAGGTGTTTAAAACAATTTCAGGCAATTAAAGGAACAACTCCTCATCCTAAATGTGCCTTTTCCATGAACCAGCTATGATTTTAAGAACATTTCAAGGCCTTGAAATCTCAGTGAGTTCTGCTAAAGTTTTCATTACACACCATTGCATATTTAGTACTTCTTGTATAACCGTAATGGGCTTAGAATTACTAATTTTTCCCAGGTTACATTTTTGCATAAAGGTATGCACCAACTGCATGATCTACACAATTTTATTTTTTCTTAATTCAGTTTAATGTGAACTCAATAAACAGGCTTTTAAAGTGTGAGAAATAACAAGCACTAATATTCAGGTAGTGTAGTATGTATTTTTAATTAATAATAACAAAAGACAGTTTTGTGGTGTTTTTTCTTGTCTATGTATATGGTTTTCATACTCTCTAATGTACAAACAAGGTGATTATCTTTTATAATGCTTTTATATTAATATATAGCAGATTATTTCTGGTAGCATAAAATATTTGTGTCTTTTTCTTCTACTGCTTCTTTTATTCTCTATTATTCTTTTAACTATTTTGTATTTACATGAATAGTAACTGAATCAATTCCTTTGCAGAGCAACTGAAAAACAAAAGCCCCTGTATACCCTGTTTTCCAGAAATTATCCTATGTAAATATAAATATAATCTTTTAACAATTATTTTGGGAGACGGGTTATTGGAAGAATAATTAATTTACCTAGGAATTACCTAAGTCATATTCCATTTTTCTGTGCCTGGTACAAAACTGTAGACTGTGCAATATTACAACAAAGAGTTGCATTAGTTTTGGTTCTTTCAGTTATGTGATAATATTTTTAATATAAGCATCATGTAAAATGACAATTCTGAATCATCAGCAGCATCTTAAAAATTCCTCAGATGGAATCTAAGCAGATGTCTACTATATACATAGACTTAAACCAAAATGCCGCACGCATTAAAGAACATTTCTCTGGGGCAAGTCCGTTGGAGTTAAAAATCTAATAGCTATTAATCATGATCTATTTACAAATTTTATGTACCCCCATTAAGAAACAGAAACCTTTTCAGGTCAACTACTTATATAACAGGTCTTTAGGGAGATAATAGGTTTGTCCAAAGCCTATAAGAAGTTGATACAATTAGTGCGATAAGAAGAGTTTATATTAATTATTTTTGAAAGTGTCTGCACTTGGTTTCTGTGGTTAGGAATTAGACTGAGAAGAAAAAGACATTCTGCCATTTGTACTTGGGAAATTATTATTTCAAGTATATTTGAATGTGTCTTAATCACCATTCCAGCACATATAAAGTAAGATCAGATTTAAAATTCCCAGTGCCTTTATAGTGCTTCTGTCTATCCCCATTATATATATTATCTGTATACTCTAAGAACTTTTGTGTAATTTCAGTCTGTCCTAAAGGTATTAACTTTTAAAACTGTAATAAATAATTACAAAGTAACTGAAAATCCCTGACTTTACACAGTTGCAGTTCATTGCCCCACAGCAACCTTAAAATGATCTATTAAATGATTATTAGAAACAATTAATTATACCAGAGAACTCTAAGAGCTCAAATACAATTTCATGGTTATAATTTTCTTGTCAGGTAATAAAACGGGATGAGCTTGGCAAGGAACCATCTGACTGCTCTGTGTTCGATTTGCTGAAATACGATGATTATAATAGTGACAAGCACCTGGCTCTGGAAGAGTTCTATAGAGCTTTTCGTAAGTACCAAGACTAGCCTGTTCTTCTTTCAGTTTTCTCTTTCTTGCTTTGCCTTTGTGAAAGAGCATTTTTTATTTTTTGAATCTTGATGTATCCAGATGCTGTACAACTTAACAGTCATGATATAGCAGAAAACTTTGTAGCAGAAATCAATGATACTCACTATAAAAAGTTCCAGATTTATGAGGGATTTTGGTAATGGAGAATTCATAGGTAATGTTTTTTGATGCCAGCTTGCATTGGTAAGTCTGTGTTGCGCAAAAGTGGCAAGTAGTGTGGTCAAGACATAATCAGTAGAACCAAAATACTTCTCCACACCCTGTATTTATGACTGCTGATAAGATCATTCCTGACAAACCCAGCAACAAATGTACCACTTCTATTACATGTCTTATGTCTTCATAGGACTTGGAATGAGATAAAAGATTTGTGGTGTAGTTTCGCAAGGTATTTGTTCTCTCAGTGCCAAGAGGATGTCGGAACAATTGTGTATAGGACTTAAAACATCTTGACCAAAAATACTGGGATAAGGTTCAACATGGTAGTGAATAGCAGAAAGAAGAAAGATGTTGAGAGCTTTTATACAGTGTGTTAAATGTAATATCCTTATATTTTGTTATATCCGGATCAGAACTGATGATTTTTCTCTTTTATGTACCTCGAACCTAAGACTGAATCTTGAAAACTGGCTTTTGGTTTCAAAAGCTGTTGCTCTAAATTCAACAACCTGGCAGCATAGAAGATGAAGTTTGTGCTCAATTCTTTCTATAATTATTGTTTGATTATACATTGACTAGTCCATTAATGTATGTTCAATGAGGCATTGCAACCCATTGTTTTAGTCTTCTTGTACTTTATCTTTGGGCAGATGAGAGCTCTCAGCCACTTTAAGTGATGTCAAATGAAAAAAAGATTCAAAACAACTTACAGAGTTTAAACTAAAAAGTAATGAATTTATACTAAAAATGGCTGCATGACAAGTAGAATAAACATGAAATGGATAAACAAGACAGACTACCTGAAAGTTTCTTAGTTTTGACGATTTTTATTTCCCTAAAAATCTTTCAGAAAGTGTGATTGATTTTGCGATACCACTTAGCTGAACAAATGGCTTATTGCTCCTACAAATAACTTGATCCTGCTTCCTGAGGTTATCTGACTGCCTTTCTTGCACTGTCCTGGCACTCACACGCTCTCCTCTGAGTCACTTACTAAGTCAGCAGAAAAATATTCACCCTCCATATCCCACCCAAGTCCTGCTGAATGACCTGAATTGATGAAGGGAAGGGTCAGACCATGACTCATGCAAAAGAGGTGAGAGTACAGCCAAGAAATAAGGGCGGGGGGAGAAAGTGGGAGATGTTAGGACATTGTGACAGTGAGATAAATTAGTTCATCTGCAGCAACAAAACACTAGGAAATACCTTAATTTCTTTATTTAGAGTTGTGTTACAAGTTTGGCTTACAAAAATGTGCAGAATTATACAGCATCTATGGAAAGACATCCACACATTATCTATGATTATATGATTAGGTGCTCTACTTCTAGATCTTGATTATGTGCATACCGTGTGGAAATTTATATGGAAGCATTTAACACACATAGCATTCCATGAGGGTTAAAGATATGTTTAAAGCATTAGCATGCTTTTTAAAAACACTGAAACCTTGTAACAATGGAAGCACAATATTTTTCTTCCAAATAAGATTTTGATGTGTCTCTGAGGGATTATTCTGTATTATTGTAAAACTTCAGACATAAAAATAGCATTTCTTATATATTTTTAATGAACTTTTGAATAATAAAAATAATTTCCATATGGTATATTAACCATTGCCTTATTATGAATTCTAATGAAAACATTAGATTCCATAAGATTAGGAATCATTTAGGTTTCTTTGTTGAAATACAATAGTGGAGAAGACCCTATTTAAAACTATAAGGCTATCTTGGAAAATAATTTCTAGAGCAAGATTCATTCTCCTATGTAGTTAACAAAATGCATAAATATTCATTATATTGTTGAAAAACAAAACCTAAAAACATGCGCACTTCATTGTATGTTGCCCAAAAAGTGAAAGAAATGTGACATAACATTAGACTCTGTAATTAAGATAAAATAAATACTCTTTAAATAAATTTGAGGTAAATACACTAGTTCCGTTGCATTTGGTCTCAAGACAGTTTGAATTCAGTCAGTTTGACCTACTTCACTAGCATTAACAAAAACAATATATTCCTATAAAAGCTAAGCAAAATCAAAACAACTTTAATGAGCCATCCTGTCATTTGACTACTGCTCTTATGGCTTCACAAGCTGACCCAAAGCTGAAACCAAGTTCTCCACACAAGCCATGCTAACTTAAGGTAAAGTGAATGTGACAGAATCTGTCCAGAGGCCTGTGTTGTTTGCTTAGGGCAAAGCTTGTGAGCTGTCACTAGTAATGGCAAGTCTGGATTTATGAGGATACAGACAATTAATATAGACAGGGAACCAGATCCATGTATGGAAATATACACAAGAAGCACTCATGACGCATCTTCTACACACTATTCCACGCACAAGTATCTCTTCAATTAAGCATCCACCTACAACAGAATTAAACATTTTAATTTTCTTCAATAAAGTGACCCAGGAATGTTCAAAATATTTGAGAACTTAATAATTTAAATTTTGCATTCTATTTGGTTATATTGTAATTATATATTATTAATACATTATATTGCGATTATATATTATATTTCTGAAATTGTCCCTTTTTACAATAAGGAAGATATTATTTTTCACCAGCTTGGACATTTTCAAACATGTAGAACAAATAGAAACCAAAATAGGAAATTTTTTTTTTCAAATTATTTTTTTAAATTATTTTCATATATAATGAAAGATTATAACTGAGTAATAGTGATTGCAGGGGATCATCTTCCAAAATGTTATGGTGTTATTTGATGTTTAAAGACATTTAAAAGACACAGCTGTTAATTGACTTAAAAAAATGTTTGTAGAATTTTTTTTTACCTCTTGAACAGTACCCCATCAATATAACTTGACCGTGTGGATTTCATGGGTTTTTTATTCCTTTATCTCCACCATTTTCATGTATATATGAAACCTAATTTCACACTAATACCTGCTGTTCCCAGTGCATTTGCCTCTATCCCTAACTCTAGTGGAGTAGTGGATTTGAAAAATGTCAATCTCTCCTCATTGAAGTTCATCCAACTGCTGGAACAAGTGTTACTGACTTTTATTGCCTCAGAATGGCAGTGGAGAAGATTTACCTTTGCATGATGAAGAAATTCAAAACTTCTATTCAAAACTTCTGCACAAAATTCAAAGGAGTTATTTTTTTGATTTTTTTTCTTGTTTATTTTCGTAACAGAAATGAGAGTCTATTTCATTAGCATTTGCAGGTAGGATTTCTTTTCATTGGTATATTTAATTAGAAATTTTCCTCACAAATACCAGGAATTCTGTTTTTTCTCCAGTAGTAGAAAAGGAACCACCCTAAGAACAAAGATTAGTCATTGGCTGTTTTTAAGGTATTACCATGCATGTAAATCTATATCTATGTACATACATATATATGCTTGTTTGTGTTCTGTGATTTACTTTCGACAGTCTCATTTTATCTGACAAAATGAGTTCACAATAAACAGGACAACCAAATGTAGATAACTATGTGCAATTGAATGAAAATCCCTTTCACCCTTCAGAAGGTCAGATGCTGAGGTAGTAACAAAGAAAGAAAATGCCTGAGAGGGTGTTCTCTGCTGTGAAGGTTTGTGCCAGGTCCAGGTTCACAGAACACTGCAAGCAGATGAAGATGCTTACTGGTTTCTGAAGGGTTTTACATACTGGCAAAACTATTGTGGTTTTCTGGGTATAGGCTGTTTTCACTCATACCATGAGGGGTAATTTTTGATGCTGTAACATATAGCTGTGAGTTATTTGTCTACTATATGTCATAACAGTTTAACTAAATCAGTAGTGTGTGCAGGGAGGATTCCGAAAAATTTTTCTTTTAACATAAGAAGATAAATTAGAAAGTTTAGTTAGGTTTTGGGAGCTTGGGACTGAAGAAATCATCTTGTTCAGTCCTCCACTTCTTTGACCACATAATGTAAAATTATATCCTAAAAGTGATCCAGTTCCACCTTAATTTTTTTTTTTTTTTTGCTTTTTTCCTTTCTTTCCTCAGCCAACCTCAAGACAAAGGGTTTTCTATCAGCAAATGTGTTTTTTAGACAGGGAGAAATATACTTAATTTTCTCTGAAAGGTGAAATCGTAAGATGAATGAGCCAAACAAAATCTAAAAAGGAGGGGGAATACAATTTCTTGAAAGCTTTATCTTCTACAATCTAAATTTCAACCAGTGTACTTCCTTTATTTTTCAAGGGTTTTCTTTCTTTGGTTAATGTCCTCTATGTATCAAGAGAATTTTGTGTTAGCTGCAACTGTTTTCTCTTTTTACTTTTCATCTGGTGCTCTTTTCCAAAACAAATAATCTTGTGTTTTCCTTCTTTAAAGTACCATCTCAAATGAAATTTCAAAGCAAGTACTTCAGGTGGCCTTCATGGTGGGTTGTAATACCTCAAGGCATACTGCAAGCAAGTAAATAGGAATAAATTATTTTGTTTTATCACTCAGTAGATGCAGATGTATACATATATGTAGGCACTTCCCTTTCTGATTTCAATAGAAAGAATGACTAATTTAGACATTTGTGAAAAAATCTGATTGAATAGAATTAATATAAATACCAAATTTACTGTACATAATCGAATTAACTGCTCCATGTAACAACTGATATCCTGCATAAAAAGAAGAAAAAAATAACAACATCTTTCAGAATCATTTTCTATTGTTAGTGTAGAACTATTTTAGATGTTATTTTATGCTTGTAGAAGGGACCACAGAAGGTCCTCACACTGATGACTTGACTGTAAAAATTACCTCTAGATGTGCGAGAAATTGTCAGAAAGAATTATCTAGACAAAACCAAATATGACCCAATTGTATAGTCCCTTCTTCTATTAATGATGCTTTTTGGTTTCACTGGAATTACTTGTGCTTTCAGGTACCACTCAACACTATTAACAATATCTAATCTGTTGTGCAGCTGTTATTCAGGATGATGTATGCTGTTACTGTACATGCTACTGCTTTATATATTTAAAAGTACCTTCAGCTTTGAAATGCCATCCAGGTCACATATATCAGATTTGGATTTCAAGTACTTCTTATTGCCCAGGTGTTTGTATGAAGTGATTTATAAAACTCCAGTAACAGCAGCTATTACAGGAGTTTTTGATCTGGTCTGAAATTACAGAACTTGTCTTTGGGCTCACCTTTTAGAAGGAAATGTGAGGCTAGTGCCTAATATGACTGTCAAACTCAGTACTTTGTTGTGTCTGGAATCAAAGGCAAGCAGCAAGAAGTCCCCATAAATACAGGGCTCGTTATGATCACATATGCTTAGTTATTACATTTTCTCAGTCCTGAAAAGATATTCTGAAACATCACTGCTTTCATTATAATAACTTTACTTCTATTTTAATTTTTCAAATGCAATTATTACAGATGCATGTTCGGAAATCTTTTTTTTACAATATGTATCTTTGGTTTTGAAGCAAAATAGATCAGAACTTAAAAAAACACTGATAACAAAATCTAAATTAAAAAAATCTATACTGAATTACCCAATGAAATAAATGAGACTTCCCACTTGGTTGAGTTATCCTCAAGTCCACAAAACTTAACTCAAAAAAATACTTATTGAATTTATACTTCCAATAATTCAATATTGTGTTTAGTGTGGAGTGTGAGTTAGAGCTTTATAACTGCGATAAGTCTTCAATAGTAAAACGTTAACAAATAGTAGAGGAAACATTTTCTGAGGGAGGAAGAGGTATTATTCTATCTCCTGTTACCATTAATTCCTTTTCAGTAACAACTTGTGTGTATTAGAGTGTTACAGAGTGTGTTATATTTCACCACTAACCTCTGAAAACACCAGTTAACATCATACTGTGCAGGAGCTATTGGACTTCATGGTAATGATTTTTAGCTCAACTTAATCTATCTTTCAAATTTTTACTGGTGCTACTCGTGTTTACAATCTGGAGAACCTCAGCTGCAAAAAGATGCGCCCTCTTCTATTGAGTGGGCAGAGCTTTAAACTGAACATTAGAAATAAGGAAATATTTAAGGTGTTAAATATTGTTTAATGGATTGAAGTAGTGTGCCTGAAATTTCTCACATGCCACTAAGTCAATTAATTTTGATGCCAAATGATTTTTAAATCATGATAAATATGTTTATCTGGTGCTTCCCCAGTAAGACTGTGAGGTTTTTTGTTGGTTGGGGTTTTTGTGGTGGTGGTTTTTTGCTGTTTGGTGGTTTTTTTAGAAACTTTTTTTTTTTATTTAAAAGTCTTTGAGTAAAATGGGTCCTTAAAAAAAACCCAAAACACCAAACCCAAACAACTTAATTTTTTCTGGTTTGCAATGTACAAATCCTCTGAGAAATGCTGAAGTGTTGATGTAGTTTGCCTGTTCAGAACTGGATCAAAGTAGGAGATAACTGATTTTAACATACTTTCTTTATAGTATACATTCCAAACACTTGAAGTGCTATCATGCAGCTGAAGGTTTCTATTCTTTTAAAATTTTACCTGATTTTTGCCTTTCTTCTGGATATACACAAAATGAAATAGTTTATCAAAGTACTGCAAGATCAGATATTTTACATGCTTGTCATGAAGCTCTGATGAAGTATGATATTCATCACTTTATGTAGCCCTATTATTGTCTCTCCTAGTGTAATTTAAAACCTGTATATAATTTAAATTACTTGGGTAATTTAAAACCTGTATAAAAATCTTGAAAAGGAACCAGTCACATTTAAGTGTAAATAAGCTGCTTTATCCTAAGGCCAGATAATTAGAACTGGAACACTAGTAAAGTGAATACATTGTGATGCTGAATAAGTGCATTTCATTTCTTTAAATTTGGAATTTGACCTTTTGCTAAGACCAGGTGCCAAAAGGTGTTACTTGATTCCCGCATTATTGGGGGGGATCAAGTAACAAATTTAAGGCCATGATAGGTTTGCATGAGTCAATGAAACAAATATTTCACAGGGTCTTTGGATGTCAGAACATACTGAAGAAATTAAGAGATTTTGTTTATGAACATTGAGTTCTGCTGATCTCTAATCCCATCAGTGCATTTACCTGGAAGCTTCTGCCTGGTTTAGTGATGTAGGTTGGCAGAGACTGTAGTGAGTAAATAATATGACGATCCCAGCGGAGGCATAAAACTGGAAAGGTTTATTAGACTTACAAGTTCATATTTAAAGGGTTTAGGGTCTACATATTCAACAGGGGGTTGTAACTATTACAATTTATTACAAATAAGGGGTTTCAGGGGATGACATAAGGGAAAAACCCAGGTTAACAAATTTAGGGTTTTACATATATAGCATAGGGGAAAACCCATCTTAGGGGGATTACCTGGGGGAAAGAGGAATTCAGGTTTGCAGAATGCACAGGATTCAGGGAACACAAAGGGAGAGATAAAATACAATAATCTTCTGCACTGGCTTGATGAAATCAGGGCATGGTTTCTCCTGGCTGGGGCAGGACATTCCAAACCCGTGACATCAATGGATCCTTGTCTGGACTCTAGATGGAGGTTTTTCCCCAGTTTCTGCTAGACTAAGGCTTTTGTTTAAACCTAGCAGTTTTCTTTTTCTCATATCCAAATTTTGGAATCGAACAAGAGATAGCACTGTGAAATACAGGACTGCAGAGGATGAAGGCTGGAACCAAATAACTTGGTTATAGTAGCTTTGTTTCAGACAAGAGGATTGGTAGAGATTGACTTGCATAACATTTGTTAGTGGCTCAAACTGCCTGAGAATGAAGTCTTACATGTCTTTCAGCGAGCTTATTTCAGTGCTATGGAGAATGACAAAGAATGTTAAGGAAAAAGAAAACACTTAACAATTACACATATCTGGTTATGGTTAACCAAGTTCCCTAGTAACTGGTCTATTATTTCTGAGGAATCAGTCATCTGTGATGAGTTATGGTATTGTTGCAACTGTTTTGTTACATTGCTAATTCTGAGAATATTTTCATCTGTGCAAAGCAGCGCACTTGTGAGATTAAGACATGACTGATGTCCCAACATCCACAATTCCAACATCCTTAATTGTAAGGAACATTTCAAGAAAAAATTTAAAATAACAATTTACCAACTATTTTAAAGGAAACTCTCTTTCTCCGTAATGGCAACAAAGTGGTGGGAAGAAAGGGAAAATTCTATCAGTACATAAGGAGTAATGACTGGGCATTAAAGGAGACAATTGTCAGCTAATCCGCAAGCAAGAATATTAAGTATCTCTACTTCAAGGCAGAATTACTCATCTGGAACTATAGTGAAAATTAATAAGCTCATAAAATATTATTTAGTAAGAAAACCATTGCATTACTTGTTTCCTTTATACCCCATGTCATTAGCTCTTTATCTGGATTTCATAGCTAAAACTGGTCACCGATTTCAACTTCAAGAGTAGCTGTCTATAAGCAGTTAGCCAACAATAAATAAGCGCAATTTCTAAAATATTTTTCATAATTATTATTATATTAACTCTCAATGCAAATTATCTTTCCTTTAAAAATAACTCAAGTCATATTTAGCATTTGATTTCTTTAGGATTTCTTTAGCACAGAGAAATCCTTTTTCTCTTACAAAAAACAGTGTATTTAATCTGAAATTAAGACACGGATGAAATGTTCAAACCTGTATGTCAGGTTATTTCCTTATGTGCCTAGATAGTTGTTATATTTTCCATGTAGCTGAAAGCACCAATTTAAAATCCATTCAATAAAATAAGACCATTCCTGCATGTTGCAGTAAAGGGTTTATTAGTTCAGCATTAAATTCAAATAGTAAAATATTTGGAAAATTAAAAAAACTCTGCTCTGGCAAGCACTGCAAACTTAAAGCCTGAGGAAACTTTACTGTAATGTTGTAAGACTCAGAGATCACGTGTCAGTTGCACTTAAGAAATAGAAAAAGGGAAAGAAAAGGTTGTTGTAATTCATTCCCCATATCATCAAAAGGGGAACATTTGGATGACTACGTCAATTTAAGTATTTCAGATGAGAACTGAATGGAAAAGCTGCCTTTTCTGTATACTAGTGATTTTTAAATATCAAATACTAATGTTCACTTTAGAAAAGTGCGAGAAGAATAATTTAATTCAAAATTTTATTTATTTGTTTTTGTTTTATTGGTTGGTTGGGTTTGTTTGGTTTTCGTTTTTGTTGTTTGTTTTGTGGGGGATTTTGTTTGGTTTTCCTTTATAACTCTTCCACTCTGCTTGCTTTGGTTTTGTTCTTGCATTTGGGTAAATAAAAATAGAAAAATTGTTAATCAGAAGAAGATGGTAAAAGGTTTTTAGTAATTCCTGAGACATCTGGATTTCTTAAGCATATCTGACATTTCCACTGTAAAAAGAAAATATGAAGATACAGTTTTGCACCAGATTTCATGAAAGTACTTTGAAAATTCTGTAAATGGAGTTAATAAAAAAAATTCCAATTTTGCAAAGCTTGTGAGCTTTTCTCACTAGACCTTAGAGAAAAGTATATTACAGTGCATTGGAAAAGATTTTTTTATTGAATGCTCCAAACTATCCATTGCATACAGTAAGGAGAAATTGGCTCAAAAATGTCTGCATTACAAATAAATATATTGGAGAAGAAACTCTTTTAGTTCACTTCATTGTTCATGGTTAATTAGGTTCTGGTAAGATTTTCTTTTTCAGTAAAATTACTAACTTAATTTCCCAAACATAATAGGAAAATTTCAAGTTTCATTGTAGTATTTTTCCATAACTTTTCAGTTTGTTATATTTTTTCTCTTTAAATATTTTGCTTCCATAGGATGAGATTTTTTTATGTTGTATGGTTTTGCAGTTTACAACAATCCTAACATATCCATATTTTTGGCCAACTGAAGTACATAGTGAATGAAATATTGAGATTTAAATATTTTATTGAATATGTCACATAAAATATGTATAAATTAATTTTCAATATGAAAATTGTCAACTTATTACATTTTAAATAAAGTTTTAAATAAAAGTAAATTAAGTAATTTATCTTGGCATCCTAAATTAAGTGCTTCAACAACCATTTGATGTTTCGTATCTTTTCAGGGGGAGTTGGGGTTTTTTCGTTTGTTTCTAATTTATAAAAGGAGTAAATCTATTTTAAAATTGTGTGCTGTACACAGAGACATGAATACAAATGCCATATAGGTACCCCTAGAAAAAAAGTGTGGGTATATAATTTAATCTGAGGGGTGCTTTTTAAGGCACCCACTTAAGACTTCAAATTCTTGTTTGAAAATGCCTTCTTAATGTCAGTTTTGAGAACAGTTTCTGGACAGTTCCACACGAGTTCTAAGGGTACTTCAGGGCCCTGAGCAAGGAAACAGTGGAAGTAATGGAAAGAATTGGAAGAATTCCTTCCTTGGTAACTCCCTCAGACATATTTTTGTTTTCCATTTTAAACTTCCCAAGGCAAAAGTAGCACAAGTAGACACATAATAGGCTGAAGAAGAGCATTCAGCTTATCAGCTGATAAACTCTTCCTATTATGTCTGCATTTATTACAAGGGCACTCAAACCATAGTAATTGCAGTGATCTTACAGGTGATAATACACTTTCACTGTGTTCAGAGAGAAGGACTATTTTCGTGTCTGTCTTGTATTTATTGTATATACGGCCCCATTTTTATTTATTTATTTAGTTAGTTAGTTTTTTAAAATAATTTATGTTTAGTTTTGTCTTAGCTGATGTTTTCAGGCCTTGGTTTGGTCTTTCCCTCCTCAGTCCTAAGTCAACAAAGATTCATTAAATGCAAAAGTTTTGCTCATAAAGGTCCTCCTGACCCACATGCTGGACAATGCCATAGAATAAGGGGAAAAATTCACAAAAGCCATGAGATTGGAGACAACAAGGAAGAGAGACTATTTATAAGAATATATGACAGTAGAAGGAGAAATGGTTTAAAAATTAAAGGGGACAGGCTTAGATTAGAAGTTAGACAAAAAGTCTACTCTGAAGGTGATGAGGCACAGGAACAGTTGCCCAGAGAAGCTGTGGATACCCCATCCCTAGAAGTGTTTGAGGACAGGTTTGATGGGGCCTTGAGCAACCTGGTCTAGTGGAAGAAGTCCCTTCCCATGGCAAGGGGGATTGGAACGAGGGAATCCCTAAGATCTCTTCCAACCCAAACCATTCAATGATTCTACAATTTCCAAGATTTTTTTACCCTATATTTGGCAAAATTTTTGTTGCTCACTCGTAAACTGTGATAAGGGAGAAAAATTAAAAAGGTAGTGCTTTGCAAGGGGCTTCATGATGCATCCCTTTGGAAGGGAGAAGTGCATATCTATCCTAGTAACTTGCATCTCCTGAACTTGTTTGTCCTAAAAGGAGGAGAGACATGCTTCTATATCAAAATCATCTCTCTGGTAAGTTTCCAATGCTCAGCTGATTCTAATGATCTAAAGATACAAAATTTGGAGAGAGTACGATAATTGCAATATTAGTTAAATATGACAAATGCATTATTTCTCTTTTCAACCTAATTTGTCTTTTAAAAAGTGCAATGCAGTTACAAATTGATTTCTAACTCCAGAAAGATAAAAATAATGACTATACTACCAGCCCCCAATGAAACACATCAATTATCTATAAATTCATTTTTGTTTTATGAAAATGAATAGATTAATCAAATAGGTAAGGGGAATACTTAATTTTTAAAAACATTCTTAGAAGAGGACTTTTAGGCTTACTATTTTTTTTTTTTGGAAGAGGAAGGTCTTTTTGTGATTCTTACTGTAATCTCAAAAGCATTTGAAGAAAACACTTGCTTTAAAAATGTATATTGATGCCTGCTCAGCTGGTGCTAAATAAAAAAACTCAGGAGCAGTTAATTGAGGGTGAGATAAGGAAAGGGTTTTAATTTGTGCCAAGGCATAGGTGTTACAAGATGCGCACGCACCGGCTGTGCCTGAGATGTTACATTTTATAATAATATCTGTCCAATCCCAAGTGTTTCCACGCCGTAGCCTATACTCTGGTCCACCCCGGGTCCACTCCCTGGGAATTGGATCTGGGGGCTTTTCAAGACCACCTACTTCATCATTCTCATCATCCTCAGAGCACAGAGGGTACACAGTCACCTAGTTCTTGACTCTGTTCTGTTGTTCAGGCCAAGATATGAGTGTTTTCCAAACAGCATAGGCCTTGCCTTAACAAGAGACTAAACATTTCTGCTGAATTCAGGGGTAGGATTGATATGGGGTGCATGGAATGGGGTAAGAGGGTTGAGGAATGTGTAAACTAAAGGGTGCTAAAGGGTGAGGAATACAATATAGCTGCTTCTAAAATCTACTTCTACTACAATTACATATAAAGCTTATAAAAATTAGCAAAGTCAAAAAAAATAAAAGGGTCCTAAGGTCATCAATATGAATGTTTTTTTGAAGGCAGTATATTGTTCTTTAACATATCTGTTAATCTTATTAGTCTAGTCTGTAACAGTTGCTAGTACACATATTAGATAATGCCAGTTGTTTTAGTGCATTCATAAGGCACTTAGATAAAAGCATTCCATTTTGACAAATTGTTAGTTCTAACTAGTATCTAACTTCATATTCTGAAGTCATATATTCAATGAAGGAAAATATAATTTACATGTTATTATTTTAAATTAGGAAAGTAGCATTGGTTTAATCCTCTAATGATAGAACTACTTGGTATGTTTGAAGACATGCATGAAAAGATCTTGTTTGTTTGTTTGTTTTTTAATTTTATTTCAATAAGTCTCGATCTCTTGTCATCAAGCCTTTGCCTGGTTAATATAGCACAGATCTCTTAAGTGGTTTTAAGTAGCTTCTTATGTGCTGTCACTGCTAAAAATCTTTGGATGTGTATAGAGTTGAGTATGTCACCTCAGAATGTAGGCTGCTACAACTCCATTTAAATATTGAGAACAGTATGGGTGAGGGGAAAGAATATCAAGTACTCCAGTCAGTTAAAGCTATTTTAGTGGTCTGTGATACTGTAAACTGTGAAACTTCTTCCTTCTCATCACTCCTGGCTTTCTAAATGTTCAGAAATAAACATCTCATAATTACATATAATAATTATTTATGTATTCATTAGAGAACATATGATCTGAGTTCAGTAGGAATATTTATGTATATGTGGGTTGCATATATTTGATAAAATTGTCTGTCATGCTAACTCACTGTTAGTGCTGACTTCACTCCCTCTGGTGACTGGACCCCTTTTTTAGTTGGATGAATATTATCTGAGATGTGTGGATGTGGTACTTAGGGACATGGCTTAGTGGTGGACTCAGCAGTGCTGGATTAACAGCTGGACACGACAATCTTATAGGTCTCTTCCAACCTGAATGATTCTGTGACTCTATCTACAGCCTAAAAGCATGTGTGCAATTATCCAAATGTATTATAGATGCTGTTGGAGTTAAAGAAAAAAACCCAAACAAAACCCCACTCTTTCCCCAATCCCCAACAAAGAACCTGACCATTTTCTACCAAAGGAAATAAGGAAATAGGCTAACAAAATAGCCCTGTGCCTGTGTTGTATACAGAATTAAACGGTCAATAGATTCTCAAGCTGGTTTTCTAAACAGATCATGCTCTCAGAGTGTCCAATCTTATCTTAAGTAGGTTAGCAGTAATTTATGTGGAAATGCAATTCTGACCGTAGTAAAAAAGAAGGTATCATACAAAGGCTATGAAGCAGAGGTATACATAGTGCAATATTGTGTCAAAATGTGTTTAAAAAAAGATGCAAAACAATGAAAACCTAGAGGAGAGTAAAACCACATAAGCCTTCTCTACGAAGTTATTTAGTATAAGAATTGGGAACCTGATTGCCTAAGATGGTAGAGATCCAAACAATTCATCTGGTTGCCACTCTGGCATAATAAATGATTGGAGAAGGTGTCATTTTTTAAAAATTTATTTTGCATTATGATTATAATTCTTCCCAACTGAGATGTGGTAGAGATGTATTTGTTGGAGGGAAAAGTTATAGTGTTTTTAAAACTTGCTGAACACTCTATTTAAGCAATAGTTGATGCTAAACAAAGATTAATATGTTCTTGCTTATGAATTATCAAGTTAATACCTACTTTGAGTGACAACATATACATGTTAACAACTTCTCTGAATTAGTACAAATGTACATCTAGTCCAGTACTTTTGTTCTGAGAGTGCCTAGGGAAGATTGCAAAAGAAGCAAAAGCATGTAAGATTCCTCTAACATACTTTCTCTTTAGTGATTTTTGTCTTGCAGAGTGCTTCTCTTTAATAGCTCTTGATGGATGTCTCACTCATAGATTTGATTACTTTTACCCATGTGAAATTAGTGTCTACAGCATTCTGGTTCAGAGATTTTCACAACGTAATGAATCCTGGATACAAGTGCTATCTTTTTTATTTCATAGTGCACTCCTCCTGTTCATTTATTTAGTTATTGTAGGATAAGAAACCATGAACAATTGTTCTATATTTCTAATCTCTGAAACACTTTTTTTTCCCTTCAGTTGCTGACATATCTTTGTAGCCAACTCTATTCCATTCTGAAACCTCTCAGTCATTTAATAGTTGTTTGTATGGAAAAGCGCCCAATCTTTGGTCATTCTTGTTGTGCTTCTCTGTTCTTTTTCAAATTTTACTGTAAGTTTTTTTTTATAGGGGGAGGCACAAAAAAGCAAACAGTCAAGTTGCTCATGCAACATGGATTTATACAGTGGCATAGTAATATTTTTCTGTTTGAGTACCAGTCTTTGCCTAATAATTCCTTTTATTGTCATACATTGTCAGGACTGAGTATATATTTTCAGAAAAGTGCAAATTATACTCTAAAGGTCTCATACCTAGGCAATGATAACCAGTTTAGAGCCCATCACTCTATAAAAAAGGTTTGGAACTTTTTTTATTTCCTTCATGTAATACTTTGAATACTGAATTAAGTATATTGAATTTGACATACCAGTGTCATAACTAACATCTTTAAGCAAACCAGCTTTTGTGTTTGCTACCTAAACTACCTGATTAATTGTTCTCCATAAATTCTGTTCCAGCAGATGTTATCATTTTATTTTCTTTCTGCTTCTCCTGAATGATATTGAACAATGAATAGAACATGTGAGTTCCAGTGGATGTCCAGGTGCAACTCCACTGGTTACTTTTCTTCAGAAGAGACCTGCAAACAGATTCTTTCAAAGGAGAAGTGAAAGAAGATAATTTCCCAGCCCATGACAAGATCTGATGCCCATTATTAGTGAAAAGGTAGATCAGAAAATACTGCGATTAGGACTGTAGTATACGAGATGGAAGTACTAAGAACCATAGCTTAATCCAGTCAGTCTTTAGGTTGTCCTTTAACCTTTGTGCTGATCTTAGATGCATAGCCCATTACCTGCTTTGGTCTTGGGGAAACATACCAGGTATGCAAAGCCAAGAGTGGAATACCCACAGTCCTTGTTCTAGGAATATGTTACCGTGTTCAACATGAAATTATAGACATTTACAAGAGCATCTATTCTTAAGAGGAGTAAAATACTACTCAGTGAATAACAAAAGTTAGAAGCCTCTGTACAGTCAGATGACAGAGACTATCTTGAGTTCTGCTTGCAGTCTTTTTCCCTCTAAACATCAATAGTCACTTCAGCCAGTCAGTAGGTTTTTTTCAAAATCTCTTTCATACTAAAACTGCTCTCATTTTCTGTGAGGAACTGCTTTGTAACTCTAGTCTGCAGATTTTAGGGAAATCTTGAATAACATTTGCATGGACATCTTTTTTATTTTGTGGAAATATTGTATTTCTGCTATGCTTTAGGCTTTCTAACTACCTTTGCAGTTCAACTAATTTAATCCTGAATTATTGTTTCAGAATACTGTCCTCTCATTCTCCTAACAGAACTGGATGAGGAGATAGTTTTTACAAAATTGGGTTATTATAAAACTCAAGTTCAGAGATCCTAAATGTTTGGAAATTCTATTGCCATTCTGGGAAAAAAGCTTTGAAATTTGAAATTGAAATGAAGGTACACAGTAAATAAAATTGGTAAAGTATTATATCTATAAACTGAAAGCTTCATGCATAAAACTATGAATTACCAAGGCTGCCAACTCTCCTCTTAAAATTCCCATTTCATTATTGATTAGTTCCAGAAATACTTCATAGATTGAACCACCGCATTTTAAATGTTTCATTTAAGGTAACTGCAGGTATGCAATATTGATGTTCATCATCTGTATTTGCAATAAACAGGAGCATTAAATTTGGATCTATATGAGCAAAATTACTTGAAAATATTTATGCTAACTCCTAGCATTTAGATAAAATGTTTTTACTTGAACTAGTCATGTCCAAATACAATAAACATATATAAATTGATTTTTGCATAAATTCCTTATTTTTTTTTGTTTAGACAAATTCAACGACATTCGACAATAAATAAGGTAAAACCAATTATCACTGTTACTTTAGTGAATTAACACTTCCATGTTCTCTGGAAAAGAAAGCTATATTTAACACATAATTTCATTTCCTGTGAAATTTGTTTTCAAGAGAAAACCAGAAAACATTAGAAGCAATAATGGGCTAAATGCCTTTTTTTAATTGTGTGTTATTCCTGATGGACATTACTGGCTGTTCTTACCCAAATACCATTTTTACTAATTTATTGCCATAGATGTAGTTCACAATATACAGCAAAAGCATAGCTTATAACAATACTTGGTTCTGTGCCTATTTTTAAATAATATAATGTTATGATTTTTTGATTTGTTCTTCATTATGACTGCATTGAAAACAGGTGGTCTAGATTTATAGGTGTTTTGAGGTTCATTTTAACCATTCAGTTGTTAATCTGAAAAACAGAACAAGGAAGTATTCTCTGATCACCTTAATGGTGATCACCTTTTGGAATATACCAAACTTCTACAATGATGGAATTTTTGTATTTGAAGCAAATTTTTGAAGGCTACTGGGAAGAGGACATTTGATTATAGTCAAGGCATTACGTCCTCTGCTTTCCAATGATTTAGTAGATCCAAACAGAAATAAGGAATGTCAAAAATTCGTTGCATTTTGGACATTGTATCAGTCAAACACTGGATATTTATGCTGCGGGTTAATTAAAAAATCTGAGTGATCTTTAGTTATTTTAGATAAAAAGTTGAGTTCTGGAAAGTGCAACACGTATTTTAGATGATCTAACATACAGCAATCTGCAGCAGAAAAGGCTACTCCAAACCAAACAAGACATTTTGGATATCTTTATATTCCACAGGGAACCCACTTTGAGCATTTGACTAAATTTTTCTGAGATCATATGTTATTCAGTGAGACAGTCATTAATTTCAACTGATTTCATTGACAGTAACTACAAAGTAGGTAAATGATAGCACTAGTGACAAGAGTTGCTGAAGAGAAAACACAAAGAGTCAGTGATGGACAGAGGGTGAAAGGAATTTTCTAAGCAAAAAGATGTAGAAGAGTCTATAATTGACAAATGCTCCCTCAGAACCTAAAACTGAAAACCATGATCCTTGGTCATTTCTCTTGGCTACCACTAAGGAACTGGGGAGTCCACTGCAGAAATAGTGAATGATGCTTGTAGAAAGACAAGAAGCTGTGGCAACTCTTAGGCCTACAGTTTCTTAGATCAATTTGGAGATTCATATACTCTGACGATCTAAATCCATGTAAGCTGGACTTTCAGTAGTTCTAGATGTTGAATTTTTATTGACATCCACCTCTTAATATAACTAAGCTATTAAAAGAAGTTTGTATTAACTTTACTTGACTTTTTGGTACATTATGAAGCAAATCTTAATTATATTTGCACATATGCCTTAGTGTTCTGTCTTATTTGATAAAGAGAATGGAGAATGAATCATAGGTGTAGTGCAAAAATAGCTTTTGTCTGTTAAAACTTCTGCATCTTTTATTATTGGTGCTGAAATGTGTTTAGTGAATAAGACAGATAATTACAATAAGAAAAAAGAGAAAAATAGTGGTAAACAAACATGTGTTTTTAAGTGGAAAAATTGCCTTTGCTTTTGCATCAAAGCTCCTAACTAGCGTAATGCATCAAACTAATAGTTCATTCAATTCAGATTAATTGTGTAGCTGAACATGGTTTAATATTCCTCATGCTCAGGATAAAGGATGCATTTGCCCAGGTTGTGAGTACTCTTAGATGAAGCTGAAGTAAACCGAAGCTGTACTTTGAACAAATGAAATGGTTGCATACCATTTCATGAAAAAGAACAGTATCATGTTAGGAACCTAGGCCTCTTGAACACTTTGGACAGTTTAAGCTTTTTTTTCCTCACTTTCCGTGCCTCTGCTATATGGTGTCAATATTATTGCTCCCTAGACTTACCCTGAGACATGAAGGCATACTGGTAGAGTTTGCAAAACACGTAGCTGTCCCTTCAAAGCTCTTGATGAAGACTTGAGAGATACTATTAAAAACTTTTCAGAAATCCCTCTAGGCTACTTGAACTGGATTGCCTTTGCCTTTTGCAACCCTTACCACTACCATTAGTAATTCAGATTTGTCACAGACTACTTCGTAGCTGAGATTATTGAATCACAGAACATGTCACGGGGGAATTCTGGCAGGCACTTGGCCAAGCTTCTTTATTCATGTTCAAATTGTGGTCTACCTGAATCCTTGTCTGCAAAGCTGATTTCTAGCCAGCTGAATTTCTATATTTTTATATGGAATTACTCTGTCCCAAGTACAAGACTTTTCATTTGTCTTGGTAGAATTCCAGAGTTTGTCAGCTACTCCCCCTGCTTATATAGATCCCTCTGAAGGGCAGTCTTGCAGAAGTATGCTTCGTGATCCTTTGAATTTGATGCCAGCTGCAAGTTTTCTGAGTGCATTTTGTCCTGTCATCCAAGTCACCAGTGAAAATTAAACAGTATCAGCCCATTATTGAAACCCCTCATAGCAAGCTGATCCTTAGTGTGTAAAATGCTGACCATGGCCCTTTGAGCCTGAAGGTATGGTAAGATTCTTAAAATCCACTCATGCTATCCACACTTCCCTAGCTGGGACCCAACAGTGCTCTGAGTGACAGAATCAAAACCTTGTTAAAGTCAATGATGTTCACTACTGTTCTAATAACTATATGGCTCATCATTTCATAATAGAAGCCAGTTCAGGCTTAAATTCACATGTATACCTTGCAAAATGTTCCCTACATATAGATGAATAAGTACAGCTTTTTTGCTTCTCTATGAAGTCCTCTGGTGTTAATGTTGCCTGTGTCTGTCTTTGCAGCCTGCAGATTTGTTGACACTGTATTTTAAAAACCTTTTTATAAAATCATCATTCATTCATTACCAGTCTCTGTATTTGAATTTGCCATGATCACAGGGTGCATAATTTGAATGGATTTATTTAAAGTTCAAAAAATTAACATGTAGTTTTATCATATAACACCATTCGTGAATACTTATGTGTGCCACTGTTTTGATGGAAAACATTATTTTCAGTTTTATGGTATTCCTTTTTGATAATTTCTAATATCCAGTACTGGGTGAATCTCATGCTGGTGATGTGCTAAATATTTACAATTGGTCTTATAAAGAATCATTATTGACTTTATACCTCATTAGATTTCCTGTGAGGATTTAGAAAATGTAGTGTATAATCCTCCCATATGTTTACTGGTACTTATCAGCCTTTTATGCATTCTTCAAATTGAGAAGTCTTTGTTTGAAGTCTTTGATTGAGAAGTCAGTCATCACAGTTTATTATTTGTACCTATCTTAAATTTTTTCAGATGTTTTAAAGAAAAATACCATCAGTGGTTCAGTCAATTAATATAGTTGATAATTAAAGTGTCAGCACGATAAGGTGCCTTTAGTTGCATTAATCCTGAAGGTGGAAGTGTTTATTTCATTCTTGACTTTTTTCAACATCACCTTTTAACCCTATTAATATTTAGCTACAATCATATTTACTACATGAAATTCAGTTATGTCCCATTCATATAGAATGTGAGGGCAAAATTATGAATGAGAAGTTTGTGAAGATTAAGAAAAGAAAGTCCTTTCTTACCAGTAGTTTATAGTCATTAATCATCAGCTTTCATAACAGCTGCAATTTTGTAGGATCCTGCAAAGTAAAAGCTGTTGAAAGTATCCAAGGTAGAAACTGAACACAAACTGTTTTTTCAGTGGCTGAATTTTTGGCAGAACTTTAGTTAAAATTTCCCTGCGTGGAGAAGACTTTGTCTCTTGTCTGTCAGATGAGTAACAGCTGACCTTGAGAAGGTTTTTCTCCAAGAAAGGTGGGAGGCTGACAAAACTCTAACGCAAATGGTGGTGCCCTATGATGTTGGAAGAAGGAGAACTTAAATCTGCATCTGCAATATGCATTGGCTTGTTCTATGCATGACTGAGAAGATAAACTGTGAAACTGCACAGTCCTGGATGGGATGCTGGGAAAGCTTGTATTTCAGCTGATAGAGTGTTCCAGAGATGTCAGGATTTGACTCCGTAGACAGCAGAATAGTGTTCCAGGTCTTGACAAAAAGGTAGACAGGAAGATCAGAAAAGAGTGATCTAAGAAATGGTTTCTAGAATCTTTGTTTTATAGAAATTTAAAAGACTTGGTGACCCAATATCTGGGTCCATAGCAGATGACCTCTACAGGATACATGGGGAGAGACATAATCACAAATATTGCTATGTATTTGATACACCAATGGAAGAATCTGAGTAGGTTTTAGTATTGATTTATATTGGCTAATGTATTTTTGATCAGTGTCTTGAAAACGACTTTTTTCTTATCTTGGAACAAACTGAAAGGTCAGTTGCAATAGAGGACAATCTGGTTAATATTTCTGTACTTAAGTGTATATACTTCTGCTATTCTGACAGCAAATTATAGTCTGGTAGCATCTTCTAAAGGGTGTGCTACTGTTTAGGTTAAGATCTAAATCTGAACAAAACATCTGAGATAAGTTGTTGGATGAAAAATAAAGTGCTCACTGGCATGATCTCCCTGTTGTCCAAACTACCATACTTACTGGAATAGTACAGCTCCCATCTTCCCGTATATGAGGAGATGTGCATTTGGGAATAGATGGAACTTGTCCAGAGTTCACGCAGGAGGTGGTAAGAATGCATTCCTGCAAACTGACACGTTAGCACACTAAGTTGTGCTGCCAAGCCATGGCATAACCATGAACTCTCCCCCCATCACCTTACCCAGTGATGAAGCCAAATAAGTTATTTCCAGGTGTAACAGAAACCGGCTGATGCTGACTTCAGTATCTAGAGTTGTTTCCTAAATAGCATATGTGAATATTTCAGAAGGGACAAGAAGAACTAACGGGATCAGTGGATTTGAGTAGTGATGTAGAGAAGGTCTGGGAAGAAATAAAAGGAGATGAAAACAAGAAGAGATGAAAGGAAAGAGTGGGAAGAGGGAAAGAAAAAAGTGGAGGCTATGCTAAATGCATCTGAGATTCTGTGTAGTGATTTTCTGTAGGGAAAGCAGATAGAAGAAAAAGCAACGACTTATTAACAGATTTTAAATGGAATTAAATCACAGAAGCTGTCAAAATACTAATTTTAAATATAACAATCTGTGTAAGACTGTGTATACCTACAGATTGAATGGGCATTTTTTTGTGTGGTTATTGATTTGCAGATAAACGCTAAGGTCACTGGATGTCAAACTCTGTGTTATCTTTCTATGAAGTGTCATTTTCATATATTCTTTTTTTTTTTCCTGAAGAGAGATGATTTTTGAAGCTATTATCAAAAAGTATCTTTTTATCTTTTGAGTGGAATAGATGGCATCAAATTATAAGTATTTTTGAAGCATTTCCATGGGGAAAAGTATCCTAGTTTTAAGAGTTTTATCTAACTTGATGAATTCCACTTTAGTTGGGCTATTTAAAAGCTTTGCTTAGGCTGCTCACAGCTGCAAGTACATCCCAATTGTGGAAATTTGTGGCTTGAACTGGCCTCTTTGCATTTCTTCCTTACACTTCTCTGAAGGTTTTGTTGCTACTCATTACAGATTCTGGTACAGCAGCAAAACATTCAGTGCTCTCTTCAGCAGAAGGATCCCTTCTTGGTGCTTTTTTTTGTCTACAACATTCCAAACTGAAAAGTAAGCTACTAAATTTATAAATAACCCAAAACTCAAATGAATAAATGCAATGTTGTTAATAATTCTTTTAAAATTATGTTTTTAACAAATGAAACCACACTGATATTTAACTGAAGATAGTAGATAAGAAAACAAGCAAAATAAAGACTTTCACTTGAACATTTTCTGCCCTGTTAACTAAATAAAATCTGAAAGACAGTGATATCTGTGCAATCACATATATGCCCATGATGCAAGATCAGTGGAGTTTGGGTACCTTTCTCTGTTTTTCAAAGTCTAATGAATATATTTACAGTGACTGTAGAAAGCAATAATATCTTTCTTTCCTTTTTCCCTTATGTTCAGTCACTATAGTAGGTAGCATTTCCAGAATCTACAAGAAAAATTGTTCAAATATATTTTAAAATATGTATTTCTGGTGTAATTTCCAGTGCAGAGAAATATGTCACAAAAGAGTTGGTGAAATGCGCAGAAGCTGACAGGATGCATAGAAGTAACAAATTGAAGCTTTTCAGAAACTCGGTAATGTGCATAAGTTGGTGTTCATGTGATTTTACAAGCAGCACTAGAAAGGTGTTTTGGAAATGGTGCATTGCATTTGACAAAAATGATCTTTCTTTCCCAGAAGAAATAGTATAGGTCATGCTAATAATGACATAGAAAATTTCTTTCAATGTAAGTATCTTCCAAAATTTTTCAGTTAATATCTTTTTTTATATATATATGCCTTTTTTCTCCCACTTCTGCATTTTTTTTCCTCTTTTGTACATCTTTCCTAATACCTTTCTCACCATCATTGCAAAGACAGCAATTTTGGAAGCTCATAACTGAAGCTCAGTTATGTGCATCTAAAAATATTAAGTTCAGAAAATTAATCCATGAGATTCCACAAAAATATCTGAGACTAAATTTACCATCTCATCAGTGTTACATCAACACCTGATAACCTTGCTTTCTGCTGATATTGTTTTTAAAAACTGACACATTTCAGTCCCATTCTTCAATAGTCATTGTTAGCAATACACTAGCATAGCAAGAACTGTTTTTCTATTTTAGAGAAAACATCTAAAACTCAAGGGCAGACAGTACTTTTTTACTGTCAATGTCAGTGTTGCTGGGGAAAGTCATCTTATTCTCCATATTCTGAACAAAGCCACTTATGGTGGATACAAGTGTAAAGTGTTAAGTGTTGAACACTAAATGAGAAAATTGGTTGCAAGTCTATGAGGTTTTTTGAAATTCTAATGAATCTCATTTGAAGTATGTATGCTAATATTGCACTATGATCTGCTAGATTCTCATTTCTGCTTTATTTATGCACAGGTAATTTTTAGCGCATGCTTTCCTCTTATCTTAAAATTAATAAAGACCTTTTTAAAGGATTTTTAAAAAGTAACTATTGCTGCAAGAACAGCTGTTTAAGAAAATATATCAGAAAATGTTGTAATGCTATGCATGCACAGTCATTATTCATATGCGTCCATACAAATGACCAGATGGGTAAGATGTCCTAGCTGTGCGTGTTATATCATCACATATCAGGACAGGTATGATTAGAATAGGTAATTTGGCATATTTTCTTAAGCAGTGATGTATCATTTTAGGTCAGAGGACTTCTCATATTTTCTGGACTGGGAAATTAATATTTCATTTACTTTGATTTTTTTTTAAACATATCTTAAAATTAACATTTGCATCAACTTTATTGGCTAGAAATATATTGTTGTCTAACTTGGAATATTGAGTCTATAAAAGCTGTGAGTTTATATACACACAAAAACCTAAGATACCGTATCCGACTACTTTCACATCAGCAATTCCAGGAAGATGCATTGAATCAAATTTTAACCCATCATAATAACTTTGAAATTTCCCTTAGGATTCCTTGAATGGTGCATGAAATCAGTTACAAAACATACTGAGAGGATATGTTAAGGTTGAGCAGGCAGTTTCAGTCTGCTGAGATGATAGTAGGAACAGGAGGGAGAGAGACTTATTATCATCCACTTTGTTTACTGTCTCTTCAAGAGATGTAAATGCATAAAAGCTGGAATTACATTCTTCTTCATAAGGAGAAAGAACCAATGTGTCAATCAGGATATCCAATGTTTGTATTATTTTGCTTATCTCTAATAAATAGTCTGTGAGAAATTGCCTGTGGACATTATGGGTGCAGATTACTGATTTCCACTGCAACAGAAGACTTTGAAGCCATATAGATTAGGAGTTGGCTTTCTTGGCCCGAGTTTTCCTCTAGGCTGAAAAAGCTTTCATGACAATTGAATGGCCTCTGCAACTTCAAAGGGTTCTCATAACAACAGACTCTGTAGAATGAATCCTTTATCTGCACTGTTGTAAATATTGTTAACATATGTAGTGGTGATTCTTTTCAAAACACAATCAGGTTTACCTAGTATTCCTGTGGTACTGATACAAGAATATAAGGCTAACTAATACATATAGATATTTCTTTATATTTTCCAAAGTGACTTTAGCCAGATTTGAGTGACATATCTTTACAGGTTTTTTTATCTCATGTATTTCCTGTCTATTAAGTAATTCTCCAGCTGTCCGATATGGTTCCAGTTTGATACAAAGTAACCATGACATGGTTGAGAAACTGCAAGAATGTATTTGAATTGTCAGTCAGTGCTGCTAATACTGCACTTCTGGTAATTCTGATCTTGAATGATGTATTCAATGAGCTGCAGCCCACAGCTGCATGGAAACATTCTATGTTTCTGTATTTGATGACAAGAGAGCCTTAAGGAATCGATGACTCCTCATATGTCTATGAACTGTGCTTCTGAACTATTTTTTAATGATCCTAGTGCCCTGAAGAGCAAGTGAAAGTATACATTTTATTGATTTTTGTAAAGACTTCAGTGAATCATTATAGTGCACGTTTCACTCCTTTATAACTTGAGTTCTGTTGAGTGCTTTGGGCTGTGCAGATTTGTGAGAAACACAAGGTCTTGGGGAGGAGTTTAATTCAGTGGACATAGCAAGTGAAAGGCATTTAATTGAAGTAAGAATTAAATTTAAAGCATGTGCATAATGAGCTCTGAAATTTTGCTTTAGCATTATCAGTTTGTGAATTTGAAACTAACAGAAAGTGATTATTGCTGATTTTCATAATGATTGCCATCATTAACATTTTAAAGAAGTTAAAACATTTGTAATATGTGAGCAATGACATTCAGAGGAAATCCTATTAAAAGCAATGAAAAATACCAGAAGGGTAAAATTATGTTCAGAAAGTAGTACACATTGTTTAATAATTCAGCTGCATTGCGGTTAATTTACTTTTTTCATTAAAAAATGCTAAGATACCTTAAATTATTTTCCCTTAATTTACTAATAAACTTAAAGAAGCTTGCTTTCTTTAAAAAAAAACTTAGAAATCATATTTACTGGGTGATTTCCATGTAAAATTAAGAAACATGCCTTAAAATTATAAAAATTACTGTATTGCTCCCAGGTCCAACTAGTCCAGTCCTTTCTCTCCATGTGAACTTAAGTTGATATCTAGAGAAGTGTAAGAATCACATTATTATAATTTGTTCTTACTCTCCCAAGTGTTTGTGTAGTCTCTTCCTGTACATGTAAGATTCTAGAATCCACAAAAACCTTTGGAAAATATATTTTTTTAGATCTATCACTTCAAATATGAAAACTACTGTCCTTCATTTTGAACCTGGCCTCCCACTTACTCACTTTGATGGCTTTCCAGTCTTAGAAGAAACAATAAGGCATCAATACCATGACAGCCAAAATTTTGTTGACTTCTGCAAAATCTCTCTGCATTATCTGCTTTGTAAAATAAAAACTCAAACCTATCTAATTTTTTAAAATTATTTAAACTGATCTATACCCTTGTCATACTTGTCTTTCCACTGAGCTTTTACCCACTTTGCAGAGGGCACAGAGCTGCATATGGTATTCGTGTGGACAAATCACAGAGCAAAATTAGGTTGTTTTTTGTTTACTTTTAGTTCTTTTACAAAGAACTTCTAATCATTGATTTGAATTTTTCTCTGCTAGAGAGGACAGAGTTGATAAAACTGCTTGTCATGACTCCACTGTTTCTCTCCTGACAAGTCAACTTACAGCCCATTGATCTAGATTCAAAGGATTGCTTTTGCTGTTGTTTAATGCTTTTCCCTCCCATTTAATTTATCTACCATTTTATTGCTTGAGTTCTCAATCTCATAAAGTCCTTGAGTTACCTCTTACAGCCTACATTCATTCTTACTACTTCAAAGAACCATTAAAACATACAGACTTTGCTTCAATGGTAAGCACTTTATTAGTACATGCATCTATAAACCTTTGTAAAATATAATCATCTATAATTTATCTAGTAATTTGATTTATTTCAGATGATATTTAACAATTTTCTTAAAAGATATTTGCTTATGCAGTAATTTTTGGTCTTAAGAAAATAAAAGATGAAACCTGTTTCAATATTAAAAGAATTTGATGCTATGTTCACTGAAGCAAGAGGTCAGCTGACATATTCTAGTTTATCCTTTGTACTTTTAAAACCTGAAGCTCTCTTAATGTTTCTAGTTATTTGAATAAAAAATACTCTATCCTTGTGAGAGGAAACAGAAACCATGAGGTGTTAACTTCACATTTGTCTTTCAGAGAAGCTGTAATAAATATTTCTTAGGATGACCTATCAATCGCTCTTCATTAAATCTATAGTACTATAAATAAGTGCAGAAATTATTCTGTTTTCTTTCATAGTTTCTGATCATTTTCTTATGAAATTGGTTTATACAGGACTTCCTAACAACATGAGTTATAAATATATTATAATTTTCATTAAAAAATGTTTTTCTAGTCTCTTGGCAGCAAAGACAAGAATGAAGATGATGAATAAGTAGTAATCGTAATGGTAATAGTTTTCAGTTTTGAGTAACAACCATACTGCTGTAATACAGAACTAGAATCCTCTGCTACCCTGAGCATAAGGCTGAAAATAAGACTTGAATTTTAATCCAGACTGTGCAGCTAAAACATTGAGGAGTTGTCAAAAAGTTATTTATGCCTTTTTTTTTTTTGTTCCTTACTTATGTGTGTGCTGTTAAACGACTTTGGGAAAAGAAAGACTTCTTTGTTGGCATAAGGTCCTGGAGAACAACCACTGATGAATCATGCTCTGTTACTTTTCATATTGAAACATTCTACTAAATATGTGAATAATATGTTTACAATGAGTTCAGAGCAGAAGATACAGCAGAAAATGACAAAATTAGTCATGCTAATGGTGATGTGTGCTGATTTTAAAATTGCTGTAAAAGAAGAGCAAAATGACACAGATGAAAAAGCTTTTGTTATGTCATTTTGAGTAAATTGAGATCAATGCCAGGAGAGCAAAAGGCACATTACCTTACTTAATTTCAGCTATTTCAAGCCAACAAGTAATGTTATCCATTAAGTACAGAGCTTACTGTAGTTCATGGAAAAAAGGCTTCTTTGTTTTGTTTTGAAAGTTGTTTTATTTTAAATTAGGTTTGAAATAGGCAAACAATATAAATACAGGCTTGATATGGTCTTAATTTTAGATAGTGGGTACTATTTGGCATAGTATACATTGAACAGTGTTTTGTGGCTGCTAGGAATAAAGAGGTAGAACTTATGAAAGTTAATAAGAAAGTTCAAATTGCACATGTATTAACAGAATTAAATTAACCAAGGCAGTCTACAGGTGACTAAGTTCTTCCTCCTTTTACAGATAATCAATTATAAAGTGATACACAAACTACAAATGTGACATCTTCCCATACTTTTTAGGTTTCAAAACTTTTTATTCAGCATGATATTGTGGCTGTTCTTTACTCATCTTGATAAAGTAAGGAACTGCTTAGTCTTAATAAATTTCATATGCTTTAGTTTTTCTCTTTCTAGTAGCCTGATGTGGTATTCTAAGATCACAGATGAGTTTTATGGTGTGTACAGACCCATACAGACTATTTTGGGACATTAAAGGAGTTAAGATTAGATTTTTTTTTCCCTTGTATAGGGAAAGAACTGAAATAGCCCAGCTTTTACTATCTATTCTTTAACTTCTTCAGAAAACTCAAATCCAAGTATAACAACTCTTTTCATAAATGTGCTAAATTTAGAGCATCAAAATGTTTCATATTATGCACATTGACCCAATGCTTAGGATTAAGAAAACAGAAAAGCTGGTCAAAGCACTGTACAGCTATCACTGTCTTTTTTTTTCCTAAGATAACCCTATTCCCTTGTTATATTTTAGAAGTGCAATGATATAATTTTTTCTGTTGACTTACAAGAATATTGATATAGCTGGACTTATACTACAAATGACAACCCAAGATGTATGACTTTTGAAAAAATAATTGTTAAAATAAGGTTCCATTATTGATTTATTCCTATTACTGTTGGGATATTTTTACGAGTGTCAGCTTTGAAAACTCCTTTTTCCCACCTTTCTCAGTTTAATTACTAAATATTGGTCAAACTGAGAAAATTTAAATACTTACACTCTAAGTATTGTGGTACCTTCCTCAGAGTTATTAATGCTTAGCTGCTTTTGTTTGTATTGGTCAATAAATTTTAAAACATTTTCGAAAGACAGCTGTATGTGGAGCTAAAAGCCTTATATGTGAACACACTCACTGTATTTGTGTTCATGTCTTTTGGACTGTAAGTTATTTAGGGAAAGCTACTTGGATGCAATGTCTACATCTTCCAAAAATTCCTGTCTATGGGACATGTAACAGAGATGAACTAGCACTTTAAGCTTAAAAAAAGAAGTAACAATGGTGTATATAGTAGTGAAGATATGACATTGCAAAACAAAGTGTACCCCCAAAACCAAAAGATGTCTGATAATTATCCATTTTATTTGTTGATTCAGTTGATACCATTTTGCATTTGATTTCAGTATGTACTGAAGATATTTTAGAAAGTGACCAGAAATATATTTATATTAGAAAGTACTTAGACATTTAAAATAGAAAAACTGTTCTTAATTTGATCTAATTTTAACTGAAGGATGTGCAAAAGTAGGTCTATAAGGGCATGCAGAAGTAAGTCTATAACATAGATTCTAGATAACTAAAGAGAAGCAATGAGAAAAGAAGTACTTTCATAATTTTCAGTAAAGCACTTGGTATGATTACACATTAGAATTTGTTTAGTCAACTAAAATCTAGGGAGTTAGTAATGATAAAATGAATAAGGAGCTGGCTGAAAGGGAGATGATATGGGTTCAATGAAATGGGAAAATACCACTATGAGGAGTTATTATTGAAGTTTTCCAGAGACCACTTGGGAAAAAACTTTTTTAAGGTTTGGAATTGGATAACAGTGAAGCCTGACACATTAAAAGAGATATGAAAATTAATGTTACAAAGTACAAGATCTTATGCTTAGTTAATACTAAGAAATTATACTTTAAGCTGAGAAGTAATCTACTGCAAAGAGCACAGTAGAAGAAAGTTGTGTGGACCTGTCATCCAAAGGGCAACTGTGAGGAACCAGATGAGATCAGTGTGAAAATGGCAATTGCATTCTACAGGCATATTGGCAGAAATCATTCGGGAAAAGATATAGATTAGTTGACACATTGCACTTCATTATTCTAACTATTGTGTACAGTTTTCTCTCATGTGTTTTCAAGAGGGTTGAATTCAAGCTGGATGAAATACAGTGATAACTTCAGTAATGAAAAACATGGTGGGAGGAACCAGAAGAACTCGGCTCAGGATCATTAGGCAGGATGAAGGGTAGTGGAGTTTGCAGAATGGCTGCAACAGCCAGGAAATTTCTCAAACCCTTTCCACCATATAACACACATTCCTCAACCAATGCAGAAATCTCTTATATTTAAATAATTAGTTTTGGTTTGGTTTACTTGTTCGAGGTTTTATGTTTGGTTGGTGTTTTGTTTGTTTATTTGGGTTGTTGGGTTTGTTTTGTTTGTTTGTTGGGTTTTCTTTGGGGGTTTTTGTGGTTTTGTTTTGGGGTTTGGGGTTTTTTTTGTTTTGTTTTTAAGGTGTTTTGCTTTGTTTTGTTTCATTTTGTTTCTACATTTTAAAATCTTGGATATTTTTGAGCCTCTTCAAAAGAGTTCCTTTTTCCTGATCAGTGTTAGAGTTTGAAAATGTCTTCCCAATAGTTAACACTTATTCTGCTTTCTCCCTTTTTGCCTATTTTATAATCATCTCATTTTATGTTATTTCCAACCAGACATTTTTACACAGCTGTCTGCTGTCTTCATCTTCTAACTACACTTCTAGCTTTTATTTAAATGTTTGGGTTGCTCGGGTTTTTTTGTTTGCATTTCTCTCCTTTGTCTGAAAGAATGTATCCAGTAACTTTTGTAATTAAGAACCAGGGATGCATGTCAGATTGATATTGCATCTGGAGGAGTTACAAACAAGCTCACTAATAAGGTACACCATAGCAGAGCATTCACGCTTCTGATAATGACAGTATAAAAGGTAATATCTTATATAAAAGGTAATATAAATATATATATTTATATATATAACTGCTGTGTAACCAACAATATCCACATTTACTTTTTCGCTTGGTGATGGTGTCAGTAAGCAGAATTTATTTCACTTCCATTTTTTCTAAACCTTTACTCTCTCTTTACATTTAAAATTAAATAAAAAAAATGTGTGTGACTAAACTTCAAATAATTATTATTGATCTACAAAGGCAACATGGATGCAAAGCTACTAGTTGTCGTAGTCGGGGATATCTCTCAGTGACCTGACATCACTATCTGTCAAAAAAGTATGTTGTCTCAGAACCAGGTTTTCATTTCTTTCAAGGAAGAAAGAAGAGATTGTAAATGCATCCTTTAGTTCCTGGGCCTATCTTTTATGTTTCCAAAGGAAAGTCATGGAGCCTGGGCTCTGAGAGAGGTGCTGCTTTGTGAACCTGAGAGTTTTTTGCACAGACCACACCCTTCCACATCCAGCAGCATCTGCTTCTTTCACCATGGCTGCAGACTGTTAATGGTCAGGGATTTTCAGGGAGTGACCTGTCAAAAAGCTCTGCACTAGGTACTGCCCTGTAAGCTTAGGGCTTTTTGGGTTGGGTGGTGCTTTTTTTCCCCCAATAAGGAGAAAACATATACAATAGTTTTCCCCTTAGATAATAAGAAAAGCAATAATGCAACCCATATACGATATTTCCTGTGAAATAATAACTTATAAGTAATTTTATAATATATGAAGGTTTTTCACATAAATGTTGTTCAATATTTTGTGGGAAAGCAGTGATTCTGGTGCATTTACTAGAGTTTTTTTTCATAACTTGTAAGAAATATGTAACATCAGTGCATTGGCCAGTTCCAGGTAGTACAACTGTTTCTTCATTTTGCAAAATTTTGCATTTGACTGTTTTGTTACAATGTAAGCATGAGATAGCTGTTGTAATTGGCATTTAAATATATTGTATTGAAAATTGAGAATTTTTAAAGAAATTCTTAGGGAATTCCTCTGGCAAAATTTGTATTATCATACATTATTATTATTATTATTATTATTATTATTATTATTATTATTATTATTATTATTATTATTATTATTATTGTGTTTATAATTACTATTTTAAAAGTTTTTAAAAAAGTAGTTGAACTATTAGTGTCAACAACATGATACAGTAGTCTCTTAGTTTTGATTTCAGAATATCATTTTTGCTAATGTAGTAAATTTTAAGTTTTACATTTGGTAGATGTTCTCTTTTAAAGTGTTGTGCTCTAATTAAAAAATATAAACATGTCTATAATAGTGATTGGTCTTAGGCATACCTAATAATACTAGAATTAATTAAATAAAGGCTTTGAAATCTTGTAGAATTTAAATTGTCTGTGTCGGTTTATCATGTGAGACTTGGTAGTTTTCATAGAGGGCCCTATAACACTGGATGATTTCATGATCACTACTTCATGCCTTGAAGTATACTGAATAGTGACTTCAAAAATACAGATAATTACCCCTTTGTAAATGGAATATCAGAACACTTCTCTGCCTTTTGAGATCTTTGCATAGTGAACTCAGTAAAGAGGCAAAATATGGCTACTACTAGTTGGCTACCAGTTTTGAATCATTCAGTAACCATGCAGTTGTCTCTCAGTAAGTCTGCATGACAGTGTCACTGAAAAACCATCTCCTGTAACATAGAAGCCGAAGTGCTTCTGAGGATGCAGTAGGTTTAAAAAACTACAATAAATAGCAGAATAGTCAATTTAATTTGTACATATTCCTTTTCTTAGTGCAACGCATTGTATCAGGTAATGCATCTACTTAAAAAAGGTCAGTCTCCTTTGGGCATGTCTGGTGGGCACTGTCACTTCCATTTTGAGTCATAGAACAATCCTTCTAAAAGAGAAAAGAATCAGGATGGGCTCTGTTTGGATCTAAATATAAAAATATTATTTTTAATCACATTTTTTGACAATTTAGTTTGATTATTTAAAAGCAAAGCTTACTTTCCTGAGGATATTGATATGCTTTTTTAATGCTTGCACATTAGGGGAGTATGAAGTATTGCTTTTATGAGGCTAAAAAGAACATATAGGGGATCTTAACTTCCTTATAGATTCCTGCTTTGTTATAATGAAAGTACTAATGTCTCTCTTATATGAAAGTATTTTGGTAATTAAAAAATAATAGATACATGATGCATTTTGTAGTTTACTTGAAGAATGAAAGATAAAAAAAGTAGAGATTTTTCATGCTTTACTGGTTGAGTGGAAAAATTGCTATTTGATGATATTCAATTCCTATATACTTCTTTTGTCTAATATGACAAAATCCTTACAAATATAGAATTTTGATATGCTGTGTTTAGTCAGACACACCTCAAATGAAAAAGCCAACTCTCAGCTGATCAGCCTGTAACCTAAGGCAATTACACAAGAGAGAAGAGTATACAGTGTCATCAGTTTGATATGTATCACTCCTTTTTTATCCAAGTGTCCAAATGAGTTCTGGGACATAGAAGTGAAGAGGTCTTCTGTTAATATTGGAGCTATTTAGTACATAGATGAGTGGAGAAAGACTCAAGGTCCATACTCCTGTCACACATCTAAATTTTTTAAAGATTTTTTTTTAAACACTGAATAATGATGAACTGTTAGCTAACATGAAAAAAAAATAGAATGAAGTTTCTGACTACTCCACTGCTCTTGCATTAACTGTCAGATAACTTCCAGTGTCTGACTTTGGATACACCATCATGTGTATTACAGTCTTACCTCTGAATTCATTTTCATGTTAAATACTTCTTCTTACAGCATGATACTTGTCAGTCAATGTAATTGAAATGTCATGCTGACCTTTATTTGAAATCCTCTGAAATTCCTGGGGTTTTTGGAAGTTCTTTTTATTTTCATTCCACTTAAAATACTTAAATTACCCATGGTCAAAAAGTGCATGCTAATTAACTGCATGAAACTGCCTGATAATTGATCTTACAAACAATATGTCTTTTGCAGATGTAGTTCAGCTGAGTCTGCCTGAAGATCAAAAAATAAGCACCACTGCAGCAACAGTGGGACAAAGTGCTGTCTTAAGTTGTGCCATCCAGGGAACACTAAGACCTCCCATCATCTGGAAGAGGAATAATGTCATTCTGAATAGATTAGATTTGGAAGATATCAGTGTAAGTAGCAGAAAGTTCTATTTCACAGCTTATTATCAAAACTTGTCATAAATAATAGAAAAGCTCCTTACTCCTGGTGTTTCAAAGAAAAGAAATGGAAATTATATGCCTGCTAAATTTTGTCTGGTTTTATTTTGCTTTGCATTTGAACCTTTGCTGTTAAATATAAAGAAAAGATGTTTCACAGACCAACCATTTAAAAGAATAAATATACCAATAAAAGCACATGAAGACCGAATTGCAGCCCAAAATACAGTCAACATTATACAGTCAGGGTTATATAGTCTTCAAATATCTAGAAGAAAAGAGATATTTATGAAATGAATATTTTAAGAAATGCATACAATCTGTACAAACAGATCATAATAATAACAACCGTATCTTCTAATAGGTCAGTGGAAATGTATTTTTTCCAAAATAAGTATTTCATAATAAAATTGATTCTTTTACTCATTCCTCCAAATATTCAGCAGTGTGTATGGTACCTCTCAGAGAATGAAAAAAGGGATATCAGTATAATTTATAAATCTTTTTTTTTTAGTAAGGCACGTATTTGCCACCTAACTTAGCCTTGACCTCAAAATACAGAGAAAAATAGAAAATGAGAAACATGATTACATCTTCTGACAAAACTCTAAACATAGGTTTTCGGCTGTATTTTCTGTGCTTTTGGGTATGCTTACTTGGCTTCTGCCATTTTGTATTAGCAAAGTTATAAATGTGGACAAATTGACACATTGGGAGTTGTGCTTTCTGTCTGACCCCAGCGAGTCTGAAATCCCCAGAACTGTTATATGTGTGGAATACTACCACAATCAAGTATCTAGTTTGTCTATTTTTATTTCCTTTTTTTTAATGAATATTTTATTTCTAAGGTGGCAATAGTTCTCATGCATAATCTTTGTTTTGGTTTGGTTTTTCTTAGTTCTGAGCTTACTCACAGTGGTGCTCTGTAAAATAAGGGGCAATTTCAAAGCTCATCATGCTTGAGTTGTAGCTTTAAGTCATTTGAGAGGCTTAGGATAAACCCAGCATCATCTGAAAAGTTCTCTTTTAAATAAAGGTCTGCAAAATCTTACTTGAGCACCAGAATTATGTTGGTGTGTGCATTTTGTGTGCAGGTACAGTAGAAACTTTTAAGGGAGTAAAAGCTTCTAGTGACAGGAGCGCATAATTCTGATGATGACTTTATCACTTATTTGTTAGCTTAAGAAAAATATAAACAGACTGGAATGCTTGGAATTCTTTTTAAGCAAAAATTATGTTATAGTTCAGTTCCTTAATATTAGGAACTGTTTTGCTATGATTCAAATATAGAAAGAGAAGGTCAGATCCAATATCCATGGAGTGAGGCACTAAAATTAATAGAGCTCAAATATATCTATGTGACATTAATCTAATATCTCTTTCTAGGTAAACTAAAAAAGGAAGGAACAAAGAATTAGTGGAGTTTGGATAAAAAAAAGAGTGGACAGATAGACATTGGGTTAGATTGGTCCCCAGAATTTCTTTTCTTCAAAATTTATTTTATGACTCATTGTTTCCACAGATTTGATCTCTATATATTTATTTCTAGATTTTCCTTTGATTTGTTTCTTTTTTTTTTTTCCATATTTCTTTGGTCATTTCGTATCTTTCTGAACCAGTTTATCATATATTCACTTTTTTGGTTCTTACAGTTTCCTATTTACTTAAAGATTATTATGTGACCATAATTTAGTATGCATTCAAGCAAAGTAATAAAAATAAAACCTTGGGAAAAGAAAAATAATTGTGCAAAAAAAAAGTAGTGTCTTACACACTATAGAAAATGAATTTAACACTTAAATAAATATTACTTCAAAGGAACAATGCAGAGTGTGCACCAATGTATGTCACTATTTAATCACCAAAGAATGTGTTATATTTATTCAAGCAATTTTAAACATTAAAAACCCCTAAGTCCTTGTTTAATTTAAGATGTCCCCAGAGGCTTTACTATGGCTATATTATAAACTATAAGGATATTTGCCTAACCTGAGAATTCTTAATTTACTCAGTTATACAAGAACCATGCCTGTGCATCTTAAGACTTACAATGTTGTGTAAACAGTAGTACATTTTGTGAAAAAAACCAAAACAGACACTGACCTGGAAGATAGATAGTTTGGGTTTGGGGTTTTTTTCTTTAACAAAATGCATCAAAGATCAACATAACTGGAAGTCAGCACAAATATATGAAACCAGTCAGACTAAGCAGTAGTGACAATGTGATTTTGTAAATCATAGCAAGTGCTCATACTTATAAATTAAGTTTTTTCACTATCCATTTCCCAATATGAAGTAAGCTATTTGCTTCAAGGAGGGACAAACTCAGAACAATGTAATGTCCTACTGTTTTGCCAAATGGAAAAATGCAACGCAAAGGAGGAAAGGAGTCCAAATCTAAACTGAAATTGATAGATGAATTTCTATTTATTTCTTTTTTTAGTATCCTACTCCTCTACTGAAAGTATACAGGATATATCTCTAAAGCTGTCAATTGTGGAGTGGCTAAGAGTGAGTCTTAATGAGTAGTGTTTTATGCAGTCTAAAATAATTTAAAGAAATATGAGGAAATACTGTTTCACTTTCAAAGGATGACAATAAGTAGTGTATTTTAAAATTTTCTGTTACGTGTGTAGTCAGATACTAATAATGTAACTGTTAATTTTCAGTTGATAATTTTAAAAGTTCTTAGTACTCCTCAACTCTTCTTGTGGTACTTAACAGCAGCAAGTTGCAATACTTCCAAAAATAGTGATCTTTCTTTTACTGAAAGTAAAGGGAGTCAGGAATAATGAGCATCCATCTGAGTGAAATTATGAAAAATTATATGCCTCTGCAAGTTTTACTTTACTTAAATTGTAATATGATTGGTCTGTGACTCACTCCAGAATTGATATCATGGGACATTTTGCTGATATTTTAGTGCACATATAAAAAGGCTTTTTTTTTTCCCTTGCTGTTATCCTGTATCTTAAATTTAATATTTGTCTTTCCACTCACCTCTTGGAATATGTTTTAGCTAACGAATTATTAGAGAAAATAATTCCAATGTATGAAAAATAGCAGATATATTTCCCAAATGCAATACATACTACTTTTTAAATGTTAATTTATTAACTTTTTAAAGTTTTCATTTCTTATTTTACTTTATTGTTTTTCAGATATTTTCTTCCCATTTTGCCTTCAGGTTATTCCCTATACATGTGAGCAATACACTTCCTTACAAGATCTCAGTCCTTTGTTCTTACATGTATTCAAGATCTACTGAGATGATTTGTCCATGTGCAAAGTGTAACAATAAATTCAAAAGAGTGTAGTTCAACTTTTCCTTTTGATAAAAACCTATGGCATCTTTCTTCAGCTAGCCTTCACAGAAAGCACATAGTATTTCTAGTTTGGGGTTCTTGAAGTTATGTATAGGTTATATTTTTCTCAAAACTTCTCATTTGTTCATCTCATTAATTTCCACATTATGACTGTCACTTGTTTTGGTCTCATTCAGCAGCTGGCATTCTCTTCTTGACATATTTCCTCTTTGCCCGTCAAGAAAAAACACAACCCCAAAACACCATAATGGAGAATGTCATTAAAAGCTAATGTTCTCTAAAGAACATGATAGCTTATATTCTGTAGAGTTTTGCTCAGCAATTGATTACAGAAAGGTTTCCAGATTGTCCAAAGCACTGTGTGTTTTCTAGAAAGGATTCCTGACATCTGACCTCTTCTTTTTCTTCCAGTTTCTCATCCTTTATTCCTCCTTTTTTTATTCTTAAGAAAAATCTCAGGAGAACCTCATGAATTATTCCCTTCCACATTGTCTTCTCCCATGGGAGGCTATGTGCCTACATACAAGCTTCTCTTTGTGAATGGTTAAATTGTTCTTAGTACAACACAGCTATGACTTTAGAGCAATGGTCAGAAATATAAATGGCCTGTCTGCCAAGAATTTGAGAGAGTGTGTGTGTGTTTGTGTGTTTGTACTTCTGATAAAATTCCAAGTGAACCATAAATGTCGCGGAAATATTCCTCAATCTTTTTTATCTGCTCTCCAAAAATAACAACTCTTAAAAGTAAAAAGGTAAAAAAAAAATAAAAAAATTATTAGGATATAAACGAGAGGACTTAAATTTAAAGAAAGTGAAGATTAATAATCAAAACAGAATAGTGTCATAGTTCTGTCCAGGACAGGGACTGTTTTTGCAGTAGCCAGATGGGGACATGTCTAGTACCTGGAGGTAATTCTGTGCCACCTCATGTTTCTGGTGATGAGGAAAGGGCTCCCTTCCAGGTCAGGTAGCCTAGGGGAGAGGGGGCTGGCTGAGCAATCACGTGTGTGAATCACTTGCCTCTTTTTTCTTGTACAATCTGTCATTAGTATTGTTGCTGTTACTGTTCATTCTCTTATTTAATTGCTATTTCCAGTAAATTGTTCTTATCTCAACCTCTGATCTTTACCTTTTGTGCCTCCAATTCTCCTCTCCAGCCCAACACAGGGGCAGGAGGGTGAGTAATTGAGCAACACATGGATTGGAGGGTTTCAGTATTCCACTAAATTGTGGAATACCATTCCTAAACCATGACAAATAGATATTCAAAATTCATGTAAACCAATTTCTTTATTTACGAGTGTGCTAAAAGAGGGAATGCCTGCTTGCAGGGATTAGTCAATGCACTGACTTTCTGATTTGCTGCAGCAAACTCTGCATGCTCTTGCTTCATTCCTGAGGAGCTTTTCCTCCTCTCTGATGTTTTCCCACTGGCCCTCTTACCCTGCAGAGTCTTTGATGGGGGTCTCTCACCCTTATGTGAGGAAAAGTGTAGGAGTCCTATGACATGAAGGGAGCACCAGAACCTCAGAGGCGATGCTCCCACTTTTTGGAAGACAGTAACTCGTAGTCCAACAATGAAGAAATCAAACTGTTCAGTCATAGTACCATAGTCAAAAAGCTAGCAATCTTGTTCAATACAAAATCTGGGTCCTGACTAGTTTATTTTGAGCTTTTATTAGTAAATTGCAGTGCAGCAATTGCAGTGTCAGATCTTCTATGTGGTCTAGCAGTATTCATTCTGTGTGTTACAGTCAGGATATATGAAGCTGACTTTTAAAACCTACTTGCAGGTTTTCCTTATATATTATGCTTATGACACCTCTGAAACATATCTATTACATATTTCTCATATATTTTCTACTGATTTTTTTTCTTATGAGGTAGTTTGGTTTGTTTAACAGTGACTCATCAAAGTCAGCACATTTCTATTTTTACCTGTATTGAATTGTCCTTTATCTTTTACACAGTTTTTCTTTTAAGTAGGATGTATAATTACCTTTTCTATTGAATGGGTCAAATACCATTTTTGTTTTGGTTTTTTTTTCTATTCCACCTTAGAAGTAAAGTGAAAATAATTATTGTCAAAAATACCAATCAGCTTTATCAAATACCTATTTTTTTTGTTTACTTATAGTTAAGCCAAAAGTTTTGACCACCAGTGCAACCATCTCATTCAGTCCCCTTCCATCCTTCTTTTTTCTTTTCCTTTTTTTTTTGAATCTGATTTTGAGTCCTAATTAATTCTTTAGTGCTGAGATAAATCACATGTATGACTTGCAAGATATGGTATGTTTTATTTTGAATATTGAGGCTATTTTAATATTTATTTTAATGATGGTATGATGAATGCTACTTTGGACTTTACATCGTGTTTTCATGACACTGTAAAGGCACATATAAACCAGGTACCAAAGCTGATCTGTAGGCTTCTGGGTTAATGAAGTACTGTGAAAAAGATTGGGATGAGACTTCATTCACAAAGTATCAATTCCCATTAAAATAGTATGGATATGCCAGTTCTATAAATCTAGCCTAATTGAAGTTATAATACTTCAGAACTTTATGATACAGCTTATTATGTACATTTTGTTATGGTGGGGACTATTTTAACCAGTGCACTTATTTTATCTTTATTACAAATGAAAGTGTTTGCTTCAGAGGTGAACAGAGTCATATTCTGTGGACCATCATCTCGTCTCATGCTTTCAGCAGTGTAACTGAGATCAGGATCTGGTCATTTTTCTATTACAGAGTGGGGCAAAGTAGTTGTTTCTTGCAGAGCGGAGTCCCTTGTCTTACACTACTCATAATTTTACATTCTAGAGCTGTTTCTACTGTTAATATCCAGAATAGCTGAATCCATTAGTATTTTCCTGTTTGCTTTTCTGCATTTCAAGATAAAAGTCATTGTGACAGTGAAAGGTGATGATATAACATGTAAATCCATTTCCCCTTACCATGAAGAAATCCTTGAAAATAACTGCAGGCAAGTCATATTAAACAACCTCGAAGACAGTGTTATACATTTCTGTCATTTACAGACAGAAATTATTAATAAAATGAGAAAGGGACACTGTGGATTTCTGAATTACTTGATTCTTCCAAACGAATTTCTTAACACAACACATTGAACACATTGTTAGAAGAGCAGCTGAAATGATAAATCTATATACTCCTAGATGTTTAAGAGGACCTTCTGTGGGAGCTTAAATATATAAATACCAAAGATGTTCAAAATATTGTTATCCTTGTTCTTCATAGATATATCTTGTAAAATGCAGTTGCTTCCATAATACATCAGTGATACTTTAATTTCTATTTTATTACTGTTGACATTGTACAACATGGTTATATCCCCCCCGCCTATTCTAAGTCTCGTATAGTGAATACTGTTTAACACATTCTATAGAAACATGTAACTATTTTAAAGTACAGGGATAGCAATTTAATTTATGTTAATGTTTTCCTTTCAGCAAGCTTTTAGATGCATCATGATTTTTCTACCATATTATTCATTCAAATGTTGTTTCTTATTGTCCTGCTATAGTAACTCCTACTCCTTTTTTTTTATTTAGAGAAAACAGAAATTTTATCACACCTACGTTTTTTTCACTTTTACCTATCTTCCTGCATTTTAAAATTAATGGAAAGCTGTTTAATATTCTGTGTTATAAGCTGACTTCAAAATTTTTATAAGCATCACTTTTTCATCCCCATAGCATCTTTCTTCCTCAACTCTTTCTTTTCATTTCAAATTCAGTTTTCTCTGTTCTTTTCTGTATATGTATATATAGGGATGCAGGTTATGTCTACAATCAATATTTCTGTTACTAGCAAATTCAGTTTGGGCTATTAATTTCTGATTAGTTCATGAAAAAATTGCAGTTTGATTTTTATGTAAAGTTATAGACTACTCTCACTTTTTCTGCTGTATACATTCCATCAACTGGGTGAAACCCAGAATAATTTCTGAATAATTTTATTACTAGTTACATATTTATTTCTCCAACTTGTCCAGGTCATTTTGTAGCACTTTTTCTATCCTACTAGATTTAATGCTTTTCACAGCTTTGGTAAGAAATATCTGAAGGGGTTTTATAGTACAAAAAAAAAGATTACCAAGCTTTTCAGGTTATTTTTTTAGAAAAGAAGTCTCAAAAGAGCAACATGTATTAGGCTACAGCTAGCAGTAAAGGTCATTCCTTCTTAAAAGCATGAGAAAGATGCTTTGTTAATAATGGCCTCCTGTGGTTCACAGCCCTGACTTTGGAATCATTTCTGTAGTACATTAAATAGGAGGGCCATATCACCAGTAATAAAAGTGCTTTGATATCTAGGAGTCTGTTTCATTGAACAGAGAGGCACAATTGCTTAAATACCAAAAGAAAAATAAAAGAACCTCTTTTTTCCCCTCCCTTACAAGCAGCCCAGGACGAAAAATTAGGATGGGTAGAACATAACTGCCTTTTGAGAATTTGGCTCAACTGGTATTTATATATTTTTAAAAAGTAATAATAATTTAAAAGAAAACTGCAAAAGTGTACCAAGGTATTTATTCGGTACTGACTCAGAAAGAAAATTGCTACCCATCTGAAAAATAATCGATACTGCTACTTACAAAGGTGAACATGAAGCAAATTACTTATCTAGATCAAGCTTGATTAGTTTGTGAGATCTGACTGGATAACAACAGAAAGGGTACGCCTGCCAAGATTTTCAAATTATGATATGTAAGTTTTCTCTTAATCAAACTGGTCAGTGATCTGTCTACCCATACACCTGGTAGTATGTGGCATCCATTCATTTCTAAATTTTATTGAAGATCTACTTTAGCTCAGACTGATTTCTCTTTCACCACACAAAGTCATGTGCCATATGTTAATTTTATCACCTTCATGTGTATTCTTCCTTTCTTTTTCATGTTTACACCATTTTTACACAGCTATTGTAATAATCTAGAGCTCCTTTTTCAGAAATTTCCATCCAGAACCTTTTCTGTTTGGATATAAAGAGTATTTGTATCCATAGCAAAGAGTTTTGATTGTTCTGTTAAAAAGAAGAGATAAAATAAACCAAAGATTTTTTTAAATTTAATATGAATTGGGGAACAGATGCATCAATGCCGTCCATCTGATTCTCCTTTCACATATGCCTGCCTATTGTTGCACTTCAGACTACAACAGAAGTAGGAAAGTTGAAACAGTACTTCTAAATAATACGTAGCTTGGTTTGTTATAACAAAATTGTCCTACCCTAAGGAAAAAAGGATCAATGAATCTGCATTCTTAATGTACTTTTGCGGGTACAATGAGATAGAAGTGACTGGATTTTTTGACAATTACCCAAAAGTACTTACTAAATATGTTTTGGGTTTGCTGGTGGTTAAAGTTTTTCCTCTAGAGCTTTCCAAGGGAAATACATTAATGTTTTCAAATAATAAGTCTTGGCATATAGATACTTAATTGAAATATTGAAGAAGCAAAAGAATATTTTTTTTAATTGAAAATAAATTTCAGAGTACCTTAATAATATAAAATGTTCTTATCCACTCTCATCTTAAGTATGTTATCTTGTCTGGTTTAAATCAGATTTATGAGTCCATTTACTCTTAAGAATTTTCATAAGAACAATTTTTATGCATTTAATTTCAAATAGTCCTGTTAATTGAGAGGAGGCTATGTCTTCCTTTGTAGCGTTTTTGCTCCTTCCAGGCAAATGTCTCTCTTTACAGACCTATTTATGTTAATGAGAAATAAAATAGAATTGCCATATTATGACATGGTAAACGATCAATGCCATACCACTTTTTTCTACGAGATATTTTTAATTTTGTGCAGCAATTTGGTAAATGTTAGAAACTCTGTGAAGTTCCTGCTATTGTCATCTATAGTTAATGAAAGATGACTGAAATCCTGTTTTGTCTTTATATTTTTGACATTATATACATTAGTTTTAACATCAGACAAGAAATCAATTAATGTAAAAAGGCTTTGAAGTTTAACCTGTGAAAGTTAAACAATTAACATTTTAAATTATAGCAAAAGGGAGGCAAATCAAAAAGCCACCTTTTCTCCCGCCTATTATTATTATCTCCCATCTCCCTCTCTATTAATAAAGATCTTATTTCTGACATGGATTCTATGATCACAGAGTTGGCAACAGTTAATGATAGTTATAATTGGAGTAAAAGATAATTGAAACCCAGGGTTAGCTAAAGAGATCAGCAATAGAATAAGAAGCTCTGTACGTTTCAGTCTTGCAAAGTAAGACTGTGCTGCATATAAGAAAAAAATTTGTGATGGTATTTCAGTAATACAGTTACCTATGGTGACAGTAGCATAGAAGCTTTCCAATGAATAGTGCTGTCCCATTGTTTAAAATAATGACATAGAGCAAAGTGAAAAGAGAAGATTTAGTGTATATAGCTTCCTAGTTCATAAAGTACTTGTATTTCTAAAGAAATTTTGGGTCTATTACAAAAAGCAGTACTTAGAAAAGCAAAAATTAATTACAGTAGACAAACATAAACAATAATGGTGTTCTGAGTAATAAAATTATTTTGGTGTATCTTGTAGAAAGTTGAAGTGTGTTAACAAAGTGTTAGCGGTTGTTGCAATGGAAGAGAATTGCTTACTGTGATTGACAGAGCAGTTGTAAAATTGGAGCAATGTATCACAGAAGAGAGAACCTGTTACTCAGTTCAAAGAGCACAGGAATATGGTTGTGACTCAGTGTGGTACTCTCATTTGCATACAAATCTTATATATAAGTGTTTTGTTTAACTGGAGTTTATGGTCTTATTTTTAACTGGGCAACTGAAAGTACTTATGTGTTTTTTTTAATGTTCTAAGGCATAAGAAATACATATACCTCAATTAGGCTTTTTTCTCTTAAGTAGTACACAGTTTATACTGCAAGTAACAGGATATGGTTAAAACTATATGTATAACAAATGTGAGTGTTTAATAAGAACAAAGTTTTAAACATCAACAAAATTTATGTACTTTGTTAATAACAGCAAGAAAATATTTATGATCACTGTTCACAATCCCTTTAGGAAATGGGGAATTTCCAGCCTCACTTTCTGTGACTTGAACACAGACTAGATCAAAACCAAATATCTCATTAGTCATAATGTGTAGAAAATAATGGGATTTTTTTAGTTCAGCATTATGGTATTATCTTTGTGTGTGAACACTATCAAAATATATGATACCTGTAGGCTTATCACAACATCTTGGCTTCATATTAGTAAAAGGACAGAAGTTATACTTGGTACAGCTCTAGAAAATCTGTTCATCAGTGCCACTGTATGCAGAATTTTATTTATTTTTTTTATAGACAATTTTCTGAACACTGTAATTTGTAATTGTTTTATACCAGGATGTTCTTGCAGTGGCTTACAGTTTACCTGACCAGAAACCATAACCAGGGAATACAAAGGCTATCACTAAAAAGTATCATCACAATTCATTTCTGTAGGAAGGCTGAATAAAACTAAACAAACAACCTTCCCCAACCAACCAACAACCAAGCAAAACCCGAAAAACCTGAGCAAAACCAAAAGATTCTTACATAAGTAGTTTCCGTGGTTACAGTGAAAGGTGGCTGTGAATGACCCTGAGGTGTCTTTTCTATCATTGATATCTTGCCTAGTAAAGCTGTCTCGTGATAAAAGATTAGACTGATGGACATGGAATGTTGTATTAGTGGTTTGAGCAAAGGCAGTGTGTATGTGCCACTTAGATAACTAAGATTAAACAAGTGTAAATTATCTCACCTTTCACTTTTTTATTAGTGTAAATTCAACATTTGCTTGTAGTACTCCTGCTTGTACTGAGTGCTTAGTTCCGGTTGACTGGGATTTTCTGTTTGTTTAAAAGGCTCTAAGAAAAATATTTTAGACGTATTGAGTGTGTCAGTGTGACTAGACCCTTGTTAAGTGAAGCTGTTGTGCTGGCATTCAGACTGCCAATGTTTTGATTTTATAAGCAAAGAGAAGAAGATGGTAATAAATGGATGTCAATCACTTTGTTGTATGTAATCAGGTGTATACTTTAAAAAGTCTTTCATATAGGAATTCCATTCAAAATCTTTCTAAGCATGTATGTCCCCATTTCTTGCATAACATATTTGATAACAAACTGACACAAGTGGCACTGTATTAACAATTCAAGTAATATACGACTGGCCCTCTTTTCTCTCAGCTGTTGTTGGTAGATCATACGTTAATGTTGCATTTGAGATATCAACTTAAAGAAAACTATTCAAATCACAATATGATTTTGTCCCTCTTGGTACATTAAGAGTGAGTTAAAGTGAATCATTCTGATTTTTATATCAACTTTGAAGGTACTAGGTTTATGTTTTTCTTTTTTTCCTTTTTTTTTCTTTTTTTTCCCCTTATCTCCTCTTTAGTTACCACACAGTAGGAGATTCCCAACTAGTCTCTATGTTTTTGGTTTAGTTAGTTTTGTGTGCAAGATATTTGAAAGTTGTATGTGTTTGAAAAGGTATTTTGTGGCCCATTGAGTTTATCACATGTATGAAAGGGATTTTGTGATAAACCGAAATTTATCCCACAAGGCTTTTACAGATTGTATAAAGCTTGAAGACACTCTACCTGCCTGTCTGTCTCACTCCTGGATAGTTCAGAAATACATGAGAGGGACTGGATGAAAATTGGATAAAAATTTTTGTAATACAGAAGTCTAAGGGTTGTTGTTTTGGTGTTTGGTTTTTTTTAATTTTTTTGTAGATTCTCTTGAGTTTGTGAAGAAACATCTGGAGAAATTTCTATGAAATAAAATGAAATATGTTTCTATGAAATAAAATAGGTTCTTTTAGTGTAAGGTGAGTGCAGTTCAGGAAAGAAAGATGTGAATTATTGTCAAATAATAAAAAGGGGTTCGCAATCATGAAACTAAAACTGAAATCCAGTATTTTATGCAATAGGAAGATCAAAAACTCCAATAAACTTTATAAATTTAAAACTAAAGTGTTTGCAATCTAAGTATTTGAAAACAGATTAAATCTTACAGTGTAATTATGAAAAGCCGATATTTTTGGAATCAGGAAAGTTAGGAAAATTCAGTGATTTCTTTGCACTAATCCTAGAAATATAATGTCTTTAAAGAAAGAAAGTAGAAATAGAGTTGCTCTTGCTTATCTCATTCCACAAATCTGATCCGAAATTGAGACCTGAAGCATACATTGAGTCAGCACTGCTTCTTTGGGGCCTCCTGGCACTTAGATACACTTTGGAATGTGATCCAAGTAAACTGCACAGTGGAAAGCTAGTTTCTCTTTGAAGAACCAGCTTGGAGTGTAATAATCTACAATTAAAGCTGATTTAAAGAAAAAATACAATTTGGGGAAATTATGATAAACTGTGGTAACTGGGTAGTTATAAATTCATGTCACTGATTATGAGGTGAACTTGAAAAATATACGAGACATTAATGTCAGATACTTTATCCGATTAAATCTGATTATACAACAATTTGTTTTGTTAGAAAGGAGTAAAAGTTGAATGGTATATGAATGATTCTGAAGATTTCTGTGTAACATGAAGCAATAAAAAAGACAGCTGTATCAGAACATGCTGAAATTTTCATTTAACATAAGCTGCATCTACTCAGCTGGAGATTTTGAATGTCTAAATAAATTAGCAGTCATTATTGCAGATTCATAGCAAGATAGCATAAAGGTACAGAGTTTTTGGGGAAGTAAAAGGTTAGTGATGTTTTATGACTACCCTCAAGAGCTCTAGTACTTCGGCAAAACTGTCACTTGTGTCTAGTGACTCCCATAAACAAGAAAAAAATCCTAATTCTCTTTACACATCTACATATAAAATGAAGTCATTATTCTCACTGATGATCTAGTAGTAAAGGGTTTTATGGCACTTTTCTGTGTCATCCCTCTTCAGATTCTTAGGAAGTTTGTAACATTATTAGATTTCAAAACAGCAAAACCGTGTTTTAATCAACTGACATGTTTTTTGAGAAGCGCAAACAAGTTTCATGTTTTCTGTAGAAAAATGGATGTTACCATTTATTAGCTGTTACTATTTCCTCAGGAATTGAAACTGCAGTCCTTACTGTATACAAGAGAATAAAGGGAAAATCATACATCTCTAAAAAATTATTTAAACAGGTGTAGTGTTATTCTATTCATTTATAGTCAGAGAAATAATCTTTTTCTGAGACTTGCTGAATACAAACAAATCCTGCTCAATTCAACCAATGGTCTGGGCTCATCTATTATTTCAGGAAGAGAGAATAGAGGATGATCTCTGCATTGACCATTTTTAATAGAATCTTGGGAAAGTATGCACAGAGACTTTCTCAACACTGGAGATTTAGTTAAATGTTCTGAATTGCTCACCAGATGATCACCTTTTTTCCCAGAAGCAGTAGAGTAATGCTAGTAAAGCTATTTTGCTTTAGTAAAGCTAGTAAAGCTATTGTGATGAAAAACAGCCCTTTGACAAATTCACTCATGATTTGGTTTTTTTCTTTACATTGTCCCCAGTGTCAAGAAACAGAGGGACCAATTAAATGCCTAGAATGTCTAATTGTAGCTAGGAAGTTTCTTTCCATGGTCAGCAGAGAGAGGTAGGTGGTAACTAAAGCAGGGAGCACTGATGGAACCACTGAACTGTCCTATGGAAGGATTTTGCTACCTTTAGCATTCTCAACTAACTGCAAAAGAAACTTAAAAAGATTAATTTCCCTTGACTAAAGCTAGCCTGCATTAATATCCATGAACTGTTGTCTGGTGTTACATCCTTCAGAGCTTCCTTTAAGATCCTGTCACTTTCCACTGTAGATACTATAGCTGTTTTAGCCTGTGCATTTTCTTTTCTTAGATTTTGACATGATTTATAATTCTCTGTAAGGCTGGTTCTTCAACTAGTGGATTTACACTAGATTCATGATTAGTTCTTATTGCAGCTTTGAAATATGAAACTGAGAGAAGGTATGCAAAATTTGTGCTTATGAAATTCAGGGTTCGTTTTCTTAAGATAGAAACAAAACTAAAAGAACCTCTTGGATTTGTGCCAAATGCAATTATTTTCAGACTTCATTGTGGAATTTAATTTCTTTCTGACAGGCACTAACAAACTGCAGAGTTGCATTGCTTTGCCAATGTGAACAGAGAAACTGATTACTTGGAAAATAGAAGTTGTAACATTGACATTAGCATGAAAAACCTGAGCTGAGTTTATCTGGCAAACCATGCATACATAAATAATTATTTTAAAAAATGTTTTCAGTTAACCCTCAAAAGGTTATCTACTCTCTGTGTCCTTGTAATAAAGGAAGTTAAAGATACTGAAAAATATGTAAAAATATTAACAAGAATGTGACAATAGTATTACTGGTACTCCTATGAGTTGATTGAAATCAAATGCAGAAAGCTTGGAGGGAGGTGTAGGAAATAAAGGGAATTGTGGTATACTGGCTTTGTTTTATAAGCAAACAACCGTTGTTTCAAAAATATCTGGTTGTCTGCAATTATTGATGCAGCTTTCCCTCAGCAAACCAATGCAAAATTTTAATCCTTAATTTCAAGTTTTTTTTTTGTTTCAGTATAATGCAAGTAATAATTCACATCTCCAGTTCACATAGCCTGTATTATTTCCTTATTGTTTTTATTTTTCTTTTTTATTTCATTCTTCATAAAGTGGAGTTTTGGAGTTTAAAGTGATATTTTGAAGTTCTTTAGAATTTGAAAAACTAAAGGCCATAAGATTGTATTTTTTCTTCTGACATACATGAAACAGGTACCATAAAATCAGTATTGTGAAAGTGTATAAGTGTAAACTTTGGTGCATGAAAATCAGTTTTTTACTATGTGAAGGTACTGGTGCTTGCTGGTGTTCTAGGAAACTCAGAGAATTAATCAACTGCTAGAAGCTGAGCTTACAGGGTGAAAGTTTTAAAACAAAATTCTAAGCCAGTTCATAACTCTCTTAAATGCAGTATGTTCTGTTTTACAAAATGTTTATATCACTGCCTAAAAAGCTGAGGCTGGAATGCTGGTCAGAAAGTTATCATCTAGGCCTGAAAAAATTGCAGGGATTAAAAAAAAGAAACAAAAATGAGAAAACAAAATCACTTATAAACCAGAAAGAAAATATTTCATATATTTTTGAGTTGAGGATGAACCCTTTGGATCACTCTATGACTCAGAATGTGGAAAACCCAAGCACCAAACTCTAGTTTGAGTTTTGTACATTAATGAATTTCCTATTGCATATCTATATTTTATTTGGGGCTCTAAGCACTAGATCTACAGTTATTTTGTGAGGGAGTTAGACTTTTCTTCTAGAAAAATCGTGTTTTCTGATTTAAAATAAAAAAAAAAAAGGAAAAGAAAAATCAAGGAAAGCAAACTAAAAAAACCCACAATAAAAATCTTCTGCAGTTTTGGGTATAATGCCTTCAGACCACCTAAATGTCGTCTGCATTCCTGATCCATTTTCCTGAACTACTTAAATCTCTGAACAGAATTCTCAGTTATACATTACTAGTGAGATTTGGGCAGTGATCACTGTGGATGGACTTAGTGAAAAGAAAAATAAAAACATGTGTCATGGTTTGAGACCCTCAAAAATCCAATTTCTAAGCCCCCCACACTTTGCTTAAATGTGAGAGGGATTTTCAGACATAACACATCTAGTATTACTAACACAATAACTACTATAATACATTTATATACAACAATTCTAACTATCTCTCTTATGGTAAAGCAGTATATTTACATAGATCAAATCCCTCCTTTCCCTCCAAAAAATGTTCAGAAGGAAAAAAGAAAAGGTTTTTTCCACTTTCAGGGCAGCAGTGTCTCTCCTCTTCAAGGCAGCAGTCGTAGCTGGATTTGTTGTAGCTGGAAAATATCTCTCTCTCTCTCTCCATTACAACACAGGGTTTTTTTCTCTCTCTTCTCAGTCCTTTGACTCCAACTGAAGGTCTCTCCCGTGGGCTGCAAAGCAGGGACAAAACTTGCCTTACTGTGGTCATATCATGGGGTGCAAGGCATCCCATGAAAGTCCCCTCCTCAAGGGGTTAAATTCCCTCGAGTCAGAATGGTTTAGGGCTCTCAGTTTAGTTTTTTTTGCCCGAAGTGTTCTAACAGAGCTCCTTTGCTCCGTCTCAGCTGCCAACATGGCACGGGGGAGGAGGAAGGCCACTTTCCCTGCATTCCGTCCTGGTCCAGCTCACAGGATGTCTCTGAGTTCTCAGCTCTTCTCTCTCTCTCTCTAGCTGCTGCTGCATTTCAGAACTCCCTGAAAGTCTGGAAGCCCACCTCTCCTCTTCAGGAGGTCTCTGGGTTTTGGGAAGGTAATCCAGTTTTACCCAAAACAGTGTCTGCTGAGTTTTTTCTGCTCTGTTGCCAGCTTTCCCTCCTTGCAGGACATCTCTGCATCTCTCAGCCTGGCTATGTGTCATGTTGCTGGCTATCTTCTTGGCTTTCAACCACAGCTCTCCACTCAGCCCTGCCTCTTCTGCTGCTCTTCCATCTTCTGCTGCCCACTCACAGTGGAGAAACTCCCCCAGCCTTTGGCCACAGCACTCAATTCAGTTTTAATACTCTTCCTGGTTTCTGCAGCCCCAGCGGGGGGCTGGGGGCCTTGGCCCCCCCGTGGGGCTCACTGGCCCCACTCAAACACTTGGCATCTCAAACCATGGCTGCCTCTCTTCCAACTACGTAATCCGGTTTCCTTTTCTGGTCTGTTGTAATATGTTGATTTCACAGGGGTGAACTGTAGCTTCTGATTGGCTACATCCCCCTGGGATTAACCACTTTCCAACTCCAGGGGAAAACCCTTTTTAATCCACAATGGACATGATATTGTTTATTTGGGAAAGATGTTTTTTGAGGGGAAGGTTGTGATTTTAAGTACAGAAAGTTTTTACAAAAAGCGAAAAACCTCAAACAAAAAGTTATTTAAGAGAGAAATATATTGGCAAAAAATGCTGCGAAAAAAGTACCCACAAACCAAACCAAAATGAATCCTAGGTTCTATGATGGCAAACAAATTCAAGCAGTCTGCGTCATTATACATTCTCCTGTGGGGAGAAGTTGGGAACAGTCTTTGTAGAGCTGTCGATGAAGAAGTGTAGTCAAATGATCATAAACTCTCTTATACTCAAAGAGTTAGCATATGAAAGCAAGTTATAAAACCAAAGGAAATAATTGTTGATTTAAAAACAAAAATCACCTTTAGGTTTCTGTTGTATAAACACTAAGACAGCAAAGGAAAGATTGACTATCAAATTAAAGTTTTCTTCCTATATTATTTTACTCATTATTCATGACATATATCATGATTCTTAACATTTCAGGTTCTTAAACAGAACAGAGTTGCGTTGGAATAATTGTTAAAATAATTGTTCAATTCTATCTTTTTATGTATGGCAAAAATAATTAGAGTTTCTCAATGTAATTCCAGAAGTATCTCGCCATTTTTATTTGAACAGTAGGAGAAATTGAACTTATAGCAGTTTTTTACCATCATCAAATGTTCTCTATTTATTGCTGTTGATGTTTGAAGGCTCTGTCTGTTTCAACTATATTTGTGTTTCAGTACAGAGGGAGGTTTTTTCAGGGACTTAGCTTGTGAGTTAGTCAATAAAACACTGAATATTTGTCAACAAGCAGTGTCAAATAACTTTGTTTATATTTCACCATCCCTTTTCAAATGCTGCTTAGAACATCAAGTTCTATTTGTATTGAGTAGTAATTAACAAAACAAACATTGAACTGCTATAACAATAAACTAGGGATATTTATTTTGTAGTTGTAAAGGAAACCCAAACAAAACAACCAGATAAAACCCATACTACCAACAAAAAAAAAGCCATCCATAAAATTCAGTCTCTCTGAGTGAGGAAATGATGTTGTCATGTGTGAACCTTACTGAAATACTAATGTCTTGGTTAAATAACCACAGGGATGTTTTATCCATGGTTTCTAAGAAAAAGAGGAAAAAGCCATAATACAGGCATTCATTTACTTAAAAAATAGCTATGGTACCTAAAGATATCATATGCCACAGTGAGTCAGTTAAAGGACTGGAACAGGTTAGTGTGCTTCAAAGAGGTATCTAATAATGTAGCATAAGGAATGTTAAAGTCGTCTCCAAACTGCGTTGTAGCAACTAAATTTTTATACACTCCATCCTATGTCCTATTTTGTTCACAAATACCTTTGGCAGAGATTAGACAGAAAATTTTAGACAGCAATAACAATAGCCATTTTCTAGATAAAACATAAGGACCTAGCTCTTTTGAACAGCTGTTCTTCCATCTTCCACTAATAATGTTGTTGAAGAATAACACTTAGAAAACGTGTTTATCTTGTAAGGGAAAAAAGTAAATCAAACTTTTGTTCATACACTTTAGAAAGAGATAAAGATCAAAATACCCAGCTAGGAAGTCTGTTGAAGTTAGGTGGATTATTTTGAAGGGAAATCCAGTTGTATTGGCTCATACTATCAAAGTCAAAAATTAAGTCTTAAAGAGGGTTATTTTTCAATGTTTGCAGTGGTAACATGGAATGGTATATTGAAGAGTTAGTAGAAACATTGTCTGTGCAATCAAAGTGCTAATACAGAAAGCTAGAATTATCTTAAGAAAGGTGAGTTATTGATAGTATTACCAGGTGGGTTACTTTTTAGGTGCTTTATTTTCCTCTCTCAATGAACAACTAGCATAATCATCTGAAGTACAGAGTTGTGCAATGCAAAATTCAGTTTTTTATCTTTGGATGAAAAAATACAGTGAGACGTATGTTTTCTGAATAATATTTTTGAGTGCATTTAAAGAAAGAGGACTGAAAAATTAAAGGGAAGTTCATAGAGATTTTAGTTTTCATGTTGAAATTTCAGTCTACAGGAAGACCCAAGATGTTATAGTAAAAGTCATCTTAAATGAAATATGTGCATAAAAACATTGAGATTATGTTCTCTGGGTATGAACATAAACTGGAAAGGAAGGTCTTAAGAAAAAAATCCCAATAAACTGGGAAAGTCATAGATGATGGAAGAATGCAGGAATAGTCATAATGGACGAGAGGTTATTCTAGCCCAGTATTTTCTCATTGATAACATTCAAAGGATAGAATGTAAGAATAACAGAGCACATAGTAATAATTTTCTATCAAAGTTCTTTTAATGTGCAATTTACAGATTTCTTGAGTGTATTGTAGCTGAGGTTTTTGTTTTTACAGGCTTTTGATAGTCTTCTGTGGATTTGAGGAATTTATGGAGAAAGTTACAAAGTTTGTGAAGAAACAAGGAGGAACTGGTTGGGAATATATATATTTCATTTCCCTTGGCCATGAAATAGTAGAGATAAGGAACCTAAGTGGAGTCAGAAGGGCAAAAAGCTGGAGTAGAACCATGGACTTCAGGGCAGCAGACTTCAGCCTGTTCAAGGATGTGCTTGGAAGAATCACATAGAAGATCATATTGAAAAAAGAAGGGGTCTAAGAGAGATGGTTGGTTTTCAAGGATCACATCCTCTACTCTCAAGAACAGGCTGTCGTAATGAACAGTAAATCAAAAGCAGCCAGAGGCCTGTATTAATGAACAAGGAGCTCTTGACAGAACTCAAGTAAAAGGAAGAAAGGTGTAAGGAGGGACAGGTGACCCAGGGAGAACATGGAGGTACTATCTGAATGTGCAGGTTAGGAAAGACAAAGCCATCCCAGAATTGAATCTGGTGAGAGATATAAAGGTCTACAGAGGTTCAGGACTATATCAGCAGCAAAAAGGAAGACTATGGGGAATATGGACCTGTTACTGAGCTGTTCACAGGACCTAGTGCCAAAAGTTTAAGATGCTTATGCACTAAAAGCCTCCTTTGCCATGGTCTTGACCAGAAATACTGGCTTTCAGGAATCTCAGATCCCTGAAATCAGTTTACAACAGTAGTACTTCTGTAATGTATCACTGAATCTAATGAGAAGAATTGAAGAAAAATGAGGATTCTTTTTTTTTTGTGTATCATTTCGTGTATCATTTCAAAGGATGACAAGAGTTCCATAGGATGTCATTTAACTTGTTCATTTTTGCAGATTTAATTTTTTCTTGCTGATCAGATCCAATCCTAAATATCTTTTCTTCTACAAATAACTATCATAGCTGAGTAAACATATTGCTTCTGCAGAGTTTAACTAGTTGATAAAATGAAAATTGTATTTTCTTTTACAGGCACAGTATATGTGGAAAGATTAAACAACACCATTCACAAGTAGAATGTTTGAATTTCAGATTACTGTCAGATATTATAATTTAATATTTGTGATGTTTGATATTTGCATCATGGCTTTATTGCCAAGATGATGAACATAATTACTGTAGAGACGCAGGCTTAATTGTGATAACCTTGTTTTTAATGTTTCCTGGTAGGATTTTGGAGATGATGGGTCCTTGTACATTACTAAGGTTACCACAACTCATATGGGAAATTACACCTGCTATGCTGATGGCTATGATAAGCTCTATCAAACTCATATTCTCCAAGTGACTGGTAAGGAAAAATGTTCTAATTACCAAGTCATAAGGGACTTGGGCTTTGGATTTTGTTAAGCAGATCTGCTGTTGCTGTTTTACTTCTTTTTATTGTGTTACAGCTTATAGAAAAAAGAAATATAATTTTTTCTTCGTTTATTACCTTTAAATAACCTTCCAAAACAATAAAATATAAAATTTTTCATTTATTACTTCCATATCAATAATAGTTATTAAAAGGTGTAAAGATGGTCCAGAGGGCTTGCTTTGCACCCGTCATATTATAGAGAATAATATGTGGTTTTATATATACATATAGATATACACAGATAGAGTAGGTATTTATATTAATTTATTAATTCTGGAACACATTGGAAAAAATAAGTGTGTAAGTCTCTTGTGTTAAGAATGTTTTGTTTAATATAAAATTAAAAATATGCACTTCCCTAAAGGTTTTGTAATTCATGTAAGCTTCTAAATTCACATTTATTATTTTGAAATCTAACCATGATTTTATTGGATGAACTTCAGGCACCTGGACTTAGAGTCTTGATCTTTACATTTTCATGCATCTGTTCAAGTACTAGGGAACATTTTGTTAAACTCTGTACTTGGACAAAACTTAACTGGGCAACATTGTTACTGGTGCCCTGAAGACAGGCCTTTACTTTCTCTAAAGCCGCTCTATCCTCTCCCAGCTGTTTTTCCTATATGCAGTTTTTTTCTAATTTGTTTTAAGCAGTTCTTATTGCCCATTGATGAAAGATCTGCTGTACTTTATCACCACTGAGGTTTAATGTATTTTTTTTTTGTTTGTGACCCTGTGCTTTCATGTTTTTTCAGTTCATATTTGTCTTTGACTCTTAAGTCTCCCTTTCTGCAGTAAACTACCAGTGTCTGTCATTTCATGGTGCTACTTAATCCTATCCAGAATCACGTTTGACCTCAATCTTCTCCAAATTTACTTTGCGTGGACAGGCTCTATTTCTCTCCTTAAGCATACAAACCCTAGTTTCCTGGCTATTCTTTGTTTTGTTAGTTGTTGCTCAGTTGCACAAAGCCTTATTATAATTGACTTTTCTTGATATCTCATCCAAGAATGCTGAAATATTTTGTTATTCTTATCTTTCATTGATATGCACATGAAATACAGCTTCCAAGATTAATTTGACTTTTAATATGATTCATTCTTCTTTTAATAGCTTTATTTCCCCTTTTCTGTTGCTAATATCCTTCACAATTTAAATTACTTTGACTTTTAGTGCTTGTTTGCAGTTTTATAAACGTGTTGTCTCTGTTGTTATGTTTCACCAGAAGCTGGCTTATAATATTTATCTATCCATATATTTTTATTTTTTTTCTAAATTCTTCCTCTCCTGGCCCCCAAGACTTTGCAAATTTTTCTGCTGGGATCATTTTCTGTCATTTAAAAAGCGAGGAGGAAAATACTGGCTAAACTAGTGAGAAGACTGAAGTGTAGTTTGTTCCTATTTTAATTTCTGCAGACATAGCAGAGTTAGTGGTGAGTTGAACATATTAGGAAGTCCTTGACCAACATTCCTCCTCTGTTTTATGGGTTTTGGTTACCCCAAATTATTAACAAAATTATATTCTTGTCAACACATTCCTTATCTATCTCAATGTGTAAATAATCCTGCACAGGTGCATTGCAGCAGTTAAAATAGTAGGATTCCTCATGTTTGTCTCAGTTCAGCACACAATGAGGCAAAACTTCACTGAAGCTGAAGGTTTTCTACAAGACTAGAAAATCAAGGAACATAATTTGAGAGAGGACAATTCTAGATTTTTTTCTGGTGATGGAAGTGTCTGTCAAGATATTGTTTTTTTCATCTGGAAACCACTGTAGACCTCAGATAACTGCTGTTCCAAAGGTTGGCAATGGAATGGTACCTTCTAATATGATTTTGATTGTTGATATTTTGGGGAGCAAGGAATGGGAAAAGAAGGCCCTTTGAGCAATAGGATCATTTGATGTGCACGTTGTGGATAAACAGAGTTAAATCCATTGAGATTAAAGGTCAAATGAACAGCTCTTCCACAGTTTAGATCTGTACTTCTAAGCAATAATCTTCTTAAGCACAGGCATGATGGTCAGTACTTGTAGCTGTGATAATGACTAATTAATATAATGATACTTGTATTAACTGGAGAGTCAGTCAAAAGGTTAATGGGATAATGAGGCTTCATTGATCACAAAGATGTAATGTGAAGGTTCAATGAAAACAATGTAATTAGATTTCAAGTCCTTTCTTGATTTCCATTTATGTACAGCTATATATTTTTAGAAAAAAAATATATTTTTTTACATTGACTAGTATGCAAACATATATATATAAATCTGATTTATTTTCAAGATTAAAACCTTTAAGATTTTTTTAGTTTTGGATTATCTGGTACAGTAGTAAAGAATAAGAGAATAAACTTTCTTTAGAGTTATAAAAATACAGTTAAGGAACATTGTAAAAGACTTGTTTTATGGTAAAAAAATAAGTCTACTCTTATACAAGTAATATGGTAAATATTGTAAGCAATATTATAATAAGTCAATATTTAACACTTTTTCATAGAAACTATAAAAAACCCCCAAAATACAAAGTCATAATGGGGCAAGAGTAACTGTTTCACAATGTAATCCTAATTATTAGCATTTACAAAATACTTAAAACTTTCAGTGTGTACAATTTTGAGATTATGTGACTCTGAGACTATTTGACTATACAAATCTGACTCTGTAAGTTTGATTTTTATTTTTCTTTCAATATATCAGTTATATTTAAATTAATTCTATCAGATATTTTTCCTTTACTGTTGTTGACATCACATGACATGAATCTCATTAATTAGAAAGTCTGATCTCAGATGTATATATAGTTGTATATAATGGTCTTAGTATCACTGAAGACAAAGAGGAGCTCTATAACTCAATCTCCCATAAAATATTTATGTCAACTCCATAATTAGTTTGCTAAAAACTGTCTTTACTTAATTTGTATTTCAGAAGAATTTATATCATCTCCCCTATGCTTCTTTATTAGTCTCTGTGTTTTGTCCGCAGCAGCCATTCAAACTTTTATAGGCAAATGCTGGTAAATGCTGGAAAAATTCTTCTAGACAAACTAATAAATGGTGCTTAGAGAGAAAAAAATCTGTAACAAACACATATATTCTTGTAATGTGTGGTGTTGTACTTGGTAGGGGGCCACCTGTCTCTAAAATGCCTTTTGATGGTATGCATGTATTCAATTAGCCACTTTATAGATAAATATTCAACTCTTTAATACAACAGAAGTGTATGCATCAGTTAAGTGAAAAAACAGATGTTTATTAACAAAACAGGATCATTTTTCCTTATGTCTGTGTTATTGCATATGTTAGTTAAGGTGTTAAGAAGGATTATAAAAATTAATACTCTTTCTTGTTATTACCATTCTTAGGATTACATTAATGTGATATCTATATCTGACACCAATTAAAAAAGCCTTGAAAATTACTACTGAAAAAGCTGAAATACCTAGAAAGTTTGTGTTTTCTCAGCAACTCAATGTTTATTGTGTTGCAGATCCATGCTGTCCATAGCCATAAATGTTAATAGTAATGATGACATTGACAGATATAGACATGATACCTAGATGAGTTTAAATATCTTTTTCATAATTCAAGTTTTTCTATTTTTCAAGTATATACAGAGTATAGCCTAGATTTTCCAAATTGACGAATTTTACTTTTGGAAGGTTGTTTCTAGACAGAGAAGCAAGATGTCATTAGCCATATTATAAACAAAATGGAAGACTGACTTCAAACTGAATCCAAAAATGGTATGAGGTTATGGTGTATCTTACAAATAAACTTAATATATATGTAGCACCTATCTGATTTTTTTTTTCTGTTTGTGTATGGTATCCTACTCACTGAGATTTTACATTAATTTTACAAGTCAAGATCTTTGCAGATAGGTGATAAGAATTTTCCCCACCTTGTTTTCAAGACAAAAGGTTAGCAGTTTGGGTACCTTAAGATAAAGAAAGGAGACCCCAGTCCCTTAGCCTGATGTAAATTTGGTATTTATTATATCTGAAGAATTGTTTACCAGCTTTGTTTTTCCAAAGTATCTCAGTTCAATAAAAAAGAAGTGTTACTATAAACAGCAATAGAAGAACCTAGAGCACTAAATATATTACTTGTTTCTTTTTTAAACACATACATTCTCCTTAGATTCAAGACAACTTGAACCAACTATATTTTCCCTTCCCCCTCTGCCATCCCCCCATCAGACCTGACTGAAATAATATTCAGGAGGTTTTATAGCAATTATAAGATTTATTGAATAGTTACGTATGCAGCATATTTGGAACCAAAAGTCTCACGTAGCTTTTTGAACTGAAAGATAAGGGATACAGGATTCACTCAATTATGTGTTATATATTACTCTGCTAAGTACAAGCATGCAGTGTCTCCCCACCCTTTTTAACCTATGTAATGATATCTCCCTTGTAAAATAGTCTAAGTTAGGGTAGGACATTAGAATATACTTCTTTATAAGTCATTGAGAACAATCACATTAATTGTGTACTTAAAATTTGACTACTGGTAATATTTATGCTCAGTTACACACACACACAAAAAAGTTATTCAAATGAACCCAAAGAGTTTACATCAAACTTGTCATACCAAATTAACTTTTTAGACTGAGACCACAACTGCAGTAATATTTCTCCTGTTTGTATGCCTCAGTTGCACAGTTCTTTCTTAGTGTTATATAGCAGGTAGGCTTCGGGGTAATATGAAATAAAAAGTATAATGCAAAACAAGATCTGAAAAACATTTCTAGAGGTATTGGTAACCCATCAGACAAAGATTTGCTGAGGACAGTGGGAAATGGCAACTAATGGAGGAAAGGTAGTGCAAGAAATGAACTTAATGCAAGAACATCTGTGCCTGGGAAAACACTGCTAAAGGGAAAAGGATCTACTACAGAAACAAGAGATAGTAAGAGAAAACTCAGGCATGTTTTCATTTGAGCAGGTCCTCACTTTCACATCTCCTAACAACATCCGAGTAGTTAATTTAGCAACAATAGCATCTTGTCATGTAGGGTGGGATTTTGTTTGTTTATTTAGGAAATATTTGATTTCAGTTATAATATTTTCTAAAACTTTCTTAACAACAACGTTGACCCCAAAATATCTTCCTTTTGTCCAAATGAAACTAACACATTGGACCATTAAAAATGTCTCTTCACAAGTACTCAGCAGAAATCTGTCAAGATGTGATAGTTAAATACCCATAAGCTTTTATATGCAATAAAAATATTTCACTGACAGAAAAAAAAAGACAAGAAATATCCTGTCGTAGGTAGTCAGAATGCAATTAATGCAATGCCTTACTATTGGTCCTAAAAGTTGTTTCTGTTGTTGAGATCCCTGTGAGTGTTCAATTATGGCAACCTGGTTTCTAAAAGCTCCTTGCTTTTCTGAGACAAGGTGGAGGAATAAGCTATTTGGCTTTGCTGCAGTGGGAAATCTACAATGTAAGGTAGGCTACCTAAAGGACCTGGTGTCAAGGAACAGGGCAGACATAAAAATTGGACCTTAGGAAAAGAGGTAGAGCGAAACTGGGAGCTGAGGTGCCAAATATTGGCCAAATATGTTTAGACTACTGAGTGTGAAGTTGAGTGGGGCTTAGTCTGAGGAGCACAGTGGGGAAGGCAAGATCTCATTGGGGAACACACAGATACTGTGAGAGAGGAGATAGAACAAGGAAGAAGTGGAGGGGAAAAAGGAATGGGAATACCAGTTCTCAGATGAAAAGTAGAGATCCATCAGAGTCCCTTCCAGAAACTCAATGGAAATCTTAAATCTCTGTTTTTTGTATACTTTTTCTCTCAGCTGGTAGTCTAAGAAACTAGCAGCCATAGTTTTCCAAATTGTAACCTTCTTCCTTGTCATTTTATGATATTTTTACAGTTTGCATATTGGGGTTATGTGCAATTTTCTGTGTACATTATTTGAAAAGACCCTTCTCTCTCACTGGGTTTAAAATATCCCTGAGACTTACTGATTTTTGCATCCTATCTGAGATAGACTACATTTGTGTATTTTTTTGCAGTGTAGAAATTTAAGGAATTTCTATGCTCTAATAGGACAGCATGCTGGGACATTTCTTGTAAATAGCTGGATAGGATTTTAAAATATTTAATCTTGTGCCAAAATAGACACAGTTAATTTTTGATCTTGTTATCTTCTTTCATTATTAGCTGATACTTCATCCTCTACCCAGCTGTGTTTTGTGACACAACCTAAGTATTCCACATTTTTAGAGCTGTATTAAACAAAACTTTGGAGAATAGAAAATATACTTCTTTAATCTTATTGCAGTTAATTTTTTTATTGTTTGAAACAACCTCAAGCAAGTTCTCTTTAATTCTATAATTAAAGATATGTAGTTATTAATCTATAAAATTTACATAGCGGAATTTTTAAACTTGCTTAATCATTGATAACCGATAGGAATGTGTCCATTGTGATATCATATCTCCTCAATCTGCCAATACAGATTTGTGGTAAGTAGCAGATTTTTAATTGGCAAGCATATACTGCAGTAAGTTTTCAAACCTTGAAAAAGTGATGTCAACAATTCCTATCTTATCCTTTACTAATAAAGAAAGTCAGAAGACTAGTCTTATAGAATCATAGAATCTGCTCAGTTTGAAGAAACACATCAAGATCATTGAGTCCAACTCCTGAACCTATGCAGGACACCCCAAGAATTGCATCTGAGAGCATTGTCCAAACACATCTTGAACCGTTCCTGCCAGGTTTTCCAGGCATGGGGAAGGTGAAACACATGGAAGGGCAGCCATCTTGTCTCTGTCCTGTGGCCACGTATGTTTTTTTCCAGGTGGGGGAGGCCAGTTGCCATCTCAGTTTGGTCCTGTGAGCAGGGCTTGGGAAGTTTCTCCTCATCAGTTGATTTAACCAAGCTTTATCAGAATTGCTATTAGCATTCTCCTTGGTAAAGAGCTTTTTGGTTTGGGGTTTTTTTTTCCCACTTATATCTTGTCGTATTTGATCTCTCTCTCTTTATTGGAGAAACCATACGTATTGAATCTGAGGGAGGAGATTTCTGTCTGAGGTCTCCACCCCTCCAAATTGTCTCAAACCAACACAAGAAGGCAAATGGTATCCTGGGCACAGAAGGTCCTGTCTGAACAGGTGTAAACCTGAACAGGTTTTGTACGATGGATTGCTGATAGGTGTTTTGCAGAGAGGGGAAAGGGGGGACATGAAGTGTTAAGGTTTGTGAAACAGGACAATTGCAGTCTCTTTACATCATATAATGACTTACTGGTTGTATATTATTCATATTTTATAAAGAAATCTAAGGAAAAATAAAAATCTTATTACTTAATCACAAACTATTGAACTAGAATTGAGGCTTTTTTCTTTCATACCACAGGCAGTGAAAACAGGTTTTTCTCAGTGAACGTTCCTTCTGCTTCATAAATTTTCTGAGACAGAGTTCCACATTGAATGTCCCTGAATTTGTGACTAATACCACATCTGTGTGTTGTTATTTATAGCTGCAGTAGTCTTTAGAATTGCTTGTAATTATTTTTCTTAAAATGAAGATAATGTTGTTCTTCACTAAATTAGAATTGTTCTCTTTCTTCAGTTCCACCAGTTATCCGAGTCTATCCAGAAAGCCAGGCAAGGGAGCCAGGCGTGACAGCTAGCCTTCGGTGCCATGCTGAAGGTATTCCTAACCCACAGCTTGGTTGGCTGAAAAATGGAATTGATATCACTCCAAAGTTGTCCAAACAGCTAACTCTTCAAGGTAAAGGGGCATATCTATTGCTTTCTGCAGGTTGCTAGTGCTTTATCAGTGTATCCTTTCCATATTAGGTGCCCTTCTTGCAGAGATTTAACCAAGGGTCAAAGTCTAAGCTAAAGCTAAAACATTTCAAAATATGTCTTTCAGTTACTCCTCTTCTCTACTTTCTCTTTGTTAGAATAATGATTGTACTTACTGACAGGATTACAAGTAAATTCTAATATTCTCTTCTTTATTAAAAAATGTGAAGTATCCAAGTGGAGTGAGTGGCCCAAGACCCATTCCCAACCGGAATTTGTCGCTGCAACTATATTAATGTCATTCAATGGGTATTCAACACTAATAATTAAATTGGGAGTCAATGTTTTTGTCTGTAAATATTTATTCTAACACATCCATATCAATCTGACTATTTTTCACTAATTTAGATTAGAAGATGGACCTTTACCTTTATTGCAGATCAATTGAAAACATCAGGTTTTTTTGACTGAAAAGAATCTTAATCAGGTTTGGGGACCTGATGGTGAACAGTATAGGAGGAGAAATACCTGAAATGGATGTGCTGTTGTCTGAGGGCTATCAGTACACCTCCAGAGGAACGCAAAGACACTGCACACGCACACACAAACCCTGTCCCTTGATGCCCTCCCCCAAAAAAACCTGAGAAACCAGAACCCCACAAGCAAACTAAACCACAAATAAACCCTAGCCAAAACTAAAGTCTTACCTTTAAGTAATCAACAGTTAAGATTAATCAACAGTGAATCTATGAATCTTCAGGGCTCAGCAAAATCAGTGGACCTGTCCAGCATAAAATCTTCATGCTTCTTCAGTGCTTCTGGTGATTTTTGATCAGTCACAGAAAAAAAAAAATCTGATGCTGTTAATGTTCCCTTCAAAACCTTCTCTCATTCATCTACAAAACCAGAATGTGTCATTAGAATAGGACAGAACTCAGCCTACAGTGGAAGAAGCAGTGGGACGAGCATGGAAAGTGCTTCTCTGAAGAGCTACCTTCCCTTCAGGTGTCATAGTTCTGTGTTCTTTCATGGACAGCTCTCTTGGATATTTGTGAAAAATTGCCTTGCAGAAACACTTTCCACTATGACAGAAAGTGATGGAATTCTCTTCAACAGCAGCACGTTGTTAATTTCTCCTGTAGAGATTTGAGTGGAATTTTTTTCCTTCATCTGTGTTTCACATATTTATGATAAATAAATAAAAAGGATTCTTCTCTAAGCAAAATACACTTAATTCAATTTTCTTGAATGTACTTAAGTGAAATTAGATTTCAAAAATCTCACTACATTTTCTTAGATATTTTCCTGGGTTAAACTACCTATGCATTAACTTCAAAATAGAAGGGATATTACATTATAATCCTGTGCCCCTTCTAGTCCATACTTTAGAATACCTACAAAGCTGTTTTTTCTATAGTTCCTACAGCTGAACAAGTTTACTAAAAATGCAATGAATTACTGTTCACGTCATTAGTCACATGACATTATTTGAAAGACCTTTGCCTGTGAAACCTAGACTGTTTGTTGACATTCCTACACAAGCTAATGTATGTTTCCTGAAGTGGTTTCCATAGGCTCCTACATTGATGTAGGTGTAAAATTTCACTGCACTTGTTTTTCTGTTGTTACACTGCATTCACACAGAAGCAAAAGTAGGTGCCTCTGGTTATGAAAAAAAAATAATTTTATTCAAATTTATTCTTTACTTTGAAATTTTAGCCCATTCCGTTCCATGGAAAAATGGATTATTTTGTGTAAAGCCAATGATATTTTCAAGTGACCAAATGCAACATAATAAAAACCTAAAAATTACCTGATTTTAGAAACAATCATAGTAATTTAAACATGTATAAAACCTTGGACTAATATTTGGCTCTGAGGTGCAAAATCAGCTGAGGTAGTCCAGATATCTGTGAGATGAATAACAGTGCATATAATTCACTAAGCAGTTGCATACCTTTGGACTAATTTGGCATGCCTCCAAGTTATGAACTCAGGAATGAAAATGGTTTAATTAATATGAGCAGAGAAACCCTTTTGAATTTATAATCTGAAAGCAATGTACCATGTCTGCATGTTGATTTTTTTTCCTCTCCTTTCAGCAAATGGTAGTGAGGTTCACATTAGCAATGTGCGCTATGAAGATACAGGAGCATATACTTGCATTGCAAAGAATGAAGCAGGAGTGGACGAAGATATTTCTTCTCTTTTTGTGGAAGATTCTGCTCGAAAGACCCGTAAGTATTATGAGAAGTAGAAAAATACATGTAGCCGTGACTTAAATTTAATTGGTATGAATACTATGAAACAATAAATAAATTAAAATGAGCTTGTGTAGATAGCTGATTTAAAAAACCTGAAGCTTAAATAATGGTATCCAAGAGTCACTGAAGGCAGAGTGCGCAATCTGATGTTTATTTAGAAGTGGAATGAAATCTCTGATTCATTCTGTGAATCAACATGTTTTTCACATTGCAGTTAAATTTTTGATAGTTTCCTCGTGATAGATTTGTTGCATATGAAGGGAATGTGAAGGGAAAGGAAAAATATTAGTGTGGTTTCTGGGGGTTGATGGGGGTGTGGGAGGAAGACCTTTTCCAGTCTTTCTTCCTGTATGTTCTTGAGATACATCATGAGTCAAAATTGGCCCTCAGGATGTGAAAGTAATTACAAGTCCTGATCTCACCTGCTGAAGTGGCAGCAGGTCCAGATCAGTTCCAGCCTGCTCTTGTGCCTGAATGACTGGCTCTTCAGAAATGTGGAGCAACAGTGACCACATTCACTTACTAAGTCAGGAGTTCAATGTGCCAAAGAAATCTCTACCACTGCCAAAAAGTGACTTTCTTCATCCTCTGTCAAATGATAGTGGGATCTATAAACTTTGTTAACCTATTATTTGTCTACCTTGATACTTCTTTCCTCTTCCCTTACGTCCCTCTGCTCAGAGAAATCTGTTTCTGAGTTTACACTTCACCCATTTCTTTTGTTTGGTTGAGTTTTTTTCTTTTCTTTTAAATCTATTACTTTAATGGACACTACATATTCATTAGAACTATATCTGGCAAAATGATAGTTATTTTACTAGTGAATTTGATTGCATTAACTTAAGGTATTCCTGTTTATCTAAGAGCTTATTTAGCAGTGCCAAGTACTCGACAGAAAACTAGAGGCAGAATTAGTAGCACTGCAAGTCTGCCTGACACTTCCAAGTCACAGGACATTGAGTTCAGTGACATATAGGTTTACTACGTTTTAAATGTTTCAGGGGAAATCTTCCATGCAGGAAGATTACCAAATGGTAATATCTTTACTTAGCTGCTTTCAGTAACACTAATTATAAATATCTTTTCAAAAGTCTTATAATGGGGTTTTTTTAAGTGTCATGAAAACGACTGCTCAGACACTTCTGAGAAGGCAGCTGAGGATAAATAATTTTTTTGTTCATACTGAGTTTCTGGTAATCTGGTGATGTGAAGTAGCTTGGCCACTTCCATTTGCCTTTTGCATTGTGTGAAAAATGTTATGGATGTTGCCAAATTACAAACCCTGACAAACTCTAGCGTGCTGATGTTTTGTTAAAACTTGTTTGACCTTAATAACAAAAATATTTATATCCAACTGTCCAGTTTCAAAGTGTTTCAGTTAACTAATTGTATCTTCTGAAGACCTGATGTGCTGTGATCATGTAGGGACATCCGCACCTATGCAAAATACTTTTTTCAAGACTTGTGATGTAATAATTTTAAGTCAGCTAACTTTACAGGCTTTGTTAAATCACATGCCATGCTATCAACACTGCTTGCAACAAATGCTTTAATATCTACCAGCACTAAGTAGTTAGGATAACCATTGGTGTCATGAAAGATGTAAATGAAAAAAGACAGAATACAAACCCAATTATTTCTAAGACAATTAATCTAAAATATATAGTCTCCTTCCTTCCTATAGAAGTAATTTACTCTACAAGTTCTGTGTTGTATGTTGAAGAAAGGCATTTTACCATTATGTTCCTTGGTGTCTGAACATGGTTTCCTAAAAATTGGTGCTCATTCAAGTACTTATATAGTCCACAGCTGCATAATTATTCAAATGTAGATCCAACAGATATTCATGTGGTAAGCTCCAGTTTGCTTACTTTGGCTCAAAAACCGGTTTCTGTATATGCAAGAAGAACTAGGTGTGTACTAATAGAAAAAGGAGTTACTCTCAATATCCTTATCACAACTACATAAATAAATTGCCTTCACAGGAACAAATTTTGATTGATGTAGTTTAAAAAAATGTTGCCAGTTTTAAAAGAAGTTCCTTTACAGGGAGGAGTTTCTAGCATTAGAAAACCGATATTAGGAGTGGAAGGACCTCATTATTAACTAATCTCTGCTTGTTTTCATATTTCCTCCAAAACACTGGTTCATGCAAAAAATTCGGGATTATTAGGGAAGAAAATGATATAGGTAAAACCACCTGGATAGGATTCTGGGCTTTTTTTACCCCACCCACGCTTATTAAGCACAATGCTACTGCTACTTTAAATTTAAGCCTGCTGATTAGGTCACAAATTACATTCTAAAGAAAGCCTCTGGTGAATATAAATGTGATTCCATATGTTCTGATATAAATTATACCTGTCGTTGAGGACATTTTTATAAATAATTTTGCTTTTGTCTTCCTTTAAGAGAATTAATCAGTCACATTTACTTTTCTAATACTTTTTTTTTTTTACTTTTTTTTTGTTCCTTACTGGAGAGCTCCCTTTTGGAAATCTTAGGATATTGTTTTGAATAAAATTAGCACAAATTCTCACTAGCTTGTCAGTTAATCCAGACTTTTCTCCTTTGTAATGTCACATAAGATAAAAATCAAAGCAAACTAAAAGCATTTCCGAACATTGAGTTGATTTGCTATTGAGAGGTTAGTGAGAATTTTACAGTTGAGCTCTAAGATATAAAGTACAATTACACTGCCTGGAGCATGACAGTAATTTTATAAACCACATAAGGAATACAGAACATGATTCCATTATTACAAATACATGCCTTTTATTTCCTAAAAAGTCTAATAGTCAAAGTAAATGTTCACTTTTATATTTATCTGACCCATTGTTAATGTATATATGAAAACGTTCAGGTTTTAGAGCTACTTTGCAAAAATAAACTAAATTTTTATTATTTTTTCTGTGGATTCTCACTTTCAATACGTCCTAAATTTACAGAAAACTCCGTACAGTGCTTTGAGAAAAAAATTAATATATGTGGCAGAAAGAGCATAGCAAGTTCATTTATTTGTGAATAGGTAATGCAAACAGCTTGTAAGAGAAAATATATTTTCTGACACCTCTGACTGAATAGCCAGTGCTATTGTGAATAAATAGATTAATAAATAATAAGCAAAGCTTTCCCTCACCTGTGTGTCCAAAAATGTTATCAGATTACTAGATTTTCAAAATGTACAGAATTGGTTACAGATGTATGTAATGCAACAGAAAAGCAATTGAATGAATGGCAAACCTATACTGATGCTAGTAGCAAAAATAAAAATATACAATGAAGAGTATGACTTTAGGGCTTTGTTTATTTCAAAGTTTCCAGTTTCAGAAATTTGAAATCCAGTTACCAAGAAAAGTCAATATATTTTGATGATAATGGTTCATCATCAAGATGGTAATCTGAGATGGAAGTGAATGGAAAACGCTCTGAAAATGCTTTGTCGTCCAGATCTGCTCTGTAAATGCATGCACTGAACATGGAACTATTGTTCTGTCACACACAGGCAAAAATTTGAATAGTGGATGACAGTCTCAAGAGTAGTTTGGCCTCCCCTTAGCACATCAGTCTTTTTCAATGTGTACTAAAAATAAGACTTCTGAAAATATGCTTTCATTTTAACACTGCTTTAGGTGAGAGGAATGATACTATTTTCTTTAAAATACCTTAACTTTAAATATGTCTTTTACCAATTAACTCACTCTGCAGCTGTAATTTTATATACTTAGTAATTGTGTCCCAACACAGGGACACTTTTTGCTAGATTTGTCAAGTTGTAATGGAAATTTTCAGTTTATATTACTTTATAAACATCTCTTAACTGGCAGTAAGTGTCTGCTGCTCTCTATTATTAGATTTTGTTTAATTCCTCTGATGTTGACCATAACAGTACTATCTAAAATATTTCTGAATGTAAGAACTGTGCTGGTTTGAATCTCTAGAGACTGGAATTTTTTTTCCTGAGAATTACATTTCTCCTCAAGCTTTCAGCTAAAATCATCAAGAATGAGATAGGTGGTCTGGGTGATAGTTGAATAATCCCTGCAGTGACTGGTAAAAACATTCTGGGGATTAATGGTCTGGACTAAATCTCATTGAAGACAGAAGAGTATCCCCTACTGTCATGATCCTCTAATAATACCTGAGAGAGCTCAGCTGTGTTGGAAGGAGTCTTTGACATAATCACATTTGTAAATACAAATTGTGGTTTAAAATCTGGTTTTAGTTTCATTCCAATGTATTTTGATTTTTCAGAACAGATATTTAATGGATTCATAGATTTAGGCATGATGGAGCCATTTTATCTAAATATTCTATCTTCTCCATTTCACAAGACATTAAATTGCATCCTGTTCTGCCTGAATACAGATCTAATGCTTTGTTTGCCTGAAGTGTGTCCTCACAGATATGCATCTACCTAGGTCAGACATACAGAGTCAAAAAATCCCTCATTTCTCTTGGTATTTTGTTTCACTGTTTCACTAATACAGAATAATGCTTAGTTTCCATTCTGAAGTCAGCTTTTCCTTCAGTTTCCTCCTTTGACTCTCTCTTCGCCCCTCCCAATAAATTGACTTCTTAATAATTCTTAGCCTATGAATATATAAATATTGATTAATTTTTCTCACACACACTAAATATATATTTCTTGTAATAAGTCAATTACCATAGTACTCAGTCTTTTTGCCTTGAGGATTCTAATTGGTTTTGGTACAGTTTTCTTAAAAAAATGGGAATTGTTCTTTGCAGAAGCAAATGTTTTATTTGCTTCTTGAATATTCTGTGTAGAGAAGTATATATTTGGTAATTTTTTTTTCACATCCACTGATTTTTTGTAACATTTTTCCACTAGTATCAGCAGTGGTAGTTTATGATTATATGTTTATCTCCCATATGCCATACATCCTATCAGAACTCACTTTCCAAATCCTATTCTTTCTCACCTGTCTCAGTTAAACGTAGTCTGTATTGTTTTCCAAGGGATCTAAATTTGCATTTGGCTATAACAGAATTTAATTTATTTTACAGATGTACTTAATGAATTAATTCAAACATCTTTTTAGAACTGTTATTTATCATTACAGATAATTCATAGACTTCTTAGGAAATGATTTTTTGTTTGTTTACACATCATTGTTGAAAGTGCTTAAGACAAAATTCACTATCTGTTTCTCTGGATGCATTCCAGAACTTTCTTCTTCACCTCTTACTAGTGGTTTAACAATGAAAACTATGTTTTCAAATTAATAATTTTGGCAGTTTTTAACTCAATTAACCTGTACTTTACCACTATTGTATCGCTCTAATATTTAATCAGAATATTCTGTGTTAACAAATTAGATGTTTAGCAAAATTTTGGGTTACAACTATATGAATGTTGTATGAACTCCTAGTCGCATCAAAGAATATAATCAGGTTTATATGGGAAGACCTGGTCTCCATTAGAACATGTTAGCTGACTTATAATTATGTTCTTGTCCTTTGATTTCTTACTGAATTTAATTCTGTGCAAGTGTTGTCTGTTCTTTTGTCTGGGATATATACCCCAGTATAACTAGCCTACAGCTACTTCCGTTGTTAAGTTTCAGGGAGTGGGGGAACTACTAGGGGTTTATGTAGTGATACTTAATGGCACTATCAATATTTATATATTCTGAAATTTTTTCGAAACTAGTGGCACTGGACTAAACATCTGAAACAATTTTTAGCAATTATTTTTATGCACTGCTTTTGGACATGGTTATTTTAAATATTTGTCTTGGCTGGACACTATTTACCCTCCTTTTTGTTCCTTTTTAAGGTAGAAAGTATTTAATCAGTCTCTGTTTTCAATTATTATCCTGCTCCTGTTCAAATACAGGACAAAAATATTTATAGAAGAATATTGGCAATAGACCATTTAAAAAACCAAAATTCGTTCATATCTGTACGATTTAGACCTTGAATATCTCTGATATGACAATGCTTTTCTTTTACCTTTAGCTACTATCTGAGACGATTTTCAAGGCCTTTGCTGCTGCAATGGTGTAAAGGAATATCAAACTACTGGAACTCCTTCTGTTAGCAGAAGAACGGGATGTTCATTGTAACTAGGGCTATTTCTTTTCTTAAAGGCTCCTATTCCTTTCTTTTTCTAAACAGGCTCTTTATTCTAGCATCTCTGCAGTAACTGGTAAAGATGGTTTTTCATTTTCTAGCTTGTACTACGTGCAGACGCATTTTAAGGAACTCTCAAATCTTTATTAACGGAGAGCTTTCCCTTCCATACCAGTGGATTAAGCATCATTTAGGTCGGGGACACACAGATTTACAGCTGCATTGTGGATTTATGTTAATGACTAGGCTGATAGTCACAGACACAGATTGGATCAACTCAACTCCTACAAACCATAAGGCAAACCAAAGTCATCAGCTTGCTCTTGTTGAAACGCTGTGTGGAAGCTGAAGAATTTAAATATAGAGCAAGGATAATTTGACAGTGTATCTTGACAACATATTAATGAAAAATGTGGAGTGGGCAACATGTTACTGCCTTTTTTGTTGATACATAGTACAATAATAATCACAAATAGAGGAGGAAGAAATTACAACTTCCATCTGTGGGATTAATTTATTTAATCAGATTCCACTCAGATAGTATTAGGACCAATGGAATTCTTAGTCAAAGTAACATTAACTGTTATTATATGGAATGTAATACATAAATAAATACTAAGTAAACAATTTTGTTAAGTTAGAAAAAAGATAGGAAGGAAGACTTACACTAGTAGGGGGAAATTTAGTAGAAACAATGGAGTAGAATATATCAGTGTAATCTGAGACACATATGGAATATCAGATTACACTGACTATAGGTATTTCTTTCTAAAGAAGAAAATCTGATAGTAAAGAAAACAGGAAAATAAAAAAATATTCATCATCAAAGACCAGGGAATATTTTCAAGAGTAATTTTCAAGTACTTAGAATTCTTATTTTAGCTATTAATAAAATATTTTGAAGTAAAATAACTTCAAAAATCCATTTATTTTTTTCTTTCTTAATGATTTTGACACATATCTCAGTTGTGCTTCAGTTTCTTTTCTGTTTCAGTTTATCACAATCGCATCAAACTAGTGTCATAGATCATGAAACCACATTCTGTTTCCTTTAAAGTGAAAGAGTTTTGTGGGTTTGTTGTTGATTTCTATTTTTAAAAATATATTTATATCTCTTAATTATTTAGAAAAATCACTTTATAAAATGTAGTTCAGTTTACCATTGATTAATATGACTTCTAAGTTGTTCCTCTGAATTTTATCAAAATGTATGTGTGCACCTGTCACGACAGGGAGTTATCAAATAATGTTATTCAGACATTTTCAAGACCAATCTGACAGTATGTGATCATATTTTAATGTTTAGTAGCTTTTAATTTTGATCATCAATCATAGGACTCTTGTGTTACTCAGTTCACCCACTATGACATCATCATATATGACAAAGTAATTTATCCTACAGACTCTTTCACGTAGTCACAAAAAGCAGGATAAAAAGTCTCTGCCTCATGCACTGTGTCTTGAGACTAAATTTAAAAAATAATATACCTTTTCCATGCCATTAAGTAGATCTATCTCTAACTGCCTTTTTTTACGTAATATCATGGTTGTATCACCTAACAAGACATTATGTGATCTGAATGCTACTGACTTGACAGGTTTATGGCCATCATGAGCAATGAGGCATTTCCCCTGTCTTGAGATGGGAATGAGACTAAAAGCCTTTTGATGGTGATTTATGGCCCAAATTCTCTCTGAAAGGCTTTATGCAATTTTAATAGAATCTTCCTGTCACATCTGATACTGAATGGTACCTATTTACCTAATTTCCATAGAGATAATTTATGCTGGCATTTTATTTTATGACACAGCTAAACAAGTTAATACTTGTTGACAGTATCGTAGGCAAAGACTTAATTTCGAACTTGCAAGTAATTTACCTCATGAACTATTTTTTCTTCCTGCTCGTGTAGAGTGGATTGAGTTAATGTGCTAAGGGAAAGGACTTACAAATGATTCATTAAAAAGATCTATAGAAAATATAGAAAAATCAGCTAACGTGTTCATATTTGACCAAAAACAAAGTGTTAACTCTTGACTTTTAACAGATAAATAATAATTTAATATACATAAAACAAATACTTGGTTATTGTATTACCCAATCTGAAATGAAATTAAAATGCATGTCACACAAGAACAGAATGGAATTTTGACAGAATTTGTAATGACATCATTATTTTAAAAATACTCGAAGCTAGCAAGCAATAGGTAACTTTGAAAAAAAAAATCTTCACAAATAATTTTTTACATATTTACATTTGTATGTAAAAAACAACAAATCTGAATTTCTTACAAAATAAAAATTAAATTGAAGCAGACATGTGAATAAGAATTTTCATTCTGCTTTACTGTGGAAGCTGAGCAAAATTCTGACAACCTCATCTTCACTTTGAACACAATTGTTTTTAATATACAAATAATAATTAAAAACTTGTGTGGCTCAGCAAACAGATTGTAATGATGGTATAATTTACCCTGTAACATAAGGGCACATATTTATACATTAGAGATATGAGAAATGAGTTAGATAACAGATACCCTGACTTTACAATGTGTGTATGATTAATCAGAACAGTTGACAATGGTGGTGGCTATCAGTGAAATAAGCAGACAAAACCCCTTCAAACATCTTGAAATTACTTCTTTTATGCAATTGAAAGTACAGCAGATTATGACAGGACAATCCTGAGAAATAATGTTGAACTACATTATTTGTCACATGGCCTTATTGCATCTTCCTCATTGTCCTGTTTTCTGCTATGTCTATTTGTGACCTCTTGCCACCACGGAATTAAAGGCATGGAAAGGGACAGAGATTTCCCATCTGATGCTGCAAAGCCTAGCATGGTCAGCTGATATGTAACTATTCTTATTTATCAGCTGTTAAGTTCAGATAGAAATTCAGGTAAAATATTTAAAGACCTTTGAATACAAAGCTTGTTTTTTGATAAGACAAAACTTGGAATTAGCAGCAGTGGTTCTATATTCATGATCAATGATTATTCACATTTTCCCCCCTGTTTATTGGAATAATATATAATACATAAAAGTGACTTTTAGCTGGTTTCCCCTATTTTTAAAGCCATTTTAAACTGCATTGTTTTCTTACTACAACAAACAAAGAAATTTTTCAGAAAATTTTTGAGTGTCAGTGCAGATTTTAAAAGCCCACTGAGCACCTTCTTGGATAAGGACCACTAAAGCATATGATAAAAGAGAGAGAACTGTTTCTGGAAAAAAAACCTTACTGTATTTCAATAAGGTTTTTTTTCTGAATATTATTACCCTGATCTTGTTTTTCTCTGGGTATAGTATTGTGTGCTGATTACTGAAAATTTGAATAGCTAATAATAATGCCAAAAGGAAGCAGAAGCATTTAATCTTCAAACTCACTTAATGTCAATCTTACACACACACACACTTTATTTCCAAACTGCCTTGAATGTTTTAAAGAAAGAAAAGTAGGGAGGAAGAACACTGTAGTGGAAATCTTTGAAATTGTCTGTTGAGGCAGAAAAGTAAATGTAATGACATTTATTACTGATGTGATAAGAAAGAGAAGGATACAGAATTTATTTGTGATATTGTAGTACTCTCATTCATTTACTAATAAAAATAACATGGATTTTTGCAGTTGTTGTTTCCATCCAAAGTGGGTAAGAATTTATACTGCTGTTAGTCTGCTGCAGATTTTCATGAAGTACTAAGGACAGAGTTTAGTGAAAAATGTGCAACCTATTACCACTTAGCCAACATAGACAATGAATAACAAAGATGAAGAGTAGATTTTCAGATGTTATGTTAGCTACCCATAATCAAAGGCTAGGGTTGAGCACAGAACCACAGAATAGCTACATAAGGACCATGAAGAGTGATTTTTATGGAGCTGTAATTGTGCTTAAAAAAAAAAAAAGAATAGGAAAAGAAAGAAAACCTAATTCAAAAAACCCTTGTTCTGCACTGCTAGGAGAGGGGGGAGAGAGAGAGGCACAATGCAGGGTTCTTTTTGATGACAATATAAAAGGCCCAACAACAAATGCATTAAAATAGCTGCTTTAATGAGATATAATAAAAAGAGGAGTATAGATAGGAAGTAAATCTGCATCCCTTCACATGCTGTACATCTCACATTTATGTAATATGGGATTAGTTATGTATGGATTTTCCCATGGCAAGCTGCACAGGTCCTGTCCATGAAGAGGTGCCCTCTCCATCCCATACTGTGGTGGCTTTGATCTGGAGTAACAAAAAAACCCATATATCTTCTGACATGTTGCAGTGTTATATTTGACCTCCAAGCGTGCAGCACAGACTTTTTTATGGGCATTCGAGCATATACCCCTGCAGCAGCTACCCATGTTAACATGCAGGCTTCCCAAGCCATTAGTACAAGGCCCAATATAGCAGATATAGCCTGCTCTAGGTCACAAATTTCTTGAATACAACGTCTTCTGCAAGGCTCCCTGTACATCTTGTATGTAATAGCTGTATGGAAACAGGGCACAGGAGAAGATGGTATTCTGTCTTGAAACCAGAAAATTTTGCTGAGATCTATCAATAATTATGTATTCTTGCATCCTGAAGTTTACAAATATTTGTGAATTTAGTATAGGACGTGGCTGAAAAATCTTAATTTTGCTCAAACAAACAGGAAGGCAGACAATATGTTCCTTAGCATACTTTCTATCTGCAAATGTTATACTTGTTCCAGCATGGAACTCTTTATCTCAAGACTTGACATCTTTCCTGAACAGAAGTTATAGGACTTACTAAAAAAAATAAGAGAGGTTCCCTTATCTGTATTAGGTGAGATGATGACTGTTGTTTCTGATTTTGTATTGCACTCTTAAATTATGTCTCAATTTTCTTCTAACTGATTTGTTAATTTTAAAATTAATATGTGTGGGGCTTTTAAAGCACTTTTTTATCCCGTTCTTTTTTTATCCTACTCTTTTTTTAAACAAAGCTCAAAATCATATGTATCATTTTGCATTAACACAAATTAATATGTTCTGTACTTAGCATCTTAAATAATTTCATTTGATGCTGTGCAGTTCCACACAGTTACATGATTTTAATTACTTTTCATTTTCTTGCCTGTGTCACCCTTACAAAAAAGACTGGTAAAAAGTAGAACTTTATGACTGAATTTATGGGACCTCAAGTGACATATATTACATGGTTATTTCCTCACAATGTGAAGAGAAAAGTAATCTTAAAGAAAATCCTCCAGGTTGCCCTGGGGAAATTAATTTGCTGTATTACAGAAAAAAATCTGTGTAAGATAACACAAACACAGAACTGTGACCTGCATCTAGAGCCATTGTCTGAGCATGCAGGGATAAATTTTGAAGTTCCAGAACCCACCTGGAGCTGAATTTGTTGAGGGATACAAAGGGCAAATGATAGATTTCTGTAGAGACACCAGCAGCAAAAAGGCTAGGGCAAATGTGGCCCTGCTGCTGAGTGGGGTCAGGACCTAGTGGCAACAGATATGGAAGGGGCTAAGATGCACTAAAAGTCTTCTTTACATCAGTCTTTACTGGCAAAACTGTCCTCAGGAATGTGACACCAGTGGGAAAGTTTGGGAAGGAATTCATCCTCTGGCAAGGAAACCTTACCTGTGGTGCATAGGATCTGATTGTGACTATTTAAACAAACTGGACATCCATGGGTCCAAGGGCCTGGATAGGATACAGCCACAAACACTGGGCACGCTGGCCTGATCAGCCTGACTGACTTCTGTAGTTGGGTGACTGGCAGGGTGGATGAGGGGAGGAGTGGCTGTTGTCTAGCTTGTCCTCAGAGACCTTTTGGACACTGCCTCCCATGACACCCTCAAAGACAAACCAAAGAAGTACAGACTAGATGCACAGATGGGGGTACCAGCTGTAGTACCAGTCCCACAGGCTGTGCCACAAGTTCCATACAGAGGCCAGTCACCTGTGCCATACCCCAGGGCTGTTTCTTTCCCTCTCCTGTGTGTCAAAGAACAAGCGACCGATTAACACTTCTACAAAGTGAAACAGCGCTTATGTTTGCATAAGCACCTTAGCATGCCCTCTTTGAAGTTGTCATCTTTTACACAGAAAGACTTGACTGCATAGTACTTGCAAAGCAGGTGCCATGTTTAGTTGACAGGAAGAACATATTGTCCCAATATCATCTCCTTTTGGTCATGGATCTTGGACGAGTCTTCACTGGCTTCCAATCTGCAGGGAAAAAAAGTTATCTTCTGTAGCTCCAAAGTAATAAGGATATAGTTCTCTCATTAATTTTTTTTTTATGAAAATCAACACCTTTTTCTTCTTACCTGAACTAAAACAATTAAATATGTCTTAAACCTTTCAGTGCATTCTTTCTGTTGTTACAGTACTGGAGATCTACTGATTAGGTCTTCATTTAAAAAATACTATCTCTCAATAAAACATCAAACATAGTCTGTCTCATGATTGTAACTTACAGTCAGAGGTCTAGTTTAAGACAATAATCAAACAGTTTAAACATAAGCAGCCAAACGTTATTTAGAAGAGACTTGTTACTCTTTTCATGCCTGCCATTGAAATATACAGTAATCTGAATGTATTTTATGCTGTCAGCATTGGATATAAATCTAAGAATCATACTGGTGTTAGCACTTTAGTCAACAAGAACTTTCTTTTAGAGTGGCTGGATGTCTGGAGGACACATGCTCAGCCAATGCAGCCAAGATGTCCTTCAAAGCTAATCTCTTCTGAAAGTAACAACCTTAAATCAGAAGAACATGTATAACGGCAGATGACTGAGAAATAGTTAAAACCTATTGACTTCATTTTGATCTTAGGAGTGGTTCAAGAGAAATTCTACCTCCTGATGTGAAGGTTTACTTACTGAGTAAGTGACAAGATGGCACACTCCATTAATCTTGGCTGTTGGCAGGTCAGATATTGCAGAAAAGGCAAGTATTATATTTGAAAATAATTCAGACAGTAGTCCAGAGAATAAAGCTCTTTTAAAGGTAATAAAACACAGACTGAGTATGTTTGAAAGCTGCATGGGTGTTCTCTGTTGGGAAAGAAGAATTTTTTTATTCTCCTATTCAGTATCACTTCAGCAGTCTTACTGCTACTTTCTGCTTGTATGGGGATCTCTCATTTGTTCACTTCAAAGCACTGAAGGTAAGAAGTAATAATAATCTTCATTTTGTCAAGGGACAATTTAATGACAGTTTAAATACTGTGTCTAAGGTCACATAATGAGGTAGCTCACAAATTAAGACAATGTGTGACAAAAAAGATCAGGAGACAAAAAACAGTAGGAGAGGAAAAACAAAAGCCCAGTAGCTCTGTTATCCCAAGCCTCTCAATTGTGAGCTTGTCAGAAAGTAGATTGATGCATTTTCAAGGACCCTTGTACATATTTGGGACACTGTATATTCTTTCAAAGCTCAAGAATGAGAAAAACGCTGCAGTGCATAAGGCAAAAAGCCCATCTTCATCCTGTCTTCAGCAATGCCCAGTAAAAGATGTTTGAGAAAATCACTATACCCAAGTCTTTTCTGGAGTGATAGTTGTTCCTGTTTTCACTCGCAACCTTCAGCTGTCAGCAGTTCAAGGACTTTTGCTTACCAACATACTTTTCAATAATATGTCTTTCATTACTTTTTAAAGCACACTAATGCTTTTAGCTTTTGCAACACTGTATTTCAGTGAACATCAACATTTTATTATATGACGTGTGTGTTTTCTGTGGTTTATTATTTTCCTTTAATTTTTTTTTATTATTATTTCTTAAGATCATTACTTTACAATAAGCTTTGGTTTTCAGTTATAGTGCTTTAAAAATTTTATTTTGTGGCAGGTTGAGTTCTAAATATTTAAAATTTGCAAAGTTATACTTTCTCTCTTGCTCTTTCTCCCAGGTAGAAAAAGCAATACTAGGATGACATAATTTTCATTGGTCTCAAAGGTCTGAAATTTAATTGTAAACAGGATGGCCAAATAAAAACTTATATTTTCATGGAAAAAACAACTTAAACACTTAGTTGGTTACCATGCCATCTTAGAATTCCCATCTCAGTATTCCAAAGATAATGACAAACATTATACAGCATGACAACTTTGGTAGCATGATAGTGTTACAACCATAGAGAAGAATGAATATCTTGTGTGCATTTTGGTTTTGCATGTTTCTCTCAAAACTATGTCCTGAAATCTATCTCTTTGAAGTCCTGTGCCTAAAGGCAATTATGTAAATTTCATCACCTGTCATTAATATGGATCATTTCTGTGTATGTAAACTGCTTTTTGTAATGGATTACGAAACGCTATTGATAACGACTGACAGAGTTAACTTGTGGGGGATGTAGTAGAAGTGATGGGGTTTACTCTATCTCATGTAACTGTTATGGCTAATTGCAATTTTGTCATGTGACATAGAGAACTATTGTTAATTCACTGTTTCCATTGATTTAACTGTGGAAGTGTTTTAGTGAATCAGAGATTAAAACATCATGATTATTTCAGAATCGAGATATCATTTCATGTTTTCTTCTTGTTCATTTATGTTTTCTGTTCTTTCTCTCTCTTACATGCTGCAGTTGCAAACATATTGTGGCGAGAGCAAGGTACTAATAGAGATGACTTTTGTTCATATTTTCTATATATGATGAAATGTTCATCTATTGTTTCTTTTGTGTGTGTTTGTGTCTGTTTGTACTCTACACTTACAGTAAGTACCTTCCCCCTTGCATTATTTGAGGGATTTGATTTAAAGAAAAATTAAAGTTGAAAATAATCCTTTAAATGCTCATGCTTTTGTGAACTGCTTTTGCTTTTGGGGAGAGAGAAGAAAATAAGCTCTTCAAAATTTTTAGACAATTACTCAAAAGTGTACAACAAGAAGCTCAGATTTAGAATGCAGACCTTAAACTTTTGTTTGTTGACATGATAAAGATTCCAACCAGTCAGGTTGCTTGCTGTTTAGATTGATCTTCTTATATGAATAAATCTTATTTGAAAAAATATAATCTTAAAGAGTTTAATTAAATTTGAAATACCTGTTGTTGTTTAATGAAACTAAGCATTTTATTTTTACACTCAGGAAGAGTTTGTAAATAAATGTTGGGAGGGGGGATGGATGCTTTTGATTTGTGACAAACTGAAGGATAAATATAAATGCAGACAGAGTCAAGCGTTATTAACATAGAAAGTATGGAAATTGTATTTTATTGGCAAAAGATAGGTATTAAATTTCATATATATGACATAATCTCATAAAGATTAATCTCATAATCCAGAAAAATACAATAATCTAAGTGTCACAAGCTTCCCATTTTGTTGCTCTAAGTAACCTGTTCTTCATTTAAAGTTGCAATTTAGGAATTAATATATTTCAGGAGTAAAAAAATTGTTTCAATTATTTCCGTTGGAAGATTTATAATGCATTAAGTGGACCAGGCTTCGCTGTGAATTCATGCTACAAATGGTATTTCTACATATTTCTTAAAGATTTGTTTAAAATTAATTTAAAGATTCAAAAATCTCATGTTTCACTTGCCTAATTATGTAGTTACCTTTGACATTCCCGGTGTGTTTATAAATATGAACTAGTTGGATTTTTTTACTCCTGTTTTACCAGTTGCTCAGCTGGTATAAACAATTAGCTCCCTGATTATAATGGAGCTCAGCTGTGAGCCTTCTGCTCTATTGGCCTTGCAGAGTAGAAATTATGTGTTCAGAGTTTCGTACAATTCTACTGTTAATAATTAAATTAATGTGCAACAAGATTCTAACACCAAATTTTTCAAATGTATGGTGCTCTCACCTCCTTCTGGGAAGTGTTTTATCTCAAATGAAACTGAAAACATGATTGGTACCTCGAATGTCTTTTCAAGTCAAGTCCTCTGTTGCTTTCAGTGGTTAGAAAGCAGTCAGGAAAATTCTGCGCCAAAAAACCAGTTAAAGATAATAGCTTACCAAAGTGCTTGTGGTAAAGACATTCAAATTTCCCTGTGACTATTGTGAAACTAAACAAAAAGGAATTTATAGTATCAGATTTTCTATCTTGTACTGCAGATGTTCTCAGTCTCTCCTGCATTTCTCATTGGCCAGTCTTTGTGCTTTCAACAAATGTTGTTACTAGTTGCAACTCTGGAAATTGTTTACAAGAGAGCAATACCCTGAGGATGTTAATAAACATCACCATTAACTTCTCTGGGCTGTACATACTCTGTCATTTTCTGTCATCAAAGTATTAACAGATAGCAAGGGAGGGACGGTTAATTAGCAGGACAATCAAATCATGAAACCATAGATAGTCTTTAGTGCCTACAGTGCATATTTCTATATGGAGTACACAAAAAACTTATCACAACTACTTGTGTCAGAAAATGTGTCAGAAAACCTGAAAAAAATTTGAAAGTACATTAGTATTACAATTATAATACAATATGCTAAAACAAATGCTAAAGAACCCAAACCACCCCCATTTTTTTAAAAATCAGTGTTAATATCAATTTTCAATATCAATTCAGTCTAAATGAAGCAAATGTATTTGCATTTATTGTTATTCTGTCACTGTACTATAAATGTGCTGAGTTGTATTAAGTGGGAGAGGGTTGTAAAATTAGGTCTTTACAGGAATAGCTCCTGTAGTTGTGTAGTGGCTTGCCTGGGTGATTAGATATTTGTGCAGATTAGATATATGTACAGGTCTTTGTAGCCACTCACTCAGATGAAGAGTTTTGGGTCATAATAAATTGGAAGGGGAGATTGACTAATTGGATCCACAGGTAAAAGTTCTTTGTGTGACCTGAGTTCCCTAACTCAGTGTTGAAATGGAAGAAGGACAATTCTTACTGTGTCTCTTTCACTGATTTTGAAGAACAGTTTGGTGAACATTACTATCCAGACTTTGGAAATAAAGCCTGAAAAGTTTGGGCTGGGTTACTATACACCAATATTATCTGTACAACCCTACCTTGGAGTATTGGCAACTGAGGAGGAAGTTTTAGGAGCCTGTTTATCAATGTGTGGATCACCTAGGGCTGTCATCTGATTTACTTCCTCATGTTCTAGTATTATTTATCCTGCTAATAACTATAATATACTTTAGTCAATGAGTTGAAGGAGAAGGGAAAACCCTGTTTTATCCCCAGTCAGCTTCACATATTCATCACCAAGACACAATAAGCTTGTTGCTCAGCTACACCATGTTCATTGGTAGGGGCAGCCTAACCTCAGTCAGGCTTACCTACAAATTTCAGCTGTTCTTATAGGATACAATATCAGGCATTTTCTAATGAAAGCTCTTAACATACTATCCCATATAGGCTTTATGATTTGCCTGCAAAGGCACACAGAACTGCCCATTGGCCGGAGTGGACATATTGCCCTGAGTACACCCTTTGCTCTGAATAGACACGATTGCTGAGTTTTCTGTGAACCTGAGCCTGCTTCTGTGCTACACCAAATGCAGCACAGACAAATTTCTCTCTCAGTTTTGGTAACCTGTTAATAGATAGGTTCAATATAAAGTGAGGAAAACCTTGCCCGGAGACTGTCCTTTCTTTCTTCTTGAGAAAACTTGACCAGAAATGGGAAATGATTCCACAAGATTTCTCAAAGATAATTGAACTTGCTTCTTTTGGGTGTAGCCTGACAACCTTCTGCATAATACTACCTTATAAGTGACTGTATTACTATGTGATTCCTAACAAGGACTGGAAACTCTTATGTATGTGTGTACACACATAAATCTATACACAAACATGCACTTCCCCCCACCTACTCCTATTTTCTCATTATTTAATTTTATATTAAGTCATTTTCTCTCTCTATTGATATAAGTTTTCCTTCAGAATTTAGTATAAACAGAATTTCAGACTCTAATTTCTTTTTCCTGGGTTTCACTGCCCTGTGTTCCTATACCAAAAATTGTTATGTCAAATGGAAGCTTAGACCCTGTACCCGGGATACATATACATTTTTATCATTGTAGCCCACAGTTTAGCTGTCAGAGTGATTATAGTTATAATTTTATGAGTACTGTGATTTTCTTAATGGAATATTACAAATATGAGCACAGAGCAAATCAACAACCGTTGCCTTAGCTGATATATTGTAAACTAAAGAGACTGTCCTTTTCTGTGGTCATGACCACTATCACAAATATTATGAGACTTCATCCTACAGATCTGGTTCCCACCTTCTCCATAAAACTTTACATCATGCATCTCATTCAGGAACACTGTGGTAGAAGGATTGAATAGTTCTGTAAACATTTGTGGCCCTTTAACCTTGGGAGGAGCATCTACCCAACTTTGTCTTTCCAATAAAATACAATAGAGAATATTTCCTTTTCTGACTGAGAGAAATATCAAATAAGGGTTTATAACAAAGATTCAGGTCTTCTTTTTCAATGTTAGGCAGAAATTATATTAACTCTTCCATCCCTCAGCAAAACCAACCAACAAACAAACAAGAATTCACGAAGAATTTATATTAATTTCGTTACAGTGTAGATGATTTCACAAAGTCAATTTTATTCCTGCAGCTATCAAACTGTGTATTTCTAAATCTGTATTCACAAAGACACTATCTTGCCAGTGGAGAAAATTATGTGAAATTCTGAATAATGTAACAGTTTTGTTGTAGTTTTACAACGAAAGATCCCATAGGTTTAGCTGTGTTGCCACTACATGCATTAACAAATTGAACTCGAACCAAAACTGTGATTAGGTTTTTAGTTCAACAAGGATTTTCTTTTTTGTCGTTATTTAATTTTATACATTTCAATGTGTTTTTGTTCCTAAGGTCTGGGAATTGGGAACATGTTTTATGTTTTTTATGAAGATGGAATCAAAGTAATACAACCAGTGGAATGTGAATTTCAGAGACATATTAAGCCTAGTGAAAAACTCCTCGGTTTTCAGGCAAGTTATTTTTAAAAATTTATTTGTAGTGTTTTCTCAATTATAATTTTCTTCAGATAAGGATTTATTATTATTGGTTTAGTGTTTTCTGCTTGATAAATTCATGTCTCCTCAATTAATAAATAGCTTATAATGGTGAACTTAAAATTTCCTGCATTTTCCTTGATTGAATTCAAACTTTCAGTCTGTCTTTTAGATTGAGTATTCCCTCTATACTTTTCAAACCCTTTATTTTCTTTGGCTGTCTTTCTCCTTTCCCAGTCCTTTAACAGCTCTCTACTCTTTGTTTTCAAATTTGTTGTTGTTGTTTTTATTTCCTGATCCCCAACTCACCAGTTAAGTTCATCTCTGTGAATCAGGGATTGATTCTCTCTCTAGTAAACATAAGATCTAAAGTTATTATTTTTAAAGGTTTCTTTTTCTCCACTGGATGTTTGTCTATATTAACCTGTCAGCTATCATGAAGCAACTCCCTGTACTGATAAACACTCTCATAGATCCCCCAAAGTTAGTAGAGATGATTGATGCTTTGACTCTGACTTAAAATTCATGTAAGTAGTTTCAATAATTTTATTGTTAACATATTTATAGCTGATTTCACCATATCCCTGTGTAGGATACTAAGACACTAGTGTATTCTCTATTTCCATTTATTCTTGTGAAGTTTTTCCTTTACTGCTAATCAAACTGCTAGCTGACATCTTGCATGTTCTCACAGGAACACTTGGTACTAGCCACTATGTTATGACTTACTCTGTATGATCTATCACCTTTCAAAAATAATAACTTTTTCTCATTTGTATTTGAATGAGTGACCTTGAAATATGTACTAACCCATGAGTTGTACACTTTGAGATTTTTTCTTCAATGTTTTTTTTCCTTTCATGCCTAAAGCACACTCAAATAGCAGAACTCTCTCAATAGAATTTGCCTCTTCAGTTATCATTATTGATGTCAAAGGATGCTCAGCAACAAGATTTATTTTAGTGTGAATAATTATGCTTTGAACAGCTAATCATACCTTGATTTGTGCTGCTTAAGTGAAATTAAGTTAGCACAGCCAAAAATAAGCCAACAAGCTTTTTTATGCCTATTTAATTCAAAAGCTGATTATTTAGGAAGTCTTTTAAAATTTTATTGGTCTAAAGTGCAACCTAGATTTTAGGTGTATTTTTATTGAAATGTGGCAATAATCAGGATGGATAAGTGAAATTTGTTTCTTTTTTGAACCTTTCAAGCCTAGAGTAGCATGATACTTATATCCTCTGGGAAAAAAAAAAGATACCAGGAAAGTAGGGTACTTGATAACTGTAATTTTAAAGTGAGTATAGACTTGTCCTTCTTTAGATATCTTTGGTTTGTAGGTAAGAGTAATAAATAAAATTTATTTCTTTACTGGATCATCATGGTTCACAAGAAATTGTAAAGACCCTCTTCGTCTCCTTCCCAGAATCTCCTAAATTACTTCAGTCTTCCAAATTAATGTCAGGTGAAAGTAGAAATTTATTAGCCCAACAGTGGCAATTCTAGATGCATAGGGACAGATCTCTGTTTTCTGATGCAGGTTATTGCTTAGACCAGCTTCAACAGCTGTTTGTTTAACCTGTTTAACTTGTTGACAAATAGATTCTCATGTAGAGTCTTTCACAGGTTAAATGTCTCCTCATTCAAAGTGTTTGGAGATTTTCCTCAGTAACATGCAACCTCTGTTTAACTTCTGCAAATTAAGGACATCCAAAGCCTTTAAATTCTAATTCTTATGCAAAAGTGTTTTTGGTTTGCCTTTCCAATAAATCCCAGTTGGAATAATTATTTCAGGAGACTGGGAAAAAAGCAACTGAAACAGATACTTTTTGTGAGACCAATGAAAAAAATCCTTTTGGCTCTAACATAAACCTGATTTCCTCTTCAGTACAAGAACTAGCACATAATGACCATATTTTGGTGAACTATGCCATCTCACATTTGAATATATACTAAAGGTGGGAGCAAAATACTTAATTTCAAAATAATGTGACTACATGGCAGAGCAAAGTTTCCGCAAGAAATTAGCTCAAACATACTTGGTAATCCACAGAAGCTGCTCTGATTTACACACTTACAGCACAGAAAGTGTAGTAAATGCTAACCTTCGTTTGTAAGAAAAAGAAAACTTAAAAAAGTCCACAGTCTGAATTTTAGTAGAGTGTCAAGTAAACTGTAACTTAATAAAGAAGAGGTGATACACAGGTTCATGTCTTAAATATGCACTGTTGTAACCTGTTGATATCATCTCACTCCTTGACAGTCATCGCATAGTTAGATATTTCATTATACTTCTTAAAGAGTTTGACTCACATCTTATTAAAACACTGAGGACCCTTGCAGTAATTATAAGTTAATAAACATAGAATTTCCACATATAAAGCTACAAGTACATGTTTCCTATTGAGATTTTCTTGCCCTAGACTATCTTGAAAAAATTTCTCCAAGGATTTACTTTCTTCCATCTGCTGACTTGTTACAGAGCAAGTCACTTTTTGATTAAAAAGTCTGGCGGGAATACAACAATGAAGTAAATTAATGTTTTATCAGATGTTAGCTTTTTTTTTTCAGAGAGAATAAATTAGGAAAAAGTAAATTGCTCACATTTTATTTAGAAGAAGAAAATGGTGGGTTTATGCATATATATTAAGGAGAAATTATTTTAACCAATTACTCAACCACTGGGGAAATTAATATGGAGCCTCAGAATTACTGCCTGTAAAGTAAAAGAAATCCTAACTCTCTAATCAGATAAATATTAAGTTTTCAAAAACAAGATTTTGGCTCTGTTGAAACAGCGTCAGATAAATGTAGGTTTGAATAACTAGAAAAGAACTGAGTAAACTGATTCATGCTGGGAAAAAATTATTCTATTTTTGGTATGAGAATTTTGGTGCATAATTTTCACTGTTACTTTGGAAAAGTAAATTTTTTTGCTTTTATTTTATTTGTTCATTCATTTGGGGCAAAGTGAGAGTTGGCATTGGATTATAGAAATGTATGATGATATGAACAATATTTAAGGATCAGTAAAGTGCATTTATACATGTGGATTTATATTTTACTTCATATTTTTTACTTTAGCTCTGAGAAAATATCATGCTTTCTGCTTGCTGTATTTAAAGTGGAACACGAGGAGCAAGTTCTGTGAATCATGCCCTAATAAGAATCATAGCCTTTAGATCCTAATTTAAATGTGTGTGTGGTTATACATATACATGAAAGACTGTATTTGTATTGCTTTTACAATGAAATAATCTTTAGAAATATGGTTCAGTCAGTATTTTAGACTCAGATTCAGGGAAAGGTATAAGGAGGTAGCTTATCTCTGGATATAATTTTAAGGGCTTAAGTTAGAGTATTTTGCTGTTCTGATATACTTCCCACAAGAAGTATTATTAGAGTAATCATTTACACTAATCCATATGATGCCATGTGAGAGAAACCCAGATTTCTGCAGCAGGACTCGGTGTTATTTTTTAATAATATATTGAATGTGCCCTTGTAGAATTCACAGTTCCCAAAACCGGTATAAACTGAGTCCCTGAGAGACATGACTGAAAAGAATGACACTGCATAGACTTGTTACAAACACAGATGCATTGTTTGAAGAAGGTGTTCTCTCTGAGAATAAAGAGGACTGTGCAGAACTATATCTATAGTTACCTGTTTAGATAAATATAGAAGTAAGACAAGGCATATTTAGAATAGATATAAAAAGTAATGAGATCAGTGAAACAACCTTACAATTGAAGTGACAACTACCCAGAAGGCAAGCAACAATAGATCATTGATCTATTGATTGCACATCATATTAGAGACATGTTTATGTTTACACCTCACTTTATGTAACAAAAAGCTTTTAGTCATTTTTAAGAATGAAAGTCCCATTTTTCCCATGCTCTTCATTCTTTAAAAAACAGATTTTAAACTTAATCCCTTTGAAGTGCCTGGCTTTTTATCAGTGCAAAGTAAATCTTACTCTTGTTACTTATTTCTAAGTTCTGCTGAAATTCCTGAAGATGTGCATCCCATGGTATCTGAGTTTAGTAGAATGTAATTTCTGAAAGACTTTTCCTTTGTTGAGGGTTAAGAGCCACATAGGAGCAATCCGTGGCTTTTGGTCTTCTGTAAAGAAACTCCCCCTGTTAAAACTGGAAATTGATTTATTTTTTATTTTGGCATATAAAAATTGAGTGTATTTTCTAAAACATAGAGACACAGCAGGCAAAGAATGTTGACGATACAGAAAAGTTAGTGTTGAAATGCATCATCTTCTTGAACAGCATTGCTTAGTACAAGATATGTTGTTTTGTCACATAATTTTTCCTGTTCCTTTTAAAAGGACCCCGATGCTTAGAAACAGAATTAGTTTAAGATCTCATCAGCTCCTGCTGCTCGTTCTACATTGAAGTCATTATCTGCTGACATATCATAACTATTTTCATAGCAACCAGTTATGATGTGTCAGACAGAACATTCTAAATTAGAAATAAGCAGCAGATAAGTGGTAAAAAGAAAGAATACTTATGATTTGGTGAAATTGTCCCTTGTGATGCAAGGAATTTAAAATAAGTGGGAAAAGAAGAAAAGGTCAGGAAAATAAAAAAACTTGACACATGTTGTACCTCTTCAAGGAGAATATTTTTCAGTTCCTTGGTTTTACATAATTTTTATGTCCATTAGAGGAAAAAATCATTTTATTTCAGAGATTTCACACAATATTCTGAGTTAGAAGGGACCCACAAGGATCATTGAGTCCAGCTCTTGAATGAATGGCCTGTATGGGGATCAAACCCACAATCTTGGTGTTGTTAGCACCATGCTCTAACCAATTGCGCTAATCTAAAGGGAATTTCCAAATATAGTAACATATTTGACCAAGTAACTTTTAATTTTGATAAAAACAAACTTTTTCTGGGAACAAATATTCACAAATAGGTAGCTATATATTAATATATATATATGATGATTGGTGCATATTTATACGAAATAGTGAGCATGTAACTACATTTAGCTATTTGGAATGAGAATGTATGGTTGTATGTTTTATGAAATATGAATTCACCAATGTCAACAGGAATTTTTTTTTTCCAAATTCAACCTTTTGCAGGAATGGAAGGGTAGAGAGGAAAGAAATGATAATAAGGTACCATTTGATTTCTGTTGGGTTTAACACTAGTAAGATAGGTCATGAGAATGTCTTATGGCAGAAACAGACAAGCTTCTTGGTCTTTGAAGCAACATATCAGTGCTACAGGTGACCAAAAGAACAGTTCTCTCTAACTGCTGCTGCTTTGCCCCTGTGCCATGTGACAACTTGCACCACACCTCCTCTTTCTCTGCATTTCCACATTGTCATGTTCCCAGTGAAGTATTTGCTTGGCTTACTGCTGTGCTCTCAGCTGGAAGGGTAAGCTATATCTCGCACTGCCTTCCTCTCCAAGGCATTGTGATGGTGCACAGGGGAGAGCTGCTAGTTACTGCATAGGAACAAGGTATTATGTGTCTGATTTGATTTTCTGTTTTTAAGGTCTCCTGGCTCTTACTTGCTTTATTTCTACGTGTATTGTTATTTCAAATTAATTTTCTTCTCAGGCCAACAGTGCTAATTTCTTGAATTTCCAGAGAACATCCAAAAAATTTGGTGTATAGTTTGCATTAAAGTGCCTCTGAGTTGTGTGGTACTTAAAACATGCAGTTTAGTTAATTTATGTTCAAAGGTCAACTGTCCTTATTCCTTCCCTACATTTTCTGAGATTTTATTTTACAGTTAAAAAAGAAGAAAAAGAGTATAATTTCTCTATTTATTGTGTTGTTGACTGTTTTGATTCTTACACTTTCCCCGTTTCTTTTGAATTATAGGATGAAGTTTGTCCCAAAGCAGATGGTGATCCTGTTCAGCAGTGTGTATGGGCAACTGCTGTTAATGTAAAAGACAAGTTCATTTACGTAACTCAGCCCACACTTGACAGAGTTCTTATTGTTGATGTACAGTCTCAAAAAGTTGTACAGGTATTTACTTCTCATTTTTTAAGTCAATATCTAATTTGGACACAAGAATTTAAGACTTGCCTTCATATTTCAGAAACAAAATACAATTAGCTTGAGCGTAAATACAATATTTGGAAAAAAGTTCATCCACTTTCAACATTCATCAGCAGTTTCTGTTGAGTGACTGTTCTCAATAGACAATTGAGAGGGATAACATGAAAATAGCTCTTATAAATATTAATCAAGAAACCAGTTCTTTAGGAAGTTTCTGCCTTGAGTACTTTTAACTTGAAAATAAGCATTAGTTAAAATAGGGTCTTGTCACAAGAATGTGTCTGTCAGTTTTGACAGGAAAGATCAGATTTGGCTACAGAAGGTGGAGCACTGTTACTCTGTAAGCTTTTAGACAGAGAAATTACCGAAACTGTAAAAATAAACACTATCCTTAGCTGAGACTGGAGAGTATGAATTCAAACTTCTTCTCTACTTCTCTTTCTTGCTCTCTGGGATGCTGAAGATACTCTGCTTAGTGAAAATAATTCACTGAGTAAAAGAGAGAAATCAGTGCTACGGTACAGGGATTAATGCAGTCATAGAGTTTATGGAAGACAGGAGTGGCGAGTTGACCCTGGCTGGAGGCTGGATACCCACCAAAGCTGCTCTGTCACTTCCCCCCTGCCCCGAGCTGGACAGGGGAGAGAAAAGGTTTGTGGCTTGAGATAAGGGCAGGGAAAGATCACTCACCAATTACCATCACAGGCAAAACAGACTTGACCTTGATAATAAATTCAATTAATTCCGCTATCAAAATCAGAGCAGTAAAAACAAATCATAAAGACACCTTCACCCCAGCCCTCCCTCCTTCCCAGGCTTAACTTGTTTCCTGAACCTCTACCTCCTTCCCCACCAGCAGCGAAAGGAGATGGGGAATGGGGGTTACAGTCAGTTCATCATATGTTATTTCTGTCGCTGCTTCTTCCTCAGAGAGAGGAGTCCTTTCCCTGCTCCATCGTGGGGTCACCACCATGGGAGACAGTCCTCCATGAATTCTTCCAACATCTTTCCCATGGGCTACAGTTCTTCATGAACTGTTCCAGTGTGGGTCCCTTTCCATGGGGTACAGTCCTTCAGGAACAGGTTGCTCCAGCTTGGGTCCCTCTGGGGTCACAAGTCCTGCCAGAAACCTGCTCCAGCACAGGCTTCCCATGGGCTCCTTCAGCCATCCACCTGCTCCACTGTGGGGTCCTCCATGGACTGCAGGTGGATCTCTGCTCTCCTGTGGTCCTCCATGGGTTGCAGGGGCACAGCCTGCCCTCACCATACTCTGCACCATGGACTGTAGGGGAATCTCTGTACCAGCACGTGAAGCATCTCCTTCTCCTCCTTGTTCGCTGACCTGGCTGTCTGCAGAGCTGTTTCTCTCCCATATTCTCACTCCTTTCTTCTCTGGTCACAATTACATCTCAACAATAACATTTTTTGCCTTCTTAACTATGTAATCCCAGAGGCTCTACCACCATCTTGATTGACTTGGTCTTGTCCAACAACTCGTCCATCTTGGAGCCAGCTGGTATTGGCTCTCTTGGACATGGGGGAAGCTTCTGGCAGCTTCTCAGAGAAGCCATGTGTATAGTTTCCCCCCATTACCAAAAGTGTGTCATACAAACCAAATACACCAAGGTACAAGGCAGCACTAAAACAAATATTAGGTTTTTTTGAACCATACAGGTACCTCAGGAGAGCCTGAGAGAGTCCAATATGCTCCAAATGGTCAGTAGTCTTACTGGGACAGTGTAAAAATTTGATATTTAATTGCCACCACTCAAATCAAATGCTATAACTCCTGTACTCTTGTCTCTCTTTTTTTCATTGTTTATGTATCCAGTGATATCTATGATATTGTTCTGTAAGGTTAAATATGGGATTTACATGAGGACAGATTTTAGTTTGTGGAACTGTTAAAAACATGAAAATAAACTTGGAAAATAACATCCATAAACTCAATAAATTCCAAAAATAAGTTTTCTGAATATTAAGAGAACATTTAAAGTCTTAAATGTTTTCTAAGTACACTAAAATCTTGACATTTACTTTAAAAGCAAGATAGTTCTTTTTCTGAAATAAAATTATTTCCTGGGCAAAGAGTTCTGAAGCTAGTTAATAACTAGTTAATAATCCTGCTCTTATTCTCAGAAGAAAGGACACTTGTATATGAAACTGATGAAGGGGTTTTGACCCCACCTTGAGTGTTCTGATTCAAATTTTAATCATACAAACAGGCCTAACATCTACAGGGTTACTTATAGTACTGTCATATTCATAGGGAACAGGAGTTCTTTAGCTAAATAAAACATGTGGGTTTTTTTCCTTTTTAATTAGAAATCTAAATAAATTGTTAAAAAAAAAATTAAATAAAGCTTTCCCTCCTGCTATTGTTTTTTCCACTGATAAATGAATGAATATCTTTAATGTATAGGTTATATATGATGTATTAGGGAGACCATATGGAGGCCTTTCAATACCTGAAGGGAACTTATAAGAAAGTTGGAGACAGATTTTTTGATAGGGACTGTAGCAATAGGACAAGGGGTAATGGTTTTCAACTAAAAGACAGTGAATGCAGGCTAGATACTGGGAAGAATTTTTTTACAATGAGATTCGTGAAACACTGGCAGAGGTTACCCAGGGAGGTGGTAGATGCCCCATCCCTGGAAAAATCCAAAGTCATGCTAGACAGAGCTCTGAGCAACCTGATCTAGTTGAAGATATGCTCACCGCAGGGAGGTTGGACTAGATGACTTGTAAAGGTCCCTTCCAACTCAACTGTTCTATGATATAAGTATGCACATGTATTATGTATATTAAGGTAAAATTTTAAAATGCATAACAAAATTGCAATTATAAAATTACATTAATTTCACAAATAATTTTAATACTTTTGCATTCTTTAAACATCTACCTTCTGTATTCTATGTCAGTTGGCTTAGTAGATGTAGATTCCTCAAAACCTGAACTGTCCAAATTGTTACAGGGACTCATAAAATATTTTATTCAAAAAGTTAATAATAAAAAGCTATTATTTTTTGTTAAATTCACCTTTGCATATTAATCTCTGTGGGTTATGATTTTTTATATTCTGAAAACAAGACTTTTTTTACAACCAATTTGATACATTTCTTCAGGAAGAGGGACTAAAACCCATAGTCTTAGTACAATCCACAAGATTTGAAAGACTGGAATGTTTTCCATGGTCTCTAACTGACATTCATGTGTCAGCTTCCTTTCCCGAAGATGAGGGATGAAATACCAATGTAATTGCATTTATTAGCATTTAGACTTCAGTCAAAAAAGTACATTATGCCTTTTGAGTAAAGAAGTTGGAGGTTCTTTTTAACTTCGGTTTTATGAAATAGTTTGATTGGTAGACTCTTTAATTTGTCTTCAGTTACATTAATTATTGTTTTAGGTATGTATAAATATGTATTATTTTACTATTAGCAGAATGTTTAGAGATGCTTATCACAAAGAAATATGTAAAGCAATTGTCCAACTTTTGAACAGAGTCAGGTAGATTATTGTTCTATCACATAAATATTCAAATTTCTATAATGAGTAGAAAAGCAGAAATACAGAGTGTGTAGGTTTTACACAGAGCTTTGTACATTCTGTGCTACTCAGTGAATATACTGAGCTAAAAACTGGATACTCCACAACCTTTCATGCAAGTCCAGGGGAAAAAAAATCACTTTCAAAGAAATTTTATTTGGAGGGATAGAATAGCATTGCTTTTCCACTACTTTAGTGATATCCATATTGAAATATTAGGCAAATATAGAATAAAATTTATCTCCTCTATGGAAACCTTTTGCTTGAATGAAAGTCTCTATTTTGATGGTTCCAGGCAATTAGGTATTCATAATAAATAATATTTCTATTTCACAGTACTTAACACAGACATTTGATAAGACAATACACCTAAGGGATAACAGATGAACTGGATAAACAAATTAAAAAGGAGTTTTGGACACATGAACAGAATTTCTGCTAGTTTTTTACTGATCTAAATAATATTTCCTAGCATACATGTAGCCAAATACTTGGGAAAAGTACAAGGAGACTTGTTCCGTATCCAGTTTAACTATGCTATTATTCAAAATAAACTTAGAAAAGAAACAGTAGTTGCAAACAAAACAAATTCATAATGAAAGCATAAAACCTACACAACCTCTTTACACATATCATAAAACTGTGAAAAGTAGAACCATTGCTGATTCACAGATGGCTTTTAGAGTTGAAGTTATGCTAATTTGGAATTTAGAGACGAGTCAAGAGATATTTTCTTCAGCATTTCTTATAACAAGCACAGCCCTGTCTTCTTATCCTTTAAAAATAAGAATTTATTTTTTGGTTTCATTTTTTGCAAGCAGCAAGAATTTTCTAGCCATTAAATGTTGCTTTACTCATATGATATGCACGTACACAAACAGTCGTACAAACAGGAGGCATAGAAGGGAATTTAATTTTTCAGTCAGATCAGTCTATTTTCGTTACTTATAGTACTTCTTAGCACAGGAAAAAAAGGTAATTGATTTTTAGAAAATAGAAACTAAGCTGTTCAGAAAGGAGAGCATTTGTCTTGTTAGACTGCCTTTTCTCTAAGTGTCATGTTAATACAGGGGATATTATTTACATATGTGTACATGCAACTATTTGTAGTCTAAATCTTAAATAAGAAACCACCTTCTGCTCTGTAAATGCAAGTTTAAAAGACCATATATGCTAGTAGGAACTAATACGGAGATAACTTCATATTCTGAAATGAACAGCACTTTAATGAAATTTCTGTCACTGTAAAAAACCCAAACAAAACTCAAAATGTATTTGAAAGGGTGTTAGGTCATGTAACAGTGCTGTTTTTCTGTGTAGAAATAATGTTTGTTTGGTTTTACTTATTATGATGTTTTCTTGGAAGTACTACTATATATGTTATACTTACTCCTTTCTACTATGGAAGTTAATGTAAAAGATGTGTGCACATATGTAACAACTAGATTTGAGGATGATTTACTTTTATGACAGCTATAATTATCAAAATAAGTACTTTAGAGGATTCTAGAGCAGATTAAAATGAAATATATTGAACATGTGGATGGTGTATCTTTAGAGATATAGAGAGAGAGAGACTTTTTAACTGATCCAGGTAATTCTCATTACAAAATGAAGGGAAGTATTTGTTTTCATTTGTAAATTTTTGAAAGCAAGCACTGTCACCTGCAATCATCCAGTATTGCATAGCAGCACACCATTAACAGGGATGACTGAGAGGCATGGTGAAGTCAGCAGTCATTATTGTTCAGTCCATAGTGTGCTGCTGGCAGATCATCCTGGCTAGCTAGAAGCAGCTGTGAAAGCCAGCTTCAAAGATGCTCAGCTCATTTTGCTGCTGGCTCCTCTCTTGAGAGCTCTTCTACCTGTGCTCGACCCCACAGGCAATTCTTTATGCTCCTTCTGGCTGTGCCATGACCCCGAGCCTGAACGCAGCTGGCAGTCCTTCAGCAGAACATGTTTGGGTCAGACCTTTGTCTGGGGAAGCCAAAAGGAAATTTGACATGCCTGAACAAATTAGCTATACAACAGCCCAAGTATTATTTTAAACAACTTGTCTTCTAGCATGCAGCAGAAAAATGTTATCAAACACACATGACCTCTTTCAGGGGGTAACTTCTGATTTTAAATGAGCCAGTAAGCAACCTGGCTTCATTTTCCGTTTTCAAAAGGAAAAACAAATTCTGCTTAGATGAAGCGGTCGCTTGCAACACCTCAGGAGTACAGTTAAGTATCATCAGCAGTCTCAGACAGCCATTAGTGCATTATCTTGAGGATCTACATCATTAGTTTAAATTAGGTTCACTTAATTAGCCAGCTGGTACTCTCCTTGACACACTGATAAACAAGCTGTGCTTTACAGTTCCATAATGGTAAGACTAAAAACCAATTTCCACCTATTTTTTCTGCTTTAATGATGAAAATAAAAAAGTAATCCCCCCAGTTGTTTACCTTTTGCAGAACGTCTCTTAATCAAATATGTTTTCCTCCTGTTCCATACCTCTGAAGTCTTCAGTTCTCATAACAAAGGAAGTTGAGAGCTCAGCTGCCTAAAAGGTTCATAATCTCAAGAGACAGAGCACAAGGTTGTAGGGAAAACACTTTGGTTCTGATCACAAGTCCAAGAAAAGTAGCAACTGTAATTGGAAAACATATGAAAAAAATCTTTCCATCTTCAACAAAATAAACCCATTTTAACTTTGGGTGCAGCAATATCGTGTTGATTTTATGCAGTAACACCTTCAATTGATTTCAGTATGTGGCTTGAGAATATGCTTCCTTTTTAACCATTTTCCAGTAATTGGTGTAGTTTTTCAACCAATATGTATAAAGTGAGAGTGATGGTAGGGAAGGGAGATAAGTACTTTTTTACTTGATTTAAAACCTTTGTTTTCATCTTCTTAATAGCTTCAGTATAATGCAATTTTGATGCCAAGTGTTAGAGCACATATTGAATAAAACCCACATTTTCAGCAATTCAGTAACTCTGAATTAATCAGAGGGCTGTTTCAACAATTGACAACATAATTTTTAAATACAGTCTGAAAACATCAGGCAATGCATGTCTACTCATCATTTTAATTCAAGCATATAAATTATTTTTCCTTTGAAAACGTGAAAGAAACTAAGGGTTTCTATTTTCATTATGCTTTAGGCAGTAAGTACAGATCCTGTTCCAGTGAAACTACACTATGATAAATCACATGATCAAGTCTGGGTGCTGAGCTGGGGAAACATGGAAAAGAATTCACCAACTTTGCAGGTGAGGTGATCAGAATGATTATATGCAAGAAAATCTAGGCAAGTTGAACCTTTGTGTAATTGCAATGTGTTGTATGTTTTCCTTTAAGTATTATTACCATGAGCTCAGGAGGGGCAGTGAAGAGATTTCAGGTAACCCAAAAACAAGTTGGACAACTGACTGCTAAAAAAGTTAGTGATTATTTTCAAACCCCTAGTCAGAAGTGACAATAGCAAATCGGTAGAAAGATAAGGAATGCAGCTGAAAGCAGCAGCATGTTCTGTAACTGCCAATCTTTTGAGAAAAAACTGTTGCTCTTTATGATGGTTTTGTTTTTAACTAGAGGGTAAACTGGATTTTAGATATATTTCTACTTCACTAACTTTATATTGATGTTCTGGAGGTGTCAAGCTCTATTGATTTTTTTCAGATGTAAAATATTAAAAATCTTTACTTTTCCCATGCCTCTGAGCAGTAAAAAGCCTAGGGACAGTCACTAAAGAAACATCTCAAGAAGCTATTTATTGTGCTTACATTACTCCTTTTTCATTAATTTCTGTTCCTTATTTAAAGTAATCCATTGATACTATGATGATCATCTTTACTTCATAATTTATAAAAATTTACTTTTATTTCAGTTTGTCTTCCTTTTCTTTAGAAGTTAATAAAATCCTTATGTATTTAATATGCACTTATATATAAGAAAAAGAATAAGAGAAATTCAAACAGAAAAATTAGTAACTTTTGAAAACACCTTTTTAGCACCTACAGACTCTTATTAACTTTGAGCATGCAAGTAATTTGTAGGAGTTTAGCTTTCACTCCTCCCCAGAACTGATACTTGAGTCAGTCTCACCATATTTTAAAGCGACTGATCACCCTTACTCTTATTTTCTTACAGTATAGATGATAGATTATTTTAATTTTTTAAAAAACCCACTCTTAAGTGCATGCACGTGAATATCATAGTGGCTATTATATGGAATTTTCTTTTATTCATCTATAAACATTTACCTCAGAGAAGGTCCGAGATTCAAGGTTCATAACAACATAAGGAACATTTAAACTCAGTTCAGCTTGCTCTTCTGAAATATGTCTGTGCAATGTTGAATGATCTTATGATTGACAAGAATTGGGAGTATATGTAGACATATGTTCCAGCAGATCAGTTGATAGCATCCTATCTTTTCACTCTGGCTGAAGTGCTTAAGAAATTTAATCTGACTCTGGGATTTAGTGTTAAAAAAAAAAAGGAAAACAAAAAATTTAGTTTGAACTAAGAACTGCTAGAGGCTTCAGTAATATAAATTAATAAATATGGATTCGGGGTGATAAAAAAGAGGGAGGGCAAAAGTAAATATGAAGATTAAGCGGTCAGGTGTATAACAGTTCTCTCAAATATGTAATGCTTATTAACTTCATTCACTGTAATTTGCATTTGTTTTCCTGGTAACTGAAAGATAATACAAAAGAAGGAATACAGAGGCAATACTGTATTAATTTATTTGGATAGAGATCAAATTTTGAAAGGAAAGGTATTTTTCTAGTTTGTAATGATGTTACTTTATGCAGGTGATAACACAAGCCAGTGGGAGTGTTTCTCATCACACAATCCATACCCAGCCAGTGGGAAAGCAGTTTGACAAAGTGGATGACTTTTTTATTCCAGCTACAACCCTCATCATCACCCATATAAGGTAAGTTTCAGCTGAATTATAATTAACTTTCAAATGAACAAGAATATTTCTTCATAAATATTTCATAAACATTTCTTCATAAACAAACTCAATTCAAGTTGATTTGAAAACAAGATATATATAAGAATATATACATTTATTAGCATTTTTCTTCTGTATTTCACCAAATATTCAAAAGTTCAACTGCTCTATGTAGGAAAATTGAGGTGCAATATCATCTGGAGTTTTCTTGAGGAATTGATAACTGTAGTATTCAGATAATTCTTTGAGTTAGAAGCATACATCTTAATTTGTGAACAATGCATATTAATTTCTCCTACTGCTCAGAGCAGTTGCCCTATATAGTACTTACCACATTGTATAACCTATATATTCTAATAGAGTTATTATTTTCATTAAAGAACCAAGAAAAAGAAAAAAAAACACTTTCGGAGTTTTAAATGGAATTGTGATACAACATAACTTAGAACTAACTTCTCCTGTTCATTCAGTTCTTTCTACCTGTTTTTTTTATCAGGCTCTCTGTTTTCAACACAAACCATGACTGAGGATGTAACATGAACTCTGTTAAGATGCATGAATAAAATTGGTCTTATTTCATGGGTGCTGAGTGATCATTTTAACATGATGTTAAAATGGTTCATACTGCAGACATGCCAGTAAATACTGTAAATTCTTGCAACCTTATTATTTCTCTCAGTGAATGTAGGATTGTCTTTGTGTTTGGCCAAAGATCAGACAGGTTCTGGCTTTGATAGAAATCCTCTAAGTATGGAAGAACTGAAAAAATTGACCAGCTGGATTTTAAAAGACAGCTATGAGAAATGCTACGGGAAAACGAACTGTGTCTCAGTGAGACAAAATACAGTGGGACAGAGAAAGGGAGTCTGAGAAAAACTGGGCAACACTTAACATAGGCATAAAACAGAGCTCTCCCCAAGACCTCTTAAATGAAAATCTATCTTTCTTCCTTAAAACACATTAGTAAGAATGCAATATGTAATTTTCTTTTCTTTTTTTTTTTTTCCTGCAACTTTTCTACCCATAGGGATTGAATATTTCTGCAGTCTAGGACTTGTACATCTGAGTGTTGCATTAATGTGTATCAGCACTTTGTATGTTTAGGACTGTTAAGTTTCTTTGCAGGTTGACATGGACCCATTTAATTTCAAAAAACCTGTCAACAATTAACTCCATTGTGTATTCTGGTATTTCAAGTTCAAGTTTCCATAGAAATGCCTTCATTAGATGTTCTGAACTGTCCTACAGCATCATCATTCACATTTAGCAAAAATCTCAAATCATGAATGTAAACATGCATCCGCATTAAAAAGGATATAATTTCTGATTGTTGTAGAGGGTAGTCTTTGAAATGTGAAAACATGCAATTTAGGTTGGTTTTACAATTGATTTCAGAATTCACTCTATACATGCCTGTGAAAAATCTGGTCTTCTCTATCAAAAAACATTTGGCTTCTCCTAAAGATGGTGTCAATGAGAGATAATTTTTAAAAATTTTCTACAAAACCCTTAACTAAAAAGTAAATTAGAAATCATCCATATGCAATTTAAAAAGAAGTGTGTAGATTAGTATAGCTGAATAATAAATTGCCTCTAAGTACCATTATTACCACATTTGTTGAATTGAGTAGATAAATGCATCATGCTCAGCCTTAGAAAAGCATTAAATATTTTTGCTGTATTTGGAAATATTTTGGAAGTATTTGCATTGTGAGAACAAAAGTTACTGCTTCATAAAGTAGCAAGTACTAGAGGTACTATCCCAGCAGCACTGCCATTTAGATACTTGAATTTTCATGTAAATAGGAAAATAAAAACTTGGATAGAGATAAACATCGCAGAAGGGTTGGAAAAAGAAAAACAGGGTCAGCCCAAAGCTAGTGTTGAACTCATCATGTCTAACTCAAACTATTTTAAGTTGCTATTTTGCCTAAATAGGTCAAGTAGGCACTTCCTTCTTGGTATATTGAGTCACAGCTGCCTTCAGTTGATGAGTCATTTCACTCATTCTATATGCAACTTAAGAGAAAAGAGAATTAAAGAATAAAAGAGAACCCACAGAAATAAAAAAATAATATGAAATTCAGTTGAACACTGAAAGAATAAAATTGGATAAGTGACTGCAGATATAAATAAACATGTACATCAATTCAGGCCTAGTGAAATTCTTTTTATTTTTGAATTTTTTTTTCGTTTTTTCCACTCACATGCCAGATAAATACCAAATAAAATTTCTAAAGTCTGGGGAAAAGCCTGCAGTAGTTTGTCCAATGCTAAAATCATAGATTTGTGGGGTTAATGAAAAAAATCAATTCAAGAGCAATTACCTGGTTTTACTGATTCATGAGCTTACTTGAAATGCTATCTAATTCTGAGTGCTGTTTCTAGAAAAGACAAAAAACTCACTTTTTGAACACATAATTTTTATTTTAATTTTTTTATATATTCTTTGAAGAGCTATTTACCTTAGTCAGTTGTTCGAAGAATTTGCCTTCCATAAAATGTCTGCCCTGCAAGTAATTTGATTTTTTTGTTTAAAAAAAAATGAACTCTGTGAACAGAGTGTCAGGAAAGATTTTAAAATTAACTGTATTCATGAAACCAGTAGTGATATAGAAAAAAAACTCTATTGAATTTAATATCACCAGTCAACAAAAAGCCACTCAGTAACAGCATGTGTTTCTTAAGGATGTTAACAAACATGAAAGCTTGAGCTTATTATTCTTTGGAGTGTATACCAACAGGGGAGCAATTTATGAGTGTGAATTGCAAAAAACAACTACAAGAGAAAAAACACCACTGGCTAAGTTAGCTGGCAAGTTTATTGCCCAAGGGCCCTATTAACTCTTTGTTAGAAATCCGTTCCCTTTGACCATGCTACACCAGCCTCTTCAAGAAAAATTAAAGCTTTTTGTGTCTAGGTGCATTTGTCATGTGTAAACTTTAATTTTGAATGATAGAGCAGAAGGCAGAACCAAACTTACTGTCTGAAATGTGCAGTTCTAAGCAAAAAAAGACATAGCATTTAAAAGAATTAATTAAGTTTTGTAACACAGTTAACACAAACCATCTGCTATCATTTAGAGTGTATTGCTATCTACTACATATTCTGTCCAATTGGTTATTCTTTAATCACTATAAAGATCAAGGGAGAGAAGGTAAAGATAGGTTGGCTTGTTGAAATCAAGGAACAGAAGTACAGTAGAATAATTTAAAGCAATAGTGGGTCATTAATTTTTTTTTCATTTCAGTAGTAGCTAAGATGGTAATTGCTAGTAGTACATATATAAGTATTTAAAACTTTTGTAATTATTGAAAAAATTAAAAATAATTTTATTTAAGAAGTGGTGGAACTATATATTTGCTTTACCTAGGTGAGTTATTTTTATGTATGAAAATGCAAATGGGCTGCCCATTACCAAAAAAGAAAACTCCACACACCTTATTGCTGTCTTGGGCAGCAGATAATTTAGGACATACTTCCCCCAGACCAGGCATTTTAAAAGATAATATAAATTTTGGACTATGGTAAACAGTAATTCATCCTAATGAAAAAAATATTTTCTCAAATTTTTCCTACCACTGATTGAGACAATGTTCTCTTTTACTTATTGTACAACAGGAGTCAGGGCAAATAACCTTTTGGTTCATAGCCAGCAAGCATAACATTCATGCTCTGAACAACTATGATGCACCATCAAAGCAGCAGCTAAACAAAGTAGGCATGAGCCAAAAAATAGAGGAAGAATAGACCAATTCTGTTATCTTTGAACCCTCTTTTATAATTGGTTTATAGTTGGTATGTGTACAGAAGAGGACAAGAAAAGAAACTTGATCATTTTGGGAAGAAAAATGTGGAAGGTTCAGTAGCATCAGTTAGTTGTGGGACATTAGGAAGGTGATTTCCTCTCTTTTATGTTCCAATCATACTATTTTCTTCCACTACTGAGATGAAGGAGAAACAGTTTTGTGCAAATACCATTAGGAATCAAACAACATTTTGGCTGTCATCCTTTTGTATCTGCTAACTATTTATAAATATGTATAAATAGATATGTGTATGTGTGTGTGTTTATAAAGAAAAGAAACTATCTATTAGTTTTAGTGCAAATCTACTAATTATCTCCCTAATAATGTGTAGTGCCCCCCGCTGACATTTCCAGATAGCAAATCCATGCTTGTACAGAGAGCCTCAGCTGCAAATAGCTCTGATTGACATCCCAGGATAATGCTCTAAAAATATAGGTGACTTAATTCTAGAATTTCTGTGTGGCGTTTTTTTTACAAGACTAATTCACCTGCTGACTCTAAGAGAGGGGATGCCTCATGCCTTTAAGCATTTCTTCATGATGGAAATAAAATTCCTTCTTTTTGTCACTAAACAAGCTTAGAGTTTAGAGAAAGTCACTTTCACTTGACTTTATTGGGTTTTTTGTGTCAGCTACTTGTAGTGTAATGTACAAAAGTTCTTAGTCAATCGGTAGCCAAAAAAAGGCTATGACACAAAACAGTAATAATTATTATTAGAAAGAACCCTAGAAGAAGTTTACTGAGTCTTGCTGTTGGAAATTTGAAGATCTGAAGGGCACAAATCATATATTCTTCTTACATATCTTGAAAAATAGCCTATCTTGCTGTTATCATTGGCTATGTTTTACCTCTGATAAATGCACTCACTGTCAATATACATTGAATTATACCAAGAGAATGAGTGAATATAAAGCATTGTTTTCATGCACACTGTCATGCCCATATTGTCAGTGCACACAGCTCAAAAAAAAAGTCTCCCCTTCCTCCTAGTTCTGTTGAAAAATTATCAGACACTGGGTCCACAAAAGTAGATAGAATGAGGTCTATTACTCTCTAATAAATGGTACAAATCCCATGGTATCTTTCTTCAGTTATTACTGAAGCTTTTTTGTTTTGTAGATATACCCTATAAGAATTGAGTATATATTTTCAAAATTTGGCCTTATAAATTTACTAAGAAGACAATTTTATTCAGTGAACTGTTTTCTGTGCCGAAGTAGTTCAGCACAACCAATGATTTAGTCCTTAATTATCTGCTAATACCACTCTTTATCATAAAAATAGACATTTGGAATGAATATGTCTGATGGCTGCAGAAAGATGACTTGTACAATACCCATGAAAGTATATTCTTGGAAGCCTAAGGAGCAAAAGGCCTGATTATTTCAGCTCCACTTCTCGTAAATCGAAATGAACAAAAGATAATTGGAATAAATTAATGTCTGTCACTACACTGCTGTAAAATGTTTCAAAAGCAGTATTAAATGAACTCACTGTAATGGGGTAACTCTAACTTTTTAGATGTTTTAATCTTTTAAAAGTATTATAAATGTCATAGAGTTACCTGACCTAACAAGTGGAAGAATAAGCAATCAACTCACTGGTGAGACGGCTCAGTGTCTGAATAGAGTTAACATTTTCTCAGTTTGTGTTTTTTCTCTTTTTTGTGTCTCTGTTGTGTATGGTAATAAGGGAAGCAGTCTTTCCAAAATTGCACTTATTCATTTGTACAAAACAGTCCAAAAACTAAGCTTCTCTTTAAGAGGTAATTGGAATGTACTGCCAATGCATTCCTGTGAACCTTCTTAAATGAAACCCATGTGGGGAAGGGATTCAATAAATTCACATTTCATTCCAGAGTTTAAGCCCCTACAGAGATGTGAAGTAGCTGACATAGAAAGAGCATTTTCTGTATTTCCATGCAATTAAGCAAACAGAAAATATTATTTTTTGCTTCAAAACCCTACATAATCAGAAAAAAACTTTCTATTCAGTGGTTTGCAAGTGAAACAATGGAAGTGATAAATACTGAGTCAACTGTAAACAAAAACATGAACAGAAGAGGTAGATTTAATTTAGGGGTTGATTTTTTCACATAAACAATATGATTTAGTGCAAAGATGGAGGGAATTTATTATTTTACAAATTTAGTTAACAATGCATATTAGAGGAGCATAACGTTTGAGACAGTCATCAAGCTAAAAACATATAAAGTGCTACTGGGAAGATAGGGAAACAGCTTGAAAGCTTGAGGAATCAGAGAAAGCTCAGTAGTACCAGGGTAAGCAGAGAAGATCTAGAAAGTTCTCTTCAATTTCTAGTAATGATTGTAGAATCTGTCAATGAATCCTACATAGTGGCACAGCACACAAAGGAGGTCCAATTGAGTTAGGGGTTCATTCTGCAATCTCCCAATCTGTTATAGTGAGAGTAATGCTAAATGGAAACCTTATAATCATTCTTTTCCCTCTCTGTGTATTTTCCTCCCAAAAGAAGGACCCTTCTAGTCCATAAATGTGTTGTTTTGAAAAAGAAACTCATAGGATCTTTTGGGAAAGATAGAGAGGAGACACTAAAAAGTCTTTTTCTGCATATTTTTTTGCTTTAATAGTGGAATTTAGAGCATCTTTGTTCCAGAGGGAATATGGAGAATGAGAGATTCAGCTCAAAGACTTTTAAAGCATTGCAACTTACTTTGTCCAAAGACCACCACTGGCAACAGCAACAACTGTTGAAATAAATGCCTTTTTGAAAATGGCAGGTACTTTTCAGTGTGTCAAACCTATACTCTTTAGTTCAGTCCTTCTCTGTTCACATGTCCCCACCCAAAAAGCTAGGAGTCCATAAATGTAGCCACGGGATATCTTTAAACTAGGGAAATCTCAGTCCTTTAGGTAAGATATACCATGTGTCCAAATTAACACTTCACCTGTATCCTGCTTCATCTTTACTCCTATATTCTAACTCAAAAGGACCAGTGTTTGCAGACTTTAAAATGTGCTAGGCAGTTAGGATTCCCAACAGTACCTGTCGGTGAGCACCTACTGAAATGATGAAGTAACTGCCATCACTCCACAAATGCATTTAAGATTTGCTGTCACTGAAATGATGTTCTGAGGCATACATAACATTTTTTAAACCAGGGTATTTTGGATTTCATTAAGAAAATATTTTTAAAGTTCATTTTCAGTTCATTATTATGAAATTTAATCAATAATTAATTGCACATTTAAATGTAGCTAATATAAAGTATTTTAATATTTTTATTCAGTGCATTTTCATAATGCACTGAAATCTGTGACTGTTTCTAACCTAGCAAAATATATGTATGTATGCACACATGGACACACACATATATAAAAAATCAATTTGGAAAACTATCCTATTTCTGGAATCAGTAATTCTACATGCCTTTTCCCATGTCAACTGACAAAACAATACTGTTTGACCAATTTATTTAACCCATGCCCAAATCTTTTTCTCTTACATAGCTTGAGTTAAAATTCACAAAGCTCTCAAACAAAAATTCAAACTGTTAATACAAAAAAAAAGATTGTGTCAAAAACTGTTTCCAATTCAGTGTGGTTATTTAGAAATGAGAGTTCCCTTCAAATGTTACATAGCATCAGTAAAAAAAAGAATTCCTTGTGTTCTCCTTGTCTCTCTTTATTAGCTCAGAAAATGGCTAGAACCTGGTTTAAATCTAATCAGCTCTAGTACAGCCAAAGATAGTTTTGCTAAACTGTAAATGTTTGGGTTTTTTCATACTGTAAGTTTTTTTCCTTTTTTGCAGAAGTCATTACAGGAATAGTTACTTTTAGCATAATACCATCTGTCCATCTGAAGTGGCCGAAACATTACTATAAATAAATGTTGTAGTTGTCTCCAAATACCTAGCTGCTTTTAAAAATTCAGCGTCTATCAGTGTGTGAAAATACACAAAACAATGAAATGTATAAAAATGTAATCAACTATAAGAGGAAGAGAATCCCTGCAATTATGGCACATAATTGTTGAACCCAGTGGTTAGAAGTTATCTTAGTGCTGCCTTAATTACTCATTGGTTTTCAAAAAAAGCCCCAAATTATAAACATTCATCTATTAGCTTGGAGGCAATCTTAAAATGATGCAATTAACCATTTTTTGTATGTTTGTTAGTAAACAACCAGAGCACAATTATTTTAAAAAATTGTGCCGAGTCTGGTTTGGATGGAGCTAGGTTTCCTGATAGCAGCCAGAACGGTGTTGTGACACTGGAATAGTGTGATCTGTGACACTAGAATAGTGAAAATTTTATTGGAAATTTTCATTTGTTCAGTTCTACTTTTTAACGTTTAGATTTTTGTTAATTACATTTAAGCTCTCCTTTTTGATGGTACAACCTATTGTCCTGGTTTAGAAATAGTATTCCCAAATTTAGCATTCCCGTTAAAAAGAAAATCATGAGCTGCTCCCCTCCCCCCCTCCCCCCCCCCCCTTGTGGGAGACAAAAGGCAGAGATCACTAACTGAGATCAGAAGAATTTACTGGAAACAGCCATGGCATAAGAAAAAGAGCAGTAACAGGAACAATACTAACAATAGAAGTGTACAAAGAGAGGGTCATTTACATGCAAAAAATGTTCTTGTGGACTCTGAGCGACAATGACGGACGGGTTCCCTACCCTGCCACACTTCTGTTCCACCGGAAGGCACACCTTTCTTCTTGGAAGCAGGAGTCCCTTACTCACGCCCCTGGCAATGATGTAAGGTAGTACCAAATAACATTAGGGGCTTGGCCACACCCACTCAGTGCAGTGCACTGCAGCCCAGAGTCCCGGGGCTCAAGCAATCCGCTGGGCTCAGCCTGCCTGGTACCTGGGGCTACAGGTGCACACCACCATGCCCAGCTACTGTAAAAAAATTAACTCTGTCCTGGTTGGAGATAGGACACCTACTCTAAAATTTTTAGTGATCACACGAATCAAAGGCTTTAAGAAGACTTCCAAATCTACACAAATGGACTGTTTTGTCTGAGTTCCTTCCAGGTGTTCTCAACAGTCGGCATGTAACATCTTGTGGTGAATAAAATGCCCAAACTTCCATCTTAACAGAGCCACTCCAACCAACCCTCACCTCCTGTATTATCTACAAATTAGAACACAATAACTTGCTATGATAATGTTATATTTTTAATTCAAATGTGGTCTCTGATGCTTTTGTCTGCACAAAATAATATTAATCATAATTTTCTCATACAAAAAGTATCTTTTTTTTTTTTGGTCTAATATTTTCTTAATTTAGGTCATTATTAAAAAAAATGGAAGAGAAAGGAATTTTGGTGAAGTTTAGTATTTATTCTTAAAAGTATTCACATATCCCCAGCTATAACAGCACGTGAGCTTCATTTTTAAAATGAAGAAAAAAATCTTTTGAGACTGTTTTGACGTATGTAATTTATCACCTTTGTAGTCCCTATCTCTGCCTCATTATTCATTCTGTAGTAGTGCTGACTAGTTCTTTTGACATATATGAATTTGGCTGTGCATTCCGTATGACATCTGCTCACCTTGATGTTACCACATTTTCTGAAGTGCCAAATCCTCTTAATCCTATCTTACTTTGTACCGACATTTAGGAGCACCTTTAGAATGTCTTTTGTTCACTGTGTCTGTATAGCTAGCCCTTTCTTTGACTTTTATTGCTTTAAAAATGAAGTGGTTGGGTTTTTTTTATTAAATTGCTAGCTCTCCTTCCCTAGAAGGTACAAGAAAGAAAAACACATTTGCTACCAATACTAAAAATAAATTTTTGCTGTGCAGGTTCCTTTATGATATAACATGAACATTCCTAGATTCTAAAAATGTAGGAATTAAGATGTTTCCTTTTGTTCTAAAATTTCTTCATTTATTTCTTGCCACCTCTGTTATCATTGGACAACAATTTGCAATAATTAAAAAGTGTATTGTATATATACATCTTGCAAATGCTCCACAGAAAAATTTCAGAAAATTAGCAGAGTCCTGCATCACTAGTACCCTGAAAATTCAGGATTTATCCCTACCCTGTGCAAATGTGCACTAAATGTGAGCCAGAAGTCCTGAACTCTGTCGACATGTTAAAACAGGTCGGCTCTTCCTGCAAGATCTAGAAAGAATGACTAAAGAAGTCATACCACAGTATCTGGCCAGCTGTGGGGAAATTTTCCTGGTAGTTCTTTACCCATGGGTCATTTAAACATATTCTTTAACATAAATTTGGGGTGACAGTCTGTTTTCTTCTCTGGATCTCTAATGAGGTATAAAATGCTCTGCAAATATAATCTTAAACTGAAATAGAAATGTAATGAAATAAAATTAAAATAAAAGGAAGAAATCATAGAATATGTTAATATAATTTTAAAAGTATTTTAGAGAGTATACTATTTTCATTATGAATGTGAGAAATCAGTTAAGAGATTTTTGCCTTTCTCTTGCAAGCACTTAAATGATTTATCCGGCTAAGTTACAGAAGACAACTTGCATAGTCTTTCCCACAAATAATATTTGAAAGATTGTATCCTTGTGATTTTTCCACCCAAGTAAAAACTATCACAATAAGAATGAGGATTTTGTTGGTAGCACTTACAATATCATTTGCTTTGGCTCTGCAGTATTTAATTTGTGGTGTTCATTTTTCAGCCCAGAACTAATCTTATTAAATATAATTTAGGATAAACTCAGAAACCGAAAGCTTACTAATGCTCAAAAACTATTTATTTTATAATATTCATTCCTATCCCTTTTGCTTATTGTTTAGGAATGGAATTTTTTTACTATTCAAGTTCTGAGCACAAAGCTTAATTTTAGGAGATTCCTTTAATCTAACAAGATATCACTTCTCAGGATTCCTTCAAACCCTTGTAGAAATATTTCTTCCCTTTTGTCTTGCATGGCTGTTCTGAAGTCCTTGATATCCTTACTTTTCAGAATAATGGTCAGTATGTGCTGAGAGAGTAAAAGGAAGAGAGAAAGAAAGAATCATTTTAGTATGTTTGTCCATCACTGACTGGAGTCTCAGGCATCCAACTTAATCATTCTCTCTACACTGAACTCTCCAACTGAGAATGGAAATAGAGAAACCGTGTTCACTTCTATGAAGTATATAAAAAGCAATATCAAAACAGAATAAAAACTTCAGAACAAATCTGTGAATATCAATCTTGGAAATCTTGGAATACTTACCTAAAAAGGTCACTTCCCTTTCATTCAGATCTCTCAGGTGGTGTTCAGCAGTTGTTATCCCCTCTGTGTAGCACAGCAGGCCTTCTGTGGCACTTTCTCTTTTGCATTGAGCCTTTGCAGTGTCCTTCCCTATTCTATTTCAATGCATTTTAGGATCTAATCAGCAATTTTATCATTACTAAGACCATCTGCTCCCATAGATCTTACAATTGAATATTAAGTTCCTTTCTGAATTAATCTCTGAAGACCTGCATTTATTTGTATCAATATCATTAAGTAAACATATGAAGTATATATGACTAACAATGGGTTAGATCTCTGCTGGCATCTATTTTTTATCTCAAAAAGGTATTCCTTAATCCACATCCATAATTAAAAATAAAAATAATATTGATATTAATGAAGACAAGTTATATCTATATGTTAATTTTCCTCTTTCATCCCACATATGTTATAAATTTCAAAGAATACCTGTTATTTTATAGACAATTTTTTCTTTTATTTGGAAAGATACAGATGAGATGTTTAGTGCGCAAGTCTCTAAGAACTCAGAAATCCAAAATTTTCAAAACCAGAACTTCTTCCCAAGCAGCAGTATAACAAAATGGTCAATATTTTTGGAAAATTAGTTCTACCATCAAATTCTGTTTTTCATCAGAAATGACCTTTTAAATCATCTAACAGAACTGATAGTGATGATCTTGTTTTACGCTAAAATTACTCATTTTCTATGAGTGGCCCGACAACCTTCTGTTCTGTGGTTTTTAATTTTCTTTTTACCAATTCTTCCCCATCCTTATTTCTTAAGACTACTATGTTACTACTTTGCGGGTGCATTATCATAGTCACACAATATTGCTGCAAATGTTATTTTTCTAAGTGGTACTTTTAAATATTTCATTTCCATTAATTGTGGCAGCTAAATAGGTAAAATGGTGAAGAAGGCAGAAATATTTTCCAGATATGTGTGTGTGTGTGAATGTATATATTCACACCTAAAAACACTTACAAAACCAGAGAATTATCAAAATTTTCTCCAAGAAGCAAATAATTCCTCAGATAGGAATATGCTTTGTGCTTACTGCTGTTACATGCAAATACCAAAGAAGAAGTAAAAAAAGCCTTTTCTGATGCAAAAGAAAACTGTGAAGCAAGTGTTCTTAATGTTGTAAAGAGCATCAGGAACAAAATTAGGAAAATAAACTTAGAAGGTCAAAAAGTGTTATAGTACTCAAAAGAAAGGCACCATTTGTGCTGATGACTAATACCTGTTGGGTAAAATCCACTTAGTTTTTTGTTGTCATCCAACACCCATTTTTCAACTGCAAAAATTAAAAAAGGGTCTTTTCTGAGCAACCTGCCAGAAGTGGACTATTCTAGGCAACAATAATTTTGTAAGTCCTGAAACAAAACAGTTATACCCTTGCAGTGCTCAGTTTTTGAAATTAGAAACACTTCCACAATTAAAAATGTGGGGTAAATATTCTATTAGAGGTGAATATTTTATTTCTGTTTTATAGTACTGTAATTGTAATAGAAAATGACAATAAAAAGTTGTGTATTTTAAAATCACTTTTAATAAAAAAAGTAATTGTTTGATGATTTGAATGGTATGAATTTAAGCCATCTAAAGTAAAATAAACCAGTGTGAGCAGTCTTCCTTAGAATCACCTGTGTACGAGTATAAATGAAAGAGTAATTCTAATAAAGCAAACATATTTAACATACAGTATTGTATGTTAAATATGTTAAATTCTTAGAAAATCCTTAGTTGTGCTGGTGGCAAAAACACAAAGTGCTGGTGACAGCAATTGTAAAAGTAAACAGTTCTTACAGCAATTTTCCTTTTTTCCTTTCCTTAATTGTTAAAATTTCCTTCTCCAGAGCTACTGTGGATAACTTCAACTGAAAAAATATTTGGTATATAACACACTACTCTTTCAGAATTTTGCTTAAATGGTAGTAGTTTCCCATGTTGGCAGATAAGCTTTTTATAGGATCAAGGTGGTCTCTGAACACTAACACACTGTTCTTGGGCAGTTAATGACATCTACTTTTGAATTCCGGAAAACTTTTGGTCAGCAGATTTGATAAAATTTTGTAATAATAGAACTTTCTTTTCCTGGGTTGATTTTTGCATAAATTTTGAAAAAAAAAATGGGTCTGATACATAGAATGTAGAGTGGCTTTAAGCACAATTTTTATTCACTCAAGATAACATGGATAGCGTTTGGGGTTTTTTTTCTTGAATTAAATTATTTAGTTCATAAATTTTCTCTTTTGTATGACAATAGTGCTGTTTGTTTCTTGTACAGATAATTTTGATTGTAGCTCATTTCAATCTCTTTTCTTTGCTTTCTGGTTTTGAGAACAAAAATAATTTTCCTGAAGCGTTTGACTTCAGATTTTAAAAAATATCTACTGACTTCATGGGGGTAACCTCTAGGTGCATGACCAAGAACATAAAGGAAAGGGGACATCAGTTTTTACATCATCATCATCATTTTCTATGCTGTTGATCTTTCTGAACTCGAGAATAAATACAGTTTTATGATAATATATACATTAAAAGTAAAATGAAATATACCCTCATTTCTAGGTAAAATTTTCCTGAGCTTTCCTCTTTTTTGTCTTTTTAACCAGTCCTTAGATATTTCTTCTTTTATGGTGAATGCAGTTGCAGTGGTAAGCAATATATATGGCTTGTCTATATAGCATAGGGGAGGGCAGGCTGTTAATTTGCCGCTCCACATTAGCATTTTGCTTGGCTATTCTTTGTGCATGGGAGATGCAAAGTAACTTGCTCTATCTGAAGAGTGAAAAAAATGATACCTTGCTAAAACAATTTTGAAGCAGCAGTGCCAGAATTCATATGATTTGGGCACTTTGTATGGATATATCCAGTTAATTATTAATTCATCCTTTAATTGGCTAGAGCTTCCCATCAAAGATTGCATCTCTACTTTTTTTTTTAGATATAGGTCTCAGTCTTATCCTTCAGTCTGAAGAATTGCTGAAGATGTAGTATTGTTACACGGTAAATTGAAAGGTTTTCAAATGCAGCAAATGAATATAAACTTTGTTTAAAGAGGACTGGTCTAAGTCCTGCCTTGAGTTTCTTCTACATGATTTTTTTCTCTTATGATCTTTGCTTTAGTATGCTTTAAACAATAATCTAGTGTATTATAAACAATAATCACTGTGTTATAAAGACAATAAATAAAAGTAAGACAATTTGGGCCTGACTGTGGTATAATTAATTCAAATAATAGTGCCTCAATAGGCTTGACTTTCTTCCTGTTATCCCTGTGGGACTCCTGCTTGAGAATGGGAAAAATTGTGTAACACAGGAGGTATGCAATTCCCTTGCACAGCTTTCATAGTTCCTGTCCACAGAAGCACTTAAAAAAATATTCTTTGAAAAACAGGAAATTTCCTAAACTTTTAAAATCAGTACATATAGTATGGTTACTAGCCACATTCCATTATATTTAGTATTTCTTGAAAAATATTTGTTATCATTTGCAAATTTAGCATCTGAATCTGATTCCATCTGGATATTTTGTAGTAACTATGGTGTTAGTTCTAATAGACTATGTCAAATATTTTGATAATAACATGACAATACAGTTCACTAAGATACTGTAATAAACAAAGTTGTTTTTGGAAAAGTCACATATAAGGTTTGCATGCACTTCTTAGAGCTCTGCAAAACCCTAAGAAGATAAAAATGAAAGGAGTCTCTGAAGAGTTTTCATTTGTTTGATGACTCTCTAGCCTTGAGAAAATATTGAAGTTGATTGTTACAGCTGGAAAAATACACCTTTTGTGGAAAACAAAGTGAATTAATGGGTTTCTGTTAAAGCTATCCTTTGAGAGCTGAGAAAACCATCTTCAGAGATCCCTGAAAATTCTGGAGGGACATCTCTGCTTTTAGGATTGTTTTGCTTGGAGACTTATATAACATTCTTCTCTCTATCCAGGCACTTGCAATAGTGCTAGCTGTTCCTCTAAGCTGTCATTTTAATTTCTGACCACTAAGGGCAGGTTTAATAGCCTTTATAGCTATATGATAGCTATAAACGTATTATAATGGTTCAGACAAACAGTCACATTTAAAACATAATTGTAGCTCTTAGTCATATCTTGATATAGTGTCAGTCATTTAAACTTCAATTTTCAAAATCTATGCAAAGTTTTATAAGACTATATTTGGATGTTTTCATGCCAATGGGATGCTTATGGTGAGTGTGGTGTTCCGATTGCAAGCACCTAGATTTAGATGTGAAAATGCAGTGTACCCATGGGCATAAGCTGCCTGTCTTCTGCTATAATGAAGATCTAGTCTATACAGATAATGGAGTTTGGAAGGCAATTTTTTTCATCCTCTGGTGACAAAAATACAGGCCTCTGGTACTGATCATCTTAGCAAACGCTTTGGACTCTGTTGACTGTATGGACTAGATTCCTGCTGTCAAAAATAGCAGCTTAGATGTTTAACTCATATGCAGACATGTATAGTTATGAATAGAAAGGTAGGTGTCTACAGGAAAGAAATATTACCTGTAGAGAGTGATTTTTGTAGTGAGGAATTGTGGTGAGGCTCTACAGTCGTGATGGCAATTCTTCAAGCTCCTAATTGACTGCTGATATGATCGAAGAGGAGGGAAGCAGCTGTGTTTAAATAGCACCACAGAAATATGTGTTTTCTTGTTTATTTCAGAGCAGAAGGCGGTAAATATAAACAAATTTATATGTTTATCTACTCTGGAAGAGATACAGTTAAAAGATGTATTGGTTTTGTAATTGTTTAAATTCCTGGTTCATATATCAATTTTTAATAAACCACTGAAAAGACTAGATTATAAAAAATACAGTATATAAAATTAAACTGGCCATTTCATCAGTGTGCTCATTTTGTATATGCACTTAGTCTAAAGTACACATTTCTTAATTTTAAGAACTAGGTAAGTCACTAAAGATTTCAGTAAAATTTCTATCTTTCAGGTTGACTTACCACTACCAATACATTCTACCAGTAATATTACTACAATACATTTTGTAATTAATTTGTTGAAATCTAGCTTATTTTTATAGAGCAAACCCACAACAAAAAGAGCAGGAAGCTGTACATATTTAAATTGTTTAATCACATTCCAAGCATTTTTGGTATAGATAGAAAGAGCAATGATGTAAGAGATATATAAGAACAGTAATGTATTAGAGAGAAAAAATGCATTTGTTCCCCAAAATCAAAATATTCCCATTGAGCTATGCAACACTCAAAGCTACTTAGGCTGAACAGACTTGATAAAAAACTTGACAGGAATTTTATATAAAACCAACATTAGTTTCTTGAATAACTAATATAATAAACTAATAAACTAATAACATAATAAACTATTTTTTTTATATTAACAGGGAGTTTCAATCTGGTTTGAAAGTAGCTCACTACCTTAGAGGACAGTGATTGAATAATTTATTTTGCACAGTGAAAGGGAGCCAGTTATATAAATCTTGTTGTGGTATGATAATCTGCACTTTCAAGCTTTTTCATAAGAGAAAGTTGTATTTCATGTAAGGAAAAAAAAATTGTTTTTATCCTTTATACCTGTCACAAATAATGGAACTTAAGGTGATGGAAATTTTGTGGGGAAAAAAAATATGAAAATTGGATATGAAAAGCGGGAGGAGAGTAAGACTTGTAAAAACTGGTAATGTGGATGTCTAACAATAATACCTAGAAGATTTCCAAAATTAATATTTTTTAAAATATGAGTTTGATGTTAGTGTCTCATGTCATAAGTTACTTCTCAGTGATGGGCAAGTACCTGTGAGCACGTTATTCCACTTGTTGAAAGATTTCCCCTAGTTTGAGACATTTGATATTCTGGCGAGAGAGAGGAGGAGTTTTGGTATAGCATTAATCTTACTTACTCTATGGATTACTTTTTCAGTTTGACAATGAGAGTTTTCAGGTTAATAGTTTGGCAGTTAGTTTTGTAGTTAGGGAATTAGGATAGTGGTAATTATGACAACTCTTTTGGGAAAAGAATGATGCAATTCCTAGGCTTACTGTTCCTTCTTGTGTTACATACAAGCTTACAGTTCTATAAAACTAGGAACAAAATCCCATATTTTAAATACTTCTGAAGTGCTTTAAAAATAGTTTAAAAATCTACCCTTGAATAAATTTTGTGACACAATAACAAAAGTAATAATTTCTAATATGTTGTTAACTTCATCACTGTGATTATGCTACTCTTAAATATGTGAGCATGTTTTATCATTAAAATTAGAAAAATAAGTCAGTCATCTATATGAGATGCACCTTTTTTTTTAATGCATTTTGCAATTAATGACTTTTAGGATATTTTTCCTGTCTCTTTTAAATTGGTTTGGACAGTTTCCTTAGTTTCCCTGCGTCTGGGTACTGTAAAGCTCATTTTGTAAAACTAATGACTCCCTGTGGTGTTTTATCCCCAGACAGCAGCTGAGCCCCCACCTAGCAAGAGCAACAGGTAATTTGGAAGAAATTTTATTGTTGAACATAATGTTACATGGCATGGCTATCCTTTGGGTAGCCAGCTGTGTCACCTCTCAACCTCTTCCAAATCCCCAGCTGACTTGTGGAGAAGGCAGAGTAAGAAACAGGGAAGGCCTTGATTCTGTTGAGCCAACAATGCTCGACAGTAACTAAAACATTAGTGGGTTATTGACACTTTTTTTTTTTCCAAATTTACAGCACCATACAGGTTGGTATGACAAATTTAACTTCATCCCAGCCAAATTCAGCATACTACTCTTACAGAAAGTGCTATAGAGTTGATGAGTATTATTTTTCGTATTTCTCTTAACTGTTTGTCACAACATATGGTTGAAAATACTGAAAATCTGGAATTAAAATCTTTATTATTTATTTATATGGAATAAGTGAAGAAAGAAACAATCACAGATTTCACAGTTCTAGCATTTACTCCAATTGGAGTGATATGGCCCCAGTCTACAGATTCTCACTTGCATTAGCTGCAAAATAAATTATTGGAAATGTGATGATTTGCTCTCAAGTCTGTCAGGCTTACGTTACACATGATTCCAGTGTGCACTGTGACAAACACCTTTATGTGCTGTCTGATATTGTGCATGATTTCACTGCATAGAAGAGACATGAGGGTTGAAATTCTCATAAATATTAATCAGGGATTAATGAACGGTGGGAGGCTTCTACATATCAGTCTATATGAGAGGAAAGTTTGCATTAAATATTCCATCAACTATCTCTAAAATTCAGGAAAAGTGAAGGTAACCTCAACTATCACTTGTTATTTTGCAACAGCCTAATCATAAAAAGCAGGCTAGCTGGACACAAGTGACAGACACAATTTCATCACATGATTATGAATGGCTGTATTTTTTTAATCCTTTTAGATAGCCAAGTGCTTTAGAAAGTTACAATATTATGGTAACTTAAAGTTGGGTTCAGCTACCTATAGAACAGAGTAGTAGTGCACACTTCTTTACTCAGATTTAATAAGTTTGCTTTACTTTGAATGGAAAAATGAAAGCTCAGCACATGCACTTACTGATTTGGTTTACACAAAACTCCTTCTAGTACCAATTTTGTAAAATGTCCCTATTTTACTGGGTCTATAGACAACCCTGGAGGACAACATTTTCTTACCCTTTTTTATTACATACAGCTTTTTTGCATCCCCCAGACTACTACCCTGAGCAATCCAAAACTGTCATCTTGGTGACTTGCAATACTGTTTTCTGACAGATTTCCAAAGTATTTTTTTTTCTTACCGTTGCTTTTGCCTCTTTATCAGAAAGATGAAGGCCAATCTGGCAATGACAGTTAATAATCTGACACTGGCATTCTGAGAAGGTTCTTAATACTACCCAGGAGGAAGTACAGAGAGATTCACCTATTGGTTAGAAGGCAGCAATTAGGTTATTGGACACTGGGCTAAAATGTATTTGCAACTCATCACTGCCGTGTATAAACAAGCAGCTCTTTTGAAGGAGGTCTCCATGATCTATCACTGTTCCTCCAACCTATCCACTATGATCTTCTACATTTAGATCAATAAACCTTACAAGAATGACCATCCCAGCCTTAGAACATCTTTCATCCCAAGTGAAATTATAGCTGTTACAGTTGTATAGTTATAACATGACAAGAAATTCACAAACTTCCTGAATTTAGAGACTGACGTGTTGTCAAGGGGATGTTTGTTTTAAAAATATGTGTGTGTGCATTAAAGATCAGTATTTGTCAAATTATTAATAAGTCCTGTGAGAAATTTAAAATTAATTAAGATCAGAAAAAGTGTAAGATAAGTTTTAAAAACCAACTCCTTACAGTAGATAGAAAAGTGGTGTCCCAAACTCAGGCCTGCAGAAAGACGGGTTCCTCTGCATACTACTCATGAGTGTGCATGTGTGTGCGCGTGTGTGTGGGGCTGTGTGTGTGAAATAAGTTATTGTATCAAAACACAATTATTTCATTATATTTGAAACACGTGGCTGCTTAAAATCTCAGCAAATGAATGAGTAGCATAAGATTAAAATCTACTGTACTTATGCAATTTTGGTTGTATGAGCAAAGCCAAAAACTTGGTCTTTCATATATTCACAAGCTAGAAAAAAACAGGAGAACATTTTGTCTAACTTTTTTTCTATACTGTAGATTTTAAACATTTCAAATAGTCACCAAGAGATTCAGATAATAAATCTAATACTTCTTAATCTACATCTACTTTAATAGTAGATATTAGCATAGTCTTTACCAAGAGATTCCCACCACAGAAAATTAATCACCTCTCTGGTAGTTTGTTGCAATGGTTTATTGTCCCCATTGCTAGAAAAAATTACATATTCCTAATTTAAATTTATCTGGTTTCAGTCTGCAGTCATTATTATACTGAATTCAGACTTTTGAATAAAATAATTGTCTCCATTCCTCAAATAATTTTCACATTTTTCCTTGCCTCTGATTTTTTAATATTCCTTTTTAAAAGGGTAGAAATGAAATTATATAAAGCATTCTTAGTCTCATCTCCCCAATATAGAATACAGATATGAGTCTGTTACATTATTCTTACTCATCTCTCTCTGTATATACGTCCAAGGACTTTACAAAGGCTTTAGGGTCTTCAATTTTAGACTCATTAGACTCAGATTTTATATTGACCTGTGTGTCTGCTATGATCCTTAAATCCTTTCAGAGTCACTACGTTTTAGGATATTATTCTATATGCATGTCCTGTATTCCTCACTCATGTGTCAAGTTGCTCAGCTTTACACTTGGCTACCTTTGATCACATTTGCTTAAATGAGCAACTGACTATAATAATGATTTTTCTGTCATTATGTGTATCCTTAGTGTCATGGACAGGTATTTACTTTGAAATCACCAATGAAAATTTTGTGGAGTATCAGTATTTTTGCCAAACAGAAGCAAAAGTGCCCTGCAAAATGATGATTCTGCATTGACAACTACATTTTATTGCAAAGAAATTATTTTACCTTCAGGTATCAGTTTTTATTTCAAGAAAGGTATGCCCTCCTGATATTAAGTTACCTTTAGATGGTTTTCTAATAAAAAAATTAAATTAGTTTTGTCTCACAAAGTTCATTTTTTCATAAACCTATGTTGACTGTATTATATTCATGATTTTCTGTATTTCATCTTCATATCATCTATTTTATTATTTCCCTTGGATATGTATCAAGCTATTCAGCATAGCTGGGATACCTGACTTTGTCTTATGAGAATTTCAACAACCTATTTTTTAGACTTTCCAAATTATTCTTTTATTCTGAGATTTATTAAAATGTTAACAGCTAGTCAACTCTTTGAAAATTATTTGGAAGAAATTATCTAACCTGACAGATATATATTCCTATAAAAAACCTGTTATCACCTTCCTCAGTTGCTAGTGGCTTGGAAAATACTTTCTCATCTTTAGGTAACAAATATATATTTTCTAATTCTTTGTTGTGTTTTTTTTTGGTTGTTTTTTTTTTTTTTTTTTTTTTAACTATACCAGACATGGAATTCTCAACTTTTCTTATCAGTTTTCTTCACTTCCCCTTTTCCCTTCTGTATCTTCCTTCCAAAACTTCATTACTTTTTCCATCCTTATGCCTCTGCCTAGCAATTTTCAGAGACTAAGAATCAGTCACACAAACCTCAAAGGCACATGAACAGACCTCTCTTAATTTGTTCAGCTTCTCAAAACTCCAGCCACACATCTCTCACTGAGGCAGGCAGACATATCAAACACACAGCTTGCCAAATCCCTTTACATCCAAGAAGACTGGTAGCCTTGAAACGATTTTTTCACCACTTTTTATCTGTATTGTTGGGCTGTTTGGGTATTTACACTTCTGTCCAGATTTACTGAATTTTAATTGGAGCACAGAAATGTTATAGGTAGTATGACAGCCAAGAAAGAATTGTTTAAATAGTAGTATTGAAAAAAATCCTATTTTTCTAATGAGTTTTAATGAATTCCTTTTGGGCAGCCATACATCTGGTTTTGGGAAGGGTAACTCCTTTGTGAAGGTTTACCAACTTCATGATTTGCCTTTTCTCTCACAACCAGGTCCAAAATTCTGTCTATTTTTAATATTCAAAAATTTATTTTGACAGGGTGATTTCCTATGCTCTTATTCGAAATTATATATTTTTGGTTTATGTGCTTTCTTACATGTCTTTTTCGTACCTCAGTTGCAATGGTACCCTGTAGTGTGACAGGCTAGAAACCATGTAGGGCCTTAGCTAACCTGTATTTTCACCCAGACCTTGTCAGTGGATCATTATACAGCCTTAGGCCTTTATTTACTTCAGCTTTATTTACTTGCTATAATATCTGTACAGTGCTTTGAAATCAGTAAGAAAAACTGCTACTTAAATTCAATGTATTATTCTGCTCACATAGGTTATCTTCTAGTGTACTCCACTCCAAAAGCATTACCTTCTAGGTTAACCTTGCATCTGTGTCCAAAATAGTGACTTTTTAAAGCTTGAACTAGAAAACATTATAAAGCTAAAGATGTTTTGTGTGTTAACGTTATAAGAAAGTGGAATTATATTTTTTCAGAGGTAGAGAAGTCGATACTTTAAGGAAGGAAGGGAGAACATATCTCACAAACCCCTGTTTCCCATTCAGACCTAAGTTTAGAAAGCAAAAAATAGCATGGATAGCTGTAAATAATTGTAAGTGTACAAAGTTGAAAAGAAACCACCACAGGAAAAAAAATATATAGACTTACTCCTTGCACAATTTAAAATACATTGTAAATGGGCTTTCAGGTATAACTGATTATCAGAACATATATGATCAGCTGCTGCAGCATATAAAATCAAATTTCTTAATAGCTTCAGGGCAAGGGGCAGTAGACCTCCTAAGTGCAATAAATACAGCATCAAGATAAGATAGTCAGAATCTTGAAGCCAGTTTCAATTAAACTCAATTACCAAAGCTGAAGTGACTGTTTACATCGCAGGAACAATCTGCCCAAGATACTGTAAGCTTCTTACTTGTGGCCTTTTGAACTGTGAACTGTTACAAAGAGATAGACAAAGCTGCGTAAAAAACCGTAATGCTTAGGGAAGTTTTGATCAAAATGCTTGAGACAGGATATGTTATCAGCTGATTTATTTGCTGATTAGATCTACAATAAGAATGTGATTAATCATAGGGATCTGGAGTCCCATGCTGTGGACAAGCATCCTTTATTTTAAAATCTGCCTGTGCTAGTCAGAAGGTTTATACTCACATTCTTCTGTGACTCCTAAACTATTTCATTCACACTAAGTAGGTTATTAAAAAAAACATTTAGAGCATTTAAATGATTTCACAGTGACTAGATTCATCTTAATGACATGCATTGTGGAATGCTTATGCAAACCTTTTAACTGGCAGAGTTTAGGGGATTTGTGTGGCAGAAGGTACCACAAGGTAATGAGAAGCTAAAGAACAAACCAATGACTCTGTTCTCCTCTGTGGGGAAAGCTAGATGTCAAAGTGTGAGTCTTTGCATACCTTCAAGGATGTTACCCTTAGGGAAGGTATACAAGACCCTTTCCTTCACTTCAGAGAACACACTCAGTTCCAGGAATCAAGGGGTTTACGCAATCAAAGTTATCATAAGCTGTGGTTCAAAAACATGTATGCTAGAAATAACATTTGAGAAGTAAATATTAGTAAATTATGTATTCCTCTTGAAATCAATAACATTTGAATGCAAAAATATCACATAAATTGATCACTAACACTGCTTAATCAAATAATAAGCAAGGGAAATTTCTTTGAATCAGATTGATTTAAATCCTTCATTTTAATCACGTTTTGAATCAGCAAGTAAGATTTGCTGATTTAGATAATTGATGCTAATCTTATTTTGCATTTGTATTTTACTTCAGAAAAAAGAGTAATTTTTATGAGCTGGAATAATCTTCGGAAAAAAAAAAAAGATTGACAGGTAGCATAAAGATTTCTTTTTCTTTCTTGTCCAGGTGGCACATGATAAATGAAAGTTCTTTTAGGGTTTGAACAGTTTAAAATATATTTTTTTAGACTCTTAAACTTGTTTTGTGGTAGAAAATTATTTAAAATTTTTTAGTTTTTTTTTTTAAAGATGACTTGTATTTTCTCTCAAATGGGATAGAAAATAGAGCGCAACTCAAAACATGCGGTGAAATTTTAAGTCTTTTTCTTGGTTACATGAAGGTACCATGAAATATAATAGACACATATAGACAATAAAATATATCAAATATATTAAAATGTTAAATGACTGATTCATTACAGAAAACAATTTATAACTATGTTTAATACAGTTACTGAAAACAATAGGCCAAACTTTCAAAAATATATATTTAATCATGTAGATGATGTCTGATGGGATTTTCAAAATCACAGTATTGATTTTACATGTGTTTATGCATATTGGAAAATTTCACTTGGATATAAGTTTGTGTTTTAGTGCCTACATAAGCTAAAAACACCTCTGTGAGAGCCCTTTCTTTCTCTTTTAAATAAGATTTCCTATGCTTTCCCATTACTATATATTGGTACACTGAAAGAGAAAAATAGTGTTTTCAAACCTAGCCAGCTTGCCAATCTCAAACAAAAAATATTTTCTCTGTGTTTGCTTCTGAAACTGAGATCAAAATGAAAAAATGTCTATGCTGTGTACTAATATTAAAATAGATTAAATAATATCATAACAGCTGAAAATAAAGTTATTCAGTACTTGTCATCACAATGACCTAAAATTAGATATTTTCCCTTTTTCCTATTGTGAATGTCTGTAGATAGTTCACTGATTGTTGCTCTACAATGGAGGCTGTTATGTAAAAGATAATCAATAAACCAATCCTATCATCCTTTTGCAGCCACTGCTGGTGTGTAACATTTAACAGTTATTTAACATGGAGACGTTTGAAATGCCAGTGTTGTTTGCTATTTAACATTTTCTCTTACAGGATGATTCTATACAGAATACAAAACAAGTCTCTTTCTTATAACTGAAAAATGCTTACTAATTAATAATGGAATCAGGAATCAATGACTTCATGACTACCCAAAAAGATTAAGAAAAAGATGTTAGGTTGTCAAAAAAGCTAAAAAACAGTTTCTGCCTGATGACCCTAGTCTTTATGGCAGAACAGCAGATCTCATGAATAGGAAAGTAACAGCAATTGTTGTCTTGACGTAACTTCCAAAAAGACTCACTCACCCTTTTTCTAACCAAGATGATTGAATCCAGACTACATATATTTATAAGTGGCTGAATAATCAAAGACAAAAATGATCTCACAATCAGCTCAACTTGTAATCACAGGTAGACTTATGTCAGGGGAACTGACAGAACAATGTTTTGAAACCCTTTTCGCTTGTTATTTTGGTGATTCACTGATTAGTAAATACACTGGGATTGCAAGTATAGTGTGAAAATGTTGTGTTATTGTCAACTTAATTGTTGGAATATTCTATCTGACATAGAGATTTATATCAATAGAATGTGAAAGGTATTTTTAAATCATGTATATAAGCATGCAGCTTCATTCTTAGATCAACGATTCAGAGGAAAATGTCAAGAAATGTGCCAAAGGAAAATAGCTTTTTGGGAAAAGTGCTGTGAAAGCTACTTAGATAAGCAAAACTAATATACATGACTCCATAATATTTAGAATTATGGTTTTTTGCACATATATATATAGTCAAATGGTTATGCAGTCAGAACTTATACATCAACATTAAAGAATAGTCATATTGTTTCTATTTAAAAGGTAATAAACAATCAGTTCTAGGATTTTAAAGTTTAACCATATTCTTGTTCAGTGAAAGGTTTTTTTTGATGTATGGAAAAGCATAAAGGGTCATTTAAATTGTAAGAAATATGATACTTGAATAGTTAGGGGGCATAAACTTAGATCCTTTTATGCTATTCATTTCTACTGAATTAAAATAAGGAAGATTCAGATAATTATCTGAATAAAAATGAGCACTGGGTTAAGCTGATGTTCTCAAGAAAATGAAAGAACTGTATGAAGCAAATTCAAATATTTTGGATGTACTATCTATTGATACTCAGTCTTTTTCTCCTTCCTGGTTTTTGTAAAAGTTAGAAGTGAATAGATATGCTAAGAGTAATATTTACCTTTTCCCCTATGTCAATAGGAGAGAAGAACTTTTCCAATTAATCAGATAAATAGTTTTTAGACATTTTATTTGATGCATTCTAAATTACAAGAACACTAAAAATTAAATATTATAAATTGCTTAATATCTGAAATATCTGAAGCTGACATTCATATAGCAATACACTACTGCACATATTAACTTGTCTTCTTTCCTTATGGAGGCCTTCCTCATTCGTATATTAATGCACACAGTAGATCTAACTTTCTTTGATTTTGTGCTTTTCCTTTCAGGTTTGGATATATTCTTCATAAGGATGAGCCTGTGCTCCAAAAAATTGATCTAGAAACAATGTCGTACATCAAGACAATTAGTTTAAAGGATTATAATTGCATTCCTCAGTCACTGGCTTATACACATCTTGGAGGTTATCTTTTTATCTGCTGTAAGCCTGATACTACTGGGGCTGTCCTACCACAGCTCATAGTGGACAGTGTTACCGATTCCGTGATTGGTTACAATGGCGATGTAACAGGCACACCACATATCTCTCCAGATGGACACTACCTTGTCAGCATTGATGATGCAAAAGGTCTCATGAGGATCCAGTCCATAACGATGAGAGGAGAAATACAGGATGCATTTGACATTCACACTAATTTGCACATATCTGATGTAGCTTTTCAGCCATCATTCACTGAAGCTCATCAATACAACGTCTACTGCAGCTCCAGCACACAAACTGATGTTCTCTTCATGGAGCTCTCCTCTGGCAAGGTTAAGATGGTGAAGAGTCTGAAGGAGCCCATCAAGGCAGGCGAATGGCCTTGGAACAGTAAGAACCGTCTTATAAAAGACAGTGGCCTTTTTGGGCAGTATCTCATGACCCCTTCCAAGGAATCTCTGTTTATCCTGGATGGACGGCTCAATAAGTTAAATTGTGAAATCACTGAAGTTGAGAGAGGAAACACAGTAATTTGGGTTGGAGAAGCATAAGGTTCTATGTTAGATATTTACTGAATTAATAGTTTTACAGTACACTGAACTTAAATTACACCACTATTCAAATTTACACCATTTTAATTTTAAATTGCAGGACCCTTCTATACCCATTATTTCTTTGGCTTGAACACAATTTGAATCAACTTCCACATAAAAGTTACTAAAACAGTGGCTATTTGATAATGGTACTCCTTATCAATTATCAGCTGACATTGTGTTGTTTGACCGAAATTACTAAATACTGAAATCAGAGGTAAGTATAATAAATTATTTTAAAGGAAGTAGGAAGAAAGCCACCCCAAAAAAGTTTCAGACAATTTAATATGATACTTTGCATTTGTAAATGGAAGACTTTAATATGATTCAAATTTTTGTTTGGTTTGCTTCAGACACAAAATAATAGCTGTTGTACAACCTTTGACTCCTTAAACTGAAATGTTATGTCCTCTTTTGTCCAGTCCACTGTTAAATCTTTTTGTGCCTTGAAGCGAAGGTCTCACAAGAAAGATAAACATAGAAATTATAAAATTTATTCCCACTTTGGCTACAGGATTGCTTCTCATTGGAAGGAAAGTTTTGGTATCAAATTTCTAGTCTCAAGTTGTGGAACATATACGGAGAGAAGAAAAAAAAAAGAGAGAAATTATATTTGCAGTGTTTTCCAATCACTGCATTTTGGAGTTTATTTTTATGGTGAGTCTTAGTTGAAAGAGCTGCTTGCAGAAGCTTAACCTTTTTTTTAGAAAAAAATAGATATTAGATTTTTCAGCTATCACAGGGTTGCATCAGCAAGGGATTTCAGGTCTACTGAAAAGAAATATCTCACATCCTTTCAGAGTAAACCACATCCTAAAAACCTGGCATCACAAAGCTTCACTTATATCGTTTAGGAAATTGTTAATTAAAACTAAAGAAAACGCATTTTAAGAAAATGAAAACGCAGAGACTGGAGTCTACAACAAGTAGATAACATTTTTCCTTATTCATTGCACCATTGATCCATATTTTTTAAACCATTTGGTTAGCTCAACAGGTTTTCTATTCCATGCATCCAGTTGGATTAGCGCAAAAAAACCCAAACAACAAAACTTTGTATCTTTTATAGTTTGTTTACTTAGAACTGTAATATTTACACTGGTTAAATATGTAAATGGAAAAAATAAGTTTCCCAGAAGAAGAGTAACAAATCAATAGGATCAGAAAGCCAGCAGTAAACAGCTATCCAGACTCAGAGAAATGACTTAGAAGTTTGGGAGTATTTTTATTTTTATTATGTTTTTGCTAAAGAATGCTTATAAGCTCTTAAACTGACCTCCGTTTACTGAAGGCAATCAGAAAAAAAAAAATCTTTTTTTAAACAGAATTTTACTCCGATTTAGATTGTGTAAAATTGCTTAGAAATCTGGGATTTTTTAGCATTGTAATCTTGTGTGCATTTATCATCCTGCCCTGTGTGGTACAGTAGATCTCTCTTTAGCTTGAGCAAACCTCCTGGTAGGTAGATTTAACTGAGATAAGAGTTTGCTTACATTTCTAGCTACTGAATCTTTCCTTTTTAACAGCTCTTCTCCATTGTGAACAAACAAGAATCATGTAAACTGTCTGTTACTCACTTAATTGCAGTAGTCTGTCTCATGCATTTTTTGTTCTGTAATTTATACCACGTGAATGTTCTGTATGTAGAAAATGCTTGACAAAAGAAGAATAAACCCCATAAATTTTAAACAGTACTGACTTTGGTGAATGGTCCAATATAACCACACTGAAGTGGCAAGTGACAGATTTTATTTGAAAGTGCCTATTATTTATATATATATATATATATATATATTTATGTATAAAAATAGATGTATTTTCACATATATATATTTATATAATAATAAGCAGTGTGGAAAGAAAACTTTTTAGAAAAACTTAACTAACTGGAAAGGTTTCCTTTGGCTGCTGCAAAGAAAAGCTCATCTATCAACACAAGCTCATCTATTAGCATATCTAAAGCATAAGTACAGGCTGGGAGGAGAAAGTATTGAGACTAGCCTTGGAGAGAAAGACTTGGGTGTGTTTGTGGATGAAAAGCTCAGTATGACTCATGTGAGCTTCAGCCCAGAAATCCAACTCCATCCTGGGCTGCATCAAAAGAGGCATGACCAGCAGGTCCCTTCCAAGCCTAGCCATTCTATGATTCTATTAATCAATTAGGCACAGAGTAATCAGAGTGCAGACAGATGTCTATTCTAAAGTCTAGCCTCTGGAGCTAAAAACCTCTAGTATAGAAGTTGTACTAACATACAAGCCCAAAACAAGAAGCCTGCACTCTAGTAGCATAGCTAAACCACTCTCTGTCCAGTCTGCTCAGCGTAAGGGGATTCTACACTTACTGTGCCCTCTCCTGGCCTTTTAACATTAAACATTCCCGTGCTGTACATGATCTCTCTTCCAATCTCTATCAAAGACCAAGTCAGTTTTCAGTTTTGGTAGCACCTTATTCTTTTGTATTAGCAATGTTTGGCAGCTGGAGCAGTTTGAAAACTTGGTATGTTGCTTATTATGTGAAAAAGGAGACAAAACCCTCTATAATAAACTTCACAGATTTAACTATGTCCATAACATCACAGTAATTTGTGTAGTATAGAAACTGTCCCCATCAGCTTTGAATTCTTGACTGAAACCAATTTCTGTATTCCCAAACCAAGAATATTGTTGACTTTAGCTAAAGCTGTTTGGCAAAGGACTTCTGCCAATTCCCAGTACTTTTTTTAACTAGTCCAATGTTATAGCTCAAGGACTGCAGTTTGCTTCTGTCCCATTTTTTGGAACTTAAAAAGGTTTCTGGTGTATATGAGTCATTTGATCCCATTGAATAAATGAAAAATCAAACACTGTCTTCAGTGTTTCCGGTTTTAAATCATACAGTGCAACAGTTGGTTTTGAATCCTGTCTTTCCTAATTCCTAATTAGGAAAGCAGAGGCAAAAAATGCCTTCTCTTAGCCTGTGGTAAACACTCTTTTTCACAAGCTATTACAAACTTTCAAGATTTAGAATTTCTTTGCAGAAACACATTAGAGAACAGTAGTGGAAGATAATGGAATTGCAATGGAAGAAGCCAAGTGTACATTACAACAAAGCTCTGTCACAGCTGCTCAAAGGTTTCACTATGTTCCTGTACACTAAAAATCTGAGAAGAACTTGTGAGGACAAAATGAGTGCTCTTCACCAGGGATCGTGATGATAGAGCTGCTTTTCTTAAGGTATTTAAAAACTATAATATTTATGACACATGGAGAAAAGGCTCTCTCAGGCTATTTTAAGAAACATCAAAGAGAAGAAAAAGTGGTGCCAAAGTTAAAAAATATCCTAGTTTTTCCTTCGGTTTGGTAGTAGACATTTTTAATAGTTCATGCCCAAAGGTATCTTTAAAAATAATATTCCATACTGATAAACAGCTAGTTATTTGCTGCACTACTTTATGTATATCAATCAATATATGAGGGATTAAAAATAGAGATTTAGTGCTGGGGTTTTTTTTAGAAAAAATTCTTTTATAAAAAAACTCTTTTATAAAAGTCTCTTTTATAAACTAGTAGAAATTTTTATTTCAAAATATTATCTTGCAATTTTTCACTTTTTTCATGTGGTCCAGAATGTTTTCATCTGTCTTCATTTGTATACTTTCCATTTGCTTGGTTTATAATATCAAATTGTGAGAGATATTGCTAGTTAAACAACTGCATAAACTGAGTTTTTATGGAGCATTCCTCTCACACCATATAGTTAAGTAAGGCTGTTTATTAAATACAAGTTAAAGGGTGTGTGGTCATTTATGACTATCATAGTATTATTTAGATTTTAAATAGTGACTCTTCATCAGCAGTTTCAGCTACTTTCAATTAACAGAATCTTCTAAGCTTGACTATGGTATTTCTTTTTGTTATTGAACAGCTGGAAAAATGAATCAATCAGTTGCTACAGGAACATGCCTAGTGAATACTATAAAAATTACAAATTGAATTAACTAACATTTTCACTTATTTTTCTTACTGTGTCAGTCATTCTATCAAGCAGCCTTATGCACGACCAATGCTTTGCAAAATATCTTACAGGTCAACAGATTCCAATTTTGTCTAATTTAACTTTATTTTGTAAATGTGGATTTGAACCAGGCTACAGTGTATCCTGGACAAGAGTACAAAAAGGAGGAAGCTTTCTCCATTGTTCGTACATTTCAACAAAGAAAAGGAAGGTCACATCTTCAAAGACATTTTTAAAACATTTTTGTAAAATACCAGATTTTATGGAATGATTATCACAAACTTCTTTCTCACATTTATTTATAAAATCCTTCAAAACTTTACTAAGTTCTCTCTTAGAGCAGTAAAAGTGTCCAGCATAAATTAATTCATTACTATGCTATTTGTTGTGATGTAATTGCCTTCAGTAATTCTACTTCTTCTTCGATAATAACCAGGCTGTGTGTGTAAGCAATGGTCACAACTACTCATAATTTTTTCCAGTGAAGTTAGACAAATACTTGTTCACCATGGTTGCTTTCATAGCTGTCACAATTGAAGTTCAGCTTTCTCAAATACAGATGGCCGAACTGAAAGATTTAATCTGAATGAGGGGAAGAGCTGGTACCTGTTTCCATTTTTTGCTAACACCCAATGAGGAGAGCTGACAAAAATGGGCTTTTCAGCCCAGAGAGGAGACATCTTCGAGGAGGCCTAATAGCAGCCTGCTAGTACCCTTTAGAGATTATAAAAGACATGGAGCTAGATTCTTCACATCTGTGCATAGCAGGAGGACAAGACACAGCAATATATATTGAATCAAGAGGTTTAGGTTGAATATAAGGAAAAGCTGTGATGACAATGTAGCATGGGAGCAGGTTGCTCAGAGAAGCTGTGTTTTTCAACACCTGTCTGGATTATACCCATCTAAATTTTAGCTGAACTGGCTTTGATCAAGATGTTGGACTATTGACCTATCAACGGCCCTTCAAACCTGAATTGTCTTATGATTCTATGATTATGACTTGGGAATGGAAACAATAGTAGATTTGATTTGTTTCAGTTGTTTATGCTTCTGAATGAGCTGGCACAGCAGATATTTAAATGTAAACCTGCAAGTGTTAAGTTTGGTCTAAAGTATGGCCTAAGCAAAACTCAAGAAAGAATATGTTTTGTCACTTGAAATCCTTAGTTCTGAATATCTTATTTTAAACCAAAGATACTGTCATTTTGAAATCTGGAACACATTTCTTGACTTCCAGGAAATCCCAAGATGATAATAGAACTTGCAAAGTTGATGGAATATGTAAAGGTAAGTGCTCCTTTCAAAATATATGAAAAATAGCTTTAGCAGGGAAAAGGAAGACTTGAAAAAACCACTATAGACAAAATCTCTTACTGCTCTCAGTATATGTCCAAGTGTGACCATAGCCACTTAAGTGTATCCTTGGTCTCAAGTTTTCAAGTAAAAGTGTTCTGGCCATTTATAATATGGTTCAGTAGTGGAATAAAAAGATTTTTTAACTTGCTGACCAATTTCAGATAGAAGAACTCATGTCTTAATGATAGGTCACCCTTCGAAGGAAACAAATATGGAGAAAGTCCTGTTCACCTCTCATCAGTTTGTACTTTGCATTTTGGTCTTCATTTTAAGCAGGTCCTTAAAAAAGCTATGAAGACTTTTGTTTTGAGGTTAGCAATTAAAATGTAGAATATATAGGAATTAAAAAAAGACATATTTAAATATTATTCATCTATGATGGCACATAAGTATTAATTAAATTTCCTGTGAATACAGCTGTTAAACAGGGAAAAGCATAGGCTTAACTCTGAATCTAAAAATCCTGATTTCATCCAAATTCAGAAAAAGACAAGACAGAGCATAGAAGGTGAGAGAGAGGAAAAAGTAATTCTGTACATTAATACCTACTAATTCAAGAGATGTGAGATGGATTCCAGCAGTTGAGAACCTTTGCACTTGTACCACATCGACAGTGTTTCACTGTGACTGACTGCACCACAGTGGAGGAAGACTCGGAGGAGAAGGGCAAAAATAATGAGCTCAGGGAAGAATGTCAAGAATGACCACCAATTATTGGAAAGAGAGCTGCACTTTTAGGGGGACTGGAGAGTAAACTTTGTTTTAGATACACAGCTGTACCAGTGAGTCATAAGGCTGTGTAAACAGCTTTCCCCAAGATAATTAATAGAGAGTACTGCTGAGCTAGCCAGAGGAGTACGGGGTGAGAAAGTGTAGAGGTGGCTTAACCTAATGTTAAATTTGAAAACTGGCCAGCTATTGAAATTAACTTTGAAGAGAGCAATAGGCTTGTACTGGTTCAACCCTCGTACTCCTCTGAGTGACTGGACACACCCAGTACCACGATGGTGAGAACACACGGACTGGTAATGGGAATCATGTTTTTATGGTGATTCAACTGCATATTGCAATAGCTGTATTGTGCGTCTGTTATGATTTCAGGGTACTGCTGTAATACTCTACTAAATCAAAATTCCGTGCAACACCAATTATATCAAGTAAATTTGATATTAAACTTTAAAACCTCCTAATGTGGAGGGTATTGGACTTGTAACATTCACATGTTATCTGTCCACTTTTCATAATACTGAAATAAAATAAAAAAAAGTCAGTGCTTCATAGTATCAAAATTATAATTAAATTTTGGAAAAAATGGGCAAAATCTGAGTTATGCCAGCGATAGGAGTTCTTTCATAGTCAGTATCACATTAAGCAGAACACAGTAAAGGCAACAAAGACAGTGTGGTGAGCTATTCTGTTCTTACATTGAGGAAGGAAAAGATTATGATGGGTCTGTAATCTAAGAGTTAAAGAGGTAAGGCAGAGATGTTTACATTCCTTGGCACAGGTAATTGAAATCAACTTCCAGATTGACCAAGGGGTTTTGTATTAGGGGTTTCTTTGTTTGGTGTTAGTTGAGTGCTTTGGTTTTATTTTTGGGGGGAGGGGATTGTTTTGTATTGTTAAAATAGTAACCTAGAAAGAAATCATTAGAGAATGTACTGAAAAGACTGTGTGTTCAAACAAAACGCTATTGACATCAGTTTTATAAAAATTCATAAACAGGAGTTAAAAATATATATTTCACTTGAATATCTCCTGTCTGTCACCTTTGAATGGGTTAAATGCCCTGTTGGTGTGCCGCCGCTTTAAAAATGATTTTAAACTGTCTTCATGGAGCTATCTTTCACAAGTATGACAAATTCAGTTACTGATAAAAGACTGAAAGATACTGAAATTGCTTTTTTCTATTTAGAACTAATGCATGAAAAATTGCTTCTTCTAGCTTATGAATATTAAACTTGTTCTTATTTTAATCTAATAGATGAAAAAAATAGCTTCTTGTTATTAGTCATGATGTTAATGTTCTTATTTTTAATCTTCCTAAGGTAGTGTGTCCTTTACACAAGGATGGACAATAGTTCTCTCATTTTGCAATACTTCTTTTTACATTTTCCTCTAGTAATGAAAACTCAGGTATATGTTTTCCTTTTAATTAAATGTCATTAAATCTACAGCAAAAAATTTTTATTTGTCTGATATTTTTTAGTATTCTCCTTGTATGAGTTTCAAGAAAAACTTTATTTTAAAAGAAAATTCACCATACCCCAATAACTTCCTGGAATCTTCCACAAGAAGATCGCCTTCCCCCCACTAGCCCCCATCTCAGTAGACTTATGCTAATCGCTGTTAATGATGCAGCCATATACTGTGAGGAAGTAGAAGCAACAGCATATTTATATTGAAGAATGCATAAGGGAAACTTATTGTATAAATGAAAAGGGAAGAAGAGCTAAGTCTCCAAGTTATAAAAAAATTAGTATTCAAGTGTCTTAGTTAAAATTGTAAATAAATAGCCATTTTCTCTATCTTTACTGTAAAAATTAAGTAATGAGATACACTTGTAAATTGTACTTGCTCTTTCCAAATAAACCTTCTTCCATACTTTGAGAGCAGAATGACATAATTTACTGCTGTTTAGGCTGGACCAGCAGACCTCCATGTCCTCTCCTCCACTGTTTGGTGCCTCCTGGGTTCTTTGTACTTTCAGTTGAGTGGACACCTTGGGTGGCATTCCTGTTATCTTAGAACTATAGAATTGTAGAATCAGTAGAGTTGGAAAAAAACCTTCAAGATCGAGTCCAACCTCCGAGTAAAAACAACCTTGTCAACTAAACCATACAACTAAGTACCATATCCAGTTGTTTCTTGAACATTTTCAGTGATGGTAACTCCACCACCTCCATGCACAGCCCATTTCAAAGCTTAACCACTCTTTCGGTGAAGAAATTCTTCCTGATGTCCAACCTGAACTTCCCCTGGTGCAGCTTGAAACCATTTCCTCTTGTCCTGCGACTAGTTGCCTGGGAAAAGAACCCTCCTGCCTACAACCTCCTTTCAGGGTAGTTGTAGAGAGCAATAAGGTCGCACCTGAGCCTCCTTTTCTCCAGGCTAAACAACCCCGGCTTCCTCAGCTGCTCCTCATTGGACTTACTCTCTGGAACCTTCATCAACCCCATTACTGGACACATGCCAGCATCTCAATGTCTTTCTTGAAGTCAGGGGCCAAGAACTGGACACAGCACTCAAGGTGAGGCCTCATCAATGTCGAGTACAGAGGGACAATCATTTTCCTATTCTTACTGGCATTAATATCTTGTCCTCTTTTACCATGTAAGCTTAAATGCAACATTTAGCACTACTATGCCTCTTTCCTACTAGATCAGCACGACCTTTTGAATTGTATCTGATACCCAAAGAAATTTTGGCTGAAATGATTCATCATTTTTCTCTCAAATCATATTAAATATCTACAAAATACTGCTTTTACTTTGCTTTTTTTTGCTAAGCTCTGTTTACCTTGGCTAACCTCAGTCTTGTAATGAAGAGACATTTTCCTACTTCTGATGGATTTTTTTTAAACCCCAAATCAGATATCTTTCATTCAGTATCTTTGTAGAGCTAGTCTTTTATATCCCCTACTAGCAGCACTTTTTGTGTACTAAATAGGAAAGCCATGAAAAAGAAACATCACATCAGTCAAGATTTGTGCAGCAGGACACAAAAGCAAGAAGTACTACAGTACTTTCATCTTATGTTTTCCTCCTGCTATTTCACATGCTGGATGTGCCAATAATTACAGGGAGATAGAATGATGGATGTTGTTCAGTGCAGTTTGACTGTGGTTGAGAGCAAGCAGGTGGAATATTGACTTCAGTTTAGGACAGGAGTCTTCAGCAGTTTTGGACTCAACAAATGGTAAAGACAAACAAACCTTGGTTCTAGATTTAAAACCAAAAATCCCACACAACTCTCCAAAACATAGGGTCTAACAGAATTCCAGTCAAAGCCAGGGCACTGCTGCCTTGTGCTGAGGAACTTTGCTCAGAGTTAAAAAGTCCTTAATGTTGCTTTACTTCTTGATTTATTTTGTTTTTCATTGTCACTTTTAATACTGGTTTTGGCACCCATAACCTGTTGTTCTTTAATGATATTGCTACTTTTGTCATCTTGCTATATGCTGGTAGCAGAAATGATTACGTGTCCCTGGTTTTCATGATTGCCCTCAGTCTGTTTACTGATATAAGTAACTGTGCATAAGATGCAGTAAAGCTATGATAGTCCAAGGATAGAAGTTAGGAAGCTTTTTAACTACTTGCCATAACTGGGAAAAATCCAGAAACATTTGTATATAAATGCAACCCTTCTTCAAGAAAACCTAACTGTCTGATAAAGTTTATCTAAAAAGTGAAGGAATTATTTGATCATCATGCATACATGAGAGTGGCTAATATACTACCTGGTGTTTCAGAGAGTATTTTTCTGGCTTCCTAAACATTTTGTATGTACCAAGGACTGAATATTCTCAGTTCAACAAATGTGATTGTTCTTTAAGGGTTTTGTTAATACCATAATACTGCTATTGCCTTTTTTTTTTTTTTAATCAGAAAAGTTATTTTTAGGATCTGCTAAACCCTATTTTATTTACAGGTTCAGTTACTGGCTGTAGATTTTCATTCACTGAGACTGATCATTATTCGCACACCTCACAGACAGATAATAATTTAGTAATATTAAAATTACAGAGCTAAATTTCCCTGTTGCTCCACCAAATATACTTCCATTTGAATTACACTGGGGGATTTGAGGGCATTGTATTCCCACTCTCTCCCTAATCTTTTCATATCAGTATAATAGCAAATGATTTTTCCATTCTTCAAAAATCTTACTTTTTTCCTGACACATAGACATACGACAGAAAGAAGGAAAATAGAGAACTCTTTTCCTCTTTTTATTCTAAGCTTCAATAATTCTGAAGCATTTTTCCGATTACTAGTTTATACAAGTGAACTGTGTGGTTGCAGTTCAACAGCTCTCATGTTCAGATAGTGCTGTATTGCTAGTCATCTCTTCTCTTGTTATTCAAAGTAATCTTTTTTTTTTTTTAAACTGTGACCCTCAGATTTCTGTTAGTGTTTGCATTATTATTTGTACTTGAGAACCAGTTAGCTTATAGAATGAGCAAAATTTTGTAATATTACTTTTCACACTGACCAGAACAACTATGAAGTCTTCATCTAAAAAAAAAAAAATCATTTAGTCTGAGTAAAATGTCTTTTTAGTATCTAAAGTCATGATTTCACAGAGTTCAGTTACATTTTACCTGTAATATGATTTTTCCTTTCACTGTCTATTGAGTAACAAAACATACTCTAGCACCAAACAATGAATAGGGAGGATGATATTAATGTTGTGATTAGTGGTGGTCACCAAAAGATTTCTTAAAGAAAGTAAACTAGAAAAATAGTGAACTATTTTGAAATTTCAGCTATACCCAAACCATTAGTTTAGGGTGCCTATAGTATAGGTGGAAGTCAAAAGGAGACAAGGGACTATATGCTTTTCTATTGACCTTTCCCCTTCTAATTCAAAATGGTATCAGGTAATATTGATTTTAAATACTGTAATTCTTCTTGCTTTTTCAAACACACACAGTTTTAGGGATATCACAGATGACTAGATAATTGCCATAAAATGCTATTAATTAAGTACATTTAATTTTTCTTTATAATTTTAAACAATGTGTTAAACTGCTTCTTAGAGGTTTCCCTTTTCAATGTTCCCTCTACCAGTATTTTACTTTGTGCAATTAGTTTGACCTCTGTCTTCTCATCAGCAATGACTCCATCCAGAGTAGTTTTTTAGTGATTTTTAACTATTAAGGAATATTTCTATCCCTGTGCAGAAATAATACACAAGCAATGCCTTGCTCCTTAAAGTTGAATGAAGTCATTTAGTTCAAAGTTCTATGAACTCCCTTTCTCTTGATTGACATGCTGATAATTTTCATTTCAAGAAATGTCCCTCTATCAGGAAATTTCTGTCAGCAATGCTCACAGGAGTTGCTTTGGCCTTGCATATAAAATATTTGAAGCAAAGTATTTGACAGATAAAATTGAGTTTCTGAAGGTGTTGAATATCCAAGGTTTGTGGAGAATGAAACAAGTCTGTTGTAATTTTAGAAGAGTGCTACAGAGCCACACACTACAGAGTTATTACAGAGAAGAAACACAATGGTTTCATTCAAAATAGACATGATGTGAAGATGTCCATTTTGTCTCCAAATGAATTGAAACATGCAATTTTATGTCCTAGCTTACTGGAGGGGAAAATTTGTTACCAGACTGAAACATAACTTAAACTACACTTTGAAGGTGGGAGTGGCATTCACAACCCATGGGTAAAAGCCCTGGTTCCTCTAACACAGCATGAGGAGAGTTGGTATCTCAAGATTGATAGAACCATCAAGCTAGATGGGCTTTCTTTTTTTACCCATACCAACATAAATAAACTAAGTGGTTTCTGTCATAAATTCCAGGCTTTTTTATTTGCGTGTATTGAATATTGGAGATGCATTTTTATTCATTTCATCAGACTACTTATGTTAGAATGGCATCAAGCACAGGGTAAGAAGACCCTACAGAATTAGACCTCACTGTTCGTCTGACAGAAAGAGCCTACTCTCTGTTGACATAGGTCTGAAATAAATCCTCATATTGCTTAGCACTCTTGAAATATAGTCAGATCTTGATATGTCCAGAAACAGATACTTTGTCTTCCAGAAAATATGTTGGAGGAAGCTGACATGGACGGGAGAATTTAGGGTCCCAAGTTCTGGAGGCAGGTAAGCACAGTTTTTATGGATCTAAATTTTGTACTCAGGCATTTTATGTGTTTTGTAGGTCTAAAACTTAAAATGATCAGGAACTCAGCTGAATTCACAACGTGTGAATGGAAGTTTTGTGAGAAAACATAGGTGTATTAAGCACCATAATATCTTGTGCCTCAGCAACCCTGTCACAAATGAACTTTTTTCAAAGAAAATTGTACAAATTTTAATCAATATAGTGGACATGTTGCTACTATGACCATAAATGAGGCAAATATTTTCTTCTGCTTATAAGACATACATATGGTGGCTGATCTCAAGGCAGGTCAAGCAAGCCATGACCATTTCTGATCCATAAGTTTTAAAACATTGAATGAAAAAGTACTGGGAGAAACAATGACATACTGGTAAACTAGTTTACTTTGTTTTCCCTTTTTAAGCAGTATAAATGACAGTATGAAAAAACTGAGAGAGCTCTGCACTATTTCACTGCAATAGCTGCCATTTAGTTTCCACACTTTGCAGATTATTAGCAAATGCCAGAGTTGCTCCTTTGCTGCACAAAATGACTATTGTGACTTGTCTCTTGTCTCTGGAAAAACATGCAAACAAGGCCCTGCAAGCAGGAAATAATGGGACTTCAGTTTGTTATATTTATATTGTCAGACTCTGGTTAAAAAAGCAGTATGACTTGGACAAAAAAACTTTAATCTACTTACTGGAAGCCTCAGTCACAATAGTGGCAACTGTTAAAATTCTTTTGTTTTATAAAATCTGAAAGATTTTCTTTTTCTCCATAATATTCTCTATTGCTAATACCTGAATTGGAGCAGTATGTAGCTGTATGCCATATCACAGTTTTATGCTAAGCAAACACATTGTGTGAAATTCTGAGGCAAACACTTTTATCCTGGAACCCCACAAGAATGCAGTGGGATCCACTGGCTTACTCAGCACAGGATACCAAATTGTCTCTGAATTTGTCAATAACTTTTATCACACTCTCAGGACAGATGTTACCAGCAGGATCTTTCCAGTTACTCCTGCTTACCATTTCTTCTTAACATACAGTGAATAAAGCAGCGTGGAAGGAAAAAAAGTAATATTGTACTGCTTCCTGGGAAGCAAAGATCTCCTGCACGCTTACACTTTGGTGAACCTATTTATGGTTGGACTCAATGATTTTAAAGATCTTTTCCAATCTAAATGATTGATATTCTTAAACGAGAGTTTGAACTCACCACTGTGTAAGTAGTGCCACAACCATGTGTTCGTTCTGCTGAAGCTGACTTTCTAGTCTAGGCATATTACAGCTGCTGTGGAGCTTGTCAGGCACACAGAAGGCCCCTGGGATGAGGCCACCTTTCCAAACAGGCCTGAGACTCAGTCATCCAACTGGAGACTGAACAACATTCTTCCTACTCAGATGTGAAAGTCCTGGGAACTTCTTGCAGTGAACACACTGCTGACAGGATTTCTAGTTGAAGGAGGGTCACCTGAACAAGCTGAGGGTAGAAATACAGGTTCTCAGTGGACTGAAACATCTGGAGATCTAGTTGTGTAGTAGAGTGGTTGCAGGGCTTGCCTTGAGCAAGAATACTGTAGCTCTAAAGCTATTTGATGGTTTGGGTGGTCAAAGTCCAGAAATGCAGCCTTCCAGCTGCAAACAGAGGAAGTCTGTGGATCTTGCCTTGTAGTGGCTAAGACTAGCATTTGAAGTAGAGGGGGCATGAAGGAGATATGAGGGCAACAGCACAGTGTTTTCTGGACCACTGGAGCATGTCAGCACCCTGAGGGCACCAACAGGCTGTGCAGCCCTTCCATCTGTGCCCCTAGGGCTGCCTGTACTCAGAGCCATCCCTGCTGTGGTACAGGTGTGTGGCCTTGGGTCAAACTACTGAGAAATCAGTGAAGGGGTGAGAAACAAGCTGTGAGAAGCCCCTTTACAGCCCTCCCTCAGCCTGGGAACAGCAAACAAGTTCAGACCCTTGCACAAACTCTGCTGCCCAGCCCTTTACTGACCCTGGCCTTTCCAGCTTGACTTCACAGCTTGTTCTAGCTGTTTAGAAGTTTTCCATATTGAACATATTAGGAATAATTGGAGATTTTGACATATGATTTCATTAATACCTTGTACAATGGCATTAGTATCTTTCTATATCTGTTGGGAACACCAGCATACTATATTTAAGAACACCGTTTGCCTTTTCTATAGCTATCTCCACATCAATGAATTGGGCGTATCTTGTATTCAAATAGTGTTCCTCTGCTTTTCTGGCTTCATGTATCTGCTGCTATTGGGTTTCTAAGCACCATACATAAATTGTAGACTGCTAAAAATTCATACTGTTTACTGTTCATACTGTTACTCCAGTCATTGAACTGTCCATGGTTTTTCTATACAAACCTTTAATCAAGTCTGCTGGATCCAGCTTTTCAAGAAAGCTCAATGAGGGATTACTGCTTTCTTGACCCGGATTATGTTGTCATGACTGAAATATTAAAAGCTCTTCATTGCTGTCAAAGTTGAGGTAGCCTTGTGAAAAAGCATAATTTGGACATTTTAAAAGAAAGAAACCTGAAAGTCAAACCCAAATGTAGGTTAGCTAGGCTATACATTAACTGGTGTTTCTAGGATTATGCTTTTAGACTTTACTAAAATACACTTAATTAAATTTTTTTTGAGTTATTAGGTCTTAAAGAATACAGTCCCATTTTTCTTGTGTGAGGTTATATGAGGTAACCAGCTGCAGCCAGGTCAGCAGCAATGCTGTCAGTCTAAGGTTGGATAGACTTTCTCTTAACATCTCTACTCTCTGGGGGCTTTTGCTGAAGGAACTGAATGACGGAATAGACTTCTCTCCATCTTTAAATTCATGTGATGCTCTTTCATGCTTTTAGATTTGCTAAAATTTTGTAACTGTCATCACTAAAATGAATTTCAATAAAATATATGCAAAGGGGCTTTCCTGCAACTGAGTTTTTACTTTTTACATTAATCTATAAATTTCTCAAGGGAATTTGCCTAAATGACTAAAGCATGTACAACTGAAAGTGTTTAAGAATTGTTGTGTTTCTTCAAATAATGTTTTTCCCCTTTCATTTTTTCTCATTCTTCACTGATCCATTTTTCATAGAAAAGTGTGTTCTAAGAATAAAATTTTATAACAATATGTCAAGGACAGGTTGGATGGAGCTCTGAGCAACCTGGTCTAGTGAAAGGTGTTGTCGCTTCACATGAAAGGGGGTTGGAATTAGATGATTTTTAAGGTCCCTTTCAACATAAACCATTCTATGATTGTATGATGAAACATGTTCTTCTATGTACTAAGTGTTAGAATAATTCTTTTAAGTCTGTACGTAGAATTAAAACACTTTTTTTGTTCACTGCGAACTCACATACAATTCTGCATGTGATCATTATGTGATTTTCTAATACAATTTCCTTTTTGATTGGACATATCAAACATGGAATGCATTCAACCGTATCCAAGCTTCCAAATTCATATCCATTCTATATAGAAATTAATGATTTATGATATTAAGCCCAGGGTGTTTTTTTCCCAGATATGAATTTCAATGTAGCCATGAACGCAGAGATAAATTATTGCTTAGCAAGAATCAAATGTACCACTGGAGAAGGTCTTTCCACACCAAGGCTTGAAGACACACTGCTGAACAACGCCACCATCTAGTGGTGAAATCGTCACCCAGCCTCTTGCATGGCTGGGCGTGAAACTTCTGACGTTTGTGGCACTGCAACATGCATCTTTTGGATTAGGATCTTGGATGTGAGAACTTCGAAAGCAAATTCTATATCTAAGTTACTTGTATGGTGATCCATATGTTCAGAGAAAATTCATCTTAATACTTTTAAGGCACAAAAATTTGACATTCAATTCATGTTAGTTTCTGGAAGTGTCAGGTTGTGTAGGTTTTTGTTTGGGTTTATGGGGGGGTTTTTTGGCAGTACTACATTTTTTTTCCCACCTACAGAGTTCTTTAACTGCCACAATACATTTTTACCTAACCTTCTGACCTCACAGCTATAATCTCTTATTCAGATCCTTCCATTTTTTCATTGCATCCTAGGTCCTGTTCAATTATTTTCCTCTTTTCAAAGCTTAATGACTGAACAGTCAAATTCATTGCATGATCTACTAAAGCAATTTGCTCTTTAAGTGAACTTACTCTGACCATTATGGCCATATTTCCTCTACCTCTTGGATGGTAAGTATGACCTTTTCGATGACTAGATGACTAGAAAGGCCAGAAATTTTGTGTTGACCTCATAGTGAAGCTCTCAGGACTCATCTGGACTTGCCTTAGCTTGAGCAGCTTTTAGCTCATTTTAATAATTCTCTTTTGGTCTATTGATAAATTCCTAGCTTGTTTTAGTTACCCCCTGTGAATAGACTTCACTGTAAAGGTCTGACAGAAGAAGTTATTCATTCTCTGCTTAAAGAGCAACAGCCCCTTATGGCAAATAAAGCTGAGGGAATCTATGGTGCAACTTTCAAACTCTAGTTGGGAATCAGTGAAAGAAGTAGACTGTGATAAGAAAGCATGTAAAAATAACCCTGAGTTAATGCCAACAGTGAGGTAGAAGGGATCCTGTACACATACCTAAACCGAAGCCCTATTTGGAAATAAGTCAGGATGCTGATGGCCTGCTGAAACACTGTTTTCCACCCCACTTCTTTGCTTTATGGAGATAAGTGCAATGAACCTTGTGACCTAAGAAACATGAGAACAGTGAGCATAAAACTTCTGAAGAAAAATGGTAGTTGTTACTAAGTGTTGAATAACAATCTTAAGGACATCACCACTAAGGTTTTTCAGTATGAATTGGGACTATGAGTTAGTATTACTAAGCAGTAGTTTCTATTTTAATTAGAATGTTAAGATTATTGTTAGGTTAAAAATAAGTTCTTGGCTTTGTATGTAACATTCTGTTCTGTTTTGGCCCTAACATGTCTTTGAGTATAACATACCCCGAACAGGCACTATCAGCTCTACATCAGAACCCAGAAGATCTATTTTGCCTTTCATTTCATTTTATCCTTTCAGTGTTCCTAAAAACACAATTAGTCTCAAGACCTGTCCATAGAAACTTCCTCCTATTGAATAGTTAAAATTGATTATATAACACATCAATACTAAATGAGAAATGACTGGAAGAACATTTTAGACTGTAAACCACTTATTGTTGTAGGCTTATGAAATCCTTGGAATAAATACTATGTCATCTATGATTCTCTCTCATTTGATGTACTTTTCATAATAACATACAAAAAGTGACACTGTCTATATCTACGGACATGCTACATATTCTAGGTTCATGATCCTTGCTGGAAACTGTCCAAAAATTTTCAGCACTGTAACACAACTAGAAATGGTGTAGTAGTTCTCAAGAATTTTCATTACAATAATTATCTGCCTATATACCTACCTAGCTTTTGGTCTTGCCTCTGAAACAAAAGATGGACAGAAGGTAGGGAGGAGATGGAAGGTGGGGTGAACAGCTCAGGATCTTTTTGTGCTGTTGAAGATGAAATTTTGACTATTCTGGATTTTCAACTGAATGTAAGTTACTACCATCTGTAAAAAAATAGCCACCACAAATTTGCATAAGAAAGAAAATCAGCCATTTTCCTGGGAAAAAAAATACTTTTGTCCTCTAAATTTATCTCACTCTTGCATAGAATTAGAAATTTCTGCAAACCCCCACGCTAATCTGTAATTTAAAATGATGTAGCTGTAGCCATAACTCCAGAATTCAATCCAGCTGAAATCAACTGCCTCACAACTTTTCTGTTCCAGGTAACGTAGTTCAAATACCTTAAAACTCACCTTTTCTAGAGGGGAAAAAACCCCAATCAAACAAAAAACAACCAAACAAGCCAGGATTTTTATCAGAAACACAGTTACACAGCAGAAGAGTCACAAGATAGATGATCTTTCAAGTCTCCTTCACCATTAGAAGACAGGATTGTTCTGTTAATCTACTATTAGTTGAGGCCAATTTTCTTCTTACTAGTGTAGTATTATCCAAACTTTATTTGGACCAGTGACAAGTGGAAAATCTGTTTGGCAGAAGCTCCTTGAGTTCTCAAAAACCCTTTAGGACTTGTGGAGTGTCAAAGAGAAGGATTAAATCAGGGCATTCCAATATGCTGCAGATGCTAGCTGTAATGACAACCTGCAAATCTGTCAGTTAGATTATTCCTTTAGATAAAAGTAAATACATACATATTTTAGAGTGACATTTGTAATAACCTCTTCTTGTTCACAATCATGTATTTTATTCTGTATAAGCTTAACTTCTTTTTTTCTCCAGTTGTTTTTCAGAGACTTCTATTCCACTAGCAATTTTTCAGAGTACTGTCTTTAAAGAAGAATCCAAAAATTCTTAAGTACTTTACCAAGCTGGTTAATCCTACTTTTGTGCAACAGATACCAGACAATTTTAGAATCAGAAGGCTTTTTATGGTAAAGGCAAAATATTCTTTTCTAACCTGATTCAGACATTAAATGTTTATGTGTTGTTTCTAGGTCAAATCTTCAGACCAGTTTGTGAAACAGCATGGAGAATTAACACCCCTGTTCTCCCAACAGATATTAAAAGTAATTTCTAGATCAAATCTCTAGTTCAGAAGAACCTTACATTTTCATCAGAAGATGGGAAAGATTGTTCTACTTTTCCTTCTTTCTTATATGTTTCTTAACAATTACTACAGTCTTCTGTTAAAGCAGTACATGAGATTAGATTAATTTTTGCTTTGAGTCTGTAAAAGTTCTTACAGCCACTAGAACACAAGATAAACTGACTTAAGCCTTTTAGTGTAACTGTGTATAGTCTAAATATGATGCAACATATGACCTTTGTGTTATCAGCTATAAAATTATCATATCTTTATATTACCATGGTCATATTGTATTACAGCATACTCAAATTTGAATTTTCACTAACAAGTTGGAGTTTTTTTAGCAATTTGCTACTCTTTGTTCACTGTCTTTGAACAATGCAGTAGGGAGAGGAAGTATCAGGCCTGCTTTCTCACTATACCCCACAATTTCTTAGGCTATCTCTTAGAAATTATTTCAAGCAATAAGGCTTATGTTTCAGCCTCATTCAGTACGACCAAAGTTTTAACAGAACCTTTGTCACTGACAACAAAAAAAAACCCAGAGGAAATTCTTATTCTGCATTACTGATTCCTAATATTTATAAAATGTTTTATTGTCCTGTTGGGATGTCAGTGAGATGCTTCATAAATTTCCATAATGATTCCCCTATCTATCATTATGATTAGCAGTGCCAGTTGTTAAGGGTATTTTCTTTTAAGACTAGTGCAAATGCTTTGCTCCTTAGGAGTAATTTTTTTTATAACATTCCTAGAGCAAGGCACAGCTAAAAAATATATTTCTCCATAGACAGTTTTCAAGATTTGATATTTTTTTAGAAGAAATGCTACCAAAAAAGCATTTTACAAAAGCACTTCAGAAAACACTCTCTAGTCCAGCCTGGTCACCTCAGAAACAGGGACAGAGACAAGGCAGAGGCGTTTAACAATTTCTTCGCCTCTGTCTTCAACAGAGGACTAAGGAGGTCTCAGTGCCCTGAGCTGGAGGACCATGACTATGAGAATGATCAGCTCCCAGTCAACCCTGAACTTGCGCAGGATCTGCTGTTCCAGCTGGATCCCCACAAACCTCTGAAGCCTGATGAGATTCATCACGGAATCCTTGAAGAGTGGGCTAATGTCATCACAAAGCCTCTCTTGATGATTTTTGAGAGGTCTGGGGAATCTGGAGAGGTCCCAGGACTGGAAGCTGGCAAACATTGTCCCAGTTTTCAAGAAGGGCAAGAAGGAGGAACCCAGAGACTAAAGGCCTATCAATCTCACTTCAGTGCCTGGTAAACTTATGGAGAAGATTATTCTGGGAGGTATTTAAAAACACCTGAAAGACAACACAGTCATCAGTCGCAGCCAGCATGGCTTCACGAGAGAGACGTCCTCCTTATCAAATGTCATTTCCTACTATGACAAGGTAACCCACCTAGCTGATCAAAGGAAGCCAATTGATGTAATCTTTCTGGATTTCAGTAAAGCTTTCAATACTGTCTCTCACAGAATCCTTCTGGACAAACTGTCCAGCACACAGCTGGAAAAACACATCATGTGGTGGGTGAGCAATTGGCTCACAGGTTGAGCACAGAGGATGATAGTGAATGGGGGAACATCAAACTGGCAACTTGTCACTAGTGGGGTTCCACAGGGCTCCATGTTTAGCCCTGTGCTCTTCAACATCTTTATAAATGACTTGGATGCAGGACTGGAAGGGATACTAAGAAAGTTTGCAGATGACACAAAACCAAGAGGAGCTGTTGACTCCCTCAAAGGCAGGGAGACCCTGCAGAGGGACCTCAATAAATTAGAAGACTGGGCAATCACCAACCATATGAAGTTCAATAAAGGGAAATGACACATTCTGCACCTAGGATGGGGTACTCTGGATGTACGTACAGACTGGGGAATGAGATGCTGGAAAGCAGTGCCGTGGGAGTCCTGGTCCATGGCCAGTTGAATATGAGTCAGCAGTGCCCTGGCAGCCAGAAGGGCCAACCGTGTCCTGGTGGGCATCAGGCAAAGCATCACTAGCCAATCCAAGGAGAGGATTATCCTGCTCTGCTCTGCACTGGAGCAGCCTCACCTTGAATATTGTGTGCTGTTTTGGACACCATAATGTAAGAAAGATATTAAGCTATTGGAGAGTGTCCAAAGGAGTGCAATGAAGATGGTGAAGGGCCTTAAGGGGAAGCCGTGTGAGGAGCATCTGAGGTCACTTGGTGTGTTCAGCCTGGAGAAGAGGAGACTGAGGTAAGACATCATTGCAGTCTACAACTTCCTTGTAAAGGGAAGAGGACGGGCACCAATCTATTCTCTGTGGTGACCAGTGAGAGTACCTGAGGGAATGGTCTGAAGTTGTGTCAGGGGAGGTTTAGGTTGGATATCAGGAAAAGGTTCTTCACCCAGAGGATGGCTGGGTACTAGAACAGGCTCCCCAGAGAAGTGGTCACAGCACTAAACCTGAGAGAGTTCAAGAAGCATTTGGACAGTGCTCTCAGGCACGTGGTGTGACTCATGGAGATGGTCATGTGCAAGGCTAAGGGTTAGACTGTGATCCTTGTGGGTCCTTTTCAACTCAGCATATTTCATGATTCTGTGATTAATGTGTTTGCAGTTGCAGTTTGAGAGCAGTCATTTTTATCCTTGACTCAGGGTGAGGGAGTCCTTTTCTTTTGCCCAGCTGAACATTTTATGTAGCAGCTGCAAAGGCAGTGAAAGAGCGACTGTAACACGAACTGCCTGAGACAACAGCTCCTAGCTTTACTTAGAACTATGAAAAAGCAAATACTTGGACTACAATCTTCTGTAGCTGTATGGAAATCCTTGCCTATTTCTTTTATCTTTGTTGAGTTTTAAACTGCTATCTAGAGCCCACAAATATTTGTTCTGCTGAAACCAATGAATTTTCATTGAACATTTGATTCTGAAAAGATAGGGGTTTATTTCATGTATTCACAGTTTTTCTTAATTCTAGCCATTTTCTAAACGATATGGTATCTTTGCATGTCTAAAGAGTTCACTTGTTACTGACAAGTTAGATTTATATCCTGTTTTTAAGGACTACACAATGAAAGTAGATTTAAAAATTATTGTTTTCCCTTGGTAAAACAAGTAACTTTTAAAGAAAGTAAAGAAATAAAGATATGCTGGGACTGCAAACTAGACAGGACTTTGAGATTGATCTACTTGAAGTTTATTAAAGCTAAACTAGCATTCTTTTAAACATCAGTGGCAATGTATTTCTTTCAACTAAAAACTTCAAACAAGATATAAAAAAAAATATTTTCCACCCAAAACTCCACCCTGTTCTTCTTTCACCTCTGTTTATTAGTTGTGATCCTTATCCCCTGGATCTTCTTTGCAAGTTCTTTGCATCTTTGCAAATCTCCTTATCCACACCTGTGATGTGTTTGTTTCCTGGGGGTGTGACCACACAGCTGAAGTTGTTCAGGCACTTTCAGAAAGAAGGAGGACTTCTTTTTTTCCAGGAAAGAACCTTGTTCCACAGAAACAAGATTCTGTTTAATGTCCAAGAAGAGACTATACCACAGATCTCTTAAGATTTCCTGCCCCAGACTCAAATTGACTACTCTTGTTCTGATTATCTGTTATATGAGAAACAAGGTATTCAGCTACAGGCGAGTTATGGGGACCTTTTCTGTCACAGCAGGATGCTAAGGTAATTGTATGATGGATTTCATGTCTTTTCTTTTGAAAGAAAAACTAACCATTTAGCTAGAACTAGAAATTTCAAATGTATTTAAAATGAGCAATGAAGTCTATAATGATGGATAGACCTTTATGTGCGTTTGATATGAACTGCTGACTTTAATGACATATGTTACTCCTATTAGTTCTGAAAAGATGATTGAGATGATATCGTGAAATAGGATTAGATAGTCTTTGTATTAACCTTTTTTTTCTTAAATTTTGTGCACCTCCTAGGAGTTCCCAGGTTGTTTATTTTGCTTTCCATGACTTAAACTGAAAAGTGGCAGTGATGAAATGTGCCCTGAACAGGCTGTTCTTGGAAGTCTTTCTGCTTCCAAATGTGAAGGGTGTAGCAACCTCTTAAAAAATACAGCAGTCACTCTATGGGCAGCTTGGTGTTTCAGAGTAGAGTCTGAGAATGGAGCTGGCAATCTCTCTGCAAGCAATGGGAGATGCAAAAAATTAATAACAGAGAGAAAAAATAGCAGCAATGAAATTGTTTAGTGTGTTGCTAGCCTAAACTTGTCAAAAAGTGGATGCTTTGGAGGTACTAGAGGTTATTTTTGTGTAGGATTAGAGTTGGAAGAATGCCTTATGACAGAGGACAGAACATAATTGTCTGGCTTGTAATAGCTGAATAGATATCTGAGAAAGAAAAAGCACTGAAAAAGTTTATTTTCTCTTGCTCTTTAAATGTTTTTATCACTTTGCTGATAGATTGTATTTCTTGCTTGAATTCAGCTCTGTAGAAGTTGCATTCTATTAGAAAACTAATTCTGACTTCTTTCTTTTTTCATATGCAATGTTATCTCAAATTGTTTGGTATAGCAATGGTTCACTCAAAAGCACCATGTAGATGTGAAATGATGTTTTGTAAAATGTTATTTTTAACCTGAGATTATCAGTCATACACTTGGACATAATGTACTACTCCAGAAAAAAAAGGTATTTTTATTTTTAATATACAACAGGCTACCTCACATGTATTCTAATATTCCTAACAGAGATGTCTCCTTGGATGAACAAAACTGGAATAGGCTAGCATGGAGTCTGTTGCAGATCCAGTCATAGCTATGGGCAATTTAGAGATGAAAGAGAGTGAAATTTTGAAGGTGATGGATGATATACCTGTTCAAATCTGAAGTGGCACATGTGATCACAGAGATGGTCTATTTCAGGGAACTGTGGAGTTTGGCATAGAGTGTGAGGAGTTGTTGGTGTCATGGTCCTTAATAGTGTTCTGCTAATATCTGCATTTCAATAAAAAGAGTAAGAATTTATGATGTAGAGAATAAGCAAGATGGTTAAGAGAATATTCTGTGGAAAATGGAGGAAAAAAAAAAGTGTTGTTAGTTTGCTTATTTTTAGAGGATATAAATAAAATAATGAAGAAAGAATGGACAAAACTATATTAGTTAAGTTGTGGAAATCAAAATAAAGCACATAAATCTTGACAAGTAAAATGAGAATGAGGAAATGCATGAAGTCGTTATACAGTGAGAACTGGGATCAAGATCACACATAATCTGGATCAAATCAAAACAAGTTATTTTTGTGTTAACACACTGATGTGAATAAAAGGCACCCAGGCTTCCTGGGAAACCAATTAGGAATATTCTTCTATATAACTTGTTAGAATGGATATTTCCAGTGGAAAAAAAGGCAGTTTTAAGACAGTCTTGTAGGTAACTAATGAGACCTTTTGTGTGTACAACTTGCAAATTGAACTCCAAGTTGAACCCTGAAGGAAGACAGCCAGTATAATAATAAAATTGTATGTTTATATTGTGGTTTGAGAGAAAAATAAAAAAATTTATTTGTTTTTTAGTTTGGTATGATAACACTTAAAGAGGGATGTAGATTCTCCTAATTTCCAAAAACAGAAAGTTAGTGGTGGTCAGGGTAAAAGACAACAGTGATGGAAGAACTAGCAGTTATACAGTCTGTACAACAACATTTAGGCTGAACACTGGAAGTTAGTGAAGAAGGTGGTGAAATGGCTTTGTGCATGGAGTTATGAGGGCACATATCTTAAATATTTTAAGTTGGTGTCGGAATTTTTTGTTAAGGGATTATGAAATCTGTTTGCCACATCTGATGAACTGTATTAAATGATCACAAATGTAACATTAGATAAATGCAAATGTTCTCTGTGGTGTTTTGGAGGCTAATCATGCTCCTTTAAGGTCTAAAGATAAACCAGCTTCTTAAACATTGTGCCAAGATGATATATATATTCCACCAGTTTCCACAAGTTTAGAATTTGCTTGTGATATTATTATAGTCTGATTTGTGATTTTGTTTCATTCTTAAAGTAGAAGTGTTTCCATTTCCTCCTTTAATATTTTTTTTTCTTTTATACACTTTCCCATCCAGAATCACCTGCTTATAGCTATGATGAAGGAAATAATGAACTGAATTCCTTTCATTTTGCTTCTTCCTTTGAAAGTCTCTGAATAGGACAGATATTTAAATATATCTTACTGAAAACACTTAGGTTTTTGTACTGAGACTGCTCTCTCCTTGCAGAATATTGATATTCTTTTCATGAGTGGAGACCACAGCACTTCTTGTTTCTAAAGAAAGTATTTCAATTTCACAGATGAGATGCATAATTCCAAGAGAATATATTCTGAGAATTCTTTAAAGTTCCAATTAAAGATATGCCCCTTAACCACAGGAGGCCAAAACAGTAATAAAACTGCTTTTCAAACAAGAAGAAGGAGAAAAAATTCAAATATGAAAGTAAATTCCAGGACCACTATATTCTTTGCAGAAAAATACTCTAGCTCCTATGAAAAAAAAAGAGCCTCAGAAGGTAATATTAATTGTTTAAAACCTGCAGCTTAATCTTTTCATTAAAGAACGTGAGGAAATGTCATGTTTACATCCTATGTTGCCTCATTCTACTTGAAATATTTTTCAAGGACATACATCTGATAATAAAAATTTGAATAAAACTGTGTTTGTTTAAAATTACATAACATAAAGTATATTTTAAATGTTTTCAGAATGGGGAAGAGCTTGAGGTTTCTGTTCCCATTTGGTTTTTTTTTATTTTACTGTTTGAATAAATCCTTCCATGGATAAAGGTTGTGGATTACAACTGTAGAGTAAAGTAAAATGATAAAAACTTTCAGTGGTAAAAAGTGAAATGAATAACAAGTCAAGTAAATATGCTCTTTGCCAGAGATTCCAGTATCTGTGTGCTTGGGGGGTGGTTTGTTGTTTGGCTCTTTTACCTTTGCAACATCCTGGTTCCAATGTAAATACATAACTTTGAGTGATGCAATCTCCAAATGGATCTTTTCCCAGCTAAGAATGCTGAAAGGACTTGTAATCATTTAAACTAATAAGTAAAGCTGATATTATGGCACAGGTGGACTTTGTTAAACATGGATTGGTTGGTTTGTTTGATTGTTTTTTATAGTACTATAATGTTTAAATGTTAATGAATGTTTTCAAAGTATAAGAAATTCATGGATGTTATTCCAAAATTCTGCATTTCACAGTGAAATTTTAATAGCAGAGGGGATAAAAAAATGAAAACACGAAAAAGTCCCACAAGAAACCCAAATTACAACAGGAAGGGACATGGTGAGATTGAAATGCCATATATTAAAACAGCAGCTGCTGGATGTCTCCTACAGTAAAAGCCAGTCTGCTCGCTTTCCAAATTTGAAACCAGCAAATAGCCACAGAGTAATTCAATGAGCCATCAGCAGCAACACAGGACAGAACTTGTATTTCCTCATGAGTGAGTAGACAACTGCACTGAAAGTCCGCCTTTATCTGATGGAAAAAAATGCCTTTTCAGGTAAACTATCTTTTGTTGGAGTGCATTATTTCTTGCAAAAATTGTTGTTTGGGGAGGCTAAGTGTGTAAAGGGGGAGGCAGGGTGAAGTCAGTCTATTAAAGCATTTACTTGGAAACAAGAAAATAGTTCTGATTTTTTTTTTCTTTTTCATCAGCATGTGCTTCTAAACCCTCAGCACACCAAATGGGTGCTTAAACCCATTGTGTTGATGGTAACCTGGGCTGTAAATATTTTTCTTCTCCTATATCTTTTCTTCAGAAGTTCAAAGTTATCATTTTTGTTCTAATACGAGATGAAAACTTTGATATTTTCTCATGAAACTATACTCCTGTCCTCCAGGCAGCCCTGGAGGACAATGAATGATTGGTATCTCAAAACTTTCAAGATAATGCACATTATTGCTGGCAGCTCTGACAAAATGAATGTTATTAGCTGAGTCCCACAGGACAGGCTAGTAGACCAGCCAGTCCCATGCTGTGAACATATTTATCATCTTCATTGTTTTTGAGATTATGAAATGGACAATTCCAGAGACCGTGGGTTCTGCAAACAGTAACTCCAACATTAGGGCCACTTCAGTTGCTCAGTGCACAAAGGTAAACATCCATCTAATTTCTGAACAGTTCAAAATTTAAGTTAAAGAAATGTGGTTTAAGATCAATCAAAAGAATTTTTCCAAACTCTTAGAGGAGTCACTGGAGAAATCAGATTTTTTTTTTCTGGCTCCAGGTTTATGCTGATCACTTTTCAAAAAAAAAAAACCTGACCTCTCAGTTGATTAAAGAACTCTTGAATTCAAATAATTTTATTCTTTCCATATTCTTCTAATTATTGCTAGTTATTTGTTTTGTTGCTTTCATTAGTGGGTCAAAAATCTGCTTAGCTAGGCTTCTGATGTGTTTTGCTTGATCAGAGTAAAGAATTTAATAACAAAATAAGGAAAGAACACAAATCCATTCTGATTGTAACATATGGAAGGGAAAACAATCTTCTGAATAGCCAAAAATTTTTAGTGCACGACACTAGCTGGAAATACCAAAAGAACTCATTAGATCAATGGATTAGCAGAGATCACCATGCTTATTTGCAAAACCCTAGCACTTCTATTTGTTGTTTCTCTAGTAGAACAGAAATTCAAGGCTAAAGGGACCTACTGTGGAAAAAAACCCCCAAACCAAACATAAACACCCAAACCAGGCCCTCTTTACAAGAAAACCAACTGTAAAATAAACAAAACACCCTGAAGTATTCAAGTCTATTATACTTAAGAAGAACACACACACATGCATACACATAGAAATTTGCTAAGAATTTATGAAAACATTGGGCTTGTCAATCTTACTCAGTTCTTCGAGCTCTAAAATACTGATCAATACTTGTCTTTTAGGACTGTACTTGAGCTGTCTGTCAAGCTGTACTGCAAGTTTAATACTAAAGTATGATTTAGCTGGAAAAGAGAGCCATGAACTGGCATTTCAGAAGTTACCACAAATGCCATCCTTGGACTATCTATATAAAAAAATTCTCTATGGAACTGTAGGTATTTTCTTTTGACTTATTCCTGTTTTATATGAGTAATTGATACGTCGGAGTTGCTAGTGCATATTTAATTCTTCTCAGCCACTGGAGAGCTAGGCAATCTTTCCTTATGCAGAGAAACACTTATATAATACAAAAGATTTTTGAAACATGTAGTTCATACAAATGCCATTAAGGGAAGGGGTGTTGTTGCTATTTTCTAAGGGCATGTTTAGGTTTCAAAAATATATCTGTGAAGTAGTTATAACCTGATTGCAGTTATTGAGCATATGTCATAGTAAAATGTCATCGTATAATGATACCAAATTATTTTAGTTAACAAGGTACACGATATTGTAGACATGAATAAAATTTTAAGTTCAACAAGGAGACATCCACTAGGAGATCATCAGTACCATTCAGTGTAAAAATGCTACTCCACTCTGCTGTATTTTCATTATTCTACCTTTGAATCCTGTCATCAGAACCACCTTCCCTTCAGCTAAGAACAGATGCCTCTCCCATTGGAGTCCACCTCTCTTATCCAGCCAGAAAGATCACTTTTAAGTTACATGAGGTAAGAGGTAGTCTCTCTCCCTATGAAGTTAAGTGAGCTGTCAATCTCGGCCCCTGATGATTGAGGAGCAGAGAACTGAGATCACAACAGTACTTCTGATACACTTGGATGTCAGGAGGAGATTCATTAGAACTAAAATACCACTCTTTAAAGCACTGCCTTCAGTGTAGCAGTTGCTTTTGTTCTCTGCTAGCCTCGTGCTTTCATTCCTTGGAATAGCTAGACTGCATATCCAACAGCAAAAAGGATTTAGCTTTCTTATGTAGACCAGATAGACCTTGTGAGGATAAGTCTTGAAAATTAGTGGAACAATAAATCTGTATAAATAGCTGTATCATAGTGAGATTAGAATTAATGCACTTTGGTACTTCTGTCTTGGTGGTTTTTAACAGATTTAATTGAGCATGAGTGTTTCTTACAGATTTCAGTGTTTGTTAACAAAATTAGAGGTGCAATGAAGACTATTTCACCCTTTTGATTTCCTTTGCCATGTTCAAACATCCCATTAAAATAATAATCTTTTAATAGAACTCACACCATCAAAAAAACCCCTAAGAGATCAGAGTATATCCAATGTATCTGAGAATTTACAGAGCCCATGGAAACTGCATTTTTAATATCTTTTCACTTCTAGAGGGTTTATAGAAGGACAGATTTTCATACTGAGACTTAATAAGACTGCCTCTCCTTCCTAAATGCCAAAAAAAGCTGCCACAGCACAGAGGAAGTAATATTTTAATTTTGTAACCATGCAATATTACACATTATTTCCTTTTAGGCAGTTGTGTTTTTAACAATGGAGTTTTGAGAAACCTTTAATTCTGTTATAAAATTAATAATTCTTTCTGTGTTTAAGGAATAGTCATTTAAGTCAGTTGTGTATTGTGGATTCAGAACTCTAGTTTTCCATGTCTCTCCCTGTAAAATCAAGATAACAGTCTTCCACAGATATGACACAAAGATAAATCCATTATTGTTGGCGAAGCTGCCCTACCTTTGGAATGAGTACCTATGGATATCTAAAATGGACTTATAAGTTCTGTAACAAAATCCAAACTTTTCACTGGAGTTTTGCATGGCTTGTAAATGAGGAAAATTTGAAGACTGTAAACTGTAGTAACCTTGCTTCTGTATACTAGTGAATTACTGATCATGCTATATATGTAGTTGCAAAACAGCAGTACATCAAATAACCTTACGAGTGTGCCTAAGCACAGAGAGTCTTTCATTTCTTTGAAGTGAAGGAGTGAAACAAGTTTGCAGCACTTTTGGGGACACAACATCTTGGGAAAAGCAGGAGTATGAGAAACTGTTGGCAGGCTGAAATTGTTCAAACACAGCTGTCTTTGCTGGAGTTCTGAAAGGGGTGTTACACCCGTGAATTGCAAAATTCACTACTGATGTTGACATCAAGACACCTGCTCAGGAATACAAATAATTGTGAATTAATCAACCTTGGGTATTTTGTATTCTCTGCTGCTACCTACCTACTTCTTTCTCAATGAAATAATTGCAGCACCTGGAATCAGTTCTTTTCCAGTCATTAGGAAGTTACAGCAATATCTCTTTCCCCAGAGTTTTGTACTATTATACTGTAAGTGTCCTGTTCAATGTACTTTTTATACTTATGATTTTTATAGTTTTACATATATGGTTTCACTACTTAATGTATGTGGAGTTCTCCTATAAAAGTAGGAGGTACCAGGTCCTCTTTGTTACAAAAAAAAATCTATTCAACTTCTGACAGCCTGAAGGAATGTGATAAGAACCCTAGGAAGGAGAACCATCAGTTTAACAGTTTGAGGGTTTTGGGCTAGTTAATGTCAAACACTATCAGAAAGATTCTCTTCCTGTACTTATGCCTCACTCTCATCTTTTTCTGCTGCAGACAATCTAATATGCTCTACAGAGACAACTGCTTGACTTTATCAGAGTAATCCTTTACTTCAGGTCTTACAACCAGGAAAGACTTTTATGGCTCTTTTTATCTGGAAGACACTGGATGTCATAGTACTATGAGAACAAATTGCTGTAGAAATCAGAGTTCTTCCCTCAGATTAATACTCCTCAGGATATTTGTATATATTTGGAAGGTTTTATTTACATTCTACCTTCATATGGGTATTTTTTAAAAACTTCTAGAATTTTCTCTTGACATGAAAAAACTTCTTTTAATTTGCTGTTATTCTTACTCCAATGGTCATTTCAAATACAAACCATATTCATAACCATTCTTAAGAAGGATAATTTTTCATGTTGTCAATTCAGACCTATAACAGGGTAAGCAAGAAAAGCTGAATTACAGCTCAGTAAGGCAGGGCATTTTGTGCTCTTGAACAAGAAGGTATAAATTCAGCAGTTAATCATCTTTCACAAAGCCTTTTTTTTTAACCTGTTCGTTACTGTTTGCTTTCCTTAAGCTAAAGTAACAGCATCTTTGTGCTGAGAATTGCCTCAAAGTAAAAACTGGCATGGTAATTATGAAGTGATTTTGTCAAAGATGTTTCCAGATGTACAGGACGTTCAGACAATGCTGAGTGCCTGCCTTCTAGAAATCATGCTCAAAGTGATTTCAGATTGGGAATCCAAAATCAATAGTAGTGCTTGAAATTGTATGCGGGTTAAAATAAAACTATGTTTTCTTTCATTTACGTCTGAATGTTATCAGGAACAAGTAACTGGCATTCACTCACTGCTGTTTTCTAAAATGCTAATAACAGTTGTAACTGAATAAATTTCTAAAGGCATTTATCTAAGGAGAGGTGTAAGAGGTCTGATTAAAGGTCTTATACACAGCACAAGACCTTGTTGATGTCCTGTGTCATTGCTGCGGGAAATGATATTGTATCAGTTCTTTCATAAAACAATTAACATCTATTTTTAGATGACTCTAGAAGGCTGTTCCAGAGTCCTCTGTGGCTAAATAGTTTTTGTCCTAGATCTACAATATTGTGGTGGATTAACCTTGGCTGACTGCCAGACCCCCACCCAGCTTCCCTCTTGCTCCCTCTCTTAAGCAAGACAGGAAGAGAAAATGAGATCAAAAAGCTCAGGGGTCAGGGTAAGGGCAGGGAAATCACTCAATAATTACCATCATGGGCAAAATAAACTTGACTGGGGAAGATTAATTGCCAATTAAAAATAGAACAGCAAAATGAGAAACAAAGACGAAAGTAAACCCACTTTCCCCTCATCCCTCTTTTCTTCTCAGGCTCAAATCCACTCATGGTGCTTCTACATCCTCCGCCACCAAGCAACAGTGTGTATATCTTCTCTGTGGTCCTGTCCATGGGTTTCAGTGGGATAACCTCTTTCACTACAGTCTCTCCATGAGCTGCAGGGAAATCTCTGGTGCCTGGAGCATCTCCTCCCACTCCTTCTGCACTGACCTTGGTGTCTGCAGGGCTGTTTCCTTCGCATTTTTCTCACTCCTCTCTCTCACAACTGACATGCAGCACTTCTTATCCTTTTTTAAATATGTTATCATGAGAGCACCATTATTGTTGATGGGCTCAGCTTTGAACAGCAGGGAAGCTGGCTGGGACACACTCTGTCTGATATGGCAGTGGTTCCTGGTCTCTTGTCACAGAAACCTTACAAGTCCCCACAATCATAACCTTGTAGCATAAATTCAGTACAAATATCCGTTAACAAATTCCACTGGGTAGTATAAGGCTTTTCTCTGTCTTCTTTTTGTTGTGACGCTTTCCCTGAGGAGCAGTAAAAGTGAACTTCCAAATACCTATGTGACCTGATGTTTGGTATCCATGCTTAAACAGAAAACTTTTCAAAGGATGTTTGTCTTGGATTTTCCTGGTTCACAGAGGAACTGTTTAGTACTTCCTATAAATTAGTTTTAAGTGCCACTGAAAGGTATGTGAAGAAAGAGATACTGTTGGGATTAAACACCACATCTCCTATAACCTTAGTAAGTAAGATATACTTAGTTAAGTTAAAGTTGTAGGTTTTCCTTTGTCCATAATAAGGCACTTCTAAAAATGTAATTGTGTTCAGCTTAGGTTTTACTTAAAAACTTGCAACAATTTTCTTAACTTGAAGTTTATGGTGTAAATATATATGTATATATACATAAAACATCTTCTTGGGTCATGATATTTCTTCCAACTTACGGATTTCACTAAACAAAACAATTTTTCAACTAGGAAAATACAAATTGTTAAAATTATCTAGCATTTATTAAAAATATTCTATAGCAGTGGAAGAAATTATTTGTAGTTTATAAATGTTATTAAAGTAAACCAAATACGAAATTTTGAAATTTATCATACCACTTCCACTTCATATCAAAGAGTATGTTCTTAATATTGCAGTCACACAGAAGCACCCATTAGAACAACCACACGTTATTACTAATTATTCAGGAATAATGGAAGCTTTACAAAATTTTTAGGTATTGTAGCAGAAAGTTTCTAAAGCAGACAGTTATGAATTGCTAAAAACACTTGCACATTGGAAACCGAAGGTTATGTCAACTATTTCACTTGTGGTTTTGGAGCATTAAAGAGACCTTTTTCTATAAAATGTTTTTATATGATATGCATCACTTCTTGCTCCAATTAGGAGTGATAACGTTTATTTGATTAGATGAGCCTGTTAGAGTAGAATTGCTATTTCACTGAATATACTGAATATTGGCATGGAATTGGCACTTAGTGCCATGGTCTAGTAACCATGGTGGTGTTGGATCACAGGTTGGACTTGATGATATCAGAGGTCTTTTCCAAACCAGTTGACTCTATGATTCTGTGAGTGCCCATGCAGTTTCCCTACTACACAAAGCAGTCCTTAGCAGTGCTGCAGAAAACTCATACCATGATGCTCTGCATGTCCTTTCTTTTATTGGTTAGTGCTGTGCCCTGGGATTTACTTTACCATTACAATGAGTTTACTGAGCAATTATTTATAACTCTCTCAAGTGTGCCTTGACCCTAGGGAATTGAAGAAAGAAGTGAATTGAAGAAAATAACCTGAGTTGGAAGAGACTCATAAGTATCATTGAGTTCAACTCCTGGCTTGTACAGGACAGCCCCAAGAATTGCATGTATCTGAGAGCATTGTCCAAATGCTTCTTGAACTCTGTCAGTTATAGTGCTGTGACCACTTCCCGGGGGAGCCTGGTCCAGTGCCCAACCACCCTCTGGTGGTAAAGCCTTTTCTTTATATCTAAACCTAAACCACTCCAACACAGCTTCATGCCATTCCATCGAATATGGCATTATATCTTGTACTTATTAGAGATTTTCATTATTTATTATGGAAGATATGATAAAGTCTTATTCTTTTATGAAATCACTTATTTATTTTCACTTTAGGAATGTAAAAACTTGAATTCCCCTTTGTATATGTCACAGGATCTCTATGATACAAAGCTTTATGTTTTTATATGTATCTCTGAAACCCTAATGTCAAGAACAGCTTTGACCTGTGGAGCAGAAGAAATGCTTCCTCTTTTTATTTCATTCCTTTTCTGTCTAAATCTTTCAGCAAATATTTTTGTACTTTCTGTACTGGTTTATGCATCATTCAACTTCTCTTTGACTAAGGGATGAATAATAGGCATGGCATTCATACTGAGGTCTCCTCTTTGGCATCAAATGAGGGTTACCAGTATCAGCACAGAATTGCTTACAAAAAAAGCCAGTCATCCTTTTATAATTTTTAATTTTCACTTAGAATGAGTTAATGAAGTGTTTCATTTGATTTTATAGGTGGAACAATTTAAATCAAAGACTCTTTACTGGCCAAAAATTCTGAATTTTTTGAAATGTGTAGAGAACCCTAAAAAAGATGCTTGTCACACATTTTATGTGTGACTGACAAATAAAACATTTTCAGGTCCCTGAATAGTTCCACTCTACCAGCTATATCCTCTTCTGGTGACAGCATATGAGTAAACAACCACATTTAATTGCTGTTATGGGATCTCCATAAATCTCAGTGATGAATGACAGTAAACATATTCTCCATAGAAATTCTAAGCATACCATTATTTACTATCAACGATGACAGCAACAAAAGATTCAAGACTAATTGAAAATAAAATTTCCCAGGACTTGGCACAACTTACTTTAGCCCAGCTTTCCATGAGAAAGAAAAGATAATACTTACTTGATTTTTTTTTAATCAGTGTTTTCCACTTATTCTAAGTGAAAGCCCCAGCTCTGCGCTTAGTCTTCCAATGGGCTAAAGAGACAACATTCTTGGAGTTTTAGCCTGTCATGGAGGTGAGCGTGCAGAAAAAAATTTGCATTTAAAAATGAAGTTGGGAGCTTGACAAATAAATACAGAATAGATTAGCCAGATACACTGCTTACTCATCTTACTTCACTGGTGTCAGTTACCACACCTCATGTGATTCCTGCTTATTGATAGTTTTGCTGGTGCTGGGTAGGACAGCATCGGGAGTGGGTATATACCTCTGTCTTGAGGTGGGTTCTCCCACCTCAAAAAAAGTGAAAGCAATGCATCTGTGAAAACAAGTGGAAGAGATAAAAAGATAGTTACCTGGAATATTGCATCATGAGAGTTCAATTAGGATCTTTTTCAGGACGCTCTCAAAAACAGGCTCCAGTGCGCTTAGCTCTTTTCCAAGTAGCATCGGAACAAGCACCGTGACCAGGGTGTTATACCTAAACTACTACTAAGTAGAAAGTATCCTCTAGCTTTGGTAACCTGTCCATGGAATTTTGCCAATTAGTAAGATATGAATTTTGTGAAAAACATATATATGAAAATAAGGGGCGTTTTATCTGTCCAAACTTAACACATTGCAGATCTCCACAAAAGCCAAATGCAGTACACTTGAAATGAAAATATAATCTTCCTTATATAAAGAAAATGCAATTTGAAAAAATGTCAGTCTTGGAAACTATGAGATTCTTTATGGGACACTGTCTTTAAAGACTAGCACATACAAAAACATAATTTTCAAGAAGCAGCTATGTAAAAGAATCCTCCCCATTAGATGTCATATCATCTTTAATAATAATTTAATAATTTAATAATAATAGCTTTGAAAAAGCACTTATGAAATATGAAAAAAAGCACTATATGAAATATGACTGATCAAATAAATTTGCAGGTTCACATGTTTTCTGGGTTTGATCTAGGTTTCTGCTAGATAATGCAAATTCTTCTGGAGTAGTTGCAGAGGTTACTGTACCTAAAATGGCTGAAGAAACTGTCTTATAGTTAACACACTGCATAATGTTCTATTCTACTGTTTTGCCTTTTTTGTGTATTTCCTTTGATGTTCAGCAAAAATCTTTACAGATTTTTGTCTGTTTGATAACTCCTTACAGTTCTTTCAATACTTTGCAAATACTGAGGTGCATGTGTGACTTTATTTGTGCTCTAACTGTGGATCCTATTCTAGGATGATTTATTTGGGGTTTTACTCAAAAAATGTGTACCAGAACTTTTTACTTCAGCAGAAGAGAGAATAAAACTGTAGTATATGACTGGTAGAAAATCAATGAGTTTCTTGTTTTGCTCAAAGCTACTCACCAAAATGCTCAGGACACTTCTCAGTGTAAGATGGTGGATGCCATGTCCTTATGTTCTCTAACGAGGAGCCTTTTAGCCCATAGACCTTTTAGCACTACATTTTACAGGGTCTGTCTAAAATTGTGTTTCACTTGAAATATTTAAGGGGTTCTATTTTTTTTTGAATGTATAGGATAATTTCAGAGAACAAGTAATATTCTGTTCCTTTACATTATAGGACAAACAGCTGAGGGAGTTGGGGTTGTTTAGCCTGGAGAAAAGGAGGCTCAGGTGTGATCTTATTACTCTCTACAACTCCCTGAAAGGAGGTTGTAGGCAGGTGGGAATTGGTTTCTTCTCCCAGGCAACTAGTGACAGGACGAGATGAAATAAACAGTCTCAAGTTGCACCAAGGGAGATTCATATTGGATATTGGGAACAAATTCTACTGAGAGGGTGGTCAGGCATTGGAACAGGCTGCTCAGGGAAGTGGTGGAACCATCCTTGGAAGTTTTCAAAAAATACGTGTGTCACACTTGGGGACATGGTTTAGTGGTGAATGTGACACTACTAAGTTAGTGGTTGAACTCAAAAATCTTAGAGGTCTTTTCCAACATTAACAATTCCATAGACTAGCAGTGAATAAAATATATTTATGTGAAATGTCCCACATAGTGTTTTGAATATCAGTGTGGAAGAAATTGACTATATTTCATTCATGAGACAGAATGTCCTTAGCAAATCCAGGGAAACTATTGGATTTGTTTCCAGATAAAAGGAAAAATTGGTGAAGATGCTAAACAGCCACAATTTTGTATAAGCTGATTACCAGTAAAATGCACCTCTTCACTTCTTTTTACATGTGTTACTGTTGCTGAGAGATAATGTAATACTTTGCTTTATCACGTCATCTTAGGCTAGTGAAAATTCAACTTTTCTTGGCTTGGAACTTTTACCATACAAAGGCTTGAAAATGCCTGTCCAAAAATAAAGGTATAACCACCTTACGTGGTCACTATGACAAGTTTTATGTTAGGAAATAAATTACTTGTGCTTATGGCACAGATCAAAGACCTTTTCAAGGTGGGATGCCAGTTGTGTTGGAGATTTGATTATCTAGGCATTTGGTACTGTATATCCAAACATGATTTTATTTTAGGACAAAGTTGCAATGTTTTTGCTAAAATTGTAAAATCAGATTTTGGCTGTAACCTTTAAACAGGATTAGTTAATGAAGTTCAAGTGTCCTTAACAAACTTCCTGCTGTTTAATGCACCATGTGAGTGTTTGAGCTAGTAGGATAAAGTGTTGTGATCTCTCTTGCTTTTCACTTATGACATGAAATGAAAAAGAATTACAATAACAACGAGTTGAATGATTTCAAGTAGAGAAGAAAAATGAAGTAGCATTTTAGCTTTAATTACCATTCTGTTTATTTCCTAGAAGCATTTTGAAAGGAAAACTGTTTGCAAGAAGGGATTTAGACACTGAAATCCAAAAAAGGATTCAGGGATGGGAATCATCAGCTAAGAGCTTCATTTCTCTACAACCCACACTAAGAAGTCAAGGCACTAGAGCAAAATAAAATTTAAGACTGTCCTTTCCTTAAGAGCTTTTTCAAACTTTTCAATAGTGTAAACCATATCTGAAATTCACTGGCCTAAGAATAAAGAGAAAATAACTTAGTTATTTCACGAACCTTGAGGGAGTGGTTTTGAGGTTGCTAGCACATTTGGTGGCTGAGTCAGAGGAGATTGGACAGAGGCTGTAAAATAACACTGAGGTGTTTGAGGAGATTGGAAAGCTTTAATGCTTTGTCAAAGGTATTAGATCCCTCTTTTCCACCACCTCCCCAGCTGTCAAATTCTTTGCTCATCACTGTATAGTTTCTCTCTCTTAAACCTACCAAGTTCATGCTTCTATAAGAAGCTCTTCTGCCATAGAAATGGGAAGTGTTTTGGGAGGAGATCGTGGATTTTTGCTGTTGCAGCAAGAAGGACTGAGTCAGTAATGTTACTTATGGCTGGCAGAGCCACAAAGGAAATGTAAGCTTGAACCACTAGCATATTTTAAACATATTACTGCCATATGGTTCCTTGTACATTTCCTGGAGAAACTGGTAAATAAATAAAAAAACCACCATATTTTTTGGGTTGGGGAAGTGACGTATCTACATTACCAGTGTTCTGTCTTCTGTAATTGGGCTGTTTTGGGTTCTGTTTTATGGGAGTTTTTTCCTAACATAAATAAAATCTATATTTCACCTTATCCTGTGAGCAAATATACAAAGTATTCAGCTGGTAAGCAGTCTGACTTTTAGAAAATCCCATTTTAAGTGCCAAGTACTTGGTAGGATGACGATTTGGTTGGTGACACACCACAAACACCATAAAGCATGGGCACACATTAACAGCAGAACCCTGAGCGCATAGAAGCTTAGCTAACTGCAGTGTTAGATAACTGCTGAATGATCCTCTGGTATCTCTGTGTTGAAATTTGCAAGTCTTTATGTAGACCCAGTCTTTTACTTCATGGTTTATGCAATGATTTTATTTTTTTATTATTTTTTTTATATTACTATGAGACATAAAGATGTAGGGATAGACAGAGAAGGACGTGTGAAACAGCTGAAACCCATCAGAAAACACTGTCTAGAACCGATTATAGGAAAACCTTCCTTAAAATCACATCCCTGTCTGTTTGGATCTGCACATATGTAGTGTGACAGTCCTTCAGAACTGTTGAGGAGAATCTGAAACAAATGTCTGTTCTGAACAAGCCTGTGCTGCCTTTGATTTATCAGCTCCATGCAGTAGAACTTGTCTGCTCTGAATAAGCATGACCCGAGGTGATCTCCAAAGAGATTAATTAATGAAGCTAAGGCAGGCAGTGAAGAAAACATAACTGTAGAAAGGGGGTAACAAAGTAAACAATCAAGCAGGTTCTTTTCAGCAGCATATAACTCAGTTTAGGTCCTTTGGTTAAAATATTTATATGATTTCATAGTCACTAGAGCTAAGAAACTTTTAAACTTTTTTTTGAATCCTCTTGTCTTTCATACAAGGAGATAAATAGTAAAATATGAATCTGTGTAGTTTATGCATTGGTAAAAACCAAGAGATGAATTAAAGACACAGCTGTCTTGATTTCAGTTAAGATAACTAGCTTAAAAATCTTTAAATATGTATTAACTGTTGTGTTACTGAAACAGTAGAGAAGTAAAGGATTTTTCATGCTGAGAGCTTATTAATTTAGAATAAAGATATGAAAGTGCATAGAGGCAGAAAAAATGGCTAAATATCAAAGCTCACAGAACAAGACTTTTTTTCATTCAAATGCGAGTATTTAGGAAGAGAAGGAGTTAGGAAGAGGTACAGTCACATTGCTATGGAGTCAGTATAGTTCTGTATTTAGAGCAGGTGACTATCTTCTCTGGGAAGAAAATGCAGTTTTAACATGGTAAAGTGGAAATCTTGGGCTGAATGTTTTAATAATAGCAATATGGCCAGGTTTTTATGAACAATTTTTTTTCTTAATTTCAAAGTTGTTGATACTGTATTTCCTGTATTGCTTTCTGCAGCTCCACCATTGCACCTCTCTTTTTCTATAATTTTCAGTGATTTTCAGCTTCTAATACACCTTCCTTATATCTTATTATTCACTCTACCACCATTTGATATCAGGCAGCAATTTGAGTCTAGCAGCAAATGCCAATGCTAAACTCAGAGGAAATTAGGGATCCAGTTTTGATTTAAGCAATAATTCAGTCTTAGGGAAGCATAGCTATTTGTTCTATTTTTATATACTTTTCATGAGGTAAAAATATAATCACAATCACACTTGTGAGTATACTGATACAATTTAAGCAACCTGAGGAAAAAGGTAGAGGGTATAGGTTTCAACTTTAAGATCTTTGTGGAGAGCCTTGAAAAACTTTATGCAAATACTTCTGTTTTAGGGAAATGAGATATAAATGGAATGAATTTTTTATTGTCAGTGGTATTATTTCTAGTTCTAAGAGCGTTTCCTCTGTTAGAATATACTTTTTCTTGAGAAAAGTGCCATTAGTGAGTCATACATCTCTTTCTGTCTCCTTCCTAAAGTAACCTACTTCAGTGGTTGGAGTGGGGTGTGTTGGGGGAAACCACACAGGGTTTTTCTTCTTCGTATTGGCATTAGTTACTGAGCAACAAAGGTGGATTATATTATATTTGGTAACCTTAAACAGAACAGTAACTTGATAGTGTCTGGGGTAGAAACCAATTGTTTAAAATTCAACATTTTTATACAATTTTTCTTTAGTAAATGTTATTATTTTTAACATTAACTAGTTCAACAACTATACTACTAGTTCTCTACTTAAAATTCAACATTTTTATGCAATTTTCCTTTAGGAAATTTTGTTATTTTTAACATTATTTATTTCAACGATTATACTACTTGTTGTCTGTAAGATATAGACATATTTGACTCCTTACTGATCTTGTAGACAGACCTCATACAATCATTTTTGAACATTTACATGTCCAGTATTTTGGTCACACAGGTCTTAATTTCCCTGGTAGTTGATTGAACTTTACTGTATTTTTTGTATGCACTTGCAATTCTAGTTGATCAGACTATGGGAGTTTTGACTGTTGGTTTATTTTAAACTCTGGCCACGGACAGTGATGTTCACATGCTTCAAAATCCATTTACTGGAGTGAAGGCTTTTGTCTGTCCATAATAAATAGAACTTGAAATGCATTCTTGGATCCTTAAATGTAGTTCCCTACTGACACAAAGCATGATCTCTTTAATTTATCTCTAAATTATTTATTTTACTCTCTGTGAGGTAAGAAGATTTGTCCTACATGTAGTGATAAACAGCAATCTGGACCTCTATAATCTTTGGAAGTTTGACAGTGACTTCCATTTTCTGAAGACAGTCCTTGCGAATTTTATAGGTGATCATATTGAGATATTCACAGTAAAAACATGGTTTCAGCAATGCTGCTTTGTTCATCTTATGCTGCAAACACTGTACTATTAAGGATAAGATATCCCCAAAGGGTTTTATCACTTATACCTTGAAGAATGCTTGGCAGATGAAAACACATTATACACTTTTCAATTAAACAGTCCTGCTTAAGTTATGTGATAAGTAGCATGTGCATATTGCTCTTGAGTATTTCTGTTCAAAGATGCTTTGAAACTCCTGCTATTCCACATATCGTGACACATTATCATATCACATTTACCACCTGGGGAAATTCAGGACCAAAACTAGAACTTTAATAGTTTTATGGCTTTGGTATCACACTTAAATTAAAATATTCAGATGAAGCCCAAGAGTTGGTCTATGTGAAGGCATTTTCAAGCTGGAATAAGTCTTCCTTCAAAACACGTGTTCTGTGATGTGGCTACCTATGTGCTCTGGGGTTGTAATGTTGCTCTACTATTCTGTAAAATGCTTGGAGATCAAAGAAAATGCCTACATCATAGTAGCTGCAGGCAGCACTAAAGATATCTCAGTGGAAAAGGTACCGTGCATCCAAAGGACTTCAGCTGGAAAGACTATAGGAGTAATTATATGCAAGTCGTAGGGAGGAATGTTGAGAGGAGGGAAACCTTTACCTTTTCTCTATAGTAATTTGAAAAGTACTTTGTTAATAGAGAATGAAGGCTGAAGAAATTTGAGAGATGTAACTGAACTGATTAAAAGACTATTGTGTGTTTTACTAGCTTCTCTCTGCTAAATGTGGCATCAATAAACTGGACTTGTGTATCAGGAGATTAAATAATGTGCTGGCATGGAAAGACATCTTGAGTACTGTAGTGGAAGGGACAAAATTAGATGAACAAAAAAAGGTAGAATTTAAAGAAACTAAGAAAAATCATATTAGATAAACAAATCTGTCAGAGAGTGCCCAGAAGTTTTAAAAACACGGTATCATGTTACAGCCGACAGACTTTTCTTTTTCTCTCTTTAACCTCTTGCCTCAGTTGCTTCAAAATACTTTAACTTCCAAGAAGACTTTGGGTTAAATATCTTACTCTATTTAATTTTGAAACTGGTATGTTTAAAAAAAAATTACACTGTGAAAGAGTGTTTTCATGGGGAAAAAATGTACTAATAACAAGAGAGTGTAGAACTATAGATTGTATCTTTTACCCAAGTGTCCTCAACTATTCAGAGCAGCCCATCTTCATATTGCAGATTGGTTGTTATGTAATATTCCCTTCACTGCTGTAAACATAGATGTTTTACTCGTGAATATGTATTTCATTGGTTAGACACACCACATGCAGTTACTGCTTCAAAGAAATTACCACTGACATATAAAATAAGAAATAGGTTTTACAAGTGGATCACAGGGAAATGATGACATACATTATTCAGTATCATAGTTAGTGTTCTATGCGTACAACCAACCTACTAGTGTACGTTTAGCCAAGTGAAGATTTCAATAAAAATGAGGTCTTAAAATTCTTGTTTAACCCCCTGTGCTATATCATACAAGTCCACCCCTATAACCTCTTTCAGAACCAAACAGGCCTGTTAGAATCATCTAGATTTAATTCTTATCCCTCTCTAGTAAGATTTAAAAATAGAAATGATCATGCTTTGTGCAACTTGCTGCAAAAAGCACTGGTAAGAAGGAATGTAGTTACCATTGTGTGGGTTTTTCTCTGCAAACCACGAAATGTTACTTGGAAAAAATGATGGTTTTTGTCACTGACATGTTCTTTACTTGAACTATTTTGGGTGGATGGGCACAAAACCCCTTCTGTAGTTGCAAAGATGTTATCCTACATGGATCCATCACAAGGTTATAACTTGCTATGCTCAAAAGCATTGATTCTGAAATATCTACTAAGGTTAAATACGTGTAGGTTGGTCGAAAGTTTTTCTTTTGTGGGGGTGGTTTCTTTAAAGCACCTAGAGAAGGGAAATGGCATTCTGCAATAAACACTGATATTAGCATTACATTGCACCCAGTTCTGAATTCAGTGAGAATGAGTTCCTAAAGGAAATAAATCTTTGATGTTCCTTAAAAGGAGAACAGACTGCTGTGATATCTTTCAGAGAGAAAATATGTGCTGAAATAAAATATTCCTATATCTTTGGTGAGATGCACTTAAGCAGTGTTCCTGTAACACATGTCAGCAATGGAAAGAAAATTTACAACTCCTCTGGAAGCTTCAACAAGATATCACTACTATTAAATAATGAATAGAAAAATATGGACTCATGTCTACTTGATTCTGTTGCAGTACAGCAGATTTAAAGGAAGAAATACAGGATAGTAGAATTCCTTTGTGCAGCTGGGTGTTAACACTCAAATACCATGAAATTACAAGAACTGTGGAAACGACACATTTCTAAAAATTGACTCCATAAAATATTCAATACCCAAGACAATCTGAGATGAGAAGTAACCTTTATTGCCTCCATATGTTACCATTGGTAATCCGGGGATGTTCCACATATGAGACCAAAAAAGAGTACTTGTACAACATAAGACTGATATTATGCTTAATAATGAAATCTTGGTAGGTTTTACACATAAATTATTGACTTGTTTCTTTGTTATTTTCTAACATTAATAGCCAAACTCTGGGTGTATACAGTCAACCATACATAAAGACACATGCTCACATACACACACACACACACACACACACACACATATATAGGGTCCTTATTTTATCCACCTAAAGAAATTAGTATTTCCATTCACCAGCAATAAAGGTATCCAATTTGAATTGCAACAGCAAATGATAACTAACTTAATGTTCAGTAATCCCCCTTCATCTTATAAGAGAAGTTATAGGAATTGATTACTGTTATTACATACATCATACAGTCCCTTTAACTTTCCAAGACAGTGTGAATAGATGATGTTACGACTGACTTAAGATCTATATTCTGTAGCTTGTTCTAATTAACATTTTTAGACTACTATTATTTTGAATCTAAATTGGTCATCTCACCCATAGTAAATAAACTGACCTTTTGGGGTATGTTGTATTAATGGAATGCTGCAACTTTAAGTAAAATATTGTTTCCTTCATTCCTGCATATTTAATTGTGAAAGTCAGCTTATGTGCTCTTTTCATGAGGAATTCTTCTTGTGCAAGCTGTTATATAAAGTTATGAATCAAATGGATTTCATGGACATTAAAACATATAGAGGAACTATTTAATTTTCCCTTTAAGGATGTGGTTTTGGGTTTTGATGCTGAAATGCCTCAGAATGAAAGAACTGCTCAGAAACTTTGCATCTTTAAGCAGCAAGGTATTTGTTTGTTGCGACATTGGGAGCATGGTGGTTTACACCACACAAAACTTGCTCGGCTCAAAAGTGCAAACCCAAGCCATTTTATACGCTTTAGATACAAGGTTGCACCTTCTAACATACATATTAATAAGTAGGCTGGTCTCTGGATGGAAACTTTCAGAATTTCCCTTGGCACACGCGTAGTTTTGCTAGGGCGGTCGCCTACTCGAGCCTTCACCCCCTGGCTGTTGCCATGCTTGTCAAGGTGAACTTTTCCATTTTCTTTGTTAGGTGACATAGATTCCTCAAGCTTGCAAAATCCTGGCTCTGGGCCCCCCCTATATCTGCTCAAAACATCTAGTTTACCTGATTTATTACCTTGTGGTTCATTCCCTAGTATTGAGACGTTGGTCCAGTAAACAGAATAGAACAAGACTTTAACCAGTATTCCTACAATATTCTTCTAGCGAGGCAGGCAGAACAAATATCTTTCAGCAAGTACCTTCTCCTGGCTCAGCAGGGCAAGGTGTACCAGCATTAACTGGTTTTGTGCTTTTCCGCCATCAGTTTTGGTGGTTTTTTGCTTTTTTTTTCAATACAATACATTTAGAGATGTAAAATTAACCAAATACCTTCAAAGGGTCTTCAGTGCATTTGTGATAAAACACACTGTAGCTTTAAACAAACTTTTCTCTTGTCTTTTGAGGAGATTGATCAAAGGACACCAGAAGAGTTCAATGCGAAATTTTAAAGAGGAACGGGTTTTGTTTTTTTCTAAGACAAAAAATTCATAGAAACCCATTTTTTCAACATTTAAAATCTTGAAACGTGGAAATAATTTAAAAGTAACATAATGGAGCTGCAGTACAAAGTGCCAATAGAAAGGACTTGATTGCAAAGACTTAAAAAGATTGGAAGAACTATCTCTAAGAAATCTTGTTATTGAGAACTATGGGGTTTTATATGAGTTCTGTCACCTCCTGTGCCATCAAAATCATGTCTCAAAATCATAAAACATGCATGGTAGATATTTTCCTTTTGCTCTCATATAATTATTTTTTAATTATGTATGCACATTTCATTATTTGTGGTTCAATAGGAAAAAAAAAGACAATATATTTTCATGTTAAGGATTACAAATTTTTAAGGGTTAACTAAACTTCTACAACTATCTTGTGATAACCTATATTCTTGGGACTTGTTTTGGGGGGAGAAAGTTTTTCTGATGGCAGTTGAAAACTGGTGTGTGTGATAGGAGGATTATTGATAGTGGTTGTAATTTTTGTGTGGTGCTTTGTTTTGTTTTGAAAAAAATGCTTGTATGGTCCTTAAATGTATTTGAAAAAAAAACCAAACTGGTTTATGGTGTAAAATTTTGAGAATAGTTTAAAAAAAAAAGAGGGGAGGTAGCAGAACAGATGCAATGCTCACAGTTCTGAGTGAAAAGAATGTTAACTAATATTTGTATGATTTGGTTGGTTGTTTCCTCTTCCACCTCTGGTAGTTTATCTTTTTTTTTTCTTTTTTTTTTTTTTTTGGTGTTATGCTGGGAAACTCTTGGGAATCAAAGACTTTTGATCTTCCTAATGAGCAGTTCATTGATATTTTTCTTTCCCCCTTCATAGGATGGCTCTAATATCATGACATTGCTTTCCCCAGTATCCTTGTATAAAATACTCTCCTGTCTTGGTTCAGGAAAAGGAAGTGGATAACTGGTGCTTCCATAGAAGTAGGTTAGTTCTGGTCTTTCCTTGTAAGCTTTTTCCTATAGTACTTAATTATACCAGAAAAAAAAAAGATAGATGAAGAAGGAGTAGGTAAGGTCCAGATCCCCTTAGTAAGTCTGTCCCATTGTCCTGTTCCAGGAGCCAATACCCAAACACGACATAAACTAATCCCTCCACAAAAGATTGTTACCCATGGAGTGGCAAACTTATGCTGTAGTTAAGATTCATCAGTTTTCAGTCTGTTGTATATTACAGACACAAAAATAATCTGGTAGAACTTTAAACTTAAACTTTGGCCAAAAGTTTGGTGAACACTATTAAAAGACGGGAAGAAAATAAGTTTTGTTTTTTTCCCTGTGGCACAAAAACCCCTAAAATACTTTACTAGTGCACAGAAATGCTTTAGTTAAGAGGCATTTCCTTTACATTTTATAAATGTAATGTTAAAATATTTTGGGCTGTTTTTTAACAAATAACCGACCAATACATTAATAGCTCCTTAAGTGGATATTTTGAGTGCCGAAAATTATTTTTTATTTTTTTTTAGTGAAATAAGTTATTAGTAATGGCTTTTTATCACCCAAAATTTTCTTTGTATTTGGAGTTTTTATTATGATCATGAAATACTGAAAATGGCCTTTTATGCATATTCATGTAACATGGAAAACTATCTAAAGTGTTAAGAAAAAGTAAATTTTTTAAGGCAAAGCAGCAAATTATTTTTCTTCTCTTTGCTAGAGTTAGTGATTAGATCTTGCTTCTCTTGTGAAGAAAAAATCTATTTCAAATTGCACAGAATGCTGAAGAAGAGAGGATCCTGATGTGATACAAATTGACCAAAGAGCTGCTGAATGCTGAATTCTAACAATACTTTAAAGAGCTTCTTTCTTTTGGGAGATTAATATTAAAAACTGCAAGTAGAATAAGACTTGACAGGACTTGACTACTTGAAAATTTTAGGCAATTTGAGATTACTTAGAATTACTGAATAACAATATAGTAATATTTTAAAGGCATATACTCAAAAATTGTGACCGTTTTCAGAATAGTGCAAGATTATTGTGGAGTTTGTCACTAGCGGACATGTAAAGAAGAATTTAAATTCCTAAATAATATGGGTTTTTTTCCTGACAATTTCTCAGAAATACTGGAAGTTGAAAATTTTATTATCGAAATCAATTTAATCTGTTGATTTATTTAGATTGATGGTGGTATGTGAAGGTAAACTAAAATAAAATGATTAAAAATGCTTCCAGTTTTCAAAGTTGAGCAATAGATCACGTAGTTCCTAATAACTGGTTACTGAAAAGTCTCCCCTACCTTTTTCAGGCATTCAGGGTGGCAGCATGTACTCTATACTCATAGAGTATAACAAAAAGCTTTGAACACTGGTTATGAGTGGAAATGACCTGTCTGTTGCCTTAATAGTTAAAATGCTATCCTGGTAACAGGATACATGTGGAAAGAGTACATGTGGTTCACAAATTGCAGGTGCTGACTTTGAGATATAATGAACATCTGCTTTATCCTGGCTGTAAACCTATGGCAAAATGACAGGTCACCTTATATTTAAATTAATATAAAAATTTTCAACTAAAATATTCTGAGGAGTGAAAACTGTATAATAACTCAAAAAGACACAGGGTTGTTATGGTAGATTTTTAGAGAAGTTGGTTTTGGAAGCTTCTACAATTTCTTTTTTTGTTTGTATGTATTTTTAAAACCTAGATGTTTAATTTGAAATATCCTGTATTAAAAGAAAGATTCTGAAACATTTGGTTTAAACAATTAAATTTAGGGAAAAAAATCAGAGTTTTTCATAATAGGTAGAAATCTGATCTGAAATCTGATTTTCAGGTGGTTCTGGTTGACACATGGCTTGTAATTCTCTGTGTGCAATGACTGAGCTGAAAAACATCTGGCAAATGTTAAGTGTCATTAAGAATTGAATGAAGTATACTCTGAAGTGATCATAAACCCTCTTCTCTCAATGAACTCCCTAAACAATAATGAATGGGGAGTCAATCAGAGGGTCTACTAGCTGTTGATGTCGATTCTTTGTGAGTTGATTTTGTTTATAAAAGACTTCAAACAAAGTTGGGGGGGAAGCAAAGGTGCTTAGAAGGAACTTTTCCTGGGTTAAACAACAAATCATCAATATGTTTGATACAGTCCTCAGTAATAGGAAAATCATTGCTTATCTAATGGAAGAATAATGATGCAGAAGTTTCTGAAATATAATACTTGGACATTTAAAGCTGTTTCTTTAAACCATATCTAATCAAATCTTCTGTGTTTGCACAAGCCCTCCAGCTATTCATGTTCACAGTTGTTTGAAATTAAATGTAAATGTATTTAGTTGATATTTTCTTGGTAAAGAAGCATACAATTATACCTTGCTATTAAGTCTACTCTCTGTTCCTGTATTGGGTTTTCACGTCAAGGTTTGGTAGTAGGGGAGCTACAGGGGTGGCTTCCTTGAGAAGCTGCCAGAAGCTTCCTCCATGTCCAACAGAACCAATGCCAGCTGGCTCCAAGATGGACCTACCACTGGCCAAGACTGAGCCAGTCAGAGATGTTGATAGCAGGGAAAATACTGCTGCACAGCAGTAGCTGGAGAGAAGAGTAAGAATGTGAGAGAAACAACTCTGCAGACAGCAAGGTCAGTGAAGGAGGAGGGGGAGGAAGTGCTCCAGGTGCCAGAGTGAAGATTCTCCTGCAGCCCACAGGGAAGATTGGGGTGAGACGGGTTGTTCTCCTGCAGCCTGTGCAGGTCTACTGTGGAGCTAACATTCACCTGCAGCCCATGTAGGAGCCTCACACTGGAGCAGATGAATGCCCACAGGTGGCTGTGACCCTGTGGGAAGCTCATATTGCAGCATGCTCCTGGTAGGGACCTGTGGAGAGAGGAGCTCACCCTGGAGCAGGTTTTCTGACGGGACTCGTGACCCTGTGGGGAAACCGACACTGGAACAGTCTTTTCCTGCAAGAGTGCACCCCATGGAGGAGACTCATGCTGGAGCAGTTTGTGAAGGACTGCAGCCTGAGGGAAGGGAAGTTTGTGGACGACTGTCTCCCATGCGATGAACCTCACACTGGATCAGGGGAAGAGTGTAAGGAGTCCTCCCTGGAGAAGGAAGGAACAGCAGAGACAATGTGTGATGAAATGACCATAAGTCCCATTTCCCATCCCCCTGTACTGCTAATGGGGGGAGGTAGAGAAAATCGGGAGTAAAGTTAAGCCTGGGAAGAAGGGAGGGGGAAAGTGACCTAAGATTAGTTTTATTTCTTGTTATCCTACTCTGATTAAACTAATTTCCTTGAAGTCGAGTCTGTTTTACCTGTGAAGGGAATTGCTAAGTGATATCTTCTTGTCCTTATCCCAGCCCACAAGCCTTGCATTATATTTTCTCTCCCCTGTCCAGTTGAACAGGGGATTATTAAAGAATAACTGATGGAAAAACTTTCCTTTTTGTTGTTGTTTTTGTTTGTTTGCTTGTTTTGGGTTTTGTTTTTGTTTTTTTTTATTTTGAATATACTGAAATCTAGCTCAGTTACAAATATAGACATTCTTCTGAATTCCAGTGAGGTCAGCAGAGTGATTTCATTGTGGTTTAAACCCGGCTCCTATATGTGGGAAAGGCAAAAGCACAGTCATGAATTTGAAGTATTTACATGTTACCAACCAAGCAAATTATTCTTACAATGTAAACTTAAAATGGAAACCTCCACCCATAATTACATAGAATTAAAATGCAATTAAATAGTACCTTAAGGTATAAACTGTTCATTAATTAAAATTACCAATTAATTTTAATTCACAACATCCCTAACTCTATCACTATCACTTTGTTTTGGAATTTTTTTGTTATTGTTGCAAAAGTTGTGTTTGACTAAATTTTATAGTCATTTATCTCACTGGCTTTCTACCTGCACAGATCTGATGCATTGTAAAAGTGGAATGGGATAGAGGATCTGTAGGAAAGAAATAAAGAAATTCAGAATATTGTAAAAAATTTTTTTAAAAAATTCAGGTAGATCCATCAGTTATTCTTTAATTGACTTAGGTAAGACATGAGAAAAAAAGTGTTTAAAATTCCTACTTTGCCTAGCAAATTATTACTTGCAGGTTATACACAAGGATGAATTGGATTATAAGAGTCAGTTTTGTTGTTGTTGTTGTTTTTGTTTTGGGGAGTTTTTGTTTTTTGGGTTTTTTTGGCTCGTTGTTGGGTTTTTTTTTGTAGTCCTTATAAGAAACTGCTTATTCTCACAGGAAGAATAAGTGTCATTTTGTTCCTTAGTTCATCAGCAGAAAAGCTGACAGTTAAAACATGGAACTGAACTTTTCTCATTCCTTAAGTCCAGAGCCTAGGCAAAATGGCAGTAAGAGCTTCATACATGTATTTCAGTGCTTCATAAAATGAAAGAAATGCCCTGTATGAAGAGAATAGCTGTAATCATTACATGACTACAAATGCTTTTTCTCTGCCTGGAGCATTCTAGTGTCCACCACAGAGTTCTTTAATCCTCCAACTTGCTGACTTTTCTCTCAAATTCCCAGAGCTAAAAACCATTTCTGCATTAGATTATCTGAGACTACTTCATTTTCTATATATCTCCTGCTTAGTGCAGTACATGTAATGCCCCTCAGCTATCTAGTTTATATTATGACATACAAAAATACCTACTGTTGCCTAAAATTGGCATGTAAAAGAAACCCCTAAGACTCTGTAAGTTTTAGCAGGCAGGTGTTCTTTTATTACAGTGCAGTGGATGCACTGGGAATCAGTTTGCCAAAGTGCACAGAAAGGTATCTTCACTACAGCTTCCATGTCTGCATTACATGATTATTCATTTTCACTTCCTGCAATCTTTTTACATATTTATTACAGTTCCCAACACTTATTAGCATATATACATATCCTAATAAGGTCTCTGAGGGACTTCACTAAAGGTCTCTGATGGTCGTTTCTGTCTGGAGCTCCCGAAGTTATTAGCAACCACTTTATGAACTCCTTCAAGACAATGCACTGGGTTATACAACTTAGTGTTATCTGCTTGGCTACTTTGGTTCCTTCCTTTTCTATTTCTTACCTTTGTTTGGCTGATTTCTTTAAATCAAGGCTTTGGTTACACAGTAATTTTCTCTGGCACATTCTGTTGCAAGCACTATTAGTGCCTCAGTAACTTCTGTTACATCTCAAAACTGGTATTACTACCATCCTTCCTTTTCTTTTCCCCTTTTCAAAGCCTATTTTTGAACGAGTAGTGAGTCAAAATGATTCTGAACTTCTTATTTGATGTTCCTGTTTCTTCTTCAGTGAATGTAGTTTTCCATCAGAACAGCACATTTATCTTTCACTTGTGTATTTGAACAATGCCAGCACATTACCTACTGACACGGGAACGTTTTTTTGCAAAACTACAGTATGAAAAGTGGTCTGAGTGACAGGAAGGGCGCATTGTTTGTTTTCTGTCTTTCACCACAGGCAGCATGTCATGAAGCTATCTACACAGGGAAAAAATTAGAAACACCAAGGCCCTACTAGAACTCTTGCTACTGCCATAAAAGATGACAAAACATGTCTCTATAAATATATCAGAAACAAAATGAGAGATAAGAATACTCTTCATTCTGTATCAGATATGGGGGGAAACAGAATGACAAAAGATGAGAACAATGCTGAGATATTTAATATTTTCTTTGCTTCAGTTTTTAATAGCAAGACCAGTTGCTCTTTGAGTACCCAGCCTGGGAAGCTACCTGCCTGGTGGGAAAGGATCTGAGTGTGTTGGTTAACAGTGGCTGAACGTGAACCAGCAGTGTGCCCTGATGGCAGGAAGGCCAGTAGTATCCTGGATTGTATCAGAAATACAATCTGAATGTATTTGATTGTTGCCCTCGCCAACAGGATCAGGGCAATGATTGTTCTCCTGTACTCAGCACTGGTGAGGCTGCTTCTCACATCCTGTGTTCAGTTTTGGGCCCCTCATTCCAAAAAAGACATTGAGATGCTGGAGTGTATCCAGAGAAGGGTAACCAAGTTGGTGAACAGTCTGGAGCACAAGTCTTATAAGGAGCAGCTGAGGGTGCTGGGCGTGTTTAGCCTGGACAAAAGAAGGCTGAGGGGGAACCTTGTTGCTCTACAACTACCTGAAAGGAGGTTATAGCCAGGTGGGGGTCAGTCTGTTCTCCTAAGTAACAAGTGACAGGACAAGAGGAACTGGCCTCAAATTGTATGAAGGGAGGTTTCACTTGATATTATGAAAACATTACTCACTCAGAGAGTTGTCAAGCCTTGGAAGATGCTGTGCAGGGAAGTGGTAGAATCACCATCCCTGGAAGTGTTTAAAAAATGTGGATATGGCATCTGAGGAGAGGGTTTAGTGGTAAACTTGAGAGTGTTGGGTTAATGGTTGGACTCAATGATCTTAAAGGTCTCTTCCAACCTTAAGTTTTCTTGATTGTATGGCACCATGTCAATCTTTACAGTTCTTTAACACATCCTAGCTGAAGGAAGTGCAATCAATGCCGAAAGAATGCATGAAAATTCAGATGGTAAGAAGACATATTTCTGAATTCCTATACCAAGTCAAAATAAAAGTCTTTTAGAGATTTCCTGCAAGTGACCTGGTAGAGGTAACCTCTTTCTGATGTCGGTTTTGCTCAGCAAACTGTGAGGAAACAGAGGTCATTAGGGATGTGGGTTTTTACTGATTATTATGATCAGTCTTGGTCTTGACATCTTTCACAGTCCAGGCGACTTGATAAACCTTTTTTCCCTGTGCAAGCAGAGAATGCAAGTAGGTTCTAAACAGCACAGAATTCCAAAGCAATTGTTTTCTGGCAAATGCTCACAATTGATCAGACTAATCTAGCTACTGCCTAAGCATTAATGTTTGTCATTCCTGTGACACCAGAGGTGTCTTTGTTGCCCAAGACTTCATTTTTCATGTGTGGAAAGGTCAGTCTCTTTTCATCCTTGGATGCCTTTGCATATTTGTGTTTTCCTCTTAAATCTCTGAGCTTAGCTTTGACAGCAATTTTGCCTTTCCTACGTAGCTTGACTTCAGTCTAGATATTTTCTCACAGCTTAGCTTAGGTTTGACAACATGAAAAATGTGTAGCTGTGTTCCCTCAAAACTAGACCTTGCAGTGGAGAGAACTGCGCTCTGGAAGGAAAGTCATGCAGGCATTCCACTTGCAGCATTTGTGGGGAGATGGGGAGGAAGACAGCAGATGAAGGTTGTCTTCTGTTTCATAATGTTTGCAGAAGTAGAAGAAACGTGAGGCTAAGTGATGTTAACATGGAGTTGTAATGAGTCTGGTTGCAATCAAATGAAGGTATCACTGCTCTTTGCCATTTCTGTCTCAGAAAAGTATAGTCAAGGTGCTTTCTGGTTTTGCTAAATGCTGAGGTAATGCAGATATTAAAGGCAAATGTTGAAGAAGGAACAGAGGATGAAGACTGGAATGGAGGAAAGCAAGAGAGGGGAAGCGGCTGTTCAAATGTATGTATGGATATAACTGCTGGTAAACTGTTGTGTGAATTATTAGTATGAGTAACTTTACCTTAGGATCAGTAAGTAGAAGTCAGACAAATTTGAGCATGGACTAAAGAGAAGGGAGACAAGGAGATGAACATTTTATTTTTTTCAGATATAAGAAAACAAAGAAGATCATATATATGAAAAGATAATTTAGACAGTAAGAAGATGAACTTGGTATAGAATTATACTGAAGACAAAGAAGGAAAATGGAATAAATACCTGGTAGAAGTGAGGATGTGTAAGGAATATCAACCTAATATATAGAAGAAATAACTTTATTTCTACATATTTCTCTGGGAAATTCTGATACTTATTGATAAAGTGTACGGGTCTATTGATGAAAGAAATAGGCTGATTCCCTTTGACTAAATAAAATAAATAAATGCCTGGATCAAACTTTAAAGACTTAATAAAAAGATGGTTTTCTCTGTTTTCCACCTATGAAGTAATTATACTTTGTCAGTGACAGCTGTCCAGTTGTCTGTCCTAAAGTCTGTTGCAGTATCTTTCTATTGTATGAATCGCAAGATTGCCATATTGTCTGGTTAGCATCATATTTTGCTAAAAGGGCACGGCAATTCTTATCACTGTGTAAACTAAAGAGGATACAATTTTTCAAATAGATATTAAAATCTGTTCCAGTTTGTTATCAGGAAGTTAAGTATAGTGTCAAGATATCTCAGAAGAAATAATTGCAAGTGTCATGGCTGATCTTGCCTCTCAGTCATGATACTGTTGTAGGCTACTTGACTATGTGGTACATATTTATGGCTACAAGCAGGATGTCATGAAAGTGGTGCGTGAATGTGATCATGTCAGTTCAGATTTGTAACTCATTCATCCAGAAAATCCCACAGCAATGACATAGTCAACAGATGATTTTCACTTTCATGTGGAAGGCTCTTCATGGCCAAATGTTAGGATTGTATCTTCAAATAAGCTTCTACATTTTACCATCTATATTATGGAAATTCCTGTCTTTGTTGATTGAATTCCCCTGGTAATTATTCTAATTTCTCCAATATTAAGACCAACTACCCCAAAATTATAGAGATTAGAAATGGAAAATGTCCAACAGCTGTAAATAAGCTGCAGGACTTGGCATTAGGCAATGAATGTTCTTTATGGAAGGGGACTTCTGAGCATAAGCATATGAATAAATGTCCTTTAGAATGATTAATGTTATTGGAGGGCATATCTAAAAGGCAGCAGCACCAGTAATCTATTTGTCATTCATTTCTCTAGAACTTATAAAATTATTACCTTCTTGGAATATTACCTACTTCTCCATGTAATCATAAAAATTTATGATGTATATCTTTCAATTGCTTGTGTAGGAAAAAATACTGAGTAACCATAAAATATGGTTTGTAAAGAGAGTAGAAGCCACATCCTCATTTTTAGAGATCTTTTTATTTTCAATTAAGGTTGTGTGGTATTGAGGTAAATTGTCTGCTTCAGTTTAAGAATATATGGTCTATCATCTAGTTTTCTATTCTTGTTATCTGCTTAATGGATGAAGCATAGCAACTCTATCATATAAACGTATGCTTTATTACAGCAAGTCTTTTCAGACACTATGAATTCTTCAGAAGTGAATTTTGTTATTTTGATGAAAAAAAAATCTACTTCGTTTTGTTTTTGTTGTGTTTTGATTTTTTTGTTTTGTTTGTATTTTTTTCAGGTGGGGTGTGGAGTAGTTTTGTTGAGATTTTTTCTGTGGAAGAAGTACTGTATGCATACATTTGCTAAGAATCTGTACAAAGCTGATATTGTATAGGAAGCAAAACGCACAATTTAGCTGTATCTTTCTCTTGTTAACTTTGTCCTTTAAGTGTTCTGGACTTGGGGGAAAACAAAAGAAAGTAATAAAATATGGAGACTGTTAATGTACTCTTAGTGAATTAAGGTAGATAATATAATAGAAGCACTCAACATGATTTTGAATGACCTTGCCCAAAGGTATTCTTAGAAAGAACTCTTTAGCAATTCTTGTATCCCATGAAATTATTTTAGTATCAAAATCAGAGACACGGGGTTAATGTTCAAGTCTCGAGTTATTTCTCTTTGGTTCTCAACTTAGTTTTTATTTCCCAGTCCTATCTAGCCAACCTTCTTGCAGCCTTTAAGAGCTAAATTAATTAAAACTATTCCTTGCTTTACTGCATGAACTTCCAGAATAGCAGTATACAAGTATACTTTTATCAATACAACTAGTGGCACTACTATGTGTTGGCAAATCTATTGGTATTCTCATTTCATTTTCCATATCATTGTACTGTCATACTTCCTTAAAACCAACAAAAATACTGAAATAAATTCCCTAATAAAGATGATAGAATATTATATTAACAGTAAAACTTATTGCTACAATCCTTAAGAACAAGAAAGAACTGAAGAACATTCCTGCACATAACTCTGCTCCCCAGCCTGTTGTGTAGATGTTTCAAATCATCGCTAATGTATGATTCTAGATTACTTCTTCAGATATGTCTGCAAAAGCATGACTATGTTTGTAGTGAAATAGTTTTAACAAAATTTCTTGAAAAATTAAAGTAAACAACAGACTTTAATTTTCACAGAGGATTCTGTTGCAGAATTAAGAAAGAAAATAGCGAAATGGGGTTCAGATTGAGGTTATGACCTTTAGACACCTTGCGCATATTTTTGTTTTTTTTTCTTGCACGAGTGTTTAAGAAAGAAACAGTGTAAAAATGAGTGGGAGCTTGGCTTTTGTATTTGTGGCAGATCTTACACAAAGAAGGCATACTTTAAAAACTCCTTAAAATACAAATCTATCTGGCAAAGACCTTACATTGACTGAAAAAAAAAAAAACCAAAAAGCACAACATGAGGGGCTATGTTGGAGCCAGAGGCCTGGTTTCTGAAACAATCAGGATTTATCATTTCTGGATAATGTATAAACACAGTGATCCAGAAGCTTTGTGCATCTGAAGTGGTTTAGCAGAAGCTGGACTACAGTGATGCATGGACTTTTTATCAATACTTACCATGCAAGAATAACTTTGAAAATTCAGGTAATAACAATGGTTTCCCTCCCTCAGGATGCTTCTTGTTCCTGCTAAGAGCTAGGATGAAAGCATTGGTGGTGGCATAAAGGACAGAGGGCTCACACAAACTATGCAAGCTGATGTGTTAACTGTTGTGAAAGGATCAAAAAAATAAAAATTTTCGAAACCAGAAGGATGTTCATAAAGAAAAGCATGTGGCAACTTCAAATCTTCTGATAAAGATCATTTAGCAGACTTCACTGATATACCAATAGCTTTCAACCTCAGCAATCATCTCTTCAGATATGAGTTATAAAATAAATGAGTATTTTTCATACGGGACCTGTGTGAATAGATTGGCACCTCTGGAAAGTATTAACTTATCCTTTCCAGTAACTAAGTGAAATAAAATGAAAAATTCAAAGCCCTAGGCCTTCTTGGGATAAAGTACAGTGTAGAACTCTTTCTTTATTTTTTTTTTTTTAATGAGCTCTACCTTTTCTACTATACATAATCAACTATTTCCATTCAGGTAAATTAGATAGATATCATAGAATCAGTCAGATTGGAAGGGACCTCTGAGATCATCAAGTCCAACCCTTTATCCACTACTGCTGTGGCTACTAGACCATGGTACTAAGTGCCACATCCAGTCTCAGCTTAAAAACTTCCAGGGACAGAGATTCCACCAGTTCCCTGGGCAGCCCATTCCAATGTCTGATTCCCTGTCTGTAAAAAATTTCTTCTTAATATTCAACCTAAACCTCCCCTGGCAGAGCTTAAGACCATGCCCTCTTGTCTTACTGATAGTTGCCTGGGAGAAGAGACCAACCCCCACCTGGCTACAACCTCCTTTCAGGTAGTTGTGGAGAGTGATGAGGTCTCCCCTGAGCATCCACATGAGTGATAACTGAAACTACCATTTGGGATGTGTGAAAAGTTCAATATTAACTTCAAATTCATCTTAATTAGATTAATGTTTGCAGAAGAAAATAGATATTAAGTGTTTCATTTAAAAAAATTTTTGCTACCTTAATTTTTGTGGAACAAGAATTTTTTTTCCTAGATTCTCAATTTTTAGAGGGTAATTGGGGTCTGTTGGTATGACTTATTTCTTCATCTAAATAACTAATGATAGCTCTAATTCATGTGTTCTGTGAGGATTATATTTTTTAGAACAATTTGGAAAAAATAAAAAAATTAAAGTTTTTTATTTTAAAGATTAAAAAATATTGAATTTTAACCTTGAAGTTGGTAATAGAAACACTTTTATTTCTCTCAAACTTTCTAATTAGTCATCAATAATTTCTTGGAAAGAATGTATAGAAGGTTGGCAAAATCTGAAAACTTTTTAACGTATTTTGCAAAAACTTTATATTTGGAAACAACAAAGTCACATAGGTTGTTGAAAGCTCTTTAGAAATCAATTCCATGTGCTGTCCATAGTGGTGTAAACAAGTAACTGAATTTATGTGGCTCTGAGATCATGAATATGAAAGTACTCAGTGGTCATGGGAACTTTGACTTTCTCCTTCAGACTGGCTTGTGCACTGTATCCTGCAACATCAGCCTGTGCAGGGCCTGCTACAGCTACAGCCTCTCCTCCCATGTCCCCTCAGAGTGTCAGCCCCTCTCCCTGTAGCTTTGTGAATGAAACAATCGTGTGTTGCACACCTTCACAGTTTCATACCTATCATCCTCTATATCCTGAAAGCTGTCTTCCTCACAGCTCTAGGTCACTGGAGTTTACAGTCTGTTCTAATAATGTCAAAAATAAAAAGAGCTAACGGGGTCAAGGATCTAGTTCAGTTTTTAATATGAACATCTATCACCTGTCATAGCAAATAGAAAAGTAAACAAAATATTGTCAGAGATCAGTCTGTGTTCCAGCTTCAGAAAAAAATCTAGGAAGAAAATGGGAAGAGCATGGAAAAATCAGTTAGCTATAAATCACGAGATAATGAAAACTTACAGGCAACTAATTTGAAAGTCATTGAGAGAGTAAATAATAGACAGAATAAGTCAGATCACAGCTTCCCACCCTAGCTATTTAAATTAAGTAATTTTGCCTCCTCACAGTTGTTTAAATCACAATTGGCAAAAGTAAGCATGTCTGGAACAGAGGAACATAGTAAGGAACTACCCATACTGGTACTGCAGCACTGTAGTCTGGGAAGTAAAGCAGTGTGCTTTCCTAGATGTGGGAGGGTTAGTTCAGTTTTAATAAACCATTTGGGAAATGGTTCCCTTTTGTGTAACACAAGGAGGGGAAAAAAAATGGAGATATCAGAAATCACTAAACTTCTGTCAGTCAATCATTCAAGTTGTTCCTTTATCTCAAAATGTGCAGAAGTGAATTTCACTTTCTCAAGCTACACCATAATTGTAGCACTTTAACCCCCACGATCTTTTTAATTTTGTTTCATCTTAACTTTGCTCCATCAGCTTGTTGTCATGTTTCTTCTCACACATTTCTATTACTATAATTTGGAATTGAATTTAATTTGGGGCAAATTCTTGTGAATCACTTTTCCTTAAATTGAGATTATAGCCTTTCATTGATGCATAGGAATAGGTAGATCAGTGGGTTTAGTTCTCATGCCTATGAGGAACTTGCGTAAGATTATTTTACCTGTATGTTAAGTATTAGCTTTGCTTGATTTAACAATCATTTCTTTTCCTACACAGGAAGTGCAGTACAGCTGATCAGCATAAATCAGTCTTCAATAAATTGCTCTCGTAGCTGAATTTTGTTTACATGAGAACTACAGGGCTTTCTTCGTTAGCTTATTGCCTTGAAGGTTTTGACCAGCTACACTGTTTACTTTTCAAATATCCTAACCAGAGAAAATTTAAGCATTTTCTTTTAATAATTTCTTCAAAAGGACACATTTCAAGCAAATGTAGTTTCTAGTTGAAATCTGCTTAGTTAATAACATAAATAAAAATTTCAGAACAACCGTTGATTTTTCTTTACTGAGAATGCAGATCCAGTTACTTTTATCTCTAGAAAAGACCATTTTTATAGATCAGGATTGAAGTGCAGTGGTGCAGCACAAGGCAGAGTTACTAACAGAATAATAAAAGGTTTTTTTCTCTGAAATTTCATTAGCAAAAATAAGGTTACTGTGGAATTCTAGAAGTTTCATCATCAAATGCAGAAATAAGGAACACAAGCAAGATATTTTCTAGTAAATGTTTAATATCCTAGGAACTAATTTTCCTAGGCTTTTCCTGTTTATGTTTCAAAACTTGTGACACTGGTTAAACTAGAGGTTTCAATGTCTCATGGCTATCATCAGCTGAAAATCTGAACTTTTTGGTGTGGTTTCTTTCAGGGCTTGTGTTTTTCTTTGTTTGTTTGGTTTTTTTTCTTTTTTTTTTGTTTTAGTGGGGAAATAGACTTTTTTTAGCTTATATGTTCTGTTCCATTGTTTTGGTGCTTTTAAGTCATTAAACTTGTTTCTAGATAATGTTCTCATAACCATTACTATGGTCATAATTATAGTACAAGGAAAAAATCCCCAGGCTATCGATCCTGGTATATTTGTACTTACCTTTTATTCACTGCACTATTTGAAAATAATTTGTTATTGCTTCAGACTACAGTCAAATTAAATTTTCCATCCAATCCCTTTGGTGATCCACTACTCTTATATCTGTCTTTGCCTAGAGATCACAATCATGAATGTGAATGAATGCAACTGAAAAAATATTTGACCCCAATTTTAAAAAATGAGTGGGGCACCATAATTTCTCATGCAGTCTATGTCAAAATAAAATCTGTTACTTCTGGAAACAAGAAAGGAAATTACTTATAAAGCTACTGACAGTTCCTATAAATTAATTTATGCTGGGCAAGTGAAGCTTGATCATTTGTTGGTTGTCATGCAATTGCATATATTAATTTTGCTTTGTCAAAAGCGGTGCATATTTTGACTTTGCAGTGAAGGGGTGAATCTCAATCCTGTTTTCCCAATTATGGCATTTTACTACCTAGGTGAAGGAAAGACATGTCAAGAAGTTTATGTTTAACTAAAGACATAACTCAATACTTTCTCAGATAAATGAAAACTGATGGGCAAGTTGGAACAGTTTTTCCAAGAGGAAGTTTCAGGTCCCAGTGAAGCTTGTCCTCTACAGACAGAAATTTTTTTTTCAACCTTGTTTCTGTGAAAGGGGAAAGAGATAAGGGTAAGTGAAATACTGGAAATACGAGGCAGAAATCAGGATTTGGTTGTATTCAAGCTGAAATCTAGATGTTCTCATTCCTCATTTTGCTCTGATAAAAACCCAAATGTTACATTTCCCAGAAAATAAATGAAAGACCTTTACCTAGAGAATAGTCAACAGCAGAAAACCTTACTCTTTTGTACATCAGTTATTTTTTTCCAGAAACTGCTACTTGCAGAACACGAGGCAAAGGGAATATAAAAAGTGAAATAAACGAAAACATTGTGACTAATATGTTCAAATACTAAATGGATTATATTCATGAAACAGGAGAGATTTCTGAGGCCTCATACTTCAAAGAGGTTGTCTCTCCCAGGTAGATACTGGGACTACTCCTTCAGGATGGCTTCTTATGCTGAAATTTCTTAGTACTTCTGGGGTCTGGGGCTTCACTTGCTGGTGTGATTCAGGAAAAAACCATTGCAACTGTGGTATTGCTGTTAACTAGTAACACTGAGCAAATATATAACACAAAATACAGAAAAATATGTTTGATTTCAAGTAGGAAGGATAAAATTCAAAAAGGAGTTAAGGGAGTTGTAGTTGCAAAGAGCTGAAAGTGCAGACAATTATTCAGTATAATTGAAAAGAGGCAAGTTTCAATTAGGTTACTCTAGAAATCTTCTGTTTCTGAAGGCCCCATGAGTAATTGCTTTCAAATGACTTTAGACTTTGATTCCACCTTATCTAGAGAATAGAGTCTTATAGAGGATCTGGAGGATTTGTCTAGAGACTCTACAGGCAATTCATAAAAAATGAGACACCTAGCTGAAATTTTTTGTCTTAAAAGTTCTATGATTAAAATGAATAACTGAAGTCTAGTTATATATTTCCTTTTACCCAAGCTTGTGCATGTAAAATTCAAGTACCTAGATTAGGCTTGTCATGTAGACCTCTATAAGCAGCTTTGAGAGTGAGGTCCAAGCCAGAAGCAATCCCTCCTGTCTGAGGTCAGTGACAATAATTTTCCTCTGAAAGTGAGGTTTAGGCTTCACTGGCCTGGTGCAGTTATCTCTTAATCAGCTGAATTCCTCCTAAATGACTATTTTGCAGCACTAAGCTGCTGACTATTTAAGAGGATTATAATGTATTTGTGCATAGTTCTCATTTAAGCATTCTTATACCAATCTTGATTTTTCTGAAGTGATTTAGAATAAATTACTTCTGATGAGTTGTAAAATAAGTTGACAGATTTGCAAAGACACACATGTTGAAAATTGATTTTTAATTAGCAACTTCATTACACTTGATCAAATATCGGTCACTTTTAAAAATTAATAAAAGAGTATTTTTATGAAAAGAAGAAAATAATGGGAAGGGTATAATTAGATTTTAAAAAAAATCAACCCTTAATTTTTCCTCTGATTCCTACACTAAAGTACAACCAAATACACTAGTGATCAACATATTTAGATTGTGAATTCCTTACAGTTATAAATTAAAAATAGTTCTTATTTCTTAGTTCTGTGTTTTGCATCAAAATGTTGTTACTAAAATAGTTGTTGGTATTTCTCAAGTTCTTAGCTGGCATGCAAGCTGACCAAATCACTTCAGCGTGCAATGTAGTCGGTAAAATTCTGCTTTTGGAATTTATCTGTTTTCTGGTAACTAGGTTTGAGACTGAAGGCAGTTGCAATCAACAAAATTAAATTAGTGTTATGTTTGAAATTGAGTGGGTGTTAATGTCTCTGTTCATTTATAGACTCATTTGCAAAAGTATCACAGCTACGGTCCCAGAATAACAATATGCCATAGACAAAGTTACTTTAAATACTAGCTTTGTTGAAAACAAACATATAAAATACTATCTTTTTGAAATGTTTCCTTTTTATTTAGAAGGGGAAAAACATCTTATTCACAGATCTTTTTTCTCTAGTTTTTATTTTTAAAAAAGTGTATTCATGGTTTAACGTGCTGCTCTCATTTAGTTTCACTGTAGATGCACTTAATCAGTTGAGCCAAAGTACTTTATGACAAGGTGGGGAAGAATACCATCACATTTTCATTGTATTCTTTAATACAATACTTGAAACTAATGCCTGTTCATTTTGTCTGCGATTACTATGTTGTAAAGAGTTTCTTGCACAGCATTTTACATTTAAAAATGGGTAAAATTCTTTTTTTCTTTTGAGGGGTCCAAGGGCAGGGTGCGCAGGAAAAGAAAAGAATAGCTAAAGAAACAATGAAATTGGAATTCCCTACAGTGATGGTCACTGAGATCATTCCCTTCTCCTGTCTCATGAATGGAAGAAACAGGGTCTTGATCTTACCTCCTTCTTTGCTGTGGCATTTTAAACTTCTGAGACTTTTAAAAAGAGAGACTTTTAAAAAGAGAAGAAATATGGATTTATATTTTAAATGTTTGAAATGTACACTAGAACTCATTTGCTCTTTTCAAACTTTACTTTGTTTTCCTGAACTTACATTCTTCCTCCTATCTATTTGGGGCAAAAGTCAGAGCTTATGTCTCAAGAAGCTTTATGGTCATTCCCAAGATCTCAGTTTTGCTATGCAGTGTTATTTTATGGCTGTCACAGAAACTCTGACAGTAACAAAGAATGAACACATTGAAATAGTAGGTAAAGGTGATTTAGTTTGTTTTTGTTTTTTTCCAGTTTACTTTTAGATTGAAATGGAAGACTTGTATTTCTTTTTGTGACAAGCTAGATGATATAGTCTAATAGTTCTTTCTGAGAGCTGTGCTAGGCATGAATAGAATTAAATAAATCCAGGAACTATAACAAAGCCTGATGGGAACAATATATTATTACATTACTAGTACACTGTTCCTAGGGCTAGCCTTTGGCTTATATTTATTTGCTTTAAGTGACACTTTATTAGTTGCTCTTTCATGTTATAGGAGTTAGTTTGGTTCTTATGAAATAACACCAATGTCCATAGCTATCTTATTAATTTTGTTATTTATTATCAGTTTTGACAAGAAGTCAATGTAAAATAGGTGGCTGAAGAATTCAAACTGTGAAATAAGCCTTTTTTCCTTCAAAAAAAGTTCATCATATGCGGATACTGCAATTTATTTTTTTATTTACTTCATATCTACAGGGAAGAGCTAAACAAATAAAGTTTTTTTTAAGCCAGTCATGAATTCAGAAGGCACTGAATTCAGGAACCACTAAAATTGTTTGTATCAGGAAGATGAGGTAATGTTTTAAAATGGTATCAGATAAAAGATAAGCATGGCCCAGAAATGTCATCATTAACACTGGGTTAAAATAATTAAAAGTTAATTTTAAGAATCTAATACAAAATATAAAACAATATTTGCATACATGGAGCATAGGTTTTGGCCAATCTATATGCAAATAGACCATATGTTAGTTGGTGAAAGTACTTAAAATGGAGAAGGGATATCTGATGATACAGATTTAATACTATTGTATGGCTTTGAAAAATTAGAAGGTAGGAGATAACCAGGATAATTGGGGTGTAGCTGATATACTGGGGTTTTTTGTCTGTATGTGTAGGGTATTGGGTTTTTTTTATTTTTGTAGCAAAGATGAGAATGTTTACAAGCAACTTGTGTCAAATACCGTCAGTGTGTGTGATGATTCTGAGAAAACTAAATGCCTAGTCACCAAAAATGCAGTCTAGTGTAAAAGGATATACACTTCATTAGAAAAGAGTCAAAATCTGTAGGTTTCAGACATTCTATAGATTCAGTAGTACATTAATATAACATTTGGTTTTTAAACATTTATTTACATTGTAATTCATATTACAGATCTCAGAACTTGGATTCTGCATCACTGACTTTACAGGAAATTCTTTCCTTCCCCAGAACTGTCCTATATTTTCACTCAGGTCCCAGATGAAGAAAGGAACAGAACCACTTAAATGAGTGAAAATTCAAGCCAAGTTAATCTTCTGTGGTTTTGGGTTTTTTGGTTGCTTTGGTTTGATTTGGGTTTTTTGGGTTTTTTCGGGTTTTTTAAGTGTAACAGAAGATTTTATTCTCTCCATTGTCTGATGGCTTTTAACTCCCTTACTGCTTGTTCCTACATTTCAACCATGCTCCAATCGCTATTAACCATCCTCCACAGACTTCTTACCCTGCCATCATCCCTGATCTTTCCTAGTCACATGCCTGTTGTTGCATTTGCATGTTCTGTGAATTGATACTGTGATATCCGTCTCCTAGTGTTAGACATGTAACGCATGCATAGGTTACTCTATGAAATTTTGTGATTTCAGAAATCATATATAAAATGTAGGAAGTAGGAAATCAAAAAGTAACATTCTTCCTTTACTGGTAGGGAGGTGACTCGTGGATATTGAAGTATTGGCACTCGTCAGGTGTTGCACCCTTAACCGCAGAAAATAATGTTGGACTAATTCTCTCTTTGCTCTCCCTTGGTTCTCTTTCTCATGAGGACTGCATCTCTCCTGCTTGTTTTCTTGTTATATCTTTTGTATTATCTTTGTACATGACTGTTTCAAATTTCTTGGATATGTTATTTTTCTTGTTTATATCCTGTAAATCAACTTCCGTACAGCCCTAAAGACTACATTCCTTTAATGACCAGTAAATAACCTTCTTGATTTGTGCTTTTACTCTGAGAGAGCTCTGTTAGCATACTGGGCTCCTATTAATAGGAATTTCTGCTGAACTAATATTATTCTTGTTATTCTGAATACCCAGTAAATGGTATCCCATGTTTATTCTATAGGACTAACATCGTGTCCTTTTTAACCTTTTGTCACCATATTACTTCCCCTCTTGCTTCTGAGCCCCATCATGAAATGTTATTGAATTTGGAAGTCATTCTGGCAATGAGAAGTCATATTAAGGGCTCTCTCCAAAAAGGGTTTAGAAGCAGTATGTTTGCAGAATGTCATAGGAATGCTATTCCCTACAGCAATCTATTTGCCTTGCCTGTATCCCAGAGCATTGCTGTTATGGAACAGAACTTGTGACATGTGGACACACTTTCACTGAAATGCTAGGGGAAAAAGACATCTTTAGATAAAATAGGAACGTTCACGACTGAGAGGATTTACTCTAGGATTTACTTTATTCTTTAGTCACTTCCACAGATAAGCAATATATAAACTTCATTATTAAGAACAATGATCTCCTTTATTATTTTGTTATACTTTATTGAACAGTTTTCACTAGCAGCTAATGAGAGAAGGCAATCAATAGCTCTCAGAATACCTGAAATTGATTTATTCTAGGCTCCTTCTATAGTAATTTATTTTTGATGTGTGATAAAATCCATGGCAAGCAGCAAAATGCATTTGCAAAATTAAATCCCTGTATTAGCATAACTGTAACAAGAATTTAACAATGACTGCAGAAACATGGCTACAAAGTGAATTATTTTTTTCCTGGATTATTTTTTCCCTTCTTCACTGAATATATGTGTTAAAGGGAGTAGTATTTTTATAGAGAAAAGTAATTGCTTACATTTTGCTCTATCAGTGTTGTTCTGTATGAACACTAATCAGTCTCGGTGAAACTCACTGTACTTTACCTGATCTCAAGCAGAGCAAATGAAATACTCATTAGATGTGCATTATCTACATTTTTCAATACATAACTGTTGGGAAGAAGTAGGTAAAAAGGTAGCAAGTGTTTTCCTAAAGCTCTTTATGCAGTTAAAATGGTTTAAAAAGGAGATAGAAAAGATAATATTTCCAAGAAAGCCTTGGATTTTATCTGTGCTACACTGCTTGAGCTCCTGAACTTGATGACACTGCCATAATGTGGTTTTACGAGTAGTTCCTTGCAGTGATAAACATTACAATGTAACATTAATAAGCTATGGAACCATTCTATTATTCTTTAAAACTAGTTTAATAATATTCTTTAATTCATTAAGCTGGCTGATATATAGCTGAGTATATCAAAGACTAACAGTTGAAACAGGTTTTCGGAGCCTTCTCTTTTCTTCTGGTCATCAACGTAAATAATTTTGTAATTTGACATGCTTATAGTCTGTAGGTGGATGTCACTGTCATGTTTAATGATCCACAGTTTGCTTTTTTCTTAGTGTGTAAACCAGAGTTTGGGAAAACTGGCTGTGACACTTGCCCACCTTGGGCTGTGATCTGTCTGCTCTCAAGGCAGACCTCTGAGAACTGGCAGCTGCTTGGAGATGCCTGTTGCTTCATCAGAACTTCTCTGGATACACTAGTGGGACTATTTGTTTTTCTTCTCTGGGAACCTTAGTCCAACATCTTCCAACAATTTTCAGATGTCAGAAAACTATCACTGACATTCAGGGGATGTGACATTATCAGCTGACATGATGTGGCCATGCCACAATACAGAACATTGTGCTGTCAGCTACATTAAACTAGAGTAAAGTTTCCCTTAAATTTTACCCAGAAGCAGTGGAAATAATTATATTTTTTTCCTGCTCTGGTGGTGATGCAATAGATAATTAATAGGATGTATTTGAGCTTTATAGGGCTTGTTGACTCCAAACAGTGGTATTTAATGTGAACAATGGTAATTTATATATATATATATATTTATATCTTGAATATTAAGACTTATCATCTATAGGAAGACTAAGGAGATATCACATCCATGGGCAAGTGTAACATCTTCACAGGTAGGAAAAGGGGAAAAAAAAAGCCTTCACATAAAAGATATTCTTAGGGGAGATGAGATTGTGTTGACAAATGACTGCATATATTTATGGCACCAAAAAGAACAGTTAGTAGGATGATCTTTGGTATGAATAATAGCTCTGACACTGGAAAAGAAATGTATTCATGTCATAGTAGACATATTGATTTAGATTTCTCCTTTATAAGAAATCTAGAGAAGTTATATTTTGAAAAACGTGGCATGCTTGATCAATGGGGTTTTTTTGTACCTTTCATCTTTTATAATTTAAAACGTGAAATGCTCAGTAAATTAAGTCAGTGGTTACTAGAGTGTGTTTTAGTTGAATGGATTTAATTAACAGTTCTAATTGCAGTAATGTCAGAACTCTGGAACAACACTATGAGGAATATGCATCAGTTGCCTTACTCCAGAGTGTTTCAATCACTCAGGAAGTAGTTATGTTTTCAAAGTCTCTGAAAGGTTTAATCCTGGTTTTCAAGATGATTCTTAGATGCCACAACTTTTTGATATTGCAGGTATATTTCCATTCAGAAAAATAATTGTAAGAAGGATGATATCAGTTGCGGATAGCTAAAGAAAATGGAATGAGCAATAAACCCATCCAAGCTATGTTCTTCCAATATGTATAGAATTTCTCTAAGGAATATATAAATAGATTTAGTAAAATTGTAAAAATGAATATCTGTGTTTTCTGACTCACTCAAAACTTCCTTTCAGACTGTAGAAGGCGCCCACCATAACCATTTAGTAGAGAAAGAGAAGGAATGTGTCTGTCCTAGTGCTGAACTAGCTGAAGCAATTGGGTTTTCCGTTCTACCTGGGAGCATCATAGCAATAAGCAGTGAGGATGACTGTACAGCTTCTTTTGCCTCTGTGCTGCCTTGCTGTGGGCCAGTCTGACTCCATACCACCAGTGTTTTACCTCTTGACAGTGACGAGACCACTAAGAGCAGATGAGTGACTCTGCATTTTGCTCCTGCTTTTCCTGAGACTATTCTTCTGTATGGTGGAGCTACACTGGTATGTCTGCAAGGGGGCTTGCTGCTGCTCTAAGCACCTGTACCCAAATGCCTTCTGTGGGCACAGCTGAAAAAGCTGACACACAAACTTCACCCTTCTCATAATTTTGACAGAAAGTATCTATACATCTGTTGTTTAAATGATTGCATTGTCATGCATCTTAATGAAATCAGCAGTAGGATAAATTATTTATACATGATGCACTTTCCTGAAACACTCCTGATTACAGAAGTTCCTACTTAATGGTAGTTTGGAGGGTTGGTTTAGAATGCTTACCTGTTTGGCTACATTAACAAAGTAGTTTTTTGCCTGATAAAGGTTTATTTTTTCCTAGAAAAATTTGAGACAAATACAGAATTATATATTTTGAATATGCTGTTGCATTACATGTGTATGTGTAGATTTACCATTCCTCTCTTGGTAAGAGGGGAAAAAAAGTTAAAATGATAAGGTGAGGTCTTACGTGAAACTAAATTTTCCTGATCATCTTTGCCTATTATACATCTCTACATTTCAAGTAGAACAATATAAAATTATGTAACCATCCTACTTACAGAAATAGAGAGGAAAAAACTCTTCACAATTTATTTTAGTAGATTTCAGTGATTCTAGTACCTAATTGAAATACCGTAACCATGAAATAAATGCTCTCATCACACTGGAGCAGATGATACTGCCTCAGGGGCTGTGGTGTCTGAATGAGCTGGTTTAAGCATTCAGCAAGGGAGATTTCTTATAATAGTTATGACCCTAGCTAGAATTCAGTTCTCTTAGTTAAGACATAATGCAAGACTTGGCTAAAAATCTTCACACAAGAAAATAAATATTCACTATTACTACCAGTGAAAAAATTAAAGTAGTGGCATAGAGTTATCTTTTGCATGTCTCAAATAACATTTGCTCAGATTTGCCGTAACAGAAAGATGGATACCAGCTTTCAAATTGTGGAGATGATCTCCTTTCTGAGTACCAGGACTCTGCTCAAATGTTCTAAGCAGTCTTGGACTCTCTGCACCCTGGAGAGGTAACACAGCCTCAGGCTTTCCCTAAAATCTCTCTCAAATCAGTTTTCATACTGAGTATGGGCAAACCAGCTACCAAGTTAAGAAACTTTCTCTGACTTCTCCCAAGTTCCAGTAGAACCATGTGAATGGTTTTCTCAAAGTTGCCTGCAAAAAAACCCCAATAAAAAATAAACAACAAAACAAAACAAAATAAAAAACAAAGCTAACCAACCCTAACCAACCAAAAACAAAGCTAGAAAAACCCTAAGAAACAAAACAAAATAAACAAAGAATCCGACCCAAACCAAAACAAACAAAAAAAAGACCCAAACAACAACCTGAGGCTTTCTGGGCTGATGATGAAGTGTTACAATCATTCACCTATTATTTTGAAGTCACTCTCAGCACAAGAAAGAAAGGGAGTTGGAAGAAGTGCTGAAAAGTCACAGAATAGACTATGTTTATTTGCACAGGTACATCTGCACATACCTTATTCCATATATTTATGTGGATGTATTTATGTGGATTATGTCCTTATCTGTCTTCCTTTTTGACTAAAAAAATGGGCCATTATCTGTTAATATAGTCTCAGAATGGCCCAGGATAGGCAATTCTGCCTCAAGGCACCTGAGGAGTCTGCAGAGCTTTCCCAGGAAGGCAGTGCAGCCATAGGAGCTGGGATGTGTAGAGTTAGTGGGTACTGAATGGACTTGAGGTACATCAGGGTGGTACTGGCCTTTGCAGGACACACAGCACGGGAGGGAGAGTGAAGGAGCCTTTCCCCACATCAGTTTTGTGAAGGCCTTTGTACTGCCCAGTGTGGTGCTTTTTAATATCATTGCCTCCTTATCCTGTAATGGGATGTTGCTGTTTGTGTTCCAGCATCACCTGCATTGACTATGCTTAATTGAAGAAAAGATACAGTTAGATAGATATATGAGTGTATATAGATTGGGAGATGAGTAATAAGTGAATTTTTCTACTTTATGTCCAGGAAAACTTTCTGAGTAGCTGCTTAAACATATTGTAATAATAGATCAATTCATGACAGGCTATATCTACTGTAATTTCACAGAATATAACTTAAAGTTTCAAAATTATGGAAGACTACACCTTTAAAAGTTTAAGGCCATTGATCTCGTCTTTTTGAGGAAGAGAAGTGTTTGCTGGAAACTCAGGCTGGAGAGTAATAAATCCTTCAGAAGCCAAGAAATGCTTGATGCTAGGAATAAAACTGAGGGTCTCGATTAGAGTAAGTAGCAATAGGGGTGTGCTTTCACCTGCAGGAAGATTACATCCTTTAAATCAAATTTCATTCTTAGGGTTTTTTTTCCTCTTTGCTAAGAAGCAGAATTCATTCTAGACTATAGGAAAACCCTTCCTGTTGTTTTGATGTAAAGCCTTTGGGAGCCTCTAAATCACAAATAACTTTGCTATTTCGCTTCATAGCTCCCACATCCACAGTTCCATGTATTCAGTATGTCATTCAAGGTGGATAGAGTTTCATCAATCTTCAAAATGTGCAATGGAATAAAGTCCCAATGTTTAATTTTTCACTGTGCTCAAAGCTTCAGTCACAGAAGAAGAAAAGGAAGCCCATAAAACAGATGAATATTTAGAGAATATAAAGATAAATCCTTACTCATACCCAAAGGAATCAAAATTTTGACTAATAACAGAACAAGAATCACTTTTGTACCTCATCTCAATTCTGTTTTAAGAGAAGTCTTCAGTTAAAACAAAAAAATAAAAACAAAATTTAAAAAAACAAACAGCAACCAAAAAAAAAAACAAATAAAACAAACAAACAAACAAAGAAAAACCAACAAGCCCCTCAAAAAAAACAAACAAAGAAAAAAGCAAACAAATGCCAAATAACAAAATCTTTGTTGTGAAGCTTCTTGTATCTCCTTTTTGGAAGGAGGTTGGCTGAGTTATATTTCCTTTTCTCTTTACTACTACAAGATTTTTTTTGTCATTTAAATACCCTTCATACTTTAGAGATAGAGGTTATGATCAATGATAGGACAATATTATGTGAAAAAAAATTTTAAGCTGTTAAGAAGTTGACTAAATAAATGATAAGAAGTAGGGTACTAGCCTATGCCACAGGAAATCTTTCCAATTTTCGTAGTAATACTCATTTCATTTTCTCTACAACTGAAAATAAATCATGTCTTTAAGGGCCTGTTTGTTTGTGAAAAGTTACCTTCATTTATTTTTGATAGTAAACCAGCTATGTCTGATTATATTTAGATATGGTATCAAACTGACTTGTGTCTGTCACCAGCTACCATACTATTTGATCTTATTCTTCATTATGTGACACACTAGTATTCATTTTGCCATTATCCTCACACTTTATATACATACTGTGTATGTAGTAGCATAATTTACTGCTAGCTAATAACTGTTGTCTGTAGAGCTTTAGTCTTATATATAAAACCAATGCTGGCAATTTAGTCTTTCTACAAGCATGTTCTTACTTTATCTCTAATATACCTATAATTATGATGTCAGAAAATGTGTCATGGATTTGTTTAGAAAAACAACCAACCAGAAATCATAAAAATAAATAAATAAACTTTCCTGAAGTTCATTTCAATATACTTATTTGCAGCTAACTCCATAATAAGAATGTACTATGGGAAAAAGCAAAACAAAAACTTTGCGATGGGCTTTTCAAAAGGTGTATGGTTTTAAAATTCAATGTGTCAGGCAGGGAAAAATAAGAGTAAAAATTCAATTAAGAAAAATAGAGGGTAAACATGATCACACCTTCAACAGACAGAAATTTATTCTCATCTGCTGTAGGGTAAGTGGTTGGTGTAACTACTTGCTCAATTTCTATAGATAGGTCATCATTTGATTCCATGATCATGGTTTATACTGCTCTTGAGTAATTACTGTGTGCTTATAGCAATCTTGCATTCAGCTGAGGAAAGAAAAAGAAAGTGCAAAATTTGCCCTATTTGCGCAATATCCAAAAAAAATAGTATCTAGATTTTATTTTTTTAACTTATAATCTCTCCCAGGCTCTGTCACAAGCTCCAGAGATGAAAAAAACTTTAAAAAAGCTTATGAAAAATATTTTCATAACATACTATTATAGCTGTGTTATGATTGTTCACCTGAAGGTCTATTCTGCACCCCAGTTTGCTGTCTCCCTTTCTGTTTAATAGAAAGAAAGTAACCTTTTGAAGACCATTTTTGTCTTTGCACAAACAGGTGTAATATTTATATCAAAAAGTGACTGCCAAATTCTGTCAAATTGGCAAAATGAAAAAAAGATCTGTCTTCCCTTCTCTTTATACATAGGGTTGCTCATACCAGTTATTAAAGCTAGAATATGGATTTTATCCTTTGAAGAAAGCCATGAGATGAAGTAGGTGTACTGTCTCTATAGCTACTTGTATCAGGGCTTAATTAGATGTTGACACTTTGGTCTGTGTTTGGCCCAGCCACTTGTGAAAGTTTATTCTTTTCCTGCCAAATCATGAGAAAACAAGCACTGATAAACGAGAACTTCATCCTTGAAGCAAGCATCTTGTATAAACTGAAATTAATTGGTGTCATATGATTGGCTGATCACCTTTCAAGGGTGTTTGAAGAAGAAAGTAAAGAGGAAGAGGCTGAAGTAAGTCCCCAGACTCATTTAGAAAAGACCCCTGAGGTTTAGTGCGTTAGCGCTGGGGGAATTCCAAGGTACTCGTGCATGCTCAGAAGAGATGCCACTTGCATAACAGGGGTGGGACTGTAGGCTTCTAGCTGGGCAGTGCTGGCCACACCTGCCCGGGTAGATGTCACCAATTAATTATTTAAAAAGCAGATAGCTCAGGCTGGGTGAGACACAAGCTTCACATCAAAGGACAGCGTTGCCTTTTGCAGGGACTCCCTCCACCTCGTGAGCCTGCCCACTCTCCGAGAATGCAGCTTCTGCTTGGGGAATTCTAGGCAATCTGGGTCAGTAAGATAACTTCATAAACAACAGCTGGGGGACTGGGGGAGTCAAACTGAGGGCTTATTTTTCCTACTCCTTCCTCTCTCTCAGATTTTTGTTTTGTTGGCCACCTCTTGGTAATAAATATTCGTTTTTGTTGAGCTTTCAACGGTATATGGTTTCAGTTTCAGCATCCTTTCAAACTCTCCCTGCTACACTATTTCATAGTACTAATTTAGCATTTCCATTCTTTTCTACCAAGAGTATGAGCTCAGAAACTACTAATTAATGTATTTTGTAATTTAAATGTGTGCTATTTAGAAACTGTCCAAAACTCTATTTAGACTCTCTGTCATACACTCCATCACTAGCAATTATTATTTTATTCACACAGTCAAGACTTCAGATCCAATCCAGCAACAGTTGGTGGTATAATCCATTTTCTCTACTAATCTCTATGACAGCAAACATTCTCATTAAGGCATCACATCATCCATTTGCTTACTTACTCACCTGTACATATTAAAAATGATTGTAACAGGTAAAATCTCATTACAAGGATCAGAGCAAATTTTAAGCACAGATTAATACCAACTAAAAAAAATTAAAAACACAAAGACAAAATACCCCTGAAACAAACCCCTCAAATTAGACATGAGCAGATTTGGCTATTGAAATTTCTCAGGGTGGGAAAGAGGCAATAGTGAGCACTGTTATGCTGCTACAATTTAATATGCAAGAGGAATAGAACAGATATAAAACATGTTCTTTAAGCATTCATCTATTCTTTTGAGTCACAGGAGCAAGCACTCAGAATTGGACCAAGACAGGACTCCCCAAATGCTAGTCTAGCTCTAGGACTGCTCTGATTCTGCAGCAGAGTTTGGATTATTTGCTTTTGGATTTTATTTTTTATTTTGATGCTAGAGTCAAAAGAAATTCAACCTGCACACTATATGGGATGGTTTGTGGGGTTTATTAATTTATTTTTAGTAATGTATGTTATTAATTTATTTTAGTAATGCATTTAGTATGCATATTTTATGTGTACTAAAGCTTATTGAAAAGTTCATATCATTTTCCTGTATGGAAAAAAAAAATCCTCACATTTTATGTTTTCTGAAACCCTGTGATAAGAAATTACTATTATAGCATTGCTGTCAATTATAACAGTTTTTGGTTTGAATTAATTTTTAGTTTTGTAAAATTAATAAATTTTTTTCCAGTTAGGGCTAAACACTTCCTGGCAGGTGACTAAAAGAAAGTTAATAGTCTGTGGTACAGATAAATAACTTTAATTATTGTTCTATTTTCAACATACTGCATACTGCTTTTGTTGCAATAGTATCAGTTTGGCTTGTTTAAAAGAAAAAAAAAGAAAATTAATCCAAAACCAACTCATAATAACCTTCATCAAATAAATATTTCATTGGATTTTCGTCTTCATTCTAAAAACCCCTTAAAATAACAAAGAAACCAATCAAATCCTCAACAAAACATTATATCAGCATATTTTTCAAAAATATAAGGTCAGAAGGTACTATTGGATCATCTAGTCTGTGTATCAGAAACCACTGTCTGCTTTGCTGTACTGTCAAATATATAATGAATAAAAAAACAGAAACACAGGATCATACACCTTTCTGTAAATTACACTTTGTGTCATAATTTCCATAAAGCTACCCAAGACTTCAAAGGATGACTAATCCAATACTTTTCTGATAGTTTGCTCTAATCATGAGGCAACTTTAATTTCTGTGTTCTAGCTGAGCTAGAATTTTGAATTTAATTTACTTTCTTCATTTTGGGCACTTTTTTATGTAAGAGGAAAAATACCCTTGAGTCTGAAAATTAACCTTCCTCTCAGAGATAATCAGGGTTCAGTTTGAGACTTGAAAGTCCAATGTTTCAGTGTTTATAGTGGTTTCAACTTTTCCAAAAGTTGTCCTGATCAGCCGGGAGTAAGATGTTGCCAGTAAAATTCAGTTTGGGGTAAAGAATTAATTAGTGATGTCATGACACAGTCAAATATTTATTCCCCTACTTGAATATCTATTTAAAATTGCCTACTTCCAAGCGGGTGGCTGAAATTAATTTCAAAACTGTCAGAAATGAGTGTGATGTGAAGGTGAGTGTAGTGTGTTTTGTGCTTGAAAATGGGTATTTTGAAAAGAGTATGAAATACTAAGTCTTCCTACTGGTAAGAAACTGTGTATCTCTGAAACTGTATATGACCCAAAGGAAAGTTCCTGGTGCCACCACAGCTCTTAAATCAGTGCCTTGCCTATGAAAGGTTGCATAATAATATAGCTTGCTCTATGCATGGGTTTTGGTCATCATCAAGAGCCAAAGGTATCATCTTCTTGGCTTGTATTGATCAACATGGCCCATATTCATTAGGGATCCTATATACACTAGGACATCATAACTTAATCTCTGACAACACCAAGTGGTAGTTCCTACCTCCTTTATTCAGTTCCCTCTGCACAGAAAGTTAGTTAACATTTGTCCTGCAGATCATCCACCCCACTTCCAGTGGTGACAATCCCTATCAACCAGCACTGAGCCTGTTACCTATTATCCCTTTACTCATATTTTTTAATTAAAAAAAATAATAATCCTTTTATGTTTATTAAGACATTTTTTAATGACAACAGAATGACGATCTTATCTGGTTTTGGAAAAAGTGATAGTGATTTTTTTCAAGAGATAATAATTTTTATGACAATTGGGATTCTTGTGGTCTCACTTTACATGAACTAAACTCTCTTGTATAAGCCCAAACAGAAAGGTTCTGCAGAGGTGAGCACTGCAAGGAGCCCAGCTCTCACCTCAGGTCTCCAGTGGAAGCTATCTGCAACACAGAGCGGGAGGACAAAGAAAGCAGATAAAATGTACCCTCTGTCAGAAAGGGATAAACAGATCATATGCTCAGAGAAATTAAAAGTCAGGGATATGGGAAACCCTTCCATTGACCCCAATCTTAGAGAACAGCCGAGTGCCATGAGGGAATATTAAGCACAGTGCAGTGCAACCTTACCCAGGCAATAGGTAAAAATGTCAACCTAAGATTATATACATCTATTTAAAATAATATTTCAGCACAATGTCATGAATGGAAATAATTTTTTCTTCTACAAACCAGTTTGCACCTTATCTTCATAAACTTTTTGCTAACTGGTTCTGACTCATAATTTCAAAGCTATTTGTATGCTTAAAATCTCTCAAGGAGGCAAGAAAGGAGTTGTATAAACTATCAGTGAATTTCAAAAGTAAATGGGTGGCTATCTCCCTTGTAAACTTCCTTTAAAAACACAGGCTTGTAAACCTACTTCACACAGAGAGAAGTCAGGGTAGGCAATTAAATTCAGAAAGAAAACTGTCACAGATTTTTTTTTTCAGCAAATGTACCTTTAAATGAACAGTTTCAAGCAATTATGTTGAAACAAACAATTTTTTTTGTGGTAATGAATATTTCCAATGGATCATGATAATGAAGCTTGTAAGCGATGTATTGTTAAATTCAGCCTGTGTTCTAGTGGATACGGTATGGATGGTATGGATGGAACAACAAATATTTTCGAAGATTTCTGATTTTCTGGATAATTTCATTACTCTTTTCAGGGTGCAAAGTAATTAGACTTCTTTATAAAGGTCTATGTTTCTTAATATACAAAAGCCTTTCTTTACTCTGTGCGGTACTCCAAGCTGCCTCCTTGTAGTTATCCTCTGAAATTCTTCAAACTCTTAAAAAGTTCATTTGACCACTGAAATAAATCATGAGCTCTGAGAACAGTATCTGGGGTTATTGCCAACATAGCATGTACTAACATCTGAAAAATTTTGATATTTTTCCTACTTTCAGGGATGCAGCTTCAAAGAAAAAACAGGAACTCAAACAATTTAAATACGTGAATATATTGCTTGAATACACCATAGGTCTTGGAACATCTGTGAATACTTTTGTTTGTATCTGTTAGGTAGCACTTGTAATTTTTTTGTCTCTTTTTTTAAACTGTGTATAAAAATATTATATGTATTATTTTTAAAAATACAATACATACCTATCATTAACATATGGGCAAATAATTATGTATAAGGGCACACATTCCCCTCTGTCTCCTCTCACCCTGCCCTCCAGTATGTTTCTGTCTTGTGCTACTTAACAGTTTTCTGAAGTTAATTTCTTGGATATGTCTATAGCGTGCATTTTAAGATATCATAGAGACAAACTATGTCAAATGAAGAAAAAAAAGTAGCCGCAGCAACATGACACATAATGTTACTGCAATTGCAGTTTCCAGTCCTCATTCTAGCTTGTGTAGGGATTGTTCACTTACTTTACAATACTTTGTCTTACGTACTATAACCTCAGTCTCTGTGCTGTCTTGATTTTTTTCAGACCTTGTCTTTCCACCACAATATTATTACTGAGAAAAAAAAAATCTGTATGTTTATGCATAGCAATATGATAGATATTTATATAAAAGACACTTATATACATGAAAGAAGTTCCTATTGTGGGGGAGGTTATTTCTTTCCTATATGCTTGACTTTATCAGGTGGAAGGTGAGCACTTCTTTTAGTGAATATTCTCTCTTTAACGGGATAAAACCACGATTTATAGGTTTTAATTAAACTGTCTAATGTTGTTTTCTTATTTATTTATTTACACACTATTTTTCACTATATGAAAATCAAGTACAAAGGCAAAATTACCCTCACAAAGGTGAGAAGGTAACCCAGTTTTCAGTTAAGTTCTCAATCAGGATGTGTGAGGCCCTGGCAGGCTGGCACAGAGAGGAACATGCACCCACCTCACGGCAGAAGGGTTCATCCAGCCACTGTTTGTCTCTAGGAGTTGTTAAAACTGGCTAAATCCAAGTCAAACATGTAATTCCACTGATACTCTCAGCTTTCTGGAAGATTAACATTTTGATGTATTTGGTAATCCTGGAGTGCTTTGCTTTATGTCTGATTGAGAAAAGACTTAAGGTGAACTCTGAAACTCTGAAAATCCAGCATCTTGTTTGATGTTACTTTACCATAAGCTTGCTAGGTTTGAATGGCTGGGCTGACAATGATGTAGTTAGTCCACCAGCAGACAGCCTTGGCTCAGTTCTTCCAAAGCACACATGGTCATTTATCTGCAGGAGTATGGTGAATGTCAGGATTTCCTGGCCCCAGTTGTGCCTGTCCTCAGCTCATGTTGGGATGGGAGGTGATGCCCTTACTGCTCCTTACTAAAGGGTTTTTTGTAAGGGGAAAAGAGGAAAATTTTCAAGAGGAAAATGAGGAGGATGTTCCAGGCAGGTCTCCAATCAGGGTGATGGTAAGTTCACATGATGGAGCACATTTCAGTTTATACCTGAACTTTATAATTAGAATGAAAAAATTACTTCAATATAAAATTTATCAGACTTGCTGTGCATACTTTCTGGTAAGGAAGCTGAAAATATATTACAAAAGTGCCCCCAGAGTAAGATGTTTTCAGAATTCTTAATGGTTAGGTATTAATATGTGGCTTGTTCGTAAATAGTTCCTTCAGTCTTTTTTTTTCTCTTGATATATAAAATCCTTGTTGTTTTGATCAGTGATACAAATAATGCAATACAGTTTCTGTTCCCTGGATAGCTGAATATATCTTAGGATCCAAATAATATCTCAGGTGTTCATCACTATAAAGATGAGATTGATTTATCATAAGTATTCAGAAAAATTAATTTAAACTATGCTTTTCTCATGAAATTTCCTGTCCTTTAGTAGAGTCAGTCCTTCAAATGTCCTCTATATAAAGAAAAACACCTTTAAACAAATTGAACACAGTGCTAATAAAATTACAAAAAAAGCTTTATTAAAAAAAATTTAATGATAAGGCCTCAATTGATTTGTCTTTCCAGGCAATAATTAAAGAAGTAGGACTTTGGCACTTTTCCATACAGTTAACTTAACTTCTTTTACTATTATTTTTTAGGCAGGAAAAAATTGAAAATGTAGGAAATAGCATTAGAATATATTTGATAAGGGTTTTTTTTACATAATGTTACAAAGTTTACCTGATTGCACATTATGGACTAAATGTTATTTTCATTTAAATAGCAGTGTTATGAAATATGAAGTTAACAGACCAAACTAGGCAATGGTTGCAGACATCTTAACTATTTCAGTATCCTTTTTTTAGTTGTTAAAAATTGCTAATATGACAATTTGTAAACTGTAGTAACTTAAGTGTATAGATTTGGAGTTTGTTGTGGGTTTTTATGTTTGTTTTATAACAGTAGCCTTATTTTAAGGTGGAGATAAACATAAAACATTAGACTCCTCAGTGTTCAGTTTTGACGTGGATTTTCAAGAAAATGTTAACAATGTGTTTCTCTAATTTTATTGATGACAAGATTTATGTGAAATGCAAATAACATAAAAAAGATAGAGTTTAAGTAAATAAGATTATACAAGACTAAAGTTAAATAGCAGCAGTACAGCTGGTATTATCTAGTAGAATTGAAAGCCTAGTGACTTTAAATATATATTTTATATCTGTGGATAATGTTATGGAACTAAGAGATAAATTGTAGAAGAAATTACAGCAAGGGAAAAGAGACAATCATTGAATTACACCTAATATCCATTAGAGAGTTGATTAGACAAGTTATAGAATGATAGTTGAAAAACAGACTGTTCTAATTAATATACAGCCTTAAAAGTAAGTGTTATCTGTACTAGGGCAATTTTATGTTTTCCTTGTTCACTGGAAAAGCAGCTGTGCACCTCATGCCCAAGATTCCCAGTTTGTGGTTAAGCAGAATAAGAATGGAGAAGGATAATTTTTATGTAGTTCTTATACTTATCACATACTAAAACAAACAAACAAACCTTAAAAAGAAAACAAAACCCAAGACACCTACAGTTCCTCCCCCCAACAAACCCAGCACCAGAAAACCCCACCAAACAAAAAACCAACTTATAGAACACATTTCTGCAGTCTCAGACTTTGATGATGACAAAAAAGGAGCAGATTTAATTCTGTTAGACAGTAAGGATCATTTAGAGTAGACACAAAAAGAGTATTTTCTATGAATTGGGAGTCATCTGAGTACATTTTGTACTTGGCATGAACTTATCTGGCATACATCATATCTTACTGTATTATTTCTTTCTTAGTTCTCAGCTTTAATTTAATATATTTGATAAGAAAGGAAATTTGTTTGTGTGAACCTGATACAAAATTTGTAAAGAAAAATTTTGGCAATGTTAGAAGAGGTTGAAATTCTGAATGTAAAAATTTTCTTTTTTTTGTTTTATATATACACAAACAAGAACAAAAAGACAATTTGTAAATAAATAAGGTAAAAGTTGAATCCCTACATTTTTGGGGGTGATTTGTCTTTTATTTGTGGAAGCAATGTGTAATGTAGAGTTCTTCCATCTTTGGTGAATGTCTTGCACTGTTCTGGCTCTGGTGCCTTCCCTTGGTGCCTTTGACTTCAGAAACTGTGCAGTTTTGGGAATTAGGCTGTCCCATGCAAGTTGGAAATAACCTGAGCATTTAAGAAAACACCACATCTAGGAACAAGCTGCCTAGACACCCTGAAATCTTCTCTCAATCTGGAGATGTCCTCTCCTTTCTACTCCATAGAAATGAGGACACTGAAAACTGCAGGTCTGGAAACCTTAAAAGCCTTGGCTTGAACAACGGTTCCCTGTCTGCCCAGACTCCCTAACACAGAGCTAGGGTGCCTATGGCTTCTGGGCTCTGCTGCAGGGTGCTGCTCTTGCTTTTAGTCATCTAAATTCATTTCACAGTGGAGGACCGATCCAGAATGCTCATCTCAGTTAAACTGCACATAGCTGAAGTTCAACATAACAAAATAATGCACTTAATTTCATTTGAAGCACATGTCAGTGTTGAAGCCTGCTTTGAAACATTGATGTCTTCTTACCTGGTGAATGCGCACAACCAAATTGTTCAAAGCCCTACTCCTTTGAAGATTCATGCTTGTGCATAGGCTCAAACAATTACTAGTCTTACTGAAATCAATCAGAATGCTGACTTTCATCCTGGCTCCTCTGAAGACAATTTCAAATTTCCACTTCCTAGCAGTAAGGCCAGGCTACTCTCAAAGTATTTTATGGGCTGCATGCTGGCTAATAATACAAAGGGATACAACCCTTGTGAAACTAGATGGATTTCTTATCATGGAGGTGTGTTTTGGTTTTGTTTTGCTTTCTAAAGATATTATAATATTGTGTGAGATTCAAATAAACCTATTGAGAGGAAGGCCCTGGTCCAACTTCCATCTTTTTTTGATTTTGTAACCTGTACTACACCTTGCTTCTTGTTTCTTTTTAGCAGTTTAGCTCTTGGTCTTTTGTACAGGGACTTTTTCTTTTGTCCCTGTATTAAAAGACGTGTTCCCTACCAAGTAAAATGGCTCTGACTTCACATTATGGCCAAATAGATAACTCAGATTCTTCAATACAGAGTCTCTGTTCTTCTTTATACCATTGTTACTATTTATTCTCGTTTTGTGTCTTCCTCTTCAACCAACCTTGTAGGTGAGACTTTTTTCAAATTCTTCTAGATTTGAGCTATACGTCATTTGTTGAGATATCTTTTTTTGTTTCATCTCTGAAAATGTTACATCTGTGCTGCATATGCTACATATCACCTCCGAAATAGGCCTTTTACAGTCTGGACTGTGGATTCGATGTCATGTTTAAAACTCCTGAAATAGCCCTTGGTCCCCTTCCCATAAATGAAATAATATTTCCAACCTATCTTGCAAGTACTATTCCCAGGAATAAGACTTATATTTAAGTGCTTGTGGCAAGTCATCCCGTTCAGTGCTTTACTGGATATCTCCAAGATCTCTATCAGACATACAGCTGTACTGCAACTTGTTGATGTTTACTCTTTGTGCATAAATATACCATAAAAAATGTTCTATTTTGTTCGATCTTCTAGTACTCATGACCACTATGTCATCCTCAGCTTATCATGTGGGGAATGTTGCAGAGATTTGATCAGAAGTTTTGTGATGAAATGGCTTGTAATATGATTTCTAATCTGGTTTTTCTCCAAAGGTGAAAACTAGATTTTTCACTACCAAAATTTATGCAGCATGTTTATCTGTCTACTTGATCATAATCAAGTAGAACTGTTTCTGTCATGTCTGTTTTAATTACTACAAAGAAACATAGGCTATGTGTTAGTGTTTGTCTTCATGTTGTTTTACAAAATGACTGTATGAGCACTACATAATTTTAAAATTCAGGGATGGGAGTTTTATTTACAATTTTCTTCATCAAACACTTCACCACACAAGGTCACAAGCTTCTGCATGAACCTACTTCAGATAGGTTGTTGATCATGACTCTAAATAATTTCTTTCATATGCTTTAATCAGAGTAATTTGTTTCTCCTTCCATCTGACCCTCTGCAAAACCCAAGTAACAACTTGTTAGTAATTTTGTGAGTATGAATTTACTTTAGAGTGGTCACACTACACTGCAGATGCACGCAAAACACTCTCAGGTTCTACAAGGATGCAGACTTTCTGGTGGGAGAAAGGATTCTACATCTGATTCCCCAATGGATTCCACACAGTAAAATGTTTCTAGTGCAAACTGGCTTCTAACATGTTCAGTTCCTTAAAGTATACCTTGATAAATATTAAACTATGTCTATGGACATTCATCTCCCTCCTCTTTCACTTGGTGATAATTTTGCTCAAAAGTCACAGTGCTCATTCTATGAAGAAGTACAGGAATCTGAATTAACTACATTTCAAGTATCCTTTGTTTTATGGAATTCTTACTTATACTAGGCATTTACAAATAGACATTAAAATTAAGCCCTTGCTTAACATTTCTGGAACCAGCATGGTGACAATGATTCCACTACATCAGACTTCACAATCTAGATATAAGGTTGTCTACTAGCATTGCTGAAATAAGGTAGTCAAAGAGACAGCAGCTACTGTCTTATATCTGCAGTGCAAAGCTAAAAAAACACACTACAAACTTCACCTGTTTGATTTCAAGTGTAAATTGTTTGTTCTTTTCTTTCATTGGAGAAGTTATGGAATCAGAGCATAAACTTTTCATATCCTTTGTTGATGGTTGTGGGGCATTATTTTTGCCTTTATGATATTTTCCACTGCATATGTGGAAAGATCATAAGACTTGTAATTGATTTGTCTTTTCCTCTGTCTTGAGTCCTGGTAAGTTTTACCTTACATCTCTGAATTGTTCTATACGAGTGGATGTCATAATTTCAAACTTCTACGTAAACAGATAGACTAGCCTTGCTAGGCATCTTTCAATGTTAACTCTGAAAACCTGATGTAGCAGAGCCCTAAGCACCTGTCTTCCATTAAACATCCTTTAAGGTTTCCAACACTGGGTGTTAGTCAACACTTGTTTGACCCTTGGTTTTAGTTATAAAAGTAAATAAGTAAATCATCTTTGTTACCTCTTTGGCTCACTTTATTCAAAATTGCAATCAAGCCTTTTACTGGTTATTATAAAGCTGCAAGCAATTTTTACATAAAGAATTTCTTGTTGAGTTCTAGTTAATGTTAAACCATATAAAATTTCTCTCTTTTTTCCCCATCTTTTCCTTTTCTTTTTTCTCCCATCTCACTGACAGCTCTCAGTGTTGGATGAAGTTTGATTCTGCATGTGTTACAAAATATTTTGTTCTGAATATTACACAGCCCTTGAAAGTACTGTGCTCAAGTTTTCCAAATTTTTCTTTCCCTGCTAAACATTTGACAGTAGTACTGGATTAAAAACGTCATGCTCCATGAATCTTTCAGTGACTGAAAACTTGAAAAGACTATTTGTTCATAATATTACATGATTTTTTTAATAAAAAATATGTTTCCAGGCAGGGATGCTGTAAGTGCAGCTAGTATTCTGACCATGTGCATATAGGAACATTTCCAGGTGCCTCTTCTCTACCTGCACTTTTATTGCGTTGACAATGTTCTCAGGCACATGGTCTGATTTTTGAGTTGATCACGTGCAGGGCCAGGAGTTTTACTTTGGTGATCTTTGTGAGTCCCTTCCATCTAAGGGTAATATATGATTCTGCGATTTTCTGCAGTGAGTTAGAAGCTGAAAGGCTTTTGCAGTATTAGGACTTGAAGTAATCAGAGTTCTTGTTTAGGTACAACTAGAAATATTCAAGAGAAATGGGGGCAAAAAGGAAAATAGAAAGAAATTCTAAACCAATTGCGTGAGCTCTTTTTCCCCTCTTTCATTTAATATTCCTATAAATAATGATGCATAATATTATGGTAAGAGGTATATTCAAATGCCATTAATTGATAGCCATAAGTGTCTTTTCATTATTATTTAATAATGTATATTTTTTATTTCCAAATTATCATGAAGATTTAGGGTTTTTATTGTTTCCTGTTGCTTACAGGTCAGGTGTTATTTTAAATTCTAATGGAAATTCTTCCCCAGAAAACAAGAAGTATTACCAGTCCCCACACTGAATCTTAGTTTGATTTAGCAGGATGCTGCAATACCTCAAACAGCCCCTAAGGTCTTTAAATCTTTTAGAGGTATACATACATGTGATATGTATACATCATTTGATTTCTGAGGAAATGTGCTGCAAATTCATTACCTTCACCTAAATGCTTTTCTGTGATAAAGTATACTGTTAGTTAGAATCCAAACAGAATTATTTTAGCAAATCAAAAGATTGTGGTTTTAATTATGAGGCTGGAAACTGGGCGACAAAGAGAAAAATTAAATAGCAAAATTATCAATATTTAACAAGAAGAATACATCCTGGCTGCCCTGGTATGTCTCATCCAATGTTATTGAGATCTGACCTAGATAAATTTTTAACTTGGGGATATCTATTGCTTTTCAATACTGAGCCCTAAAGTTTTGTTGGACAATTGTTGAGAAGCTTTCTTTTTGCTAGCCTCAACCTGTCTGCCTGGTTTTTCTCATGGATTCTGGGTTCTCTATTCCCACCTCTTTTCCAAGAGGGATTTATGGGTCCCTTAGTTTCAAGCTTTTCATCTTTCATCTTTAGTTGCTAGGAATGCAGTTCTGGTGGTTTTATTTTTCTTCTTATGTTTGTTTCCACTGAGCAGATATGGTAGCTGAGCCATTCTCCATCAAAAGAAACAGAGAATTCAAGGCTTATCTCGGTAATTTTACTTTGTTACAGTAATTTTAATACAGGAATAATACCATATGTATATGGTTAACACATCATATCTAATAAAATGGATAAAACCATGGATAAAACCATGGCCTTTCTAAGACATTAATTTTCAGCATAGCCTTAGCTGAAAATACGCTATTTCAAAACGTGTTCCAAGGAGCTGATTGTTGCAGATGGCTGTAGTGGGCAGCAATAATGTATCTAGGATTTTTTAAGTGTCTTTCCATGATGACAACCATTAACAAGCAGATTAATTTGAGGCTTAATTGTAAGAGGTTACCAAATAGCATGGCCTTCAGCCTGTCTTTCCAAGTACAGACTGCTACAGAACAATTATTTTGGCCAGCACACAGGAGGAACTGGAAGCGTCATCTTATTTGTGATGCTGGGATCAGTCTGTGGTGATCCTACAACCCTTGCTTAATTAATCCAATTTTGGCTTTAGACTTCTATCTCTGTTTGGCACAGCAAATACAACTGTGCTGAGAATTTTATTGGAAGCAGACATAACTGTGCTATACGCTCAGAAGGTTTTCATGCTGAATATTTATTCTTTTGACTCATTTCATAGTTAATATGTGCAGGCACTTGTGGCAGGTTGCTACTTGCTGACTGATTGGCACATTAATTTCCATGTTCCAGTTGAGCTACAATCCTGAAATACAGTTTGCTCATTCATTATGGGCTATTGCACATAAATGAGAAAAAAAATAAATCTTTCAATTGAAAACTGACCTTTCCATCAGAGACTGTCAATCCTCTGGCTCAAATTTTTAAATATTCAGGGGCCCTTCTACATGTTAATTGGATAGCAATTTTGAGAAACAGATCCATATCTACAGGAGGGACTAAGACTTATGAATTTGGAGATCCAGTGTTGTTAAATTTACAGAGAATTCCAGTCTGTGTTCTACATTTTGACGTCTCCCATAGAGCATTCCACTTCTATTCAGAAAGAAAAGAACAATAGTTGTCATCAGTGACTTCCTTCTGAGGGAAACAGAGGGCCCAATATACCAACTGGAACAAACTTGTACGGAAGACTGTCGCCTCCCTAGGACCTGGATAAGGAATGCCACCAAAAAAGTCTCCAGCCTGGTGCGACTATTATCCATTACTCTTTCATCAGGTAGGCAGTGGCGAAGTCACAACAAGAAGTCTGAGGACTATCAATAGAGACCTCAGGATCTTAGGATGACGAGTTGAGGGATCAGGAGCACAAGTAGTGTTCTCCTCTATCCTCTCAGTTACAGAGAATGATGAGGGAAGAAGCAGGGAAATCATACAGACGAATACATGGTCAGAGCCTGCTGTTACCAACAGAATTTTGGGGCTTTATGATCATGGGTCAATTTACATGCCACCAGACCTGCTACTGGCAGACCTGATACACCCATCTGAAAGAGGAAAAACACAATGCAGCTTTCTGATTTCTAGACATGGTGATTCATTTCTTTTCAACCTAGAACATAGGCCCTGTCTATGTTGTTTACAGATTTTACAAAGTAATAATGATGCTAGTTTACAGCTACAGCAGTCATGTTTTGCTGGCACTTCCTGCATAGTGAAAACAAGGACGAAACGCTGGAAGATTGTAGGGAAAACTTGAAAATAAGTCCGCAAATGCTCTTTGTTCACTGCTCTGAAATCAAGCATCTCTTGCATTTAGGAGACGATGAAGTAAATGGCAGTTGTGTGAAACACAAAGAACTATCAAATAATAATTTATAATAATTTTACTTGATCTGAATTTTGAAACCCTGATATTATGAACTGTTTCTCTTTTGTGGTCTTTATTAATAATTCGAGTTTCAACTGATCAGTGCTCTTTTTGGCCAGACAGTCCAGTAGAACAATAAAAATCCTATCTAATGGACTCTGGAAAGTGCATGGTTTACCCATAGTCTCATTTAATCCATGAAAGTGTGCCTACTCCAGCTTGTTACATTAGAGAAACAGCCTCAAAACTGTAACAGTTGCAGAACAAAAAGTTCTAAATGTATCTTAGTCCCTGAAACTGATTTTAAGTACATTATTTTGCTCATAAACCTAGTATATATATACTGAGAAACTTTTTTTCTTGATCACTTGGAAGAGTTAATCCTCTTATTACTTAATTACTAAAAAAAAATACTTGAATGTTTTAATTCACACTTCTCCTAATTAATATAATTACAGAGATAATGTAATACAGTTACACGGAAGATGTAATAGGTCATGTAAACAGAAGATTATACCCATGACATGAAACCTAATCAAAATCAAGAGAAGCATAGGCAGTGTCATTGTTTAAACAAAATGCATTCTTAATATAGCACAAATGAAATCTCTGCATTGCGACACAACCCACAGGAATGATTAAACCAGAGTTAAACAAGGAGACACAGTACTGTATAGAATATGTAGTGTACTGCAAATATCTAGGATAGAAATAAGCAGCCAAACAAGTTTTTAATGAGATGCAGGCAGCATGTAGATTTAAAACATAACAAACGTTTACAGGGAATTTTGTACCTAATGAAAAATACTATTGAATAATAATAATAAAAATATGTAATATCATGTAAATAAAAAATATTCCTTCCTGTCTTGCTTTTGTGAGATGGTGACTTAGAAATACCAATATGGGTAAATGTATGAGATTATTTCAGTCTGTAAACCAAAAGAATCTTAATTGTTAACAACGTCTGGGTAATGCTTATAATTACATCAAAGATACTACATCCTAACAAAAATCTCTCAGCATTTTATGCTTACTACATAATCGTATATTCCAAGGATATAGTTTCCATTTACTATTTTTTATTTTATAGTTATTACTCTTTTTTTTTTTTTTCAGGAGAAGTAATGTTGGATTGGAAATTCTTGGATCTGAAAGAGTTTTTCAGTCCATCCTCCTCTTCCACAAAATATAAATTGATTGCTAGGCAACACGATCTCAAACTCCACTTGCTTGAGATCTAGCTGTTTCCTAGAGCTTCCATATCTTTGCAAATGAGTCATTCCTCCTACATTAACAGGGACAGTGTAGTAATTGTTACTACTAGTGGTCAGAGATGACAGTGTTGTTAAGACTAGCACTTAACAGAAGGAAGTCACTGACTGAGAAGAAAGTAATAATAAAAAAAGTATTTGAAAGAAATCAAATAAAAGATAGATTCAATATGGTCTGAAGTAGGATAAAAATGTGGTAAAATTTTTAGCACAGTACTTTACAGTATTTTTCTCCTGCTTATCTCAGTCAACTAGTAATTCTTAACGCATCTTGGTGCTAGCATTGTGAGGGTGCTTTTTCCATCAGTAGTTTTTCATAGTAGCTCAAAATAGAGGCCAGTTCTTGAATATTGCAAAGGTTATATATTAGATGCAAAATGATCAAGGGGGAAAAAGGCTAAAGATGATTTAGAGAACGACTGAAAGTTAAGCTTAAGGGGTACTGAGAAGAGTGAAGTATTGATCACCACCTCTACACAGTTTTATCCAGAGAAAACTGAAAACAAGAAAACATACAGGGCTAGAAGCTATTTTTAAAGTCAGTGGAAGAGGAAAGTGTGTAATCTGGGGACTCAACATCCTTCACATGTTGTAGAAATCATGTGGAGTGAATCTATAAAAGGAATCAAGAGCACTGAGATGTTGTTTTGCCTGAAAGATCTTCCACATAGAGAAGATCCACTGCAGATGTTTTATGCTCAGCAGCTGTGAGTTTTTCCAATGTCTGGAAGCAACAAATAGCAGAGCTGATGCAAAGTAATGCACAGGTCTAAAGAGAAGTGCAGACCATGTTGAAGGCTAATTGATCAGAACCCAATGATGTCACATAATTAGCAGAATGAATTTAAAGTTATAGAACTGTATGTAATTATAATAATTATCAACATATATGCATGTGTTGTGAAAGGAAAGGAACAGGTTGGAGTTGTTCCTTTACAAGCCTCTGATGTGCATAAATTGGAATTTACTCTTTTTGGTGTCTTGCATTGTGTGCTGCCAGTCAACTAGAAAGCAGATGGTGGATTAAGAAATCCTCTTCCATGTTACCAGAGGTAATATTATTAAAAACACTCATTTAGTGCTTCAACTGACATTAAAATGATAATCTGTAGTATGTAAGAGCTCCTAAAATTTATTTTTGGACGTTATATCAACATTCAGGAAGGATACTGAGGTGCTGGAGCAGGTCCAGAGAAGAGCAACGAAGCTGGTGAAGGGACTTGAGCACAAGTTCTATGAGGAGAGGCTGAGAGAGTTGGGGTTGTTCAGCCTGGAGAAGAGGAGGCTCATCACTCTCTACAACTCCCTGAAAGGAGGTTGTACCCAGGTGGGGGTTGGTCTCTTCTCCCAGGCGACCAACATTAGGACAAGGGGGCACGGTCTTAAGCTCTGCCAGGGGAAGTTTAGGTTGCATATTAGGAAAAAATTTTTTACAGAGAGAGTAATCAGACATTGGAATGGGCTGCCTAGGGAGGTGGTGGATTCACTGTCCCTGGAGGTTTTTAAGCTGGGACTGACTGGGACTGATGTGGCACTGAGTGCCATGGTCTAGTAACCACAGCAGTGTTGGATCAATGGTTGGACTTGGTGATCTCAGAGGTCCTTTCCAACCCGGTTGATTCTATGATTCTATGATTCTTTGATTCTAAGATATGATTAATTTACTAAACTACCTTTTGCCTTAAAGCACTAATCTCAGCCAAGGCCATCTCAGATCGTAAAAAAGTGCACACAGAATAAATTTTTAGTAGCTTCTTATGGAGGAATGATCGTATGTCCATGTTCTTTGTAATCGTGTTTCACCCTTCTAGACAGACTCAGTAGAGATACCAAAAATGGTTCTACCTAGGAGGACAAAATACACCTGTTATTTTGAAAGCAAGTGCTCATTTCAGGGTCCAAACAGCCCAGCAGACAAATATTTGCTCCATCCTTTTAGAGAAGTGTAGCTACAAGTACTATTACACTGACTCAAGAAATAAATCCTCATCGTACAAAAGACTTATTTAAGGAATTGTATAAAGTATTATTCATATCCTTGACTCATTACAACTACATCCCTTTTCCTTGTGACTGCAAGGGGTACAATGTATTGTATAAAAACACTTAGATTGGATGAGGTCTTCAATGTCTAAACTTTTCTGTTAGTCTCCTTGCAGCCCTATTCTCTGAGTTTTCTCTCATTTTCAAGAAAGCTGGTTAATTTTTTTTCTGTCTAGTGTTCATTAGCTCATTAGTGCAGATGATACTTGGACTTGCTAAAAATATGTCATCTCATTTCCTGCATTCTTTTATCTCTGAATTTTCATTTATCGCGTTCCCATTTTTTCAAATTACATGTATTAATTTTCTTCCTACTCCCTTGACTCTTTTTAATATATCTCTTTGCTTTTCTCTGTCCATTATCTTTCTTATATTCTTGTTCCAATTTTATTTGATAATACTGTTTTTCTATGCAACATAATTTACCATGAAGACCAAAAATTCCTCAAAACACTTATGACATCATTTTGAAATATGTTTAGGAACTGCAAGTCTTATACAGTTTTGGATTCAGCACATATACTGACTAAAGGTGTAACTTACATGCTACAAATTGATGTAATGAGTCACATTTCTAAATGTTAGTATGAGATTTTTTTAACATGAACTGAAAAAAAATTAATGCAATGGCAAAATTTGCAACTAGTTTGTTAATAACTCCCCCCAAAATAGAAATAGTTTTTACAAATTCTTGTCGAGTTTTCTTGATAGAAAAAGAAAAAACTCAAAATCTGTCAGCCTCTGGTGATCTAAGCATTGTGTCTTTGTAGTCTCCAAAGCCACTTTTACTAACACAAAGTCATCTCTAGTGGGAAGGTTCTTTGAAAATATTTACTGTATCTTTAAAAATGGCATCCCATTCTTTGTCCTTTTGATTTGTGACTTTTTAATGTAACTTTGAAATTTGTCTGATCTCACTTATGGCTGGAATCTAATGAAAGACTTTTCTTAGGAACAAAAATGATTTTGTTATTCTGTGGTATTAGAACTACAGAATCAACCAACAAAACAACCAACCAACCAACCAACCAAAAGAACCCTCACCAAAATTGTTTTTATAAATTTATTGGAATTCTTTCACACTGACATTGAGAATAAATACATTCCATTCTGAATTATTATTAGAATAAGACTGTGGGTGGAGGTCTTCACGTATGGTATATTTCATGTTCTTGAGGATTTCTATTGAACATCTACAGTTCCTTGGCACTATAATGGGTTTGGATTAAGTAATTTTTTATTTAAATTGAGGATCTAAGATTATTCTTTTTGGGGCTCATGTTTCGTTGATTATAGACAGTTAAGAAGTTAGTCACTTGTTCTTTATTTGCTGTATCAGATTGGGCTATAGTAAATAATTTTTGGACAGTCCTCATTTTCATTTTTTCAGACATGATTAAAAAGAAAAATTGTTGTGTTTATTTTTGCTTTCAAAAGTTATGTTGTGTAGTCAAATGCCAATGTCAGGTGTTGCTCAAATACACAAAACTGACATTGCAGAGACCAAGATAATCTTTTTTTGCAGACAGTATTATATGCTTGGTACAGGCATTTTTAGCTATACAAATAGACTTCTTGGTAATATTTTAAGATTTTAGATATTTCCTGACCAATATAATCTTTTGTATACTGAAAAATATCGTAATTTTGTTGCCAGTTATGAGGCTTTTATCTTTTTCATTGTGGGACTGGGGGGAGACAAGTGTATTGGTTTCTTCTTTCTTTGGTTTATATGGGATTCTTTGATTGGAAGTAGGCAATAAAGGAATTAAGCACAAATAAAATATACAATTACTAGAACAAAACAGCATCAGTAGAAACAAAGATATCAACGAATTGACCTAGGGCTGAATAGCTTCATTTTGCTCTTTATTAAACTTTGTGTTCACTGTAATTGCTTTTCCATCTCTTTAGAAAAAAAAAATGAAATTGAAGATTTATAAAAGAATGTATTTTGGTAATATGATATACAATGAAATGGATGGTTATGTGCTACATCTGATATTGCTGACTGCTGCAGTTGCCACTCAAAGGGTAAATTTCTTTCCTCCTCAAACAAAGCTGTAGTAAATGAACCTGGGGAGATATTTCCTTGTAAGGTTTAATTGGGTTTGCTTGCATAGAACGTAAATTTAATTTAAATAATTGAATAAAAGAGGACTGAAACAGGGCTAACAGGGACCTGTTCCTTGTGTTCTCAAGAGAGAGAATTTAATCCTTTGTTTGACTAACACACAGTGTTTGCCGCTGAGATGAAACTCTGTCCTGCAATCATAGCTACATTATCTAGCTCAACTATATTCTTGTTTGATTTATACAACTGCAGTTCTGCTAAAAGTAATAAAAAAATCTTAAATCACCATCTATGGCTAAGTCCAATAGTTTCTCTTAATACCTCTTCACTTATAGAAGAATATTTGAAAGGCAATTAGAAGGAGCACATCCAAATCCAATACCTGGAATCTGTTTCTTTTTTGGGTTTCTTAAAATGGATTTTTATCTTACTCTTTCAAAATTGTCTTTCAGGATAATAAGAGAGGTGTTCTTTGAAGTTTCCACAAAAATTTACTGTCTTTCATGCATTTATCTGTATGGTGCAAGACTCTGGGAATTGACGGTGTTTCTTGTTAACTTGGTATTAGTTGCATTTTGAACAGAATAAACACTAGGTTGAAAACTGACTTGTGTATTATCCCAGGAGATGCATGTATTATTAAATTAAAGGGGCACACTCTCAGAATTTCATTGTAGAAGGACCCTAGGAAATATTGCAGATTGGATGATCAATAGTCTAGAGAGCTATCAATGTGAATCAAAGATTTTTCTGTTTTCCATTCTTTTAGTGACTTAAAAATATAACAGTTGAAAAAAAGAATAAAGAGTAGGTTTATGAAATTACATTAATATAGTTGATTTGAAAAGAATTTATTTAGTAGAAAACAGAAGAAATAAAAGGAATGAAAAAAGGAAGAACAATATGGGCCAAATATCAGAGAATAAAACCTTGTCAAAAGCTTTTTGAAAATCCAAATTAATTATATCAATTAATCAATGCTCATTAATGCCTTCAAAGTAATCTGTTAGATTTTGGGGGAATTACTGCCTATGAAAGTTTTTTATTCCTTTTGCCACAGAATCTGATACGAGCACTAGTTTATATGCTACGATAGTTTATATGTTGAGTTGGTAACTCACCAACTTCATATTAGACTTCCTTCACTCTTGAACAAATTGCCTGGTCCTGGCAACTGTTACTGTTCAATTTGTTAATTTGAGTTATAATCTCTGCTACTGATGCTTTTTTTTAAAAAAAAAAAAAAGCGATTTCTTCATCTTATCTTTTGTGAAGAAGGTAACCTTCCTGACCTTCTCCACAGAGAACACTGATGAAAGGATTCCCGTATCTTTTCTGCAGTGGTCTTCCCTTTCTTTAGTGCTGCTTTTGTACTTTGATAATCTACTGGCCCCATTGACTCTACAATTGTCCTACTTCTTCTGTGCTTGAAAATATTTTTATTATTATCTTTTCTGCCTTCTGCAAGTTTCATCTTAAGGTGTTACCTGACTTGCTGTACTGTAGTCTTATATTTAACTTGCTAGCTCTTTTTTTCATATATGAAAGCGAATGACAATTTCTGTCCTTTCAGACTGTTCCTTTAATGTCCTGAAATGTAAAATTAATGTGGTTATTTTTTTTTATTGTTGACAAAACTTTTTTCAAGATTCCAATATGTCATGATCACCACTCTTCATAGTCACCCCAACAGGTATCTGAAAGTTTTGTACTGTGTCACTCTCAAAAACTATGAAATGGAAATTTGGAAAAACCCAATAATCAAGAATCTATGATAGATGTGCATGAATTAGTAATGGCTCATTGAGATGTACAAGATCAGAACTTGTTTTTGTCAAATTTTTATAATAGATGGGCACCGAACAGTGATTTCAGGATTATACTTCCAGTTAGTTTTTAACGTGTACGTCTTTTTCCTTTTATTTCAATTTATCCATAATACTTCAGCTTCTTCTTGGTAAAATTTTCATCTTTATAATGAGCCATACCCTTAAGTTTGTGTCCAAATATGGCTCCTTGTACCTATTATTTTATATTATGAAGCCTGACATGACTTCTTTCATCCAGTATGGGCCTGGGGTACTTAATTTCAGTGGTATTTTAAAATCCAAGCCTTTTCAGCACATATACTGGTAAGCACATTAGTGAAGATTTAGATAGGAATAGAAATTATGAGCAGTATAAATTTCTGATGTATTTTGGGGGCATTCATTTTAAACAATTTTTTTTCTAGTGTTATTTTCTGGCTGCACATTTGCAAGGTTTGTTTTATTCTATAGTTGTTTAAAGATGGTGTTACATAATGTTTCTACAGTTATCTTATGCAATGATCACTGTAAAAAGGAAGGAATTTAACAGTATAAAATGTACCTTACACATCTTGTAACATCTTACATACATCTTAGTAACTGAAGGTGACAATGTTTTAGCATAAGTATATCTTGTTGACACTTAAAAGTGCACAATTTTCTCATATTATTTTCATTATGCAGCTAAGCTAAATTGATTCTAAATTAGTGCTATGAAAAAACGATTTACCTCTTCCTTTCCCCCCCTTTTATATAGTAAAATGTGAGAGTTTTGTCTGGGAGGAAAATACCATTGCAACTATAATTTATTTGTTTAAATTTGTGACTATGCTAAGGAAAGTGCCTATCATATGCTCTAAGCATCATTGTAAAATTACTTTTCAGGAAATTAAAAAAAATCAGCAGTTTTATCACATCTACAGCCCAACCAATCAAAGCCAGTAATAACTGTTTGTTGGTAGTTATTCATAATGATGCATTTGTTTGCAAGACCAGGGATATAAATTATATACTTTAGAGAACACCTTTCTCAGGTGTCTCTCTTATTTTTGTTGTATTTCTTAATCAGAATGAAATTTCAAAGTAATTTCAATGTGTACCTGGTTTGTTGTTTTGTTTTTGTTGTTGTTGTTGGGTTTTTTTAAATTACATTGTTCTCAGTCAATGAAATTGGTCTTAAACTACCAAGAATGAGTTGTAGCAGAGGGATTCTCAACAATGTCTTTGAAATCTCAGGGACTAGAACCTCAGGTACTAGAGAAAAAAAAAAGGCATTATATTCAGTGAAAGACAGAATGAAGCTCCCAAATAAATGTAGTACAGAGTATGCCATGGATAGATCTTAGTTGGTATGTGTAGAAATACCTGGGAATTTTGCCTATGGTTACACCACATATGAATTATTGACCCTTTCTGCACTTGTGAAATAAAAATCATTTATAGTTTGACATTTTCCATATTAGTACAATGGGAGGCTGTCACATATACCTGCTTACAGTCCTATACAAAAATAAATGTGCAATTAAAAGTAATTTACATCCAAAAATGCTCTATTAGACTGAAAGAGAAACCTTGGACTGTTCAAGACCGTGGTTTGTTTCTTGAGCTAAAGGTAATGCTCTGCACAAGCACAGTATGCAGGAAATCTTTCATACTTGATCTGCAGTTCATTTCTTACCCAGTCCCAGTCTGCTATAATTCTTCACCCAATGTTCTGGGGCTAAGATCAGCATTGATTTCCATTTTTTGCACTTCCATCAACTGTATACTCCACATAAAAAAAATCAACCGTGAATTTCATCATTCAGTGGAACTTTTCTTATGGACTAGATATAACATGGCTCACTTTTCCCATATCAAAACTTTTAAATAGAATCAAATGTTTTGGGGATATTGCTATGCAGAAAGGATTTTTTTTTTCTTTCATTCTAGTCATAAGATGAGAAACTAACCTTTTCTACCTCCTATGGAAATTTCTTCTCATACTCCTGTACAGTTTATTTTCCTAGACAGAAGAATTTTTTTCCTTGGGAGGAGAGTTGGGAAATAATTAAATCCTTTAAATAAAAAGCAGTACTCAGAAAACCAGAAAACAAAAACCTAGATTTATTGTATTTGACCTTCGTGTTATAAAGACAAGACAGTTTTCAGAACTGATACTGAATGAGAATTGTTTCCCTGAAAAAGAAAAAAAAAATAATTAGAGTTATCTGAACCAAACATGATACATGACAGATAAATGCATGGCAATTTAGAATAATACAAGTTTAATCCAGTCTGGGCAACCTTTCCTTCAGGTACATCAAGTTCAAAATGTGTGCGCTTGTATTCATTGACTGTTTTAGACAATCAAGAAGAGAAGGGGGGAAATAACAGTGAAGAGTACAATACCTTCTTGTCTGTCCTTTAGGAGGTACAGAGTCAATAACAGTTTTAAAACCTTACTAAAAGACAGTTCTTACCATGTGCAGCTACTAGCTGAAAAAGACTGCTGAATGACAGAACATATGACAGTAAAATCATCAGCGTTAAAATTTTTCATTTGTGTGAAATCCTTTAATGTTAGTTCTCCTTTCCAAATTTATGCTCACAGGAAATGTAACTAGTTCTGGGATGCAAGGAGGAATGTAAAGACATAAAGCACTCAGGTAGAGAAAAATTACACTGGAAAGATTAAAAGAGAAGAGTCTATGTAGTCTGCTGGAAATTAGTTGTCATCATATTGGAATGATGCTGGGTAAGAAAGCATGATGAACTACCACTGAAGTGCACCTGAGTTTGGCATCATGCTGTTTCATCAACATTGATTTCTCTTAGATAACAGTGCATTTTGAAACCCAAGAGAAACTTTAGGGATATAAATGAAGGGGAAAAAATATACAGTGAGAAAAAGTAAGTAGTAAATACATAAACTCTATACATCTAGTGATCAGGGATGTTTTATGTCTGTTGCTTTATATATACCCCTTTTATTGAGGTGTTGCTAACTTGCACAGAATAATTAGAGAGTAGAGAATTTCATGTTCTAATTCCTGCCTGAAACCCACAGTTTACAGCTGCTTTATACACGAAGAGAGAATCAGATTCTGCTGTTAGAAGTAGCCATTTTTCAGAACAGCACTGGCTGTGGGTGACAAGTAAACAAAAACGTGGAATATTTCTTGAGGGAACTGTTGGAGATTGCAGCTTCTTTGCCATACAGTCCCTTAACCGAAAGAATGAAAATAAATGTACGTAGAGCTTTTATGGTTCTTTAGGGGTATCTGCTTCTTTCCAAATCATAACCTGACTAATTTCAAGATTTCTAGGAATGTTATTGTCATCTTAAAGCAAGGAAAAATATGCCATTTCCTAAAGTGACAAATTTGTTTTGTTAATGGAAACTCTTAATATGTGCTCACTTTAGTGGTATCTGATATAATTACTCATACATGATTAAGGAAGAAGGAAACAATATGATCATAGCTATTCTATAACACACTAAATAGGACTTCTCTATATCCCTGAGTGGCAATATAGCCTTTTAGAAAAAAAAAGAAGCTATTCCATCAGATATTATTAGCAGTGTCAGTGACAGAGAATCAATTCCAATCACTGCTAAATTGTTTCCATTATTAGTTTATTATCATAAAAAAAGTGTGCTGTGTTGCTAGTTTGAATTTTTATGGCTTGATTTTCCAGATCTTACATCTTTGTTGCGTCCTTGTGCGCTGGACTCATTATAAATAAGTTTTGTCCTGCTGTAGATACTTACAAACTGAGATCAATTCACTACTTAACCTTGCACTTAAATAGCTTGACCCACTTCTTTCATGGTATGGCATATTGTCCAAATCTTTATAGGTTATCATTCATTCCAGTAAGACAAGTGAGTCTAGTTAGAGAAACCAAAAGAAGCTGAAAATTGCTCAAAAAATAGGAGTCTTATTTACTCTCCCTCTCCACTTTTCCTTTCTCTGAAAAATAATAATCTATCCCATTAATCTGTTTTCAGTTAGAATAACATCAATTTTCCCCAAATTATTTTAGTAATTAATTGACCTGATGTAACTTTAGCTAAATGTATTATAATAGGAGGATAATATATACAGTACGTTCAAAGTATTTGATCTCTGTTCTTGCAAAACCTAGTATTAATTTGCAAAACCTAATATTAATCCCTGTTAAAAGGGGATGTGGGGGGGTCACAGGAGTCTTTTTTTCTATTGTGGAGGATAAAAAGGAATGACATTGTCATCCTAATTTTCAAGAAAGAGTTCCTGAATGCAGATACCAAATGATAAGAGACATGAAATAATTCTGATTCAATTGCTTGAGTTCGTACAAATGATAACTTCTGTATTTTCTTTCATTAACCACCTGAGGATGTAAGGAACTGCACACTTAGAATCAGAGAATCATAGAATATGCTGAGTTGGAAGGGACTCATGCAGAGTCTCATTGAGTCCAGCTACTGGCCCTACACAGGACACTCCATGGATCACAACATGTGTCTGAGAGCATTGTCTGAACACTTTTTGAACTCTGTCAGGCTTGATGCTGTGACTACTTCTCTGGGGAGCCTGTTCCAGTGCTCAACCACCATTTGGGTGAAAAACCTTTTCCCAATATCTAACCTAAATGTCCCCAGACATACCAGTCCTCAAGTTCTGTCAGTGGCCATGAGAGTGAAAAGATCAGTGCCTACCCCTCCATTTCCCCTCCTGAGGAAGCTGTAGACTGCGATGAGGTCTTCTCTCAGTCTCCTCCAGGCTGAACAGACCAAGTGACCTCAGCCACTCCTCCTATGTCTTCCTCTTGGTATCCTTCCCCATCTTCATGGCCCTTATTTGGATGCCTTTTAACAGCTTAATGTCTCTTTTACATTATGGTGCCCAAAACTGCACACAATATTCAAGGTGAGGCCAATACCAGTGCAGAGTAGGGTGGGACAATCACCTCCTTTATCTGGCCGGTGATGCTGTGCTTAAGGATACTGTCTTTAGGTGGCTTCTGGCCTACTGAGCTGGGTGATTTGTACTACTTGGAGTTCCTGAGTATCTAACACAGGTTTCCAAATTTTTCACTGAATGCGTGTGGCCTGAACATTGTGTTTGCAAAGCTTCTGTTGGGCTCCGGAGGTTCACCATAAGACATCCCATTACAGCTGCATTGCCTGAAAATTTCAAATGGAAAGTGAAGTTGCAGTCCAAAACTGAATGTCTCCATTTTGAATTGCTGTGTTTGGAAGATCCATTTCCTTTAAATAGTGTTCTGTGGGTGGACTGGACACATTTCAAAAGCTTTCAATTTCTTTTTATTTTTCACAGGGGTTATTCACAGGGTTTTTTTATCAATGGTTGGAGAAATGTCTCACTGTAAAGTACAAATTTTTTTCTCAGAAAATTATCTTCTAGCACATCCTGGGGAAAGAAAACAGAATGATGTTCCTTCCACAACTTACTGTAAACTTTCTATAACAGTGTCATTTTGCAAAATGCTATCTATAATAATTAGAGCCTTCCCAAATCTTCGTTCGCGAAGCCTAGCCATGAATCTATGATAAACCCCATAAAGTGTTTGATGACTCATATTAATGAAGAGACTCCAAGTACATGAGAGCCAATCAACATCTTCACTTAATCTACTTCACTTTGAACAGCAGCTGAACAACTCTGTTTTAAATTATCTTTCCTATTTATTTTTCTGTGCAAAATGATGAGCAGTAAAATATTCAGTTTTACTTTCTTTCTTTCATAGTGACAGGCTAAAAGAAAGCAGGTCTCTTAATGAAAACTTTTCAACATGTTATTAGCGAGACAAGAGTTAAAAACTAGTTTTTATCAGACTTCTCGACAAGTAAAAAATCTGAGAGAGAAGTACTTAATTTTTTTTCGCTTACTCTAGAAAAAAATTTTTCTTATCTGTTTTTATCCACACTTTTGACAGCAAAAGCCTACTAGCTGACTCCAAATAAGAAAACTAGATGTGGCTGTAAAGCAGTAAAATATAATGATGTAGCAAATTTACTCCTAGAGCTTTTTTCTATGATGGTGCTAAGTACAACAGTTGTCAAGAGAATTAAAGTAGTATTTCCTTTGTATAAAGAGCAAAACACATTAAAAAATATGGTGTGTTCTAGGAGAGAGTTTATTGTTGGGATTTCAACAGTTTTCATATTGGCAATTCTGCTCATCCCTTTGCAGCACGGTGTGACTACCACTGACAATCTTAAATAGAAAATACACTTTGCATTGGAACAGAATATGTGTAATTTCAGACTTCAAGATAGACTAAGGTACCTCAAAGAAAACTCTTCTTTGAAAAGTGAGAGGGAATGCCAAACAGGACTTAATTACACTAGATATATTACAGAGTACTTTTTACTATTACTGGACATATTGCAGAATAATACAGAGAAAGCTTTTTATTGTACTAAAATATCCTTCTTAAAGATTCCCTTTTCTCTAAACGGCTTCAGAATCTTCTAGCTATACTTTTAGCTCCTTCTGGTCTTAGTGCTTGTTGTCAATTACATTCTGCTATAAAACTCAGAAACAATAATGGAGCTAATGGTAAATGTTAAACAGGAAATAGTATCATGCAAAGACAACCATTGATCTGCTCCAATCTCCTTTGGAAAAAAGCATGAAGATGTTTCAGAATAAATGAAATTTATCTTGTAAGACTGCACTTAATGCCTGTTCATCTTTGTATTCTGTACATATCTGTGTTGAAAAACCTGGAGAAGAATCTAGGTTTCTGCTTATTTGCAGTACTATTGCAGTTCTTGTTTTTTTTGTTTCTCCAATAGAAAATTATTATGCTGTATATATCTGAGGCGTGTATGTATTATTTAATAATGATGTTAACAAAAGCTAGAAGGAAGGGTTGAAATAGATCTCCATTATTCCCTTGAAATTATTATATGAGAGGTTTAAGGAATTCCTATAATCTCACATCTCAGACATTCATAGTTTTACTAATGTAACATAGCTGCCAAGTAAAAAGATTAAGATATACACAGATTTTTCTCATCAACATGTTATAAGACTGTTGGATGTGAACAGAAAGACACAACTTTTCTATTTTACTGTTATTATTATCATTATATAGGCCATTAGCATGGTTGTGTTTAAAACTTAACCACATCAGGAACTTTACAAGTTTAGGAAAAAAATCCCACTTAGTAGTGTTATTAATCAAAATAGGGGGGGAAAAAAGTAAGAAATGGAGATACAGACAGATTTTTAATTTCAGGGGTGAGTTACACTATGTGTGTTTTGCAGTAAGAGGTTTTGGTGATGGGGGAATAGAGGAAAAGTAGCCCGGCAAGGCTTACTTGATATAAAATATATCAATATAGTTTTGTAAAAGACAGCATCCAGTTCGGGTAAAGGGAAAACAACAGATTCCTTTTTGGAAATAACCTGTAGTTTCCTCAGAGTTTTGACAGAAAAAAGATCCACAGCTTTGAGTTCTGTCATACTGTTTTGTATTGAGGTGCGCAAGGGCCTGCAGATACCATAAAATTAGATCTAGGGGGAATTTTGCCTTTTGTATGAATTACTCAATGAACTTTTGTTTATATTCTATGCAATAAGAGGAAAAATTAACTAAGATAATGAAGCAGGTTGTGGCTTATGTGCATAACTAAGCAGTGGGAATATTTGAGTGGTTGAAATGTGGAAGAGGGGGTTGAAGAGGGTTGTCAGACTTTGTTGTTTGACCTTGACAGCAGAGCATTCTGAGTGGCCCACCACATGGCTCTGGTGAGTGGCATAATTTTAGTAAAAGTACATAACTTTTGTGAGTGCCCTAATTTTAGTAGGAAATCAGTGATTTTCAGCTTGCCTTTGGCTATCAGATCCCAAGGCTTTTAGTTTGAAGTTTAAAAAAAAATCTGAAACTTTACTCTGCAAAGAAACATTTATAGGACTACAGAAATGAAAAAGGAGGAAAAAAAATTAAAAACAACAACAAAGAAAAGACAAAAGCTGAAAATAACCATGTCAGAAGGAAAAGACAAGAATTGCAGCAAGCAAGTAGAAAGCAGAGGGGTAGATTCAGAAGGTAAAGACAGAAGTTGCTGTTGAACTCTGCTTGAATTATTTTGTGTTACTATTCTAGTAACTTCAGATTCTCATTCACTCTCACTTTCCAATACCTTTCCTAAATCTATGTGGTCAGGGCAAGGTGAAATCTGTAAAGGTCTGACTACAAAGTATAATGCCTCCCCTATCCACTGCTCATCTAAAGGATGTTTTTAATGGGTTGATCTCAAACCGGTTCTATATTTCTTTTCCACTGATGTAGTAGTATCTTCCTGAACTGCTTTAAGGGGATGTTTCACTAGATTCATAGTGTTTGGTTCTTCTGTGTAGTTTCTTTTTCAAACTCTGTTTGCTTAGTGAAAGATAGCAAATAGAGCCCTATAGCAATTATTATACCACTAGATATCTGTCCTTTTGTAATTTTGGGGGGGAGGATGGAATAGGATTGAAGAGTGAGGTATGAAATAGGGTTAAATTGCATCTACTTTGTCCCCTCTGTTAAGCATACCTTATGAAGTTTAATTTTGGGTCCTAAACATCTATTTGTCAGCCATTCCACTCCTGGTCTCTAAAATGCTGTTCCTTTCATCAAGGGTTTGACAACTGCTACACAGCGTTTTTCTGTGGTTTGGGGCTCCTCAGTGCAAAAGAGATATTGATAAGCTGAAGAAGGTGCCATGGAAGACCTCTAAGATGACTGGGAGTGCTGAACCACAAGACATGCAGAGAGACCAGAGGAACTTGATTCATTTAGCCTGGGAAAGAAGAAGCTCTGGGAGTGGGGAAAATCTGATCATAGTCTGCCACCACATAAAGAAGGGTTGTAGAGCAGATAGAGCCAGATTCTTCTCAGACATCCACAATTAAAGGGCAGGAGGTGGCAGTCCCAATCTATAACAGCATGTAGGCATGTAAGGAAAAAAGTTCTTCATCGTGACTGACCCTGTTGGACACACTACCCAGAGATGATTTGGAGGTTTTCAAAACACCTCTGGGTGAGGTTTAGAGGAACCTGGTCTACCCGTGAGGTTGCTTCTACTTGGAAAAGGCTGCTGTAGTGAGTGGCATCCTGAGTCCCCTCCAAAACTATATTTTATGTAGTGCAAGTAGCACAAGTATTACTGATCGAGTGTTATAAGGATGGACGGCTGAAAAACATACTAAGTGTAATATTTGATATCCTGGTGGGTGGAAGGGTGTTGGGTGGTTGAACATGTACATATATGTGGAGGGAGAGAATTAAAGATAAAAGGATCTTTGATTCTGTTACACTAAGATTTTTAGAAACCAATACCATTTTTCCTGCTTTGTAATGGATAGTGATAACTTATGTACCTGAGAAGGCTTGGAGTGAGAGGGGATGTTACACAGTTGAGATGGAGATTGCTCATCCTCTTTCATCAGAAAAGAAATTTGGGGCATGTTGGTAGTACAGATATAAAAGCACAGAAACTGAGATTAGTTTGACACTATTTCTTCTCACGTAAATGGCTTTTTCAAGGGAAACCTACAGTCTCTGCTCCTAAGTGTAAGAATAGAGTGAATTTATGGTATTTGACCTATTAGGAGACTGATGTTCTCAACAGACAATGTCATATACGTGAAAAGTGAATGAATGTAGTGGGTCTCAACAGAGACCTGAGCAAGTATCAGAAGCATATGACAAATCTTGTTCACTCTGTCCATATAATTTGCTCCAAATATAGCTTAAATAATTTTAAAACTTTTTACAGTGCCTCGTAACACCTGCTAAGTATAGAAGGTGACTAGTAAACTATAGAAGATACCTGAATGACTGTGAGCTCTGATCAAGAGTTCAATTATTTTTTCTTAAGAATATGTACTGTCTTGGCCACATATATTTGTCTTATTACTGTGATGCATAAAACAAAATTAATCAGATAATGCTAAACATTATGAACATTGGCATCTGGAGACTTCTATTTCATCTAAGTTTTTTAAGAAAGTCTGAGGAGATGTCATCAAATAGAGGAGATTTACTGAAGACATTTTCTTTCATACTGGCAATACAAAATATCTGACAATTTTATGTATTTTTATGAAGCTCTTTATAGAAGCTGCTTTGACAGGATTTATTTACTATTGTCTGTGTGTTCTTGTCATGCTATGTAACTTGAATTTACTTATGGCAGCTCATAGGTGTTAGTGGCAGGCATCAGAGGAATTTTCAGGTTTCATGAAGTCAAGTTACAAATAGGATTCTAACTCTTCCCTCTCCTCCCTCCAACCTCAGTTTCAGGAGCAAACATTATATATCATATTTATACCTGGCTAATGATGATTGTAGGGCATTACAGATCATTGCTTCTGGTGACAACTATGTATTGGATATGTTTTGAAGCCACCAGATTTCTTTATTTTGCTGGAACCAGATATGAACAGATCTACTATAGCTAGTAAAAATAGAAGAACTGGTTAACATAGTTTGAGATCAATATTGCCTAATTCTCTGGGCTATTTGTAAGCAAAAAGAAGGCTTTCAGAACATGTTCCAATGTGACAAGGTGCAGTTGTTTGGAACCACGGATACCAGCACACAGCATGAACACTTCCAGTCTGTGACAACCTGCTTTCTTAAGCCAACTGACTTTTCTTAAGCTAATTCCTTTTTTAAAAAGGAATGCAAGAGTTCCCCGTTTCTGGAAGCAAAGTGTATTTCAAAACCTGCTGCAAAAACAATTGCCACTACTTTTTTTCTCATTATAGTTTATACCAGTTGATGTCTCTTCACTTTCTATGTTCATATAAAATATTCTGCCTTTGTCTCCTGTACACAGCAATTTATTGTAATTGTAGACCTTCCTTTGACATCAGCTGATTGCCTCAAGCAACCATAAAGTACTCATGCACATATGAGCCAATCCCAGCAACCGAGACACCACACATAAGGAATTTTTTATTTATTAATCAATTTTCAAAAGTGATTATGTTACTTAGACTAAACCAATGGTGTTTATTCTGTTCAATGCTTTTTGGATGAAGGTTTTGCCTTCTGTGTTCTGTAAAGACTATTACTTTATTCTTTTGAGCAGTTAACTTGAACTTAGGTAAGAGATGAAAAAGTTGATTTGAATGTCTTGGAGCATGCATAAACGTATGTCAAGTAGTAGTTATTGAATTTTTCTGAAGGTTTTGTTATGTTTTATTTTTGTAACTAACTTTCAGATGCTTCTATGAACTTCCTTCCTTGTCTGTGAATTCTGCAAATGTAGAGAAACTAAGTATACATTGAAATTTTTCCCTCTAATGAAAAATTTTCCATGTACTAGTAGTTCAGAGGGCTAGATGACAATCAAACACTCAAAATAACATAAAATTTTGACAGTATCACAGTAAAGATTTACTTGCTTAAACTACTAAACACTTTGGTGTTTAAAGAAAAGAACTAGTATTTTTTGATTAATTTTTTATTGCCTAAAAACTTGAAAGTTTTACTAGTCTTTGTAGGACAAAAATGTAAGTAGTAAGGCTGAACAGACTATTACATGTCAACAGAGTAGCAAACAGCTCCCAGGAGCCTGTCCCAATATTAGATCTAATATTAGTTCTGTTGGACTGTTTATTTTTTTGTGTGCTTCAAGCTATGAGTTTTTATCCCAGTACAAACACATTGCTTTTGGAAATATTTCTTGAGAAATCCTCTTTGTGCTATCTTCTGCTCTTGTAAGCTGGCTATAAAACAAACAGAAGTGTGGTATGCTAGCTAGTTTAGCTAGCTAAGTCATTAATGCTTTATGGTATGAGATCAGCAGTTATCTTCTTCCAAGATTTCTTTCTTTATCCTCTCTGTTCATCTTATATGGATATAAGGATTAACAGAAGTTCATAACACCTTAAGACTTCTGGTCTTTTTCCTAATGATTCTGGTCTGATCTTGTTCCTAATGATTCTGGTCTGGTTCATAATAAGGAAAAAATTATTAAAGGAAAGACCAATAGTCTTTTCCATTCATTATTTTGCTTAAAATATTTTGTGTACCCTCCTTTCTGTCTCTAGCATAGTGGCAGTCAGGAATTTCTCATTAGATTAGGGGGAAACATACAAACAAACAAACGAAACCCACCAAATAAAACCAAACCAAAAAAACCCCCAAAAAACAATAAAAAACCCAACCAACCAACCAACCAAAAAAACTCCCAGCTGATTGCATTTATGAGTTTGGAATAAATGGCATAGGAAATTATTATAGCTACTTTCCATGAGAGTTACTTTAACAATTATTCAGTTGATATTACTCTCTCTGTAGATATTTCAAGACTCTATGAGAACTACTTTGCCATGTGTGTTCACTGTTAAATAACTGTAAGAAATTACACACTTGTAGTGTTTTGCCCACAGTATGCTAGCAGAATAGATTCTTGATTCAAGGCTTGATTTCAACCAATTCTCTGATTTTCTGTATTACAGCACACTTGGTCCTCACCACCAGTCCAAAGGAATGTTCTTTCTGTCCCATTCTGACACTGGGTTCTAAGTCTTTTTCTCTTTCTTTTTCTTTTTTTCTTCCCTGCAGGCTTCCTGTTCACTTACTACACCCTGTAACCTCTTAATCTTCTGTCCCCAGGCTCTTAGCTCCTACATAACGCAAGAGTAAGCCTCAAGGAAGTTCTTTTAACACAGTCACTCTTTGTAAAGGAACTTAAAGGATAAACTGAGAGCAAATGTACTGTGTCTATCATAACTTTTCAGGTAGGTAGATGGAACAAGGAAGGAGAAGGAGATTACAGAAATAAAGAAGTTAGAGAGAGAGTTGTATGCACTGATAGAGATTCAAATGTATTAATCCCTTTAACAAACTTTTTATGATAAATTATGGGGAAATGTGGTTGAGGCAATATGGCTTTCAATAAAGGAATTTCTGTAAATAAATTAACAATTGAAGGAAGTGTGAATCAAAGAGAAATAATTCACAGATCACACTTCTTGGTGTTAGATTCGTTTTTTTGAATGTTATAGAGGAAATTGTGTGATCTATAGAAAAATGTAGTTGGATGGTCTATGAAAAAAACTACCAAATGTAAATATAAAGGTAACCAAGATAAAAATGCCCTCTGTTATGAGACTTTATTGCCCTAAATGCTAACCCTGAAACACCTTCTGCATCCTTCTTTCTTGCAAAGTGTAGCTTACCATTAGGAAAAAATTTCATCTTGCCTGCATTAACCAGATTTATCTCAGTTTAGAGGTGCTTTACTATGATTAACAGCCTGCATTTTGCCTTCCTATTATAGCAAAGTATCCAAGAGTAAAAAGTGAATGTGGTATTTTTTGCTGCTTTCTCATAACTTGATTAATAGTAAATAGAATTAAGTTTGAAGAGTTTCAGGATGTTGTGAGAGAAACATATGAGCCTAGGCAGAGGAAAGCAACTGCAGCAACAGACATGAGCCAAATGACTCTCATCTACTTTACGCCCTGCCTTTTGGCACAACAGTCCAATTGAAGTTGACCACTGCAATAAATTGCTGTATAATTCTTCAATGATAGTTACATCCTTTCTGTAGTGACTGATGCATTTAACAAATGTTCCTGGAGAATGAAAAACAGCTTTGAATGTCTGTTAACAAATCATTTCATAACAGCCAAAAATCTAGAGATACTTTGTATGAACTTCCTCTCAAGAAACTGCAGAATGAAGATTCCTTGTGCCCTGTGGAAAATCACGCTCAATTCAACCAGTTTTAGGCAAAAGAGGAAACAAGGTAAAAACATATGCAGAATTGATTAGACCAATATTTTGAAATATCCTTTTTTTTCCCCCTTCAAAAAAATACAAGAGCCCCAATCCCACAGGCCGGATTCCTCTTGTAACTAACTGAAGAATTTGAGCTGCTTGGGTGCCAAAAAGTAATGGGGAAGCTGTGAGTAGCTAGCTCTATCCCTGACAAAGGAATTTGGTCTGTTAATTCTGTCACTCCCTCTCCCTCACTCTGAAATTTCCAGGCATGCAGTCAGTATCCTAATTCTGAGAAACTCCCAGTCTCTGCTTCTTAGTGGCTTTATTCTAAACTCTAAGTATCTGGAGATGCTGGTCTTTATGCCTCAATTTAAATACACTTTCATGCTGAGATTTTACGAGAGGCAATTACCCATTGCATCTTACCAATACAGGTATCTGTACAGTGGCGTTTATAATTTCCTTGTTGGTTACAGGGATGGACAGAACAAAAGAAAACACAGCACATTCACTTTAGTTATACATCAAGTGAAAAGAATTGCTCTGAGGCTGAGATGATCCCCAGAGCATACTGGATCAGAATAGAAAAAGTGATAAAGCCTTGCATCTTGTAATGTGAACAGCATTCTTATGATATATTCTGTTTTTCTTTGACAATTCCACTTTTATTTCCCCTTTCTACATAAATAATTTATTGCTTTCTAGTAGGTGGAAGCGTGATGTTGCATAATTTGTTTATATTTTCCAGGGGAATAATAAAATAGACTTCCTTCCTTTGTTTTATGTATAAGTAGTAATTTATGTTTTTAACAGAATCTGAGTGACACGTAGAGAATTATGTATGATCTCCATCTATTGCAAAAAGACCCATAAACAGTACTCCAAAAACCAGCATTCCATTGTCATTTGCAAGATTATATGCCAGGTGTAGTAGAAGCAGCATTCAGTTGATTTGTAACAGGATTTGCAGCTAAGACTGTTACTTAACCAGGTAGAATCTGAGCCCTGCTCTTAGTGGCAAACCTCAATGTCTCTAGTTCACACACTGCAACTGTACTGGAGCTTAACATGTTGCCTTTAAAAAGCAGTATCTTAATACTGTGATGCATAACTCAACTACTTACTTAAGTCTGTTCTTTAGGAAGATGCAGACTTAGGTGCTCATTTATGCTTGAAATACATCAGCTTCAGAAGTGGTGTGGTTCAATACAGCCAGTGAAAGTAACTTGGTTCCTGAGTTTGAAAAGCCCTTGCTGGTAAAAATCTTTATAGCAGCTTGGAACTATTTGTCTCCTGACAAAGTTTGGAGTTTTCAGCCAGCTGAAGGCATGGCTTACTATAAATTAATATGTTGCATCAAATTAATGCTGAAACATATATGTATAGATAATACTAGGAAAGCTGTGAGAGGGCTTCACTTGCTTTATGTGATGAAAGTAATAATGGGAAGAAAACATGAGCTATGCAGTAAACTGCAGTCTGCTTCATAAATAGCAATTGTCTGTCTAATATGAAAATTTGACTATATAATCGTTTATGTTACACTTCAAATATACTGACTGCAGTAAAGAGAACCCAGTTGCTGATCCCATTCCAACTTTATTTAAGCTCTGTGCAAGTATTTTGGAATGAAGCTTTTCTACACTTTCACACTTTTTGCCGCATCTATGCAAGACTTACAGCTGCATATTTAATTGATCTACAGTTAAACACCTTCTCTGAAGTGAAAAACATTCACCCTTGGTGTGTCTCTGCACAGCTTCTCTAATAAATGCTGTGCAGATTCTGCTATGTAGTTCGTAAACTGACAAGCTACTACAGAGGAAAGATAAGGAATTTTTTTCACTAGTTCACAACTGAAGTTCTTATGAACAAATTTATGTTTTCAGAAGAGAACTAAACTTAGCTTTCAAAGTATTCTCTATATGAGCAAACTCACAAATTCAAGCAGTTCAATGGAAAAGGAGTAAAATTGTCTGGTTGAGTATTTTCCATTAATAGCTGAGTTTCAGTCATTAAATTTATTGAGTGGAAGTTGTCCCAGTATTTGGTCAGTCTCCATAGATCTATTTAGATTTTAGAAGTGCCAGGTTAGGTTGTAATTTGGGAATAGAGGCCATACAGAACAAAATGCTTATCAGTATGTTAGAAAAAAAAAAAGAAATAATGAAATGGAGGAAAACTCATATCTTCTCTTTCCTTCAGAAATGTTTATCAGTTATTTATTAAATCAATATGGGTTAATAAAGTTATTTAATAATTTTTTTCCTAATATCTTTAAAAAAAGATCAGTTTTCTTGGCCTCTGTTTACATGCTTCCTGTGTTTTCTGGACAGATTCTGTTCTGCACTAAGGAAAAAACTTGGATTGTTTTCATATTAATCTTAACTTAATACCATGTTGCTATTTAGGGGAAAAGAAAAAAAAAGGAAAGAAAAGAAGTGATGATTACCACTTCTGAGTGATTTTACAAATGCCTGGGAAGTTGAAAAATTTTCCGGCAGTCTCTTGGGGTGTCAAACATTAATTCTCTCAGTCATAAGCACACTGAGTCTTTTCTGGTTTTAATCACAGTTGCAAACACTTCACACCTCCTTGGTGCTTTTGAAATTAAAACTGCATACAGATCTGTCAAAGCAGGTATGAGATAGAACAAACATTTTGGGCTTAGAATCCTTAACACTACTTTGTGTATCCTTTTCTTTGTAAAGAGAAACACTATTTGCAGAAATATATGTGTTAGAAATGTTCCACTACCAGTTTCAGGGAGGATGGAGGACACTTGCACTTGCTTTTAAAAAACAGTTAAGAAAATAATAGTTTTGAAGAAAAGGGTTGCTTTTGTATGTAGAGGAATGTATTGCTGCTTCCTGGAAAGGTATGGTGGCTATGAGTAGAAATGCCTATCTACAGCTATGAGCCATTCTATTTGAAAGAGAATCTTCCAAAACAGTTAGATCTCTTTCCATGATCAAGTTTTAAAACAGTACTTTTGAAGCCGGAGAGATTGTATTGTGTTAGTATTTACATTATTAAGTTGAAGAAATGCTCCATATACTCTGTGAAATCTGAAAAGGTTATCTGGTCTGATTTCTTACGCCAGTGTCATTCTGTGAACACAGAAAAGAACGAAGTTAGCCTTTGTCATTTTCCCAACTGTGCATATAAGTAAACAAACTCAGTTCTGGAATGAGCAGTAAAGTATTTTCTCTTAGAATTTTGAAATCCTTATATAGTGGAGAGGATTGGTAACACTATATTAGGAAAAAAAATATCTGAAAAGAAGAAGGTGCTTGCAGTATATGCTCATGATCTTTTTCAGCAGTTCTGAATGGGCCTGGAGGGAGGTTCAGGAGTTGTCAATATCTATTAGTAGCCCTGTTGTGAGCTTACATCAGTTACTTTTATGTTAAGCAAAATGCTTCTTGGGAATTAAATATACATATATATATATACATATGTAGAAGTGAGTGTCTGTGATCATATAATTAAATACTTATTATCTCCAGGTTAAAAAAAGCACAAACATAAAATGACAATTAAAACTTGAATTGTTACTGTTTATTTTCTCATTCCATGACACATAACTATGAGATAGCTGCTGTTTCATTCCTCTCTGTTGTTGGTCCCCTTGGTCACTGTGGACATCTCGTGTAAAGTCTCAGTCCCAAGTATTGCTCATCCACACCTCCACTTATTCATTATGCTCTACCATTTCCCTAGTGTGGTGGTGAAAAATATTGTCTTAGTAAGAGTGAAACCTTTCCAGAGACTTGGGTAGGCTGCTACACCGTTTTCATGTTGTAGAAGTTATACTCAGATAACTTTGTTACACACACAGTGCCCTCAAAGATTATCTAATTCTAGGAGAGCATACAAATAAATCTTCTGTTATTGAATCTTGTGTGCTGAAACAGAATGAATTGAAGTTTTAAATGCTGCAATGGACAGATAGAAGAGAATTAGTCAAGGAAGCATTAAACAGAGAAGCAAGTTAAAACTTTGTCTAATATGATTGAAGTGTTCCCCATGCCTGAGTGTTTCAGTCACTGATTCTGTTGTTTGGTAGGGTTTTTAAGCTTTACTAATGAAAGAGATCTTTTACATCTCTTCCTTTTGAAGTTTTCACAGATTTTGTACATACACTGTGGATGGGAAGGTCTGCAAATTTGGAAATTCTACATTTGTGCAAGCAAGTTTTGCAACTGTAAAGAAAAAACACTACATCTGATATAATATTGAAACTTCACTGTGCATTTGTAAATGCTGAGTGTTTTGACAAATGTTTTGCAAACATAAAATAGCTCTCAGAATGAAAAAAAATATGGCTTTAGATAACACTATAGAAAGAAATATATGGGAGTCTTAGAAGTTATGTGCAGCTGCAGCTTCTGTCAAGAGAAGCTGCTGATAATAAATGAGCAGAATGTGGATGATTGATTTGCCTTACAGGAGGGACTGTTGTAGGTAGGTAGGGTGCTTTGCAAAATAATAGACCTTGCATCTGTAATAGATCAGAGGTAAGTCACAATAACAGGTAATGAGCTGTGGAACCACTGTCAGGTGCTTAAGAGGTAACAGAGGAGCAAAGAGAACACTTGAATCTTTAGGCACAGAAAAAACCTACATGTATTGTATATTAAAAAGTCAGCATGCACTCATAATTCCTTGATCAAACTGCACATTTGATTTCAAAACCAGGATAACATTTCTGTTGGACAGAAACCTGTCTGTATTGATACAGTTCTGAGGTTTCTGCTTAACAGCCTTAGAGAAAGGAAAGATATTTGCCATTAAGCCCTCAAAAAAATTTGTGTTGGGATAATAAACTCAGATATAACTTTTTAAGCTTGTAAGGCAAAGGGAAAAGTGTTCTAAATAGCTTTCACCTGCAAACAGACTTGATAAGGTGCCAAAGGTAGAAGTTTGCCTGCATAAAATGAGTCACCAACTTAAAGGGTATAAAAAAAGATGAATATGATGCAGAGATGAGATAGGATGTACATGCCACAGTACTGGAACTTTATCTCAATGCAACTGGAGTAATTTGCAGCATGCAGCTTTGCTATCTAATTTCCCTTGTGTTGTCTGAGAACAAGTAAGAGGTAAAAGGCATTCACTAAACTTTGAAGTAAGTGTGGCATGTTTTGTGATCTTTGCTTTTCATATTAGCTAGCTGATCTTGACCCTGATCCAGTCAGGTGCTTCACCTGAAGCAGCCTCACAATTCTTATCCAGTCATGGTCACAGTCACCTATGAAGTGGACAAGCAAGAGGGGAAAAGAATGGATAAAAATAGAAATATTAAGGATCAGATTTGATTGATATGATTTTATTTACTTCAGTAAAATTACTTAGTACAATTTGATCATATAGTAGAAGGAATATCAAAGTGTGTCCACGTGGAAGCCTGGTTTATTAAGACTATATACAAATAACGATATCATGCTGGTTTGGGCTGGGATAGAGTTTATTTTCTTTGCAGGAGCTGGTATGGGGGATACTGTAATACAGAGATGTTTTTGTTATTGCTGAGCAGTGCTCATACAGAGCCAAGGCTTTTTATGCTCCTCACCCCACCCCACCAGCAAGGAGGCTGGGGGGCACAGGACATTGGGAGGGGAAGCAACCAGGACAGCTGAAACCTACTGACCCGAAGGATATGGCATCATATGGCATCACTCTCAGCAACAAAACTAGGGGGAGATCAGTGGGGGTCCTACTGCTCAGGCACTGGCTGGGCATCTGTTGTTTGGTGGTAAGGAATTGTTTTCATTTTTATCACTTGTCTTTTTTGGTTTCATTTTCTTTCTCTTTGATATTTTCCTTGTCATTGACAGTTGTTATAATAATAATTGTTGTTATTATTATTATTGTACTGTTTTTGTCTCAACCCATGAGTTTTCTCACTTCTATTCTTTCAATTCTTCACCCTCCCACCTGCTTGCTTTATATATCAATACCTGGCAAATGGAATGGCGAAATTATTTTTGAAGACAGATGACTGAAGTTGTATTAATGGAAAAAAATGTATTTATATTTTTATAATTGAGGTAAGGACAGACTTGTGGAATACTCATGAGAGAATCACCCAACTAAATGCTAGCATTACTAAATATTCAAATGTCAATATTACTGACATTGAATCTGTCTCTATGACATGTATTTGCTGTTCCAGACGTGAAAAGGCTCTTGCTAAACAGCACAGAGCAATTTAAAAGTCTCTATTCGTACAGAAATTGCTTATTTTTTATGTTGGAATGAGAGGGAGCTTTTTTTCTTTCATTAAGAAGGGCTTTTTTCTTGTTGCAGAAGATTCAGTGTTCCATGATAGTGAAATAAGTAAAAACCAGAGAGAAAAAAAGCAATGGAAACAGACAGAAGGGAGGAAGGGGGAAGATTTCTTATGAGACAAGAACCATTTATTAAATTATGAGTTAAAAAAAAAACAAACTTAAAAAAGAATTTGCATGTTATTTCAAATGTGCTCACAGCAATACTATCAATATACAGAGGAGTTTTTATTACATGTTGATTCTCAGAACTGAGAGCTCTTAAGGAAATGAGTTGCTGCCAGAGGGAAAGTGCAGAACTACAGAAAAAAAAAAGAAACTACCTCTCTTTAACTTAGATGGGATTCAAAACACATTTATCTTATTGCAGTGTAAAAACAAAATTGGATTCAGTCTTTCGGCTCAAGAGACCTTACAGAAGAAGACCTTTATTCACAGGTGATTCAAACTGCATTAATCTTTTAGCCACATGCAAACTGCTCAATCCAGCTTTTTGGACTAAGTGACCCTTTTCAGTAAATTACAAACATCAAAGAGCAGAATAGCATTTAAAATAACTCCTGTTACAAAGTGGAAGCATATGTCTGGATCAAAAGTCAGTCCATTGTCAACTAGATTCCCCATAGCTGAGGACAGCAACAATTGTCTTCTGAAGGATGTGTGAACAAAAGTCTTTTCTCAAAAAATTAGATAAATGTTTTTCACACTGAGAAAACTTTTAGTGTTGTAAGTAAAAAGCACAGGTAACAAAACACTCAAGTAATGCACAGAAGTGTGTACTGAGACGACACACAGAAAATAATCATACTTGAAGTTGGGTTGGTTGCATAGAGAAAAATAAAATCACTTTAAGCACTGAAAATAAAATACTATTGATGTAATCATACGAAGATGATTGTAAAAGTAAAGACTAAAAGAGTTTAGAGAGAGAACAAGGGTTATATAAGCAACTCCTAAAGAATTTTTTATGGTGCTTGCTTTCTTAATCTGTATTGTACTATAAAGACTGTGCTTTGAAACACTTCACTAATATTAATGTTGAGAATAGGTTGGGGTTTTGTGTATTTGGTTTTTAAGTTTTTTTGTTTGTTGAGTTTGTTCCTATTTTAATATTGTGCCTTTTAATTACAGTATTACGAATTAGATGCACAGAACAAAACCTGTGTTCTGAGTGTTCTGGATCATAGGACAAAGTGATGATCCTTTCCCATAAATTTCTCAAGTGGACACAAGAGATAGATATATATAGTGAGGAGTTAAAGGAAGTAATAAGGAAATGGAAAAATATTAGAAAATATAATGCTTTTTCTTAAATTACTATTTACTCACTATTAAATTCCAGAACATAACTAGGCTGCTGAAAACCTAATTGATCAGTTTGTTTTCTCAGGGCAGCCTCATAGTGTTTCAAGCTCTGTGTGTTATGGCACTGAGGCAATTTTTAAAGTTGGTATAATTGTCACACAGTAAGGGACACATCAGTGAACTCAAGGTTAGTTTTCCGGATCTGATCCAGAAGGATGAGAAGAATGCCCATGTACACAGATTAGATGGGATCATATTTCTCTTTTTCCTCTTTAATAAATCAGTCTACTTCATAAAAAGAGGACTGTACTTCCTGATGGGTTCAGTTCATCAGACACAGAGAATGATTATTATAGTTGTGACTTATAGATGCTGAGCCACTCATGAAAACCACTGGTTTAATAAAAGAGAAAATTATTCAAAAATGCTTAAATGATTTTCAGAAAATCATGCATAGCCAAGCAAATGTCAGCTTATTAATTAACATAGTTTTTCTTCCTTATGCTCTGATTATTTTGAGCATCAAAATGAAATTAGTGCTTCATGTTTATATGCTTTCTGTCCTTGTTTTGGCTGGCATGGAGTTCATTTTCTTCACAGTAACTGGAACAGTGTTGTGTTTTTTGGATTTAGTATGAGAATTGTGTTGATAACATACTGATATTTTAGTTGTTGCTCAGTAGTCCTTGCCTCAAGTCAAGGACTTTTCAGTGTCTCATGCTCTACTAGTGAGGAGGTGCACAAGAAGTTGTGAGGGAGCATAGCTGGGACAGCTGGCTTGCACTGGCCAAAGGGATGTTCCATACCATAGAACATCAGATATAAACTAGGGGGAGTTGGCCGGGAGTGGTCAACTGTTGCTCGGGATGAGATGGGCATTGGTCAGTGCTGTTACGAGCTGTTATTCCTCTCTCTCTCTCAATGTCTCTCTCTCTCTCTCTCTTTCACCATCATGATTTTACTTTATTCCAGTCATTAAACTGTTCTTATCGCAACCCACGAGATTTCCCTTTTTCTAATTCTGCTCCCAGTCCCAGTGGGGCAAAGGAGGGAAGGGTGAGGATTGACTGTTTGGTTCTTCATTGCTGGCTCTGGTTAAACCACAACAGTGCCTTAAACTTCTGTTTCTCAGACCTTTGGAGTCCAATGCAGAAAAAAGTCAAGGGAAACTTTACACAATACACCTTTAAGGGTAGACTAGTTGTAGCCATTAAATTGCTTCTCTAGGATCTCTTGTTCATCTGGTAGAAAGTAATTTGTTTCAAAGGTCAAACATTACTGGTGGCACCGACCACAGCATGTATCTTTCACTTAGTTAGGATGGAGGTACCTTAATTGAAAGGCTGAAAACACATTCATTTCTGTGTTTTCTCTCTAGCCTTATAGGTCTTCATTCCTACTTGCAGGAATAGGAATGCCTCTGGTTCAACTGAAGGAAATGTGGAAAATGCCTGATTAGCTCCAGTTTCTAGTGATGAATTGGACTACCTTCTATTGATTTACAGGTCAAACCTTAGAGACAGCCTACAGAGATGACTAAAAATTTCCACACTCCTAGTTTCCATTACTTCTTGGAACTACAATTACTTATATCCTTATTTTTACATTATTATTATTTACAAATTATTATTAATTTACAAATTATTTACAAATAATTTCCTTATTATTTACAAATACAACTTTTATTGCTTTCCTTCTAATTATTTAAATGAAATCTTACAGAAAACCTTTTTTTACACCCCTTTTATTCTTCTACTTAAGTTTTCAAGTAATTTTGTTTTCACATTGGGATTATTTCCATCTCTCTAAATGATATTGTTTTTATTTACTCACATCTATATCAGTCACATCTCATCTTTCTTCAGTCTTCCTTCCTTTGAGCTGACTCCTAGGTGCCTACTTTGCTGGTTTTTTTCTTTCCATCTGTGTAGTTTATTTCTCTGTGTCTTAACTACTACCATCCTATTCATGATAATTCAGGACTAATTGCTACCCAATTTTTAATTATTTAAGTTTTGACATATTTCATGAAGTCTCAGGTGCATCATTTTTGCTGTTGCCTAGCAGGTTGCTGACTTTTCATCACGAAAAAAAAGCAATTTTTTTTCTAATTTGCATGTTTTCAGTTGAAATAATATTTTTTTCTTTTCTTTCTTTAAAAAAGTAGACACTACATGCAGCAGTGTTAGCAGTGTTGAACAGTCATTCCCCTTTTGTTCTCGGTATTTTTACTTATTGCTTTAGCTGGATGATATATAGGAGATGGGATTGGGTCTAATGTATGTATATATTATTCATGTGTAGTGTACTGAAAGAGAAAGTGTTATTTGTCTTCCAATTGTATATCATATATGAGTTATCATCAATTCCTTTTTCTTTCCAGGGTTTTTACTTTTCTGTCTTAGAGATGACTGCTCATTACACTGCTCTCTATTTACTGCTATCTGTACTTCTCTCCTTTTGTCCTATTATTTAGTATTATTGTGTCAAATCATAGCTTTAAGGCAAAATTTGAAGAAACATTCACTTTTGAAGTATATCCACTGTGTTTCCTGATGTGCAGCTGTAAATCTAATATTTTAACATTTCCACCTTCAGGAACTTCTGTAATACTTACTGAGCTTATACGGAAAAATATCAATGGCAGATGTTATTCACATCGCTTGGCCCCTGAGTTGTTACCTATATGTTGTGAAACCACCATGACACTTGCAACTTTGATGCTTTTTTACATATAAGATAAAATGTTGGTCTTAAGTGTCTATCAGTAACAAAGATTCTCAACCACGTTTTAAATGTTACTTTAGCTGATTATTCATGGTCCAATATTGCATTGTCTCGAAGTTTTTTGTAATTAAAAGTTAAGCTTGTCTTTTAAAAAGTATTTATAGTTATGGAAATAGCACAGAATGTGTTAGCCAATTCTTATTTAAAATATACTTGGACTTCACAGTGTTGAATCGTTCTCTTCACATAGGAAAAAATTATTTTCTGTTAATTAATATGTTGTGTAAGAGGCCATGTTGGATAGAAAAGTTTGAACAAACCTTGTTCTTAAAATAATTTGCTGTGATCTTAAATACTGGAAAGTGGGCAGGATTCCAACATTCCTAGTCCACTTTCTACCCATGTGTGGGTAAAGGAGAAGTCTGGCTAGACTTCTTCTTTGTCCCCAAGATATGGTTAGTCCTAAGCAGTTAGACTGTGGCTTCTATATTTTACAAAAATCAGTAAAATTATTTCAAGAGGCCTAAATAAGTTCTGGTATTTCACTTGTTCTTTATAAAGTCAGGATATCTCTACAGGATGAAAAAACCAAAATTTTTGTCATAAATGATGGCACAAGTTTGTTGCCAAGAATTAAACAGAACCCAAAACTAGTAACATGGTCTGAACTGATTTAAAGGAGACACCTCCTTTCTAGAAATTATCCATCCAACCATAAAGACACACATATAGAGTATTTCCTATGCTTTTTTAAAGACTGCCCGCTACAGGGGAAGCTCAACTGCCATTCCCCCAAATCAGTTGAACTAAAATTATGTGTCCTAAGTTTTGGCTTCTTTACAGAAGTGATACACAGCCAGGCTTGCAAAGGAAGTAAGGAGTTCATAGGAGTTCAGGAGTTCAGAGTTCCTCATTGTTGTATTGTTAAGTATTTTTGTTTGTTGGAGTTTTTTTAACACATCAAATTTTTCTCACTCATTTAATGTAAGATCTACTTAACTTCAGAGTTTCTGTACAGAAACTCAAATGTTATGTGCCACAGAAGAATCCATGATTGTCTTTATTCAAACCTGAACATGAATATGTTCTGAGGATTTTAAATCCCTCGTTATTAACAAAACTGAATTTCACAGAATTATAGAATTTTTGAGGTTTGGAAGTGACCTTTTGAGGTCACCTAGTTCACCCACATTTTCCACCTCTCAAGCAGGGTCAGAGGATAAGATTATTTAGGATGTGTCCAGTCAGTCTTTAAATGTTACCAAAAGTGGAGAATCCACAGCTTCTCTGGACAAACCTGGTTTTGTCTTTGATCATCCTCCCAGTAAAAATATTTTTTCTCATGTCCAAATGGAATTTCATGTTTTTTATTTTAATTTTTTAATTTAATTTAAATGTCCATTGTCCAATTTCATCCATGAAGAAGCTAATGGAAGCTCTGGCACAAAATAATTGCAAGTAAAGAAATTTAAAGATACTGATGATATTCATCTGGTATTTCCTCTAGGCTCATAGATTGCGGAATTTCTTTTACTTTCTACCAAGTTCCCTTTTAGCCAGTAAATCTGGAAGCAGAGAGAAACTGAAAGTAGAATTACTAAATCCTAGTAAATTGCATTAAAGTTGCATTCATGTAACAAAATAAATCAGTGCTAAAAATAGAAGTATTTCAGTATATTAACTCTCATAATAGGTACCAAGGGTTTCACACATCATCCCTTTACTGGTCCCTCTTTCATGCTTTCTGAGGGAAAGGAATTCCAGAAATATGTAAACCTTCTAGCTGCACAACAGTAAAACAATCTCTTCAAAATTACACACATGTTGTGAGTGCTTCTGACAAAGTAGAAACCAAGCCAGTCTAATGTCTTTAAACATGATTCAAAATCTCAGCAGAAAAAGAAAAGCAACGTTTTTATAAAATAAGGATGGGATAATATATTTATTTTTGTACTTATGTTTCAAGTTCGACAAGAGATCTACACCAAGGCAATGCACATCTTTTTCTAACTCTCACCCCACACTCCCCAGCCCTTAATCTTCATTGTCATAAATCAGTGTGTCAGCCTAAAATATTGAGAGTGACTTGGGATATTTGTCTAGCCATACAGCACAGATGGACAAACTAAGAGACTTGGCAGTTAGCAGGTGTTGATTTATGCTGAATTCAACAATATTGTTACAGGCTTACTGCTGTAGTTATATTTAGGGTTAATATGGTAAAAATCTCTGCATCTCCTTTTGTCCAGGCGAGGCTTTTCGACTGATTTCTGAGGGAGCAAGTATGAGCCGATGCTGCAGTTTTCTAAACACACAGACCTACCCTGGAGGTTATGTAGGATTAGCAGTACAACTTGAAGAAAAACCTTGAAGGTCATAATGGGTTTCATTCTCTGAAACCATGCATGTTCTGTGTTTCTTTCCATCCATGCAATGACTTATTGGGGCACTGTAGTGGTTTGGTAGAGCCTTGTGCTGCACAGCATGAGGGAGTAAGGGCAGTAAGGATCATTCTGCCTCTCTTTATATATAATGTAGATCAACTACCTTGTCTATCAACTCTGGTAAAAAAGTATGTAATGTACATTTTTCTTGGTTTGTTACTCAGAAGTAATGAAGCTCTTCCAGCTCTCTGTTCCTCAACACAATTAGCATTGTTATTTGGTGCTAAGGTTAATGTGAGGTCTGAAATCTCACAGGGCAGTGATAATGTGTGGGAATCCCATTTTTTGGTGGAATTAAAGACTGGCATCTAATGCTTAGTGGTGTTTGACTCTCTATGGCAATAGTAGGAATCAGATGTCTAGTACATATGTAGACTCCGAACTGTAGTTGTTCTAATAGAGGATGTAGTCCCATCCCAGAACTGGTTCTCTGTTGGTACCTTTTTATATATGTGGCTTGCATATGACTCCTGAATCTGGCTCACTACTGCTGATGACACAAACTTGTGTATAACTTTCATGTCATATATCTCACTTAGATTTTGACTTTCTGAGGAAAAATCTTTTTTAACTTTTTCCTATTACATTATTGCATTGTGTCGAAATACACTGTCATAGTCACTTGCTGCTCAGCTGCAATAATAATTAATTCATAACCTGCTTTCATGACTTGGAAGAAAACTATTCACACACAATCTGTTCTCCCTGCTTTTTTGGTCTTCTAACATCCGGATAAGTTCCAGTCAAAAGATAGAAACGGATACTGAAGGTTCAAAATCCGAAAAGAAATGAGCTGAGACTCCTAAAAACTGTTTCAAAACAAAAAAAAATCTCTTGCATGAAATACCTGATATAAAATGAAAAAAGACTTGAAATATATCCTTGTGGCCCTAAAGTATAACTATTTCTGTGAGAAATATATTTATTTCTAACTTGTTTTCAGAATGTGTGTTTTTGAACAAGTAATAGGCAGATAAGAAAAAATGAATACTCTATTTTTTAAAAGATGGCTTCAGATACTAAACTCTTTTTTAAGTAAAGGTGACTTCAGGTAAAAATAATTCGATTTCCTGTAAAGTTCACAATTCTTTCAGCATTTCCACTTGTGTAAAATAAGGAGACACATACCTTTGAGGATCCTTGTGGGTCCCTTCCAACTCAGGATATTCTGTGATTCTACACAGCTGCTTTTAAAAGACTGTCTGAAACAAAATGTCATCAAATTTGTATAATTTCAATTTCCACATATTTTATGCACCTCAGTAATCTTTTAACCACCTGACCACTCCTGAATGTGACTAATCTGCATATAGATAGTCTAAATTAACATGCTTAAAATACCTAAGAGCAGATTTCAAAGGAATCATTCTGGAGCTGGGTACCGAGGCTTCAATAATTGGAAACTCAAATGATACATTTTTCCTTTAGATAATGGTAAAAGAGATAACCTTCTTCCAGGAAAAATAGCTCCTGTATATAACAGTATTTCTCAGATATTTCCTCTTTCTGCACAAGCCCATGAGATAACATGACCTTAAGTTCCTAATCAATAAATCAAAACTACTTTCAGATATCTTAAGCTTTGTGACATTTAAAGAGGGTGGCAAGATGAATATTAGGAGAGAATTCTCAGTATCATTTCTATACTTACCAGAATGTCTTCCCCTAGAAAGGAAGACAGATTGCCTTTATTTCTGTTTCAGGCTTTAATTCTCTGTTCACCCTTATTTCAGTTTAAGAAGGGCAAAATTATGATGTCTCTTTTGAAGTCCCAATTACCCTCACTTATGTCAATGGCAACTTTATTAAGGTTTCTTTGTGTTTTAAGCCACTGAAGCACAATCCAAACAATTAAATCTATGGTATCAAAACCCATGTGCCTTTGAGGAAGATGTCATTCCATCTGTAGCTCTGAATGTAGTCCAAAGGCTTGACCTTTCTTAGACAGGTGCAACATTGTACAGACTTGTCTGTGTGTCTTTCCCACTGGGAGCTTTAAATAGGAGGCAACTAATTTTCAGTTTCCATTTTTAATTATTCAGTGCTGCAAGTTGGATTCTTGTGGCATAATGTCAGTTAGTAGGAAACAAAGTGAAACAAGTGAAATGCAAACTTTTGACACTGCAAGAATTTTTCCTCTGTCCTCTGAGAGTTGGTAAGCACCGTAAAAGAAAAATGTTTCTGTCATTTAACTTACTTGTGCCATTTTTCCCTTGTACAAACTTAAACTAGGGAAAGTCTGTGGTTTCATTTGAGTGCACAGTAAAGACAACAGTGTCAGAAAATAATGTTTAGATGTTAGGTTTATTCTAAAAATGGCAATCAGGGCACACAAACCTATTATGAGACAGTGAAGTAAATTAAATGTTACATTCTACGTGCAGGGAGTCATTCTGACATGCCATCATCATCTGTCATCAGAGATCTGGGTTCGAAGGGACCTCTTGAGATCATCTGGTCCAACTTCCTTGATCAGTCAGGGTCAGCTAAAGCTGGTTGTCCAGGAAAAAGTCCAGTTGGATTTTGATTATATCTACAGATGGAGACACACAACTTCTCTGGGCAGTCAGCATGTACTGGTGCATAGGAATATTCCTCTACAGGAAAATTGAGGATGATTCATGTCACATCATTACAAATAATACAGACTGCTGAAAAATAAAGACATCAAGCAATGAATATAACTTTTATTTGGATGTTTCCCCAACACAAATTAGAAGATTGGGTGTTTTTTTTCCTCATCATTCGAAATAAAACAGAATATCCCACTGTCTGGAAGCCAGGGCATTTAAAGAGGTTTAATCAGTTTCTTTTTTATTGTGTTTTATGTTGTGTAGTATCTCATCCTGTTCATATGTAATTAATACTTTAGGTCAAAATACATATTTTTTAGGCATGAGCAGCTTTCAACCAAGTCATGTTGGGTAACCGTGGGGAAAAGTACAACTGAAAAATTATTTCACTTCAGTTAATAATGTTTGCTTTAGTTGGGGTATTTTCAGTTAGTATTATTATCAAGTGACTGCATGTAGTTTTAGATTTATCTTATTCTGTAAAAGTGAAAGTCATGTGCAATATGTATGATATAGAAAGGTCATTTGGCATGCCTATACTGTGTTGTGGTGTGCAGGCATATTTGTATTGTCCTAGAAATAATAAGAGGGAGTGGTATACAGCTGTGCTATCAGTCTGCTGTTTGAAATAATCTGTCTATCTGCTTAGATGCAATGCAGCAACAGCCTTTGTTTCTGTCCTATGGCTGAAAAAAGCGTCTTTTGAATTACATTCAGTAAAAGCCAGGATTAGGGAAAAATAGAAGTAATTTTTTTTTTGTTGTCTTTGTTTTTGTGCTGGTTCCTCATTCCTCTGGTGAAAGTTTTAGGAGGATGGAATTTTTGAATTCTTAAAAAAAACACTGTGGTGAATATTAACACGGTTTTCATATAGGATTTGTTTGCTTGAGAGGAAAGTTTTATTTTTCTTGGGCTGGTACAGGGGAGCAAATCAATCATTTCTAATGAACAAGTGCGTCCATTTAAAAAGGACTGACTTCTTTTGTTCTCTTCCAAACTGGAAATGCATTGTGCATTTTAGTGGTAGGACAGGTCAGGTATGGCAGCAGAAATTCATAAGTTACTTTTTTATTGACCTTAAAGCAATATATAATTGAGCATGAAATGTAGATCATGTTTCAGATTATTTTGTATAATTAATTAATATTTCAGACCCTTCAAAATAAGGATTTAATTGGTAATGTTGACCAAAATTTGAATGAATAGTCATTCATCAAAGTTGCAGTAACAGATAGGTAGTAGTTTTCAGATATCTATTGAACATCCATGTTCTGTCATTCCATCTTTTATTTTCCATTTTTGGTTTTTGGTAGCTTTCAAACATAAAACAAAAGACCAAAATAAAAGTCCAAATAAAACTACCTCTACAGCTTCTTCATAAACATCTCTTCATAAACTGATTACATTGCAAACTTTGTCTGCATGTGTGTCTTATGCGAAAACTATAATAAAATGGAATAAAAGTGTATCTTGCAAAATAACTTGTTGTTTTTTGAGGGTGTAGTTGAAATAATTAAATGAAAAGAAGATTTTTTAAAAGTTCTAAAATGGGCAGATTAATTAAAATACCATGAAAGGAAAGGTGAATTTAATTTATAGGTAAAAACTGTCATGAGTGAACGGATGTGTTTTTTAGTAGACAATATTAATGGGGTCATAACTTACCTGCTTCTATTTTATGTTTTTATCAGTCTTCATTATGTTTGATTTAACTAAATGGCATGATCAAGTAACACAGATTTAATCTGGCTTTTGCTTTGCCACTCCACTCTAAAGGAGGCACTGAGCCAAATTTTGAACCAATTTTCCTGGCCAGACTTCTGTTTTGATGCTGATCCCAAACCAGATACAGAGAAGAGTGGTCCTCTACCTTTCAATAGAGCACTGATGCAAAAATGTAGTTCAGGAGCCAGAAATTCTTTCTAAAGTTGAGGTGGAGGGGGCAGAGAAGGGAGAAGTAATGGAAACTTCACTGGAAATTCATATGAAAATGCACAGTACCCTCTTCACCACAGAATTAATCAGATTAATATCTCTGGTGGAGTCATAGATGTCAGTACTTCTGTTTTGTTGGGAGTTTTACAGTAACATAAGCACAGCAGTTACTATGTCCTGATATATTCCATACTTCATAATAACAGTGGTGTAATAATGTTAATCAAATATAAAAGCATTAGCATTTAATTTTTTCTACAATCCAGAGGTTATATTTGAAGACACCCTCTGTAGTTATACGACTGCCTGGTTCCCTTTATATCAATAGTGAACTGGGCTAAAAAAGTACTTCTTTTGTGGTTTAAACATATATAAAATTATCTTTGATAGAAAATAGCAGTAAATTATCAGGAACAAAATGCAAAGTGAGACTGGCGTCCAATTTTCAACAATTTTTCAAGCTCAACACATGAAATATATACTAAAAATTGGCTATTGATTATATGCCTACATATATTATGTATAAAAATTAAAGCAGTGTTTTTATTACTGTGTTCATATGCACAAATAATAGTGTTTGTAAAAAATGTTAAATTTAAAATTTAAGTATTTGTCAATTTGGTATTATAATGAGACAATTTTTCTCTAAATTGGTGGGACAATTTCCATTAATATTTGTGAAGCCATATACTAATATTAAGTTGTTAATTACATTTAATTTTTTATCCTTCACTGTAAATGTTACCTGTAAATTACTGTCAAAAGCAGTAAGAGTAATGAATAATATACTTCACTGTGACTATTCTTTGAATTCTTCAGACATAGAAATGTGCTTTATGTACATTTTTCAGCATAAAACTCTTAAAAATTTAACATTAAAAATTCCTGTAGGATTAGTTCTAACTTCTCCACTACAAGCAGTCAACAGCTCTCCTCTGTCAGAGTTGCAGGCAAATGTTATCACCTTTTAGGTGGTGACAGAGGTAATTTTACTTCATCATCTATTTCTTTTCTCTGATGCTTTCTGCAGTGTAGCAGCTAACACCTTTGAGAACACCAAAGGCAATACAATCACAGAATCATAGAATCAACTGGGTTGGAAAAGACCTCTGAGATCATCAAGTCCAACCCTTGGTCCAACACTGCTGTGGTTAGTAGACCATGGCACTCAGTGCCACATCCAGTCTCAGCTTAAAAACCTCCAGGGACAGTGAATCCAACACCTCCCTGGGCAGCCCATTCCAGTCTGATTACTCTCTCTGTAAAAAATTTCTTCTTAATATTCAACCTAAACCTCCCCTAGCAGAACTTAAGACAGTACCCTCTTGTCCTACTGCTGGTTGCCTGGGAGAAGAGACCAACCCCTGCCTGGCTACAACCTCTTTTCAGGGAGTTGTAGAGAGTGATGAGGTCTCCTCTGAGCCTCCTCCAGGGTGAACAACCTCAGTTCTCTCAGCCTCTCCTCATAGGACTTGTGCTCAAGTCTCTTCACCAACTTCATTGCTCTTCTCTGGACCTGCTCCAGCACCTCAATATCCTTCCTGAACTGGGGGACTCAGAACTGGACACAGTACTCCAGGTGTGGCCTCACCAGTGCTGAGTACAGGGGAAGAATCACTTCCCTGGTCCTGTTGGCCACACTGTTCCTGATACAGACTAGCATGCCATTGGCCCTCTTGGCCACCTGGGCACACTGCTGGCTCATGTTCAGCTTCCCGTTGATCCAAACTCCCAGATGCCTTTTCTGCCTTGCTGCTCTCCAGCCACTCTGTCCCCAGCCTGTCGAGCTGCACGGGATTGTTGTGGCCAAAGTGCAGGACTCAGAACTTGGCCTTGTTGAACCTCATCCCATTGGAATCAGACCATCTCTCCAGGTTGTTCAGGTCCCTCTGAAGAGCCCTCCTTCCTGCCTTCCAGCAGATTGACACTCCCCCCCCACTCGGTGTCATCTGCAAATTTGCTGATGGTACACTTAATCCCCTTATCCAGATCATCAATAAAGATATGAAATAGAACTGGACCCAACACTGGTCCCTGGGGGACACCACTAGTGACCAACCACCAACTGGGTGCAGGACCATTCACCACCACTCTCTGGGCCTGGCCCTTCAGCCGGTTCCTGACTCAGCACAGAGTACCCCTGTCCAAGCCCTGGGCTACCAGCTTTTCCAGAAGTATGTTATGGGAGATGGTGTCAAAGGCTTTGCTGAAGTCCAGATAGACACATCCACAGCCTTCCCCTCATCCACCAAGCAGGTCACCTGCTCATAAAAGGAGATCAGGTTGGTCAGACCAGACCTGCCCTTCCTAAACCTGTGCTGGCTGGGTCTGATCCCTTGTCCATCCTGTAGGTGTTTTGCGATTGCACTGAGGATGCTCTGCTCCATAAACTTGCCAGGCACTGAGGTCAGATTGACAAGCCTGTAGTTTCCCAGGTCCTCCTTCCAGCCCTTTTTGTGGATTGGTGTGACATTCACCAACTTCCAATCATCTGTGACCTCCCCAGTGATCCAGGACTGTTGGTAAATGATGAAGACCATCTTGCTGAGCTCTTCTGCCAGCTCCCTCATCACCCTAGGATGGTTCCCATCTGATCCCATGGACTTGTGAGGATCCAAGTGGCTCAGCAGGTCACTAAGTGTTTCTTCCTGGATTACAGGGGGGCTATTCACCTTCCCGGCTCTGTCTACCTACTCCGGAGGCCACTTGTCCTGAGGACAACCTGTCTTACTGCTGAACACGGAGGCAAAGAAGGTGTTAAGTACCTCAGCCTTTTCCTCATCTTTGGAGACTCTGTTCCCCCCTATGTCCAACAAAGAATGGAGGTTTTCCTTGCCCCTCCTTTTTCTATTGATATATTTGTAGAAGTACTTGTTATCCCTAGCAGAAGTAGCTAGATTGAGTTCAAAGTGTGCCTTTGTCTCTCTAATTTTCTTTCTACATGACGTAACTATATTCCTAAATGCTGCATGAGTAGCCAGCCCTTTTTTCCATAGTTGGTAAGCTCTTTTTCCTCCTAATTTCCTTCAAAATCTCCCTGTTCAGCCATGGTGGCCGTCTTCCCTTCTGGCTCACCTTTCAGCACACTGGGACAGCCTACTCCCGTGTGTTCAAGACTTCCTTCTTGAATCATATGCATTCCTCCTGGACCCGTTTGTTTTCAAGGACTATTTCCCAAGGTACCCTCTGAACCAGTCTTCTGAGTAGGTCGAAATCTGCCCTGAGGAAGTCCAGGGTAGAATTTTTATTGATGGCCCTCTTTGCATCCCTGAGTGTTGAAAACTCTATTATTTCATGGTCACTGTGCCCCAGAGGGCCTCTAACCACCACATCTCCCACCAGCCCCTCTCTGTTTGTGAAGAGCAGGTCTAGCAGGGCCCCACCCCTGGAAAGCTCATTTACCAGCTGGAGCAGGAAATTATTCTCCATGCACTCTAGGAATCTCCTAGGCTTCCTCTTCTCTGCTGTGTTGAGTTTCCGGCAGATATCCGGCAGGTTAAAGTCACCCACAAGGACAAGGGCTGGCGATTTTGAGACGTCTGCCAGCTGCTTGTAGAATAATTCATCACCCTCATCATCCATTAGAAAGGACTAATGAGTCACACTGGAATTGTTAGGTTTTACTTTGAGACTTTGATGTTAAAACTAACATTGTCAGTTATTGTGAGTCAGTTCTGCAAGAAATGCAGGTAATTCAGCATTGTAAAATACCAGATATTTTTAACTGATACTGTACTCAGAAGGTCGTAATATTTTATTGAATAATGTAACCTATATAAACTGCTTTTATATGTTTTGGAAGAGCATAGCCATAAATAAATAACCCTAAGGCACCAATACAAGCTGATTAGCTAAATGTAAATGAAAAAACTGTAAATGCAGAGTATAAACAGCTGTATTATCATAAAAAGAACAGTATTCTTGGTACAGATTATGCACTGATCACAACCGATACAAATATCAAAGCTTGTGACATTCTGTAACCAGCTTTCTATTCTCTCTGAAAAGAATTCCTAATCAATTCTAATAAGTAGACAGTGCTAACTTAAGCAAAGTAAGTATCAGGTCTTTGCTAAGTTAAACCATTTTGACTGAACTAGGTTAATATATGAGAACCACAGCTAGCAAAACCATCAGGAGCAATAGCTTGTGGTGTAAGGGTGACAGCAATCAGCTGTGCTCAGGCTGGAGGCAGCTGACAGAAGATGTACAACCACGTTCAAGCTATAAATACAGGTTATGGTTTTCTTTCAAATACTTTTCCTTCTCTAACATTGCTTACAGGCATTTAAGTTGTTTGATCTAACCTCTGACTCAGTTTTCCTAGACATAACTCACATCTACTTGCATTGATTTTTTTCTCTTAGTTTTATTTGTTTTGATCAGAAGAAAATACAAAGTTTCATTAATAATAACACAAGATTTTTTAAATCTATATGGGAATAGTTGTACACATTTTACAATAAAAAGAAAGCAAATTGTGTATTTCAAACTGCTACTTTGAAGTAATTTGACTAGATTCTTTTTTTTTCCTGACATTTAAAGGTGCAGATAAAGCATTAGGCCTAATATAAAAATAATGTGTTTGGAAGAACTATTTCAGACAAAAAAATGTACTTTTCCACAGAGTAGAGAAGGTGAACAGGTCTTTAGATCATGATTTATATATTGCCCTTGCATTGTATGATTAATTGACTCTCATGTAACAATTCTAATCCTCTCTATGAATAATTTTCTAGGTGGTCTATGCAAAAAAATGTGTGAAGTATCTTAAAATGGTGGTTTTATTTTTTTTTTGTTTGTCAGTTGGTTTTAAGGTCTATCTCTAACAATGAATTCTGTACTACAGAAATAAAACATTTTTTTCTTAGTTTTCACAGCCAATATCAAAATGTGTATGTGTTCTCCAATGATTACTAGGACATGAAAAGTCATTAAGATATAATGTCTAAGTAGCATCAATAATTCCAGTGTTCTCAGAGAAAGCAAAGCAAGAAAATAGAAAAACTAAATTCAGAAGATTATATTTGTTCAGTTTTGCAGTTAGAGAAAAGACTGCCTCACCAAGCTGGTAATGAAATACAAGATCAAGTGAAACAGCCTATTTTTAGGCATTATATTATTGGATAAAAGATATTGCTTTAAGACGGTTATTCTTGTAAAGGCCTTAAAAGAAAAGAAAGTGAGAAATCCAAATCTGATCTTAGTAGTAGAGTATATATTAAGATATGTTGTACTAAACCAAAACTAACACCAGAAACAGTCAGGGCAGACAAATAAAAAAAACCCCAAACCCTGTGTTTAGAGTGACTTTTCATCTTTTATTAACAGTACTCAAAGTGACCCTTAAGTAAGTTGTATGCATATTGCTTGTAGGAAGCAGTTTGCGTTATTGTCAACTTGCTTATTTTCTTTCTATTTTCCTAACAGGATTAAGACCCGAAATAAAAAAGGGAGGCTCTGTATAGGTTGTGTGGAAAGCTCAGGTGTTTTGAGCCTGAATCAGGCTCCAAGCTAAAACACCAATGTAGATCTACTCACACAAATCAGGATCAAGACAAGTTGTAAGACTGACAACCAGACAAAATCAGACAAAAATCAGACAAAAATTATATAAAATCAGAAGCAACCTGTAAAGATTCAGATCTAAACAGAACTAGAACTGGATTTGTTCTTGATGGTCATCTTAAGGAGCAAAAGTTTTCATCCTCTAATATTATAGCTGTAGAAAAAGAAATTCAATTTTTCATTTGTATATCTTTGCACCTTTCCAATTGAGAAGAAAATCTGGCTCAGGCTTTTGCTTTGATATCCCCTGGATAAGAATATAATCCCAGTCCTCAAAGCTAATGCACATTTTGGTTTCCCCTGAACAGCAGCAGTTACGGCCATCTGTTAGACTGGCATTACTCCTAAGCCAAAATTCTTCTGCCAGTTTAAAAATGGCATGGAGGAGCAACTGATGGAAAGAATCAATTTTTATCTCTTCTCCCTCCTGTGGTAGCCTTCATCAGATATTGCTCTAAAATTTACGGTTTTTTTAAATTGTTTTAAGTGTTTCTAGTTAACAACAAGGCTAATTGCAGAAAGTTAATTGCCCATGTAACTCTTTAACCACCATTAATCTTAGACCTCTATCAAATTAGTTTTTGTAATATTATGTTTGAACTTTATAAAAGTAAAAAAAAAAAAAAGAAAAGAGGATGAAGTTTAAAAAAATAAGGCAATAAGGAAAGCACTAAAAAGCCCATTAAATGTTTTTTAGTGGTTCAAGTTGTGTGAAAGAATAACAGTTTTTTCTGTTTTTAAGTAAATTAATAAGTCGTTTTATATTAAGCCATTCTGTACGAAACATGGCCCTCATTTTTACTTCTAAGAAAAGCCATTAACTTTAGTAGTATTCTTCCAGTTGAACCTGGGATATCACATACAGTGTAGCTTCTAAGTGAGTAAGCACAGTGATTATTGAAGCATCCAAAATAGTTTACTTCTCTGTGACTATCTGGAAAGAGGTATGCAAACAAATTTTCTCCAGAGGTTACCTTGAAGAAAAATGTTTATTTTAGACCTGTAGCATTGCAGCACTTCAGCTATGAAGTTTTCAGCTATTTCAAACACTTCCAGAAATTCTTGTGATTATTCCTTAATGCGGGAATCCTTCAAATGGTCATACACGACATACAGTGCTAAAAAATATCAATCAGGAATCCGCTATCCTCTGGCTGGAAGTAGTGACTGTCTGCCATGCACAGCAATCACAGTATGGCCTCAGACTGTGGGTAGACAGACAACCACCCTTAATTCTTCTGTGGTGGACACACCGCCAAGAAAACTTGTATTGAAGGAAATGCTGGTAACACAAGCAACCAAAAAATGGGTGGCTATTGCTGATGAAACAGTAATTCAGTTTAAAAAATGCTTTCATTATGAGAAACTTTTCCCTCTGTGAGAACAAAAATACCTTATTTACAAATAAACTAATTTAATGTATGTTCCATGGAATTTGATAGTATCAAACATTTGTTTGAGACTAATTCAAGGTTTTGTCTTCAGTTGAAGATACGCTCTTGTGAGTTTCTTTGCGCAGGAATCAGTTCTACGCTAAATTAACTGCTCTGTTTGAAGAGTTTCTGTTTTCAGTTGCATTGCATGCATCTTTTGGGAATGCCTTTACTTTAAACTGTTATGGTTTCCTGGTTTTATTTTTACAGGGAACTGTTCTACATTCTTAGAAGTTTCATTTTCAGACTATTATGTTTGTTCATTAATGCTTTTAATGTTCCTGCTGAATCACTGTTGCACTTTTACTCTCTAACATGCACCAAACTCTCATATCTTGGAATTTATCCCACTGTAATGAAAATTTGGCACTGTGACCTAAATTATGCTGATACAAATCAATCTGCTGTTATCTTGTATACACTGGCATTAATTGATAGGTTTGTTGGCATTTCTTTAATTGCTTGAGTTATGCAATTAAGATGGATCTTGTGAAATGGCAGTAGGCTTAAACAGAACTGTTAAGAAAATAATGTCGTACTGAATAAAATCAGGAAAAAAGTCTCAGCCATAGGATATTTTATAGTGTGACACTGCTAAAAAACCCAGGAACCTGGTCACTACAACTAGCTGTGTAATTGGTTAAGTCATAATAATTAAGTAGTTGTCCTGTGATAACTTTGTTTATCTTTAATTCAGTGAAGATTGTTTGGGGTTTTTTTGGGCAATGAGTTATTTATTGATTACAACTGATTTTTATTTGTAATTTGCCTTCACTGTTTCTCTCTTGATATAATCCATTTTAAAGTACAAATGACACAAATTATCTTCAAGCTAAAAGAAATAATAACTTTCTGTTATCTATTTTTTTACCAAGAATGATTAAACAAGTTATGTTTTCCATAAGACTTGCACTGGGACAAGAGGGTTGAAAGTGAAGTACAAAGGATGTAGTGGAGACAAACGAAGTCATGACTAAGATTAATATTGTTTTCAGTGGAGAAGATGTGTGGAGCCTGGGAGAAAGACTAGAGAGGGACCTAGATGAGAGGACAACTACTGAAGCTAGATGCAAATATTGTCTGATGTATATATAGCAAAATACTGATACATATAAGAAGTTCTGCTTGCAAGACAGCACAGATTCATAGCTCAGAAATCACAATGGGATGAGGATCAGTTCAGTCATATGTGATGAATGTGATGGACTGTTAATTCTTATGGACTGTGCTTATGCCAGTGTATGCTTATTTCAAGCATTTGTTATTTCAAAAAAGTTGTTATATCATGATGAGCAAAAATTCCAGGATGCTGAGCTTTACATAGCAGGATATATGGTAATCTAATATGACATACAAAAACATACACACTTTGGAAGATCACTTTAACCCTTCTGTTATCACGTATGGTCTTCAAACTAAAAATTAGCAGAAGAATATTTATAAGTAGGTATCTCTTAGAGTGAGAAACTGTCAGAATTGATTCTAGTAATTGAATATAAGTAAACTCAAAGAGAAAGTGATTGAATAGTTTGTGCAGGTGGATAGAGAGACAGCTCTAAGTAATAAAAGTGTAATACAATAAGTGTAGTGCAAGAAATCACTCCTGGAGCGGAGGAACCATATTTCTCAACAGTACCTTGAAGCTGAGCATGCAGAATAGTTGGTGTTCTAATGATACTCGTAGCATAAACGTTGCTCGCTACTGATGTACCTATTCCCTCAGATGAGAAACCATTGCTTCCAGTACTCCACAATAGCTTTTATATCACCTTCAGTTAGTGAGCACGCACTTTCCAGCCATTTGTCTCATTTGCTAGAGCTTCTTCTCTGGAAGACAGAAAATATAAAAGTTGATTATCACTTTTAATGTTTTAGGTTCTGAAAGACTGAAGGGATTTTAGATGCTCAATCACTATTTTTATGGAAAAAATTAGCTCTGTCTGCATATGGGCATAGGGATTCTGTGTAGGGAAAGCAGAGAATGAATTTAGAGTAGTTACACTGTCTGCATTTAAATATATATACAAAAAAGGCTGCACTTTCTCAGATATATATTAACACATCTGTTTTTTACTGTATCTCAAATATTTGTATGTACACATGTGTGTGCCTTTATATTCTCCTCAGAATAGGAGCAAAGTAAAACAATTTTTTATATGATCGAGACCAGGAACAGATGATGCATAATTCTAGTCTTCATTTCACCCAGAGGAAAGATAAGAATGTAGTAAGTTGTGCGTGTCTCTCATGTCTATATCCTCAGACATCTTGTGTATCAAAGGCTTCCAAGAGATCTAAAGAAACAAAAACGAGTCCTGCCTTCTTGACAATTGTAAAAAAATAATTGAAGTGTGAGACTAGTATTAATGCTGTATGTTACTGCATCTGAAATCTGGATGTACAGAGGCAAAAACGTCTCAGGGTGTCCAAGTATAACCAAAAATATTGGAATAAAATTTTACTGATAATTTTCTTATTAGGAGAAGATAAAAGTGAAATTATTGATGTGACGAGACTGTGGTAGCAAGAGGTCAAAATAATCACTCATTTGTGAATGAATGTTACAGTCTTTAACATTGATTGTGTCAATGTAACAAACTCAAAAATTCCCCTAAGGATTCAGTATGTATGTAATTCTGCTTTTGGGTAGCTGATTTCCTTCCTTCCTTCCTTCCTTCCTTTTCATTTGTCCATTTGTTTACGTATTAGTGTGCTTTCACACCTCTGCTGGTTATGTCTACAGATTTATTTTACATGTCAAAGGAGAAATGAGCTTGAGTTCTTTAAACAAAACATGCAGGAGAGGAACTGCTTTACTCTTTTGCTCTTGCCCATGTACATTTGTTTTAACCATAAGGTAAAATATATTTAGACAGATTTCTTCAACTCTCTCATAAAGAATAATGCTTGTGTAGAGTAAAATTGAGAAAATGTGGCATACCATACCACACTGATTCGAAATTATTACAGAATTTATATTGCAAATACCTGTTGAACAGGAAAACATACAAATGTTTGGTAATAATTCTATAGATCTTTTAATGTTATGTACTTCTATTATACTGTATTTTAAGCAAACACACATACTAGAGAGATGCAACACAGTTTTGATGCACTTTCTTTGATTTTGGTGCTGAAAGCAGCAAAATATTTACCTTATTTGTTTGTTTATTTTGTCCTTCATGGAGTTCAATGAATCTAAAATGGCAGATCCTTGTGCGATGCTGACAATAAAAATGTTTCTTTGAAAGTCTTTTTTCCAAGAAACAAACCAGTGGTTTTCCAAATGTAGTCCCTATGCAGACAGAAAATAAAAAGATAAGTCTTACATATAAGCTTCCTTTTTATGTTTTTAATGTATATTTATAGAATTTAGTGTCAAAGTTATAAATCCCAAATGAGACATGCATTGTGTAACTCTGTACTAAAAGTGTTTCTGGTTTAAATCCAAGTGGGAGGTGAGCAAGGCATCTATAGCTTTTTAAAATCTGTCCCTGGTTTCATAATGACTTTACATCTTCAAATTCAATTTTGAAATAACTGTTGCATTGCTATCTCTCTACACAGTACATTTCTGCAACAACAGGAAGCAAGCTGAATTCAGCAATCAGATAGCTTGTTCTCTTATCAACAAAGCAGACTTCATTATGAAACATCCCTGTTTATCTAATTTTTCTGTACATACTATCTGAATGCAGTGTCAGCCTCCACTAGCTTAGGATGCCTACAATTTCCCGTGGAAAAATGCTCTTTACAAGTAAAAATTATTTTATAGTTACATATATATGGGTGTGGGTGTGTGTATATATATGTGTGTATATGTATATATATATATGTATATATATATATATATAATACTCAAACATTTATGTGAATATACATTATATAATGTCATGGTTCCAACCAGGACAGAGTTAATTTTTTGCAGTACCTGTGAGGGGTGGAGCCTGTAACCGTGTGGGCATGGCTATGTGGTTCTTTGATACCACCTCATGTCATTGTCAGAGGCAGAGGAAAGGTACTCCAGCTTCTGAGAAGGGTGGCGTTTCTGGTCCAGAAAACATGGTGGGAGTGGAGAAGCCATCTGCTGTTGTTCATTGTTGCCCAGGGTCCGTGGAGAGCATCTTTGCATGTAAATCATTCTTCTGTATACTTTTGTTATTGTTACTGTTACTGTTTGTTTTCTTATCTCATTTCTGTTTCCAGTAAACTGTTCTTTTCTCAAGATTTACATATATGTAAATCTTAACTATCTTATCTTACATACATCTTATCTGTATGATCAGATAAGCTTCTGATCGTCCCCCTCTTTTAAAGCAGTGTGAGATACGAAAAATCAAAATTTTTGGAGGGACCATCATATAGGGGGCTAAACACTATTTTATCTAAAATTTCACCTCCTTCAAACTAACAAAAATCAGGATGGTGAGCTCTTTAACTCCTAGCTTTTTTCCCCACTTGCCACTCATTCTCTAGCCTTGCTGTGACCGGGACCGAACAGGAGAGAGCTGTCAAAGAATATCTCTGCCCTGAAAGACTATGAACATAATTTGTATAGATTATCATAATTAGTTTTGCACAATAATTTCTAATGATGTGGCTAATCGAAATGAAATTTTTTTTTGTAGTGTGTACCTCAGTTTTAATGGCATTTCTGTCTTGAAAGCAAGTTTGAGTTTAATATGGTTCTTCCCAGAGCAGTTATCCAAAGCCTAGGGAAAAGGACTTGTCTTGCAATTGTGAGAAGAGCAAGACGAGGTCACTACTCTGAGCCAGGAGGGCAGGAGCTGTAAGGATGAAAGACCACCAAGAGAGACTTGTCTGTCCTTGAACTTCTATGGTATTCCTCTGCTTTTTCATCAACTTTCTTTCCTGTATATATAAGAATAGTGTTTTCTTGGTGCTTTTCCCAGCATTCTCAGTGAAGCACTTGAACACTAGTGAAGGGAAGAAATTGTCACTTTTCCTGCATTTAGGAAAAGAAAGGTAAATAATTTTCCTTAGTGTAATGAAGGCTTTGGAAATGCATTGGATATCTGAAACTGTAGAACTTCCATTTTCAGTGATTTTATCATTCTGGGTTATTAGACACTCCATATTTTCAAAGTAATTCCAAAAGAGCAGTTTTTAAAACCTCCTACATCAAAATCTAAGATTAAAAAATACTTATTCTCATTACTCAAAAAGAAGACATTAACCTCTATCTGTTACAACAAGCTAACATTAGACAGATGTAAGAGAATATTATTACTGTTATTTCAATATACACAAATCTTGAGCCAAAATTTCAGAAGAAACCTGTCATGAGATCTAGAACTCATCAAATAATTCTGTTAAATGGCAAATATTTGAATCTAGAATGAAGAAAGGACTACAGAGACCATTTATCTATTTGAACTAGAAGTTCCGCCTGATACGCATCCTTTTTCCTCTGTTGTTTGTAAGGTAGTGGTAGATTTCTTTAGCAAATGCATATCTTTACCTCTTTTAGAGTGGAGAATTTGAAATAATTAGTTTGCCCAAATTTGAGTACTTAAACTCCACTTACCTGAGCTTATTTTTGGCTATAACAGTGTGTGTTTGAAAACATAAGCCTTTACCTTCCACTTTCATCTAACTGTATTTTGGTGTTACTGTAATTGCACTTTCCTCCATTAAATATATTACTGTACTTTCCTCTCAAAACAACAGTCTAAGATTCTTTCAGCAGGCTCCTAAGCTACTGTTTTAGGCAGATGCATGTTCCCTTTTCTGTGACTTGGAGACTGTCATTCAACAGCCACTTGTTTCTGTAAAGGAGCTCAAAGACCTTTTACAACAATATCAGATGGAGAACAGCAGTTACTCCCAATAGCTTGGAAGTAATTTCTCATCTGAGAAAAAGAGACCTGTATAATGTGAAATTCCTAAAATGAAACTGGTGATTGTATATTAATATTACAATACTAATAGAGTGTGTTAATTTTATTCATAGATATTAATGTGATAGGGTGTTACACAGAGTTAGACCTCAAGAGAGGCAGGAGGAAATTTTAGTGACTCATGAGAAATCAAGTATTTCAGGCAAAGTAAGCTCATTCAAAACAGAATTATTGAATTTCTCTTTGTGATTACACTGTGTGAGTCTTACCTATAACTGTTTGGCTCGTAAAGTAGTTGTAGATATGACAAAGTTAACTTCTTATTTAAATGGGTTAACAAAGGTGTGTGTTTGTTTACTGACATGCAGGATTTTTCCTTAGAGTACTTGGTAAGAAAAGTGTAGATTATCTCACAATTTCCATTTCAGTAGCAGTACAGATACATGTTTGGTTTTTCTGTTGTAGTTTGTGTTTTCCTAGCAATATTCTGTAAGGGTAATTTTCTACCTTATAATATATTGCACACAAGTTTTCGTTTTACAGTTATTACAATGGTCCCTCCAAATGTGCAATGTCTCTTATTAAAACTGCAGAAAATTTCTCGGGTTGCGTTTGCTGTACTAAATTAAGGCATAACTTCAGCCAATGCTCCTAAAATTTCTGACTGATGAAAGATGATATTTCATCTCTACTTGCATATTGTGTAGTGCAAAAATACTGCTTTCTGTGTTCATATTCTATAATAATCCTAATTTTGATTTTAACTTTGGGTTTCTGATGTGAAACTGTTATTGTGTGTGCATGTATTTTCTATTTAGGGACCAGATTTTATTAAGAGCTCTCCTGTTCATGTATCAGGCATCAATCATCTATCACCTGTGAGACTCTTCCAATATGGCTCAGGCATGCATCAGTCAGGCATATGAAACAAAAAACGGTTTTAGATATATGTAACTGTCTGTGTTTGTATGGCTAGTTGATATTTAAATACTTGGCTAGAATTATTTTGCCTTTCATTTTAGTCCTAATTCTAGCTAGCAATACTTCGTCTTTCCTATCTCTGCTTGCATTTTGATATTTTACAATATCAAAGAAAGTCTAGATAAAAATAAAGAAAAAAACATGTATTTTTTTCTTTTATAAGATTTATCTCTCAGGCTTAACTTATATATTCATCCCAAATAAGAAAATGTTTTACCTTATTAGAGATTATTTACTTATCAAAGAAAATATTTAAAACGCACAAGGGAATCTATTTAATATTGGTCTAGTGGAACAGAAATTAGGTGACTCTTTAGAAGTAGTTTATTGATTTAAACAGTTGAGTAGCTATAATTGTGTAGAAAGTATTACATCATAAATTGTATTATGTCTCCACAGAAAAGATATTGCACTGGAATCTCTGAACTGGCAAAGAGAGTTCATTAGAAATAATAGACACTTTTCCCCAAAACGCTGACTCTCCTGATTAGTTTTCTTACTTTCTATATATTGTTGCTGCCTCAAAGATATGAACTACTAGGACTTCATAACAGATAGAATCTAGATTTTTTATATCTTCTAATCAAAAATTTCTATCTTCTGCAGTGCTGTGTGGCTGTGCATATAAAAGCTGAATTCTATATATAAAACTTCAGAAAGATGCTAAACAGTAGTAGCTTGAATTCATTAGTATTAAATAAACATTTGAAAATTTTATAAACATACTTGAAGGCTTCTTAGGGTTCCTAAAATGCTGTATTGTAAGGACACTTAATATTGTTGTTCATTGTGATATGGTGCTACTTACAATGGAGGTGTCTTGTTGGCGAAGTAATGGCATTTTATGCCTCAAGAAATGGTAGCAGAATGTTGTATTTAAGGGAAAACAGGGTTTTCCTGAGCTTTTACAGGAAAGCTTTCTAGTCATAGAATGTGGATCATGTAAGTACAACCCTTTCCTCTCCTTCCCTACTTATAGAATTTGGAGACAAAAATTTAAAAGCAGGATGATGTTTCCAGGTTTTTTTACTTGGTCTAAAAAGGATTTACTTTTGGAGGTATTGGGAGAGATGATTTTTTAGTCATTCTAAAGTATCAGTAAATATGCTAACAATCTTTAATTATTATTTTCTAGGAATCATTTAAAGGACTGAAAAATTCCAAAATTCCAAACAGTAAAGGTAGACTAAAAAGTCAAACACAATATAAATTGAAACTCATACCTAGCTAGAAGTATGCAGCAGTCATTACCAGGTTTCAAAACACACTACTCTAAAAATGTATTTTGAGTTTTTGAGTTCATTAAAAAAAATCAAATATTAAGAGTAAATGAAGCTAGCCTGCCTAGTCTTTGCAGTTGTATTTTCCTGAGTGAGAGTGGATTCACCAACTTGTCAGAAAATCAATTAGAAATATTTCCTAAACTAAAACAAATTTTAATTTAGGAAAAAATTGAGGCTAACAAGAATTTATTTAGTGCTCAGTTAATTGCTCTATTCCGTGACTTAAAGCAATGCATAAAAAGACACGAATTCATCTCTTTTTTTTTTTTTTTTTTTACTTGGAAAATGTTTCTACCAATTAAAATAATAGATTTATCTATAGCTGAAGTCATTCTTATCTGCAGTGGTCTGGAAATAAAACTGAGCTGTTTAGGGAAAGCAAAGCAGTCTAATTTCAGGCTGAAGAGATTATTCTGGGCATTTTATGTATGAGTTAAACTCCAGTAGAGGTATAATGAATTCCACTGTGTATTGCAATGAAGGTTTTGGCTAATCAGATGGAATAAACTGATAATAAACTTGTGCCTTGAATAGTTTGCCTCATATCCTGTATAATTTAATGTGACTTGTAAAAGAAGCTGGTGAAGGAAAGAATCAGGATCAACAATTAATCATCAGTAAATGCAGATAAGGGCATAGCAGACAGCATCTGTCTCTGTTGGGACTACGTTGTATTGCTTTCCTTGGTTACTTCACTGTCACTGAATTAAACTTTATCAATGTTTACTCATCCACTGGAGAAATGCACTTGTTTTTCCTAGGTCACAATGACCTTTAAGAGTCTGATATTCACAGTATTCACTGTAGATCTTATTTAAATGAGTGATTGGGAAGGTATTTAGGAGGAGAGACTTGAGAGAGAAAGGTGCAGTTTAACTCATAATTCTATATTTGTAGCTAATGTTAGGTTCCCTTGGCCGTGAGAATATAATTTGTGAACAAGTGCATGAATTATGCAACTCATATTATGGAAAATCCAAAGTCTAAACTTCTGTATCTCTAAGAAACTCATTCAGGTTTGGGTAAAAGAGTAAGTTCCAAAAGTGACAACCACATTCAGTTTTCACTTTGATGACTTGTATGTATAAAAAGGATAACTGTAAATTATGGCATCAAAGTCTGCCTTTATCTCTGGCTGCCAGTTCTAGCCTAGATTCCACATTTTGTTACCTTTCCTATACCTTATTTATAAAAATGAAAAAAAAAAACCCAAACCAAACAAAACATTTGTTTTTCAAACATTTGGCTGGTTGGTTTTTTAAGTGGAATATTTCACATAAAAATGTGATTATATTTTTTAAACATTCATTCATGACTAGGCTTTGTGAACGAAGATTTGGGAAGGCTCTATCCACATTTGTTGCAGGCACACTTGTGGCTTATGAGGCCAATACGTGACAGACATATTTTTTAAACATTCACAGCTAGGTGAAAACCCAAAGTTGCTATTTTAAAGCTATTGTAATAGAAGACTTTTACCAGATAAAAACTTACAGGTAAAAACTCCCAAACAAAACCCACACTAAAAATCAGTCTCTTAATTTATAACTCTTAATATTTAACTTGAAATCTTCTTATATTCCTCAGTACCAAATAAAGAACCTCCTGTAGCTGGAAACCATCTCCCTATGCACCTGCTTAATAGACAGCTACCATGTCACCTTCTGTTGAAAAGATAAATAGCGTAAAGAACAGCACAAATACTAATCAATAATACTGTGTGGGCCTCTGTCACAAGTTCTGCAGTGATCTCAAGTCACTTCTGAGATACTATCAGATTATACTTTACCTTTACAACCCTCACTGTTCTTAAGACCCTTCAGGTCAGGTCATGCTGATCACTGTAAGTTTGAGAAACCAAAGAAATACAACCCAGAATTTGAGAGTGGTTTGTTATTTTTCATTGAAACAAATCAGTGATTTTGTGGAAGAGAAGGTTCTATGGGTTACTTCCAAAATATTTGAAACTTTTCTAAGTGAGGAAAGGAAATAATGGTAAATGCAAAAAACTGAGGTCAGGGAAAAAAACTTAAAAACTTTCTCCATCTTCCAGAGGGCTTCCCTAATCAGTTATGCTTCAGTCATTATTTCTTCTTCATAATGATTAAAGTGGATATTTTATAGAGAACAGAGGAACATTTCACTGTTCAGGAGTAGTTAAAGATCTGAACTGTAGGGGTTTGGAATTGGAAGAATATGCAATTTCTAAGGAATTACTTAGTTTTCTGGTAGTTTTGGGTAACTGATCTCTTAGAGATTTTCCCATCCAATCCTCTGAATACTTCTGGAAGGACGGAATTCATGCATTTTTAAAGAATAAACAATTTTCACATCAAACATAAAAAATTGGGAGCTTTTTGCAATGTAAGTATTTATCTTCTTTTTATGTAGGAAGGGAATCTTTAAAAACAAGCCCTCGGGTGATATTTTTGATGATGTATTGGGAGTGAGTTTCTCCGATTTACCAGTTCCTGTTCCTAGTCAGAATGATCACTGCTTCCATTTTTACTGGTTTTTACCAAAGGTCACTTTTTTCCCTTCCTAATTTTTCAGTCAAATGAAATTTTCCATAGTTTTACTTTCTTGTGTTAGTGAAAATATAACGTTCATTAGTCATTAGGGAAATGAGTGTGCGACAGTGATTGCCTTGTGCCTGCTCTAATCTGTTGCTAAGTACTGAAGTTTGTATACTTGGAATATTAGTGCAAAAGTCAACAATGTCCCTAAGACTCTGAAAGAAGGAGATGTTATCCCTGTTACTTGTTTTTCCTAGAGCTTGACAGAGGTTTCTGTGCCAATGGAGCTCTTAGTGTGATTGTTTCTGCAGTGGTGAAGTTTGGGATTTCTTTAGTTTCGAAGAATGTACTGACAAATTCAGTTGAGACTACCAGGATTAACAGAAATTAATAAATCTTTATTGAAGGTAATCCTTAGTTGACTGATGTCAGGTGAAGGGCACTGGAGTCTGTAGTTAGCTTTGAAAAATCTTCAGAGAAAAATGAAGTGAAAATTGAAGTTCCTCACAGACCTTTTTTTGTAGTATGGCAAACTTCCTGATATTTTGCTTCATATTAAAAAAAAAAAAAAACAACCAAAAAAATGAAACCAAACCCAAAATACTGAACTGTAAGACTATATGTGTTTTCTAAATCACCTTCTTTGTTAACAACCTTGACTACAAGCTTATTCTCTATTTAATGCTGTTCAGAGTTGTTGGCGATGCATTGTTATTCCTAATGGAACCATTTCAGTTACAAAATGTGGAAAAAATACAAACCAGGTCCATGGTTCTTGGTGGTTTTTTGTGACAATGAAATATCCATACAGTATGGTTTATTTAGTATTTGCACAGTGAAGGAAATATTCCAAGTTCTAATGTTGCACATATTGACGCAAAGCTACTCAGTTCAGAACTTTCCCCTGTATCCTGAATAAAAATCTTAAATTATTTATTATGTTTTACTTAAAAAGGGAGAAATATCACCAGAGATTCCATTTTCACAAACATTTATGTTAAGTCATACTGTCATGATAATTTTCTCTAATAGATCTTTTGTTTAGTCAGATCTACATCATCAGTAGAGATGGAAATAGAGGCAAGAAGAACTTCTATAAGAGAATGTGCAATATTTATAATTAAATGAGTCTTTAAAATTATTTTGTTTTGCAGTTAAGAATTAGTAGTAAGTATTTTACATTATCATCATGTTTGTTTATTAAGTTAGAGGAACAGAAATATCTTGGATTGTTTTAATTTCAAACATATCAGATTTTCTGGCTGAAAATAAAAAATCAGATGTAGACCTACTTAAAAGTCCATAGAGTCTGTGTTTTGGGAGTCCTGGAAAACAAAAAGGCACAAAAAAATCTTTTGCTTGCTTGTGGTGTTTTTGTGCTTTTAACTTTCAGCAGTACAACACTGTAAAAGTACACTACTCCTTTCCAGTGTATTGTTGTTCTTTGGTTTTAGTATACTAAAGTTTTCTAATCAAATCTGAGTTTAGAAATTAACATGAAAAATTAGTACAAATTAAAGACTTTTCCAGGTCCATATCTTGTTTGAATTCTTACAATATTTTCTTGGAAGCGTTATGTGTTCCAGTGAGCCACACAGTTTGCCAATGTAATAATTGTTAATTTTTTAATCATAGGTAAGAAATTATGTGAGAAAAGTTTTAAGGAGGAAAAGATATTAATATTTACTATGTATTTTTCAGATTATTCATTAAATGAAATCTGATGAACATATGAAGCAAAGTATGTAAGTCCACTGCAGAAAACTTTTGTTGGTAACAATTTTCTCACTTCTTTGCTACTCCAGATTTGATTCTATTGATGAGTCTTATAACTATGACAGAATGCCACAGTGTATTGGTTCCTTGTATTCAGCCCCATACCATCTGTTATATTCTAGTACAGTATACAGTATAATGCATTTCAAAACTGATGAAAATCTGTATTGTTGCACGAGACATGTACTTTACTATCCTGTCTTTGTCCAATTGATGTCCATTAACGAGAAATATCTGACATTGAAATTTCTGCTACTGTTTTAATTGTTCCCACTGATTTCAATGAACAAAGTTAAATTGTGTCTGCAGAACTAATATAATTTATAACCTTGCCTGTGTATTTATGTTTTATGAGATTTCTTCCACTGGACTGTATTCTATCTGACATCTTATTAATTTTTATTTCCAGAATTGAGAGAAAATAGAATAAATTGCATACACATGATTTATGTTTAAAATATATTGGTTTATACATGTACTGCACATGTATTGCATCACACAGATTTCCACATATTAAGATTTATGTTACATTTATAAGTACAGTTTATAATTCAGAATTTTTCACATGCATTTTATGGGAAGCTTTTTCGTTAATCTTATCCAGGAGTCTTTCTAAGATTGTAGTATGTGTTACTCTACATTTTAGGATTGATTTATACATACCAGGTTTATTTTTTCCCTTTACATTGGTGAAAACTCATATGAAAGAATTTTCAGGCATGGAGCATATAAAAAAGCCTGACTGCATTGTATTTTGCTGGCTTCCAAGTACTCTATAAATTACCTTTATACTTTTTTTACATTAAAATATTAAGCATAGCTAGGATAAACTGGAAGAAGGAGGAGTTTAAAGGAATCATGACTTTGGGGGGTTTTTTGCTGTGTTTTGTTTTGTTTTCCACTCTCCTTTCCTTTAATAAAATATGTTTTGAGAGAGAAATATAGTGATTATAACAAGATTTATAATTATATATGATTGTGACAATTTGTTTCAGTTTTGGGGTTTTTTTTTACATTTTTGATACAAGCTGTGTTATATAATTAATATGTTTGTGCACTACGTAAAAAGTATAAAATAAATGTGTGGTTTTAATCTGGAAATATTTTAACAACCTAGAAAATGACTGTGTCCAAACTGCAGGAAAAAAACTCCCACTATTACTTAGTTAGGGTGTAACAGAAGATTTAGTCTTTCATTTAATCTAAAGAATTACTGCTATTAGTTTATCTTTTCTACTTAATAGATATTAGCAAACCAAACCATTATTATCATTCTCTCACATACACAATTCATATCTTCAGTAGAATACTCAACTGATTCTTCATAAAAATCCTGAAATATCTTTTTCCATCTGATGCTTTGTAGGGATCAGAGCTGGGGTGAGAGGGAATGGAGGTATTAAGTAAACTTCTTCCGTTATTTGCACTAATTTATAGCATATAGCTTAATGACTAGAATGTAACCTAACAATTTACTAATAGCTCTGTATGTAAAATGCATTATATGTGATATTGTAAACAAAATATTGCCTTCTTCAGAAATATGTTTTGTCTTAGAAATGGGACATGGTAAACAGGTAAACTAGGGAAAAAATTCAAAAGCTGTGATTTTTTTTTTTTTATCTGAGACACTGAGGATGTCTGTATTTTCCATTCCTGCAAAGATACTACATGCAATTTGCATTCACAGCATTGTCATAGTTTCTTTTAAGTCAGATGTTTCACTGAAGTAGAGAAAGAAAGGCTGCTAATACTCAAATTCAGAAAAGGCTATACTTTTATAGTTTCAGTATATTGATTGAATCATTAGTAATTTAGGATTCTAATGCTTTCTTCTTGTACAGCGGCTCAACCTTATTGTTAAAGAGAGGAGCAAAAATTCCAATTTAGAACAGAATAAAAATAGCTGTTCCTGTTAGGAAATAATAACTCAGCTTATCAAAATTTCATTACACCAGTATAAATACAAACAGTCCTACTGAAACTAATAACTATTCTAGATTTACACCAGTGAAATGGTGTGAATCTCAGACTCTGGACCAATGCCTCACACTATCTTATTAACATAAGTTTATGCATGAATTTTGATAGCAAAAGGCTTGAGGTGGGAAAGAAAGCATCTGAAAGTATATTTAGGGATGTACATACACTGCATAATGGGAACAGAAGCAGCATACAATGTGAATTGCTGCTAAAATTATCTATTGTCTTTCACAGTCTGTTTTTCTCATCAGAAACATTGGATGCTAGTGTTAGAGCAAAGAAAGGTTCAAGAAACATTTTGCTATGTAAATGAATTCAGATTTTTTTTTCTTTTTTTCAGAGAAGACAAATTGTAAGTGCTTGATGCAGTATAAAAATTTGCTTTTAGAGAGTGAACACACACTAACACACAAATAGCACACAGTGAGTTTCAGAGACTTGCCAGAGACTGGCAATTTTCAAGTCATTTTCTGAGCTATTTCTTCTGTATGCATTTAGAATTTTCAGCATGATTAAAAACTTATAAATATATTAATCACTAGGTGCACACCTTGAAGGAGCATGAGATTAGAATTATGAAACTGAGGTCCTGATTCAAGGAAGTCATTAAGTGTGTTTTATCTCACTAAAGTTCAAACCTAAAATTAAGCCTGTATTTGCATGTTTGTCAAGGTAAAGCTTAAATTAATATGACAAGTCCTCTTAGAAACAGCAGAAGTGTGTTTGACTGCCACACACCAAAAAGATAAGTTATTAGAGTCAAACCACAAAGCTAGGAGCGAGAGAAAAGCAAAACTGGCTCACAGAAAAGAGAAACCTGTCAGACTATATAAGCTAGCGAAAAAGAGGTATGAATTATGGAAAAAAAAAAACAACAAAAAAACAACAACCAAAAACCATCCTCAGAGAGACAGGGTACTGCAGTCCCTAGGGAAAAATATTACAAAGAGTTTGGAGATCATGGTGGAATTGTCTCTAAATTGAGCTTTGGAAGGCAGAAAAATGTGGCTAGTGTCCTCACATCCTGATTCTTTTCCTCCAGGCCCTCATTATATATTCAGCCCAAGTAGTGCTCATTTTTCCTTTTTCTTCCTTTTTTCTTTTTCCTTTTTTTTTCCTCTGCCAACCTTACTCTCATCCTGTATGTGTCCTGCCCTTTCTATGTTTATTCTTTGAATTGTTTATATAATCTTTTCAGCCATATTTTACCCATGCATGATTTTGGGCAGCTGAACATCTAGGATGTATTTAAAAAAGGGAAGGTTTCCTGCCCATTGCAGAAGAGTTGGAACTAGATGATCTTTAAGGACCCTTAAAACTGTAAACATTCTATGATTCTATTGTATGCAAAGAGAATGCAGGATATTGTGACATGTCATTGGCATTTATTAGGAAAAATCTGGGGAAATAAGGGAAGTTTCATTCCTAAATGTAACTGCTGTTTTCTTAGGCAAAATTACTGAAGGGATTTTGAAAAGCTGCAGGGCTACACATAACTTCCCAGAACAAAAAAAAAAAACTTATCTAAAATCCCCCAAGCACACAAACAAAACAGTATCCATATCTAAACAAAAATGTACAGTCTAACTACAAAGAAAATTATCAGGAGGAAAAAAAGAATCATGAGAAGTTCTTACTTTGTGTATGGCAGAGTCTAAGGTGAATTTTGAAAACAGATGCTCTTCCTTTTATGCCTGCATGTCCAATGTAAATCTGCCTGTCAAAGCACCCATTTCTCATAAGAGCAGGGTCAGAAATATCTGGCCTGTTAGTACCTGCCAAAATTACTACATTAGTAATTGTATTAAATCCATCTATTTCTATTAGAAGCTGATTAAGTGTATTCCCTTGCTCCCTTTGTCCTCCAAGGTTGCTCTTTTCTCTCTTCCTTTCTACTGTACCTATTTTACCAATGAAGAGAATGCACAAGGCATTTTTCCAAGCAAGAGCAAATAAGTCTCTAACTTGAGCTGGAAGGACACTAACAAATGTCTCTAAGAACTCTGAGCCATTGACAGTGATAAATGATACATTAACTTCTCCAGCTGTAGCTTTAGATAGAAGTGTTTCCCCAGTACTGCAGGACTTGTCAGAATTGCCCCCTTTGGAGTTTTTGCTCTGAGATCCTCATATTGTTTGGGATTTTTCAGAAAGGTTGCAAACTCCATTATCTCTAATTTGTTCTCCTCATATCCAGTTACATTTTTGAATTTAACATCTATTTCCTCCTTAAGGACTTTGGCTATGGTTTCACCCACAATGAAATGTCCATCCATTTGACACCCTGCTGAATCTAAGCCTGCAGGACCCTTCTTAATGTGCACAGTAAAGAACCGGTAACCAGGATCACATGCAACAAACTCTGGAGAAATGATCCATCACTCTCTGTTGAGTAGACTACAAGCAATCTGTTCTCCACAGATCTTGCCGCACAGTTTCAAGATTTCATTCAAAAGTGTCCACACTACCAATATTAAACCAGATGTACCATTCAGGAGGATACTTTCCAGAAACAAAGATCATACTAATGAAGTGCCTGTTCATCATTTTAGATCTGTCCACCACTCCTTTAGAAAGATAGTTATCAACTAAGTCTTTCCAGGTGATTTCTCTCCCAGGGACCCAGAACTTCCCTCTACACATATCCAAAAGTCCCTGACAGCCTGTGGACTGTAATCTGGTTCATAATTCAGTTTCTTCTTTCTTACCATGTTTTTTTCCACTGCTGCCACCTCCTCCGCTACTAGTCCGACCAGGTTGCTGGGCAGTATCCTACATCTTTTGTTTCTCCACCTGTACCTCTAGTTCCATTATCTTTCTTCCCATTGGGAAAATATTTTTTGAAGTCTTATGAGGAGTGGATGGGGGAGCTGCGGTGGTTTAGCCTGGATAAAGGAGGCTTGGAGGAGACCTTAGCTCTCTCTACAGCCACCTAAAAGGAGGTTGTAGTGAGCTGAGTTTCAGTCTCTTCTCCCAAGTAACAAGTGGCAAGACAAGAGGAAATGGCCTCAAGTTGTGCCAGGGGATGTTTAGATTAGATATTAGGAAAAATTTCTTCATGGAAAGGGTTTTAAAGCATTTTTTAAAGGAACAGGCTGCCCAGGGAAACACCGGAGTCACCATCCCTGGAAGAGTTCAAAAAACATGTGGATGTGGCACTTGAGGACATGGTTTAATGGTGAACAGGGTGGTGGTGCTTGATTGATGGTTGGACTTGATGATCTTAATGGTCTTCTCCAACCTTTAAAAATCCATGATTCTAAGGCGACACAACCAAACCATGAAGAGTATTCAAGCAGGAGGTATGCTGTGCTTGTCCAGTCACCCTTAGTGGGAGTTTTCACATCTCTACTCAAGATTACAGGGACAAGCCTACAGCAACTGTGCCAGAATGCAAAACCATCAGGTAGAAAAAGATTAGAAGGCTTCAACACCCTACCCATCCTGGCTTTTTTTTACAAAATGGTGAGAATTTATTCAATAACTTCATAATTTAGATTTCTTTTTTTTTAACAAGCATGAGCCAAATACTGGGGTTTTGGGTTTTTTTCCGTTGAAAAATGAGTTCAGTAAATGCATCGAAGAGTTTTCAATACACATATGCGCCTGCACAATAGTCTTCAGTGGGGATTTTGCTGACCATTCCCAAGCTCAGAGAGATGAATGTGAATGAAGGCATGTCAGAGAAATTTAGATCTTTTAAAAAGTAATGATTATTACTCTTGATTTCCAACATGTAAAAGCTAAATATTCTCATCTTACTAGAATTGTCCTGATAATAAAACACCTAGGCAGATTGTGTTTTGTGTGATAATTTTGTCTTAAACTTCTCTTTTATCATATGCATGTGTGTTCTCAAACGTAAGCACCCATTCACATATCTGGTAAATTTTTTTTTGTTGTTGAAATCTCACCTGGTTAAAGGGTAAAGCTAAAGGCAATGACTTGGAGGCACAGTCTGTCAGTACAACTGAAGAAACAGCAGCTCCTTGTGGTAAAGAGAGATAGTGAGGAGGTAAATCCTCATGAGGCGTGGCAAAGCTTCTTGTTTGCAGAGTAACACCAAACTTTCTGAACCTCTTGTAGCGCAGGTGCAATGATCACCAAACAAAGGCATACACAGGTTGTCTAATAGTTTCCAGAGGGACTAAGATTCATTTGCTCATAGACTGGGATGCCCTTTTAATTCCTAAGTGTGAATGTTAATAGGCTTCCTCATTAAAGAACCTCATTAAATTCAAAATCCCACTGAAAATTAACTGTGCTATGGTAATGCTGAGAAGGGAAGCTAATACAAAACCAGTAAATATGTTTTGAATGTCCTGTTAATCTAGTGAAATTAGCTGTTAAGTATGTTGTCTTGGACCTCCAATGACCATCATAATAGGGTCGCTTTAATTCCTTAATTCTATTTTCACCATTCTACTAAGGGAGCAACATGAAAAAAGCAATCTGATATGTATGCTGTTTGCAGTTCTCTTTTTTGAAGACTCTCTCACTCCCGATTAACAGTACTATTTTTCTTAAGATTTTTTCATGTCTACCCTGTTTCTGTTTGCATCAGCATTTCTAGTAACTTCATTTATTAGAAGATATATGGTGCAACAGAATATTTCATGATAACCAAAGTGTGTGAAAACAAGGCCAAGATATAGAATGAGTAAAATATGAGAAAAGCAAGAAGAAAATCTGGCAACATTTGACTCCATTAAAGGTTGACTGACAACTGAATAAGTAAATTAATCATAGATACACCTCTATTCCTGTTTATTTTGACTTTTGAAATCATTTCTTGTTATCTCCTTTCCCCAATTACTCAATTTCCTCAAAGGAAGGTCTTGAGTCCCACCAAGGTATATGTCTTCCTTCTGTGGTCCAGACTCAAATAGATCGTTCATGATATTCAATTCTCTCGAATATGACAATTCCTTTACATCAGGAAAACCTCTTCCCTACAGAAAAATGTGGAATTTGAAAGTGGTAATGGTTGCCTCACGCTCCCACAGAAAAGCTGTGTCTGGTTGTGAGGCAGGAGTAGTGTTTGCGATGTATGGGTTCACACAAAAGGGTTATGTTTAGCATTTTTCTCTCCACACACTTGCAAATCCAGTCATACTGTGGCCTGTTCTGTGCATTTTAAGATTAAACTTAATGTGCTTATATTGCAGCTAATGTTAACTCTATACCCACTGCACACTGTTGTGATAGGAGGTGAATTATGGCTGGAAGAGGCACAGCAGTTACATTTGTGGAAGTGGAAGACCACTTATTAGACAGGATAGTGTTGCTGTAGCAGCAGACTTACTGTCAAGCAGAGCAAAAAGGAATCAGGTTTACAGTGGAAGCTACATCACTTTTAAATAAACACGGCAATTTTTTTACCCTAGTGGGAAGTGATGTATTTAAGGGCTCAGGTGAAAACCTCTGTTAGTCTGTTCCTTTGGGACAGTTACAAGATTTATATCAGCACCTGCTGATTGACAAATTGCTAGTTCCTGAATGAAAGAAGGGATGGAATACCAAGTCCCCTTGTTTGTTAAAAAAGAGAGCATGATTTCGTGCCAGGATCCTACCATACCGTTTTATATATAATCAGTTATTCTTTACAATGGACAACAGTGGAGACATTATGGTTTGGGTTGATGTTGGGTGCACACAAGTAGCCAAAGCCTTTCTAATTTTGTAAGATTCTCTGCAGACTGACCTTTTAGTGCAATGAGGTCACTTATGTACTTATGATTAAATATTTGACTAAGAACCATGCTGAATTGAGATGTTGGACCTCTCCTTGAGGGCAAGCAGTGGTTTCTTGCTCACCACATGAAGAACTCTATTTCCCTACCACTAAAATAATTATTAAAGAAGTCTTGCTGTGACAGCTATTATGTATTCTAATCCTTGTGGATGCATTAGAAATTGACAACGGTAAGCCTTGCATTAGAAATGGTCCCCATACTGAGTAAGCATGCTGCTAGCTAAAATGGTTTAATCTTCTGCCAGAGTAATTTTTTTTCCCAACATTCTTATTGTTGCTTAGTTCATAAGTGAGATGCAGAGATCACTTATACTTTTATGGTTGATAATATGCCCCTCTCTGGGACATAATTGACATCACTGCAGTTGCAAAACAAGGAATGAAAGGCTTTTATTCGTTCCAAGCGATTACTTCATGAGCTTTTTTCAATCAACTCTTTTAAAAAGTATACAAATAATAAAGGAAACCAGGAAGCTTGTGACAACAAATTTAAGTTCTAAAAGAAACATTCCGTATAGATAAATAAAGGGAAAATAGGGCTCATTTTCTAGTCTACCCAGAGAATCAAAGGGTCATTTATTTACAAAACAGTCCTTTCTAAACTCATTTGAACTTGTCAGAACACTCACAATACTATTACTGCTGTACAAGTTGTCCATGTATGATCAGCTTGTTAATGCAGATGGGAGAATGATTATAAATGAGAATAATTCCCAGTTCCTTAGCACAAGTGAAACATGGACATACTGGACAGAGTCCAGGGGCTGATGATTAGGAGACTGGAACACCTCTCCTGTGAGAAAAGAATGTTCAGCCTGGAAAAGAGAAGGCTCAGGGTGGCATCTTGTCAGTGTGTATAAATACCTAAAGAGGATGAAGCAAGGATCTTCTGTTGTACCCACTGTCAGGGCACAAGATAAAATGGACACAAAGAGGTTACATCTGAACTTCAGGAAACACTATTGTTTTTCGTTTGTGAGCACTGGCACAGGTTGCCTAGGGAGGTTGTGTAGTCTTTGTCCTTGGACACATATCAAACGATATCTGGACATGGTTTGGGTCAACTGATTTTAAGTGGCCCTACTTGAGCAGGGCAGTTGTACCAGCTTGTCTCCAGAGATCCCTTCCAACTTCACTTATTCTGTGACTCTGTGATAAAAACAGTCATTAAATAAAACTCAGGGATGAGATCAACTGTCAGAGCCATTTAAGAAACCAGCCACTGCTCTAATAACACTTATACAGATTGTAGAGACAGCACAGAGGTTATGATGTCTGGAGTTTTTCTTTCCAGGGGGCCTCTAATCACTGTTGTCTTTCTTGGCTTTTACCGTTAAATAGCAATGGGAGCTCAAAGTAAATTCTGTTGTCATTTATGCCACTGGAGCTGAAAGCAGTATTTGGCCCACACAAAGTTAAATTCAATTTTAAGCTACATTATTATAATTATAATTATTATTATTACTATTATTATTTTGGCCTTCAAATAAAGAATAATGAACAATAAGCTCTTGGGTGTTTTTGGAGTTTAAAAAACTTAGGACAGTTTACTCCCAAACAAGCTACATCTCCTGAAAGGGAATAAAGAGTTACTCAAATTTCTGATACTGATTTTAACAGCACTACACAGGAAGGAAGGATTTGGCCCATGGAGAGAGCTGTAACAGATGAATGTATTTAATAGATTTTTCAAAGGCCTATACTGGTGTGACAGCTTGTCTTTATTTAATTTTAACTCTCTAAATTTAAAGAGCAATTTAAACAAGAATGATAGAAGCTAGAGGGGAAAGACACCTATTAGATCATTGAGTTAATCTCATGCCAGTGCACAAATGTTCCTTATTGGCATTTTCAAGTACTTTGTCCAAAATTGTTCTTAAAATCAAAAGCAATAGGGCTCCCACCCCTTCGAGAGGATTAGGATTTTCTGGCCCTAGGGACATTTCTCAGACATAGTCTTTCTTTTCCTTTTCATAATTTAATTGATGTAGGTCTGATGTTTTGTGAGAACAGTAGGAGGTTTAATAAAGAACCCTTATTACCTGCTTTTTTGCTGAAAGCCTACAAGAAAATGGGAACTACAGCTTTTGGAGCAATGCAGCTTTTTCTGATGCAGTAGAGCTGCAGTAAAAGTTCAGCCCCACTCTCCCCAACACTCAATACAACCTGCTCTTTCTTATGCCCAATAGAGAGTCCTACTTTCTGGCTTTTTTTTTGTCCTTGCTGCTATCTACAGAGGCTCTTCTAGCTTATCTCTTTCTTTCCCAGACAGAAATGTTCATTTTTTTCCTTGCTGTTTAGTGAGAATGTCAAACCAAATAGTGATGTCTCTCTTGTCTATTCCATAGTCAGACATCTCTGAGCTTTTTATTTCTTTGCTCCTTCTCACACAGATAATTTTGTTCATGTACTGTCAGTTTTCTTTTCCCGAAGACTTAGATTCTTTCTGGCTGATGGTTGTTGATTTTTTTTCTTTTTCTGTTGTTTCTCTGTGGTGACCTGTTCATTATCTGGTCATTACCTTTCAGGATTTTCTTTTGCTCTCTGTTATTCCCCTATCGCCTTAATTCTCTTTATTTCCACTTTCAAACTACTCCACATCTCCTACTGCAGCTTGTGGAATTAGTTCCTTCCTTCTAGACTTTGTTCATGCCTAATGACTCTTGCAAATTCTGAGGAACCAGGATATTGTGTGGTGGAGATATTTATATTTAACCTGTTGAAGCTTTTTTATTTCATAGGATATTGGGTTTGAGATCCAATAAAAAAGATTGTGAAATATAAAATGTAACAATATTCACAGAAATAATGAACTTTATGTGTATTTAGTAGCAAAACAGTACCCTACTGCTAAATTGAAATTTATGTTGAGACTGCAGATTCTTAGGCTGGCCATTAAATTTGGAATAGCTTGAAGAGGAGGAGCTGATGGGCTCCAGGGCCTCCTTTGCCATAGAAACTGAAGAGCTCACATGGTATCTGGGTAGAGTAATGAATGCTATCTGGATCTTAAAATGGGTAAGAGGATAACCACTGGCACATTGGATTAGAAGACATCCCTTTTAATGGGTGACCTCTACCACAGGAACTTGATGTTCTTCTGAATTGGCTAATTTTGGTGGCTGGCTGCTAATTGTTCCTTTTTTTTTTTTTTTTTTTTTTTTTTTGATTACAAACAGAGTCTAAAAATTTGGCATCGAGTTTTGGTGTGTTACGTTCTAGAGAGCAAGTCACCTAAAAATTAATGCTGCCATTCCACATTTCTTACTGGGATGTATAAATTTTTTTCTAGATCTATACTTAGTTACTGCAAAGATGGCAAAGATACAAAAGCTTTTTTATTTTTACAAAATCTGAGCAGAACTGATGGGATTAGTATTCTAATAAAGAGGGAAAAAGAATTAAGTTGTTGAGTGGCACAACGAACCCAAGCATTATGGTACATAAAGAGTGGAATATATTGATGGATGGCTGTGTCCAAAACTTGTTTGATTGTTTTGAAGGTGGCCTTTTTTGGTGAATCTAAGAAAGTGGCCTTATTCTGAAAAGTTACAAATATGTTGTATATCTTACATGGAGCATTGATCCCTGGGGTTGATGCTGAGTGGTTTTCCTAGTTTGTCCTAAATTACTTTGTTTCAGGTTTACCTTTTCCCAAGTTCGTGTATAAAAGACCATTATTTTTGTGACATTTAGTCTTCTTTCTGAGGTTTACAAATTGTCACATGATGATTATTATATTAAAGAAAAGGCTAGAAAGCTGAAAAGCAATAATTAATTAATGTTTAACACAGCAAGAAATGTACCTTACTTTTCTGAAGCCGAAATAGTAGAATACTCCATTTTCTCTCATGACTACACTTTTTTGCATTTAGTATTCTGCAGACTGTCATGATGCAGCTTTTGGAGTAAAACATTTAATTCACTACTGATATACTACAAGTTAAATTAGATAAACTATAAATGGACAGATAAATATACTTTATAAATAAATATCTAAGTATTTTTAAATGATCCTATAATCAGCTAGTGCAGGAATAAATAAAAACATAAAAGTTGTGCAACTGCAACATGCCACCAAAAAGCACAATAAAATTCATTACTTTACATGACATAAGTGTTCTAATCCGATCTGAGACTATGAATAGACATATTGATAGATACATAATTAGAAATGCATTAGAAAAAAAATTATTAAATCTGTAAAGACTCAGTTACTATGCAGAACTCAGGTCTCAGGGTGTCAGGGCTCTGAGTACACCCACAAGCACTAATTGTCTTGAACAGTGTCTGCACACCTATTCTCTGTCTTTTGGTCCAGGAGATTCTTTAAGCTCAGGTTGTGTCCCTGGTTCTTCTATGGAGCATGTAGTCCTATGTCTAGTCTGATTTCCTGCTGGTCCTCATGTCTGTATTGGACTTACACTTTAATCTCAGCCTTAACTGTCATATCACATTTGTCTGATGGTCACTAGGCTGAGCTTGTTACTGCCACCAGTCCTACTTGGTCCTGTGAAACTGCACCCATGTGGGTGCAGTCGGTGCTCTTGCTGCTCCATGATAGTTAGTTCCAGTGGTCCCTTCCCTGCAGCTAACTAATACAATCCAATATGAGATCTGTCTTCACTGCTGAAAGGGTGTGTTGCTGGCTTGTGCTCAATGTGTTGCCTTTAACAAGCTTTCAGATTATTTTGTACAAAGCCACTTTCTAACCACGTGATCCCCAGCCTGTACTATTATAAGGGTTTATCTCATCACAAATATAACACCTTTGCCTTTGTTGCATTTGCCTTTGTTGAACTTCATAAGGAATCTTCATATATTCAATCCACTTTTTGCTCCATCCAGCACCTCTCTGAATGGTATGCCATCCCTTCAGTGTAGACCAGTCCACTCAGTCTGATGTCATCTGAAAACATGATGCACGACCCTTTTTTTAGGCTGCCCAGGCCCTTAATGAAGACTTTAAGCAGTATCAGCTCCAATAGGAAAATTTGAAGAACTTTACTTGTTAATAGCTATCAGAATTCACTTGCAACTGGAATTTTAAAAACTAAAAGTCTAACTCAATGCAAAAAACAAACACAAAGTATTTCTAAGTATGAATTTAAATTTCTCATTTGTGATTTTAGGAATTATTACAAAACCAAAACCTGTGGTGCAAATAGTCCTGCAAATTGGACAAAGGTAATGAATTCACAAGCTATACCTTCAGGGCTGGAAATCAGGCAACTCTGAATATTGCTCTGGTAAACTGAGACAATACACATCTCTATTTTACCTTGTTTCTCATTTAATATCTTCAAGAGGCAGTGTGCGTAGGAAGTAGACAGATACCCAGCAATTTTTCTCACACCAATAGCTTTGAAATGTCTTAGTCATACTTGTAAAGAGACATTTCAACATTTCAAGCAAAGTAGCCACTTTTAAAAGTAGGTCTTTAAAAGGAAAAGTACAAATAATTTTTCCGCATAAAAACAGAGAAACACATTTTTTTGCCAAGATATTTCATATAATTGCTTCAAATCTTCATTATCCTAAATGGAATTCTTCTCCAACATGCCCTGCATTTCCAGAAGGTGTTGAATGGGTACCGCAGTAAGAGATACTGAGGTGCTGTGAACTGCTACTCTCACCTAAAAGGGAATGAATACTTCCTTGCCTCTTTGACAATCATTTCCTTTAAAAGCCTGTCATGCTCTTCAAAAGAAGCCCAGGACATCTTATTATGCACTTCCTGGGTGGTTGTATCTATCATTTATAGTTTATTTCTTAAAACTAGCTCAGTAGAGAGTAGAGTGTATGAGAGTAGATATAAGGAAGTTCTTTGCTTGCTTCTTTTGATGGCACGACCAGATCCTTTCTCTGCTAGCCCAGAGAAGTCAAGCAGGCTCCAAGGAGTAGTTCCTTGAGGACCATGCATGAAACGTAAAGTTGAGTCTCTGAAGATAGATAGACAGAGAGATTCTTGGCAAAAGTAGTGTTTAAAATAATGTTAAGTAGCATTAGGCATTACTTATAAATGAGAAATAGGCAGATTCTGCCTAAACTCATCCAAAGAATACATCTGAAGATACTTTGGACCACTGAATAAGGATGCCATGTTTCCATGAGCTTTTGACTATTTGTGGTTTTTGTTCACTACCCATTCATTGCATGTTTGAATTTTGCTTGGACCTCAGGCAGATTCAAGACAAAACCTTTGCTACCAAATGTCTGACTTTTGTGGCTTGGATCAGTTTTCATTTGCTGAAGAGACTTGATGTGATTGGAAATATAGAAAGTAAATTATTTTATGAAACGTATGGAATAACAAAACTAGTATGAACTTTTTGTTCTGTAGCTGACTCACTGACACCTTAAAGTAATTGTTTACAAAAATAAGGAGAAAGAAAATTCTTCAAGTAATGAAAAAAATTGAAAGAGAATGTGCATTTGAATAACATCCAAATGACTATTTACTTCCTGTCAGTTTCCTTTTTTTGTTGATTTTCCTCTGAAGTGCTATGTATTCAATGTAAACAAATGCAGAGGGGAAACAAAATGCTATTGCTTTTGTTGTGGTTGTCTGTTCTTGTATCTCTGCAGACTCAAGATGTGAAAAACTGCTGGTCTGCTACATTTCAGAATTTCATGCAGTTATTAAAAATATCCTATTTAATTTCAACAGAAGCATATAACAGTTATCTCTGTAGCTGTCATTCCTAAGAACAACTGCTGATTGAAATGACTTGAAGCATGAGTACACATGTAAGTAGTTACAAATCAAATGCAAATAAAATTTGACAATCATGCAAACAATGAATTTTACTAACCAGACAAAATAATTAAGTCACTGTTGAGGAAACTGTCCTTCAAGGAACAGAGGTGTACAAATCAAGCTGCACTGAAAAATGGAATTAGTTTTATTAATTTTTCATTTTATTTTAAAACCTGTTAGGCTACATGATTTTTCCTTTATGCGTATATCCATATTTACAATATAATTCATTTTTTTGCTTATCAGATCACAGAGAGTTTTTCTAGTGGAGTGGGGTTTTTTTCAGAGCTTAAACAGACAATAAAGGCTAGTTTTAATTGAAGCCTTCATAGTGTTGTAAACCTGCACAAAGTGATAGAAATGTGAAAAAGGAAAAAAAAGGTATTGATTGAGATGATTCAGGAGTTTGGATTGAAGCATTCATGTAAGTGCTTTTCTGAACATGTGCCAAGGCACTTAGTTGTTCTTTTAGTGACAACTCTCCAGTAAAGCAGATCTCTCAGACTGTTTACAATGCTGTTTATACAAGTCATTGTTACAGTTTATCATTGTAATTTGAGTTGGAATAAACCCAAAGTTTTTAATTATCGGAAATATCAGAAATAGGATTTGAACTTGGCTTTTTAGCTCACCTCGTATCCTGAGAACTGCTGAGACTTCCTGATAGACTGGCTCCCCTTCCTACCTATTGGCACCATCCAAATGAGCTACAGAACAGTGCAGTGTTTCCTCATCTGAGTGGAACTGTAGCTTTTGGTTACATTTCAGTGATTTTAATTTTATTCACTGTATAATTTTTCATGGCCTTATGGCCTACTGTAGTTTGAGTATGAACTATCTTTCATTTAAGCAGTTAAGAAAGATGTAAAAGTCTGTGTGCTTCACTTCTATTCAATTAAATGCAAAGAGATGGTAAACCGATGTTACATCAGAAAAATAATTTCTAAAAAACAGGTAGTATTTAAAAGTATTTGAGGTATAACTGCAGGCTTTTCTTAAAGAAAGGAACTAAACCAAAGGAGCTTGAGTAGAAGCTTTAAAAATTGAATATGTGACATCTTCAAGAGGAAACTCTTGAACACCTGTCAAATGAAACAGAGACTGTACTCCACTCCAAGTATGACTGAAAGGTTTTAGAGAGATGAGAGCTGAAATTGTGTATATATATATACATATATATATATAAAAGATTTTTTCCCTTTTAAACTTCTTTACCACTTCCCTTTAATCATAAGTAGCAAGATATTTTTCATAACTCTGTAAAAGCTGACAGATTCTTTTCTACACATCTACAAATATGTTTCCATTCGATTTGCCTTCACCTCAGCTATGCTACTTTTCCTGTACTATTTTAAATTCTGATTTACAAAAAATTTAGTCTACCAGAATTTAAATCATAACATCATAGAAATACTCCACAGGATACAAAAAAATAATTTAGAAAAAAATCCTGCTTTAGCAGGCAGAATAATTTTCAATAATAAACATGAAAATTGTAAAAGTGAAATACCTGGAAATGCAAATCATAATAATGTGTTTTCTCTACTAGAAAGCACAAGTTGTTTGAGTATGTTAACTTTAAATGCCCTTAAAACTCTCTTTCTCTTCTAACAATACAATGTCAATAGAAAGAGAAAAATGGTTTTGCATTTTAAAATATGCTGCCATCATTGCCATACTATGTAACATTTTACCATAAAATTACTTGTTTCGTGGCAGTGGATTTTTTTAACAAAGTCAGACATTAGATCTCTGGCTCCTGAATGTTGCAAAAAGTTTTCTAACATATTTAAGATATGACTTTTCCAAAAGAGCCCTCCAGCTCTGTCATTTCCACAGTAGTCATTAAATTAATCTATAAAGCTCATAGGTGAGATCACTGTTCCAGTATGTTCAAGATAGCAGAAGTGAAGAATTGTTCATTCGTTATTAAATAATTTGCAAGTTAGTGTTGGATAAATGTAAATCCTTAACAAAAAATTTTTCATGTTTAAAACTTTCTTCTTTTCCTATTCTGAAAGATATAATTTTTATCTTGCTGATATATAACATGATTATTATTGGAATTAATACAATTTTAGCAGGACATAATATTCCTAAACCATCTTGAAATAAATATGCATATGCAGGTCTGGATGTTATGAAATATTCAGCATGTGACAAGAAATACTTCGAAAGGTAGATATGAGCTGGCACTCCAGTAATTGGGTTCATGAATTGCTTCCAATAGAAATATGAAACTTGCTTTTCCTCTTTCCAACTAATTTCACTAGTCCTTACAAAAAAAAGAAGTAATTTTTAAAGATAGTTTAAGAAAATGAATCTGCTCACAGAGTTGAAATACAGAATACTGACATTTTCCCCCTCAATGATCCAGGTATTTAATGACACATACAATTTGTCCACTATTCATCTAACAATCTATGCAACCCTTGGAAGTATACTACCAATATTTTCCAAGAGAAATCCCACAACTCTGTTTGTCTTCATTTATAATAAACTTGTAGAAGGAAATTGACAACTTCTTGTCAGGGAAAAGGAGAAGATAAAGAGGAAATGCCTTAATTTTTTTTCTTCCAGCAAATTGAAATGTTTTTACATAATGAGAGAGAATAGCACTACTTGGTAATGAATGCCTATTAAATGCATCTTCTCTAAGTATTCTTGTTCATTTTTGAGAAAAATTATACCAGTTTCCCAGTTGCAAAAGATCAGACACTAGTTGAGGTTAAAGTATCAAAAGCAGAATTTCTGTTAACAAATTACAAATCAAACAGGATAGATTGGAACATAGTGAAAGAGGTTGAGTTCCTATAAAACAAGCAAATGAACAAACAAGCAAACAAAAAACTCCCAAACTCAGCTATTCATTACAATGAGCTTCTGCAGCAGAAAATATTTTACCTACCTTTATGAGAGGAGCAAGTGAGATTCTAGAAATCACTGAATCTTCCCTAAATAATTTAGTTGAAGTAACAATTTAAAAATAAAATTATGAAATACTTAATTTTACAAGGAGATTGGCTTCTATAAGGGGAAAATATATGCTTCTAATTTAATATAGTATAATTCCTTAAAGATGTCAATGAAATGGTGATTGAAGTAGTTGGTAGACATGTTTGTCTAAACTTTCAAAAAAATCTTTTTAGAAGTCTTTCACAAGAAGCCTTAAAAATTTATCAGTCTTAAGAACAGAGCTAATGTTCTGTCACAGGTCAGAAGCTGGATGAGATTGAGAGACAAAGAGTCTGAATAACTTCTCATTTTTGAAAAGTGTGAAATGTTAACAGCAGTATGTCTCAAAGAGAACTACCCTGGTTTAATGCACTGTTTGCATTAATGATCCGGAAAAGATATGGAATGAGCAAACCCCTGATTAGTTATGATAGCACTAAATAAATAATTTGAGAAGTTCCAGGAGGATTTAGCAGAATAAAGTCACCAATGTGTGACAGGTGTAATGTAAGGCTGATCACGGTAGAACAATGCCCAGTGCTGGCAATTTTTTAAATGTTCTCAAGTTTCTTTGGGTCTGTAGTTAAGATACCTCTTAGTTAAAGAAAAAAAAAACAAACTCTGATATGTGTTTCTCAATGATAGCTCAACTCCCTGTCATTTCCTCAAAGAAGAGGAGGAGGAAGAAGAGGAAGTAGAGGAAGAAGAAGAGGAAGTGGTAGAACAAGAAGATCATGAAGAAGAAGAAATTAGAGATGATTGTGAGAGGAGCATTCAGAATATGGACCTAAATTAGTGTATAATACCACAGAGCTGATTAGCTTTGATGGCAATGGTCCTTGCCAATTGTAGCCATCAAGGTGGTCAGTCTTCAGGGCTCTTTCATAAGAAGAAGAGCAGAAGCCAAATCAGGCATCTGCTTTTTCTCCCCTAATGTATGAGATCTGGCCTTTTAAAAGACAGCTGAGTTTCTAGGCAATTTGCAGCTCTTGGATTATGTCCCTCGGCTAAGCATTTTCAGGGGTGTTACTTTGTCAGGGTAGTTATTTTGTGCTGTTTCTCAGCTATTATTTCCCTTGCTGAGCTGCTGCTTTTTTAACCAACTCCAGTCCTGCCCCGGCTCTCAAGGCTGGATTTCTTCAATGACTCATAAGTGACCATTAGTGAGCTGCTTACAGTGTTGGGGCCTCCACTTCCAAGCTGTGCCCACATTGTCAAAGCATTTGCTGCTATCCTGCTGTTAAAATGCACATCGTAATAAGACACCCAGTATCACATTCAAGTTCACACAGCTGACAAGAAACCTGCAGGTCATTGGCACCTGGCACTGTGGGCTGCAAACATGCTAGTGTAGAGCTTCTGACCTCTTACTGGTAGATTCTGTAATGTTTTTACAGGGCACTTGTATACACAAATGTGCAAAAAAAATATAAAAAAGTTTTGCTATATCTGTGTGTTTATGCTTGGGTTCAGAAAAAAATAATGTTAAAATCTGCTCAGTGTGCTTCTACTTTTATGGGTAAAATGTGTTTCTGCTTTAACTACATAGGATACAGATTTCCTAAAACAATGTGTTACTTTAATGGTGAATATGCACGCTGAGAGGATAATAGGCCTGGATTTGAGTCCCTGTTGTAAGAAGCCATTATGCTTTTTTCATGACAAGGCCATTACGTCAAGCATAAGAACTGTTCTGATGTTAATAGCTGATTAAATTAAAGAAGGAAGGCTTATTTTGTGTGTACAATGATTTTGGGTACAAAGTGATAGGGACCAAAATTACTGTGAAAAATGGAGCTTTCAGAAAATTATTTAACTTTCCTCCAAATCGCTGCCTATTTTCAGTATAACATATTGAACTACATTGATGACTAATTTGACCTGATGTGATTTCTTTCCTGTAGAGATCTGTCTCAGAGGCATAGTTAGCAATATCATGTTCTACAGTGCTGTTGACAACTTTCCCTTTCTAACGCTGACATATTCATTTATTATTTAACTTAATTCAGGTAACATCAATTAGGGTGTAAGTCTCTGTTGAATATTAAACTTACAGTAGTAATTCTGTCAAAAACATAAGAACTATATAGTAATTCAATTATTCTAAAAACCTTAAATTTCTGCTGTCAAAAATAGGTACACATAGGTATCTATGTTGTAATCAGTGGTCATTTGGTGCACTGTATCTGACTGCTAGCTTTTCCCTACAGAATTTTCTGGCACATTTTTTTCCCTGTCAGAATAGATAAAGAAAACTGTAAAAGTGGGAGGAAAACAGTGCATGGAAAAACCTTTCAGTTCATGTGATTTTTGTGCAGTGCCACAGCAACAGTCTCAAGCAGACCATTCATAGGAAAAAAAAAAGAGCTTTGAAAAGTCACTGGAGCTCCAAATAAGCTAATAAAAGTGATTTTCAGTGCTGATTGAAGCAATGTATTAACTGAAATTTAAGCTTAAATTAACTTTAAATTCCCAGCTAAAGGGAAATATTACTAGATCTACAACTGCATGGCATGATGTGATAAAATCCTTTGGTCTGTTAGCATACTCCAAGAGCTAAATGAAGCATAAATAAAGAAGGTAGCTGACCATAATGAATACGGCAATGCTAAAAATCACTGTTTACATAGTGCTGGGTTCTTACACGCTTGCATTCATTCAGCACCTTGCCTTACAAACAGTCTTACTGAGCAGAAGTTTGATACCAATCTCCAAGAAAAGCAGTTGAGAGTCTCCTCTTGCCATTTGTAGTGTGAGCTGTGAGGGATTAACTCACTGTTCACTTGTAACCAAAGGGTTTGCAGTTGGGTCTACAGGAATCTTGTCAGTGAGAGGAAATTACTTAGAGCACAGGAGAACCTGAGTACCTCTTATGTGCTTTAAGATAGCAGTAACATCAGCTTTTATTTCTTCTCAGTTTGTAGTCCAATAAATAAGTTTTACTTAAAAAAGGGATTTTATTTGGTTAAACAAGATTTTGTACAGTGCATGACATGGGATTTTGTATAATAGAAAGAAAAAGGCAGGCTACAGAAAATGAGTTTTAATCATGCTCATTGAGAGTAAATTTTATACTTTAAATTCAATTATTCCTTCTTCTTTTTTTTAATTCTTTCTTTTACAGTAAGTTCTGGTGTCTGTGCCTTGAGCCCATATATGTGTATGATAATGACAGAGATGTTATACAAATTTGTGTTTTCAAATTAAATGTGGAAATTCATGCAGTCATATTATTTGTAACTGAATAACACATAAGATATACATATTTTGTAGATATTTTAAATAAGTAATTTCATTTTGAGTGCTCAGTGCATTTTAAATAACAAGGAAAAGACGGAGGTCTTACCTTTAAATCACTAAATGAAAATTTTGCATTATTATTATTTATTTATTTATTTATTTACTTCTATATGCAGAATGTGAACTCCACTGTTGTATATGATTAGCCTTGAGTCTTCTGGGCTGTTTTCTTGTCTCGCAGTTTCTTTTGCATCTTTCTGCAGGGAAAACCCTCTCAGAGGTGACTTTTATGATAGAAGTTGCGCATGCAACCACTCAGAATTACACTATTAAATACTGCAAATAACATCTTTCTTGGGCAGTCAAACCACACACTTGCCAAGGAATGTCATGCACACAGATAAGTATGGCTGAGAAGAGCAAGTGAAAATTCAGAATGATCGTTGCTGGAAGATGTCTCATTACTAACTTGTCATCAGGAAAAGGCAAATAAGTTTTTTATTATTGTTTCCTCTTATACTTTATAAAGAATTTTAACTTTTTTTTTTTTTAATTCACTTTGACTTCAACCTCTTACATTGCCCTGTTTTAATTTTGATGTTTCCTCTTATTTCAGATAAATATTTTACATGTTTTCTATTTTTGAGAGGGTTTTTTTGTTGTTTTTTTTTTTTTTACCTTATGGTGTAAATTGTTAACAGTAGTGGATACAGAATTTCTGAGAAGTGCAAGGCACCCAAATTTTTTTCTTTTAACAGGTATTGATCTTTGCAAGCTGGAAAATTGTGCTCTGCAGCTATTATACTGTACATATAAAAAAATCTATTCATAAAAGCTTATCAACATGTCATCATCATATCATTAAAGAGCCAGCACTTTGTAGCAAGATTAGTGTTTTGCACTCAGTGAGAGCTTATGTAAACAATACAGGTACAGATGTAAAAATGCTAAGTAACTATCATCCCCCTGGATCAACACGCAAAATAAAGGAAAAACAGCGGACACGCATTTGAAGCTTGACTGCTTCTCTAGCATCTGTTTATGATGAAATTTGAATAATGCCAGATATATGAGAAATACCAAAAGTTAGAGACAGAGTAGCTCATGTCATCACTTAGGCCAATGAGTGTAAATACACATAAACAGAAAAAGGTCCAAATCAAACTCAGTCACATGTATAATTTCTCAAGCTGTTTTTTGAAATTTGGCTTAGATGATACTTCTAGAACAGTTCATCTTTTCAAACTGAAGTGTTTTTTTGTATTTTGTCTAACTGAAAGGAGATGTTCTTTTTTATCATTTTTGAAATTAAAGTTTGGTTTCTGTTGAATAGCTTTGATTCAACTGATGTTAAAAGAGGGACCATACTACCCTGATTGCCCATGCTAAACTCAGCCTTTTCTAACCAGAAAAAGATTTAAGGGATACCCAAATGCTTTAAATTATTAGAGCAGGGAGAAGGTTATCATTTTTCTCAATTGAACTTTTTCTTTTATTAAACCCAGACACTTTGATCACTCTTACTGTTCATCCACAAAATAAGAATAGCTTTTTTTTTTGACTCTGCCTCAGAATCTGCCCTTTCCTCCAGTACAAATGACTGGGGAGACTTGATGATGACAGAGATATTCTGGCTATTTTAAGGATAATTTATAGACCAGATAATTCTGTCACTTTTTTCCCACTACCTGATGAGAAACACTTCCTTTCTTTGAAGAAAATCAGCACCTCCATTTATAGTATTTTTTCTAATAATTCCAGCAAACAAGCATAAAATCATAACATGGTTTGGGTTGGAAGGCAGCTGAATGTGGGAGTTTTTCTTCATTTGTTGCTATTTAAAAAAAATATATGCCTCTGCTTCCCAAAAGCCTTTTCCTTTACAAAACATCAATTTTGCTTACTGAAGAAGAAAATAAAGCATCAGGCTGAAAAAGAGGACATTAGCAGTGAAATTTAGTTTTGTATCTCTTTGTCAGTATCTCTGTAATAGAGAAATACCACTGCAGTGAACTTCTTATGTGAATGTGAATAGCTTTATTGTCAGCTGTATACCTACTTTATATACTAAGTGACAGTTTTTCTGGTGTTCTCCTCTTTCTCCCCTCATTGCCCATTAGAGGCATTCGTACTGATATGTTAAGCTAGTATTCTGTTAAGATTATGCTAGTTATGATGCAACAATTGAGCAAGCAATCCTTCCTAGTTTTTCCCCGGAGACTTCTGTTAGTGTCTGTCGCACACAATAAATAGGAAATATTTTAATAGATGGCTGTTCTTCCAACTCAAGTTATCATTAATTCACTAAGAAAACAAAAGACAAATTGAACTGCAATAGAAGAGTCAATTAAAGCAAATATCTTGATAATGCTGGCGCAAGGCACAATCATGTTACTACACCAAGCCCAAAGAGTTGAACTTGGTCTTCTATGTACATGGTAGATAGAAAGAGAAACAAAACCGGTTGGTTTTATACCAAGAGGTATAAACAGTGAATTTATGTAATAGATGATTTGCAACTTATAAATCTCCAGAACTGTATCTCTGCATCTCCTACAATGGTGCCAGATCTAGTGCTCTATGGTACATTCTAGCCTATGTACTAATATGACAAGTACACACAGTGCTTTCACATATGGTTTCAATTTACTATTTCCTGGGGATTTTCTTCATTTTAGTTGGCTTTAGCCTTCTCTAATATTTCTTTCTCTACTAGTTTTACCTGCTCCGTCAGTAATTTCTGGTTTACTTCCAGAGGTGCCTTTGTTGGGACTTTAGAGTTAACTTGTTTGATACTAGTTTGCACATTCTGTGCAACTTATCCATGATATTGGGCCCAGCTGTTCTGTAGCATCTGCACCTATGGAAGGAGTTAAATCTTTTCAGTGGACGCTGCCACCGCACAGTAGATCTCTTCTGGACAGTTATAAAGGTTGTTATAGACCAACATCTATCATGAGTGAGCTACTGTGTGCTGAGAACCAGTCATGCAGTTCCCACTTACACTAATTATAACCATTGGGATCTTTTTTTTTGCCATACTTGCTACTGAAAGCATAATCCTTAAAATACAATCATTTCTTGGAAAAAACTCTTAGGGATAGGATAAACTTCCTATAACACATCTTAGAAAATTACATTCTGTCTCATGTAGTACTCGGAAAACTCCTAGAGCGCACATTTCATATATGTCATAGGCTAGTATATCCATTTCTACCTATTAAGAATTTTTTCAAACATAGTGAGTTTTAAAGGATTTTTCAAAAAGGAACAGTTAAAGGATTAGCTGTGATTATGTTGCAAGGATTGCATGAGGATTTACTGTGCATTGGTTACTCCTTCCTATGCAGTTCCTGTGGAACAAGCCCTGGGGATTTATACTAAGGGAATGTGGTTCATTAAACACTTCAGGTGTGGTAAACTACTCTGCAGTAAGTCTGCACAAGCTCTCTGTGCTCTACTTTCCCTCTATAAACAGTGTTTGAGAGTTTTGCCCTTTTCTGCAAGGGCAAAATTCAAGGTTTCTGTGTTAATCCTGACAGGGATTTAGTTTGATGTATCTGTGTATCTCCATGTGATCTCTTCACTTTCTAAACCAGGAAGTAGCCAAACATTCACATTAAAATAACTCATAAAGAATTCTCTCTAATTACATCTCTTTGAACATTTATTATAGATCTAGTTTCTACTGAGGTATTGTTATGGTCAATTCATTGAAAGAAGAACTTGTGATGATTTAGTCATAGCAACGGCCAGCCACCATGTTCTCTTGTGAGACATGCTTTCAAACAATTTAGAAAGCAGCAGTAATTACAGCCATAACTCAGCGAAGAAATAAAAACAATGTAGTTCAGCAAAACCATTTAAATCAGAGAAACTACATAGCTGCTTTGCCCACGCTTTGGGACATCTCTTCATAATTGATTGTACCTGTATAACCATAACAGGTTAAGATTATCTCTACGTGAAAGCCTTATTCACCTCTATAGATTACCTTTTCAAAAATTAAAGACTAATGTCTTCATCTTATTTAAGCCCAGCTAGAGATGGCATTGGTACTCTTGTTGCACATGATGAAGAATAAAAGCACAAAAAAGGATAATCCTTTGAATAAAATGCATTTACCCTGGAATTACTGTTTTAATAACTTGGTGATATGGTTTGAAACTGGCTCCCTGCCAAGTCTCCAAACCTTACCACCAGAGTTCCTCCTCCCACCTCAAACCTCAGGGAAAAGAGGGAGAAAAAAACCCGAAAGAAAACCCGAAACGAGAGAGAGACAACCAAAGTGAGATATATAAATATATTTACACTTATATACAATTAAAAATAAGGGAAAGGGAAGGGGGAAGGGAAAAGGAACAAAACCAAAATATTATATATATATAAATATCCCAATTAGCAGCCCAATATCTATCCACTAAAAGAGTTAGCAAAGAAATAGCTCACTACTCTCCTGGGACAACCGAGGGTCGCTCCGGAACGATCACCGGCAACCTCTGTCTCCCAAGGTCGACAAGGCCTAACCAGGCCTCGCTCCCCAACACGGCAGCCGGAAGGAAAGAGAACGAAGGCCTCTCCTCCTTTCTTCTTATAATCTGGCTTACATAAAAATCGTAGGGAATACTGGGTAAATCTGGACCCTTCCTTGGTTACAAACTGGTCACCAAGGAAGGCCTAGCCCAAACCACCACACTTGGCATTTCCAGTCAATCCTGAACAAAGAATTTAGGTACTACTCTGTTTCTTTCTGATCATCACTGCAATTACATATAGAGTTAACTACTCTTGCTAGTATTAGTATTTGCTGAGTGGTCTTCTTTATATGGACCATGGCTCCAAATGGTTTTGTGATTTTGAGTGTAATTTTATAATTTTTCATGACATATATCTGTTTTTTTCAATTCAGTACAAGACATTGAGCGCTGACTGCATGACCAATGAATGACTTTGCCCACTGATTCAAAGGTGAAGCTGACTGGCAGCAATTATGATGGAACAAATGAGAAAAATATAACATTGTCTGCCTAAAGTTTTATCTATTTATTTATTTAACTTTTCCATGTGCCCAAGATGCTCTAATCTACTCAGAACTGGAGTCATGTAAAGCAAACTAAAGCACTCAAATATAATAACATCCTCAGCTATTATTTAGTTTGCAAACCTACATGACTGAAGATAGTATTACTATTTTTAACACCATAAATAAATAAACTTCCACCTGAAAAGTTCAAAATATTAATACACCCTGGTGTCACTCCCAAGTTATCTTACAAGAGTACTTGATCTTGGTATTTGTGATGTTTCTCTTGTATTATGTACACATGCTTGTGTGCTTTCTGTCCTACAAATATTAATATATTATTATTATTATTACATAAAAGCATAAAAAATCTATTAGTAATTCTACTACAATTGTTATATAGGTAAAATATAAAAAGTGATAATAAAGTATGATTTACTGAGATGATTTTTGTTTTTTAACATAAATATAGATGATCAATTTATGGTCAAAGCATTTCTGAAATCATTCCCTAACATAAAACAGAAATATATGAATCATTTTTCACAATTACAAAAATAGGCTATGTACAGCATGACATTCAGTTACTCTGAAGTAAATCTGTAATGATGTCAAAAGTCAATCCTTTGATATTTATAAATGCTTGCCATTCTGCCATAGGCATTTTGTGCATTTTCCCATCAGCATAAAAAAGGCTAGCAATGATTCAATGCCTATTTATCATTATTTACAAAGGCTGGGTATCTAGGTGGTTCAATGGTATGTGGTTTCCAGCCTTCTCTTACCATTGAAGATGTGGATGCTCTTCCTGTCCAATAGCAGCCCCGGGCTCCTAAGCACATGACACAAAGCTGTTTGTGCAAAAAGATGGGTTTCTTTCCCCTGAGCAATCACCATTCTTGTTTGTATTTTTCCTTCATTCGATAAAATTAATTGGCCCTTTTTATTGTTTTTCTCCCTTCAAGCACTTAAATCTCTCCAATTATAATAATGTTTTATGTTTCTATAATGGTTGTGCAGAATATATTTGTCCAATTCTGTGTTTCTCAAACATAATTAGCACTTCTATTTAGTATTAAATATTCATAAATTTGACCCCAAGCAACTGGTGACTCTTAACTAATACAGAGATTGATAACACCCCTCAGTCATGAAAGTTGACTTTTTTTAACTCTTTTACAAGAGTAGTATGAGTATACCAGCAACTGCAACGTGAGGAGTAGCTGCAAATTGCCTTTTTTTTTTTTTAATAGCATCAGTTTATTTTGCTCAAGAATTCTTTCATGAAACAGAAAAAGGAAACAACATTCTATAAATGTTTCTAATATATAAGCTTTTGTAAGAGAACAAAATTGCTCTTAGTGACACAGTATTGCTGGTTGGACAGCATAATTGATTGTCTCTTCTTTGCCAGAACACTCCTTGCCACCAAAGTTAATTGATTAACTAGTATTGAAATAACTGCTGTTCAAATGTTAATTTCCCAGACATGAAGTCTAGTTTTTATATCAGAAAATACAGCAAGTAGCAATAAATCTAGAGAGCACAGTGGTCTTGACCAATTCCTGAAAAAGTGTGTGAGAATTCATTTTCTTTGGTACAGAGAAGTCAGATTGTAAGTTGGGAAATGTTGAAAGGTTGGGAACCATCTTCTTCTCCTCTTTCACATTAAAATATGCTTACTGAGACTGCTTCCCATGTGCTGAGGGATTTTGTAACATATTTCCTCTCTCACCATGACAATATTTAGAAACATGGACTGAGGAAGCAGAGTGGGCTAGGGGCTAAGAAGAGCAGTTCTGAATTTTCTGAGCTGAGATTTTCAGCTGGAAAACGTCTCCTACGATTTTTTGAATCTTATATCTTGGGTTGTTTGGTTGTTTGATTCTTTGAGATTTTTTATTTGTTTGCTTCACTTCTGTTTTGTGAGATTTGAAGCAACTAATTTATTGAATAAAGACCATCAAAATTCTTCCTGGGTATGACCTGTGTTCTCATCCCAGCAGCAAAAGAAACTGGTCTGTAGTTTTGGGCTCAATGAAAGTTTAGTCCTATTTTTCTGGAAATTTTTTGATGGACTGAAGATAGAATTAGTTTAAGCTTTTCCCAGATGACATACAGAATTCAAGTCAAATATGATCATTACAGTGTTAAACTTCTGATACCAAAGGTATTCTGTTAGGGTACCAGCATTAGAGAACGAGGCAAAAGCATCTTTGGTTATCTTCTTAAGTATTTTTGAGCCATTTTGAGATGGAGCTACTTGTAAGATTTTTATCTATATAGGAGGAGATGGGGAGTTCTGAACATTCTTTCAAAAAGCTCCCTAAACCAATCAGTAGTGAAATTAAATAACTGACTTGTGAAGTAACAACAGATTTACATGATGATCATGTCTTCAAGGTTGTACAAAGATGTAAAGGACGTCATGTAATAAAGAGCTTTCATTTGAGAGGGATGTAATGGAAGATTAGAAGAAGACATTTCTAATTTTTCTCTATTTAATTTATTATATATTTTAATTAGATATTAATGTTTAGTTATTAGACATTACTATTGTTTAGCAGTTGTAAATTCAGAGACAGTAAATTTGTGAGCTAAAATGCCTTCATGAAGCTGGCAAACAGAACCTAACATGTATTTTTAAAAATATTATTATTATTATATAATATCAAAAAAGAGATGCATAAAAAGTACAGGGAGCTTTCTTGAGAGGAGCTGTTGACTCCCTCAAAGGCAGGAAGGCCCTGAAGAGAGACCTTGACAAATTAGAGGACTGGCCATTCTCCAATCATATGAAGTTCAACAAGTGACAGTGGCAGATTCTGCACCTGGTGTGGGGCAACCCCAGATGTGCATACAGACAGGGGAATGAGATGCTGGAAAGCAGTACCATGGAAAGGGACCTGAAGTCCTGGTCAATGGCAAGTTGAATATGAGTCAGCAGTGCCCTGGCAGCCAGGAGGGCCAACTGTGTCCTCGGGGGCATCAGGCAAAGCATCACCAGGTGGTCAAGGGAGAGGATTGTCCCGCTCTGCTCTGTACTGGGGCGGCCTCACCTTGAATATTGTGTGCAGTTTTGAGCACTACAATCTAAGAAAGATATAAACCTATTGGAGAGTGTCCAAAAGAGGGCAACAAAGCTGGTGAAAGGGCCTTGAGGGAAAGCTGTATAAGGAGCAGCTGAAGTCACTTGGTCTGTTTAGCCTGGAGAAGAGGAGACTGAGGGGAGACCTCATTGCAGTCTACAACTTTCCTGTGAGGGGAAGAAGAGGGGCAGGCACTGATCTCTTCTCCATGGTGACTGTAAGACTCCAGCATATTCTGGTTCTGTGAGATACAGATAGTTTATGTAGTTGAGTAAAATTTGCTGGAATGTCTTATGAATCAGGAGTTTCATGAGTAATTGATTTTAGGCATGAGCACCCCCTTAATAGTGTATTAAAAGACGTGGCATACTACTGGATAAAATCTCTTTCATTACAAATGGGTCCTCTAAGTAATCAGTTACACAAACAAGCATTTCTGGAGTCCTGACTCCTATAACTTTGTACCAGGAAAAAAAAGACAAAAGAGAAGTATATGATTTGGTCTCATTTCAATACAGCTGAAAACAGAATGCATGTGTCAATGAAATAATGTTTGAGATAATAAAAAAAAGGACTCCTTTCGTAGTTGTGTTCTTTTGAAAAAACACATTTTCTGTTATGTTTTAGTTTGCTTAACTGGTTGTATCTATCAAAGATATTTTATGTAAAGGTGAATCAAAATCCTGTTTAATACAAGGTACAGACAAAGGACAGGTATTTAATTGGGTTAAGTGTACTGATGGTTATTTTTACTTTTTTTTTTTCCTTAGTTCTAGGAAGTGAACCTACATACATTATCTGATTTGAAAAATATTTCTTAAGAATTCATTTAAGACAGTATAGGATCAAATGCTCTATTTACTTTAAATTGATGGTAAGCCAGTCCCTTCAATAAATACAGAAACAGGGGAAAGAGGTTATTGCCAAAGAAAACAACTGTATCATCAGTATACTAAAACAGTCCTTTGCTTTATTAATAAACTATATTTCTGTCTGCACTTTATTTCCAACCTCATCACCACTCAAATTCACTCGAATTACTGGTTTGTATCATCTTAGATTTTCCACGTGGAACATGTTCTCTTTTATTTTACCTGAAAACATCCTCCCCCCCTATTGATATTATTTCATATATTAATAGAGATTCTGTTTCACCCTCTTCTAGCCTTAGAGTTCTGTATCAAAAATACGCAGGTTTTAATTTTCATTTATTGCATTAATGTATAGATTTGTAAATTAAGAAAAAACTATGTATTTCCCTTTTTTAACCTTATATTTTTACTTCTTCTAGTCTTCCCATACTTCAAATGTAAGTATTTTACCATTTTTAAAGGAACTCTGTAGCATTACTTATGGACACAAGGAGGGGAGAAGGTAGTTGAGAAGGAAATGACAGCTCTCTTTTTTTCTGATGTTTCTTAGAACCATAAGAAAAAGCTTATGAAACTGATAAATCACTAGGGAACACCAGATGTATAAAATACATATAGAGATTAACATGCTTATGCACATATATATGCATGCTTATACATATACATATAAATCCCTCTGTATATGCTGTTTTCTATGAATGGTATAGATATTAAAGGAATACATGCTACAGATAGAAGCCTAAACACAAAGGGTGCTCTGTTATTTGCACAGTAGTCAGTTCACTTGGCAAGAAAATGTAGTACAAGAAACTGTCACTTTTACATTGCAATTTTTCAGCTTTTAATCAATCAAGCGCATGTTGGATTACTTATTTACAGCATATAAACGTAATCTGTAGAAATTAAAGCTCATCAATTCTTTTCTGAATCTGGACATAAATATTAAATTGAAGTTCAGCAAGATACAGCTTGATATTGGTGTCAGGACTAAGTGTATAGACTGCTGAATTCCTTCAGGTATCTAAAGAGCTCATTTTCTGCATCTCCTCAACAAGCGGAAAGATGCTCATGATACCTTTCCAAGGTGCATATTTAACACTTCTGGAAAACAGGAAGACTGTGGCATGCTTCCCCCCCCCCCCAAGTCTATAGCATTATTATTATTTAGTACCTAGATACTGCTAAGGATGCGTGAATGTTCTTCATATGCATCATTTTGGGGGAAGCCTCTTTTCAGTTACTTTGGTAGTTGTTTCACTAGTTCTGCTGTCTTATTTTATTCTCTCTACAATGTTTTCAAGTGGTATATTATCGTTTCAGTTTCACGATGCAAATAGTTCTTTGATTTATTTTCTTCCACCATGTTTTATTCTTTGTCAAGCAGTACCAAAGGTTTAAGACTTGATTCTTGACAACATTAATGGTTCTCTGTAGAACTGAGTGTTATACTGTGATTTAGGTCACTTTGATACATAGATGATATTACAAACTAACTGCACTACTTTGGAAGGCTTTTATATCAATAAATGGCAGTAGGCTGTCGTTTTGCTCTTGACATCTTAGATATAAGTGTGAGCTAATAGTGTAGGACTAGCATCTGTAAACCTGTGAAATTTTAATTTTGCTTCTGACATTGACATCCCTTTGCCTCAAGCAAGGCATTAGCCCATCTCAGAATTCCCTATTATGATATAGTCAAGATATTTAATCTTATGTGAGCATATTTTACATAACATCATTAAAAGTTAATGTTAAAGGATGCGTCATGGCATTGCTCTTTATTTCAAGAAGTTTGCATATTATTGCATTTATTTCTTTTGGGTTTTGAAAGGAGTGAACTCCTTTGGTAGGAGTTTCCCTTTGGGGTTTAGTCTTTTTTTGAAACCAATGCTATCAAATCAGGGAAACCTGCATATTGAAATATTTGCTTATTTCATTAAATATTTTTAAAAATTACTTGTTGTATCCTTTCTTTTGATGATACCAATATATGTGCAAAAAATTACATCTTACTGACAGAAAGGTCTTCAAGTCTAAACTTTCCCAGTTGTTGTTCTTTAGTCTTAGGTGTGTCTGTTTGACCATCTGTTTTATTGAAAGCTGTCTTATAAAAAAATTAGCTCTAGGGGCAGCTAGGGCCTGAGAATTGTCAGTTCTTGACCCCTGCGCAGGTGTTGCCTATAAAGGCTCTTATTTTGACAGTGTTTCCTTTGAGGCAGAGGAAATAGGTATACCTGCACAGGAAAGAATTAACTCTGCAGAGCATTCTAGAGGATAATTTCCTATTCTCTGCTACAATACATTACACCTTTGAGAGTATCTTTCATATGGGGACAAAGCTGTACCTGTAAATGCCTTGTGATTCAAATCTTTTTGTCCTCAGGGGCAGCTGAGTGCCATGGCAAGGGCTGGCCTTCCCTTGCACTGAAAAGCAGCAGCAGAGGCTGCTTGGACTTGATGTAAATGTCTTGACTTCACACAGGCCCCAGTACTGGTTTGGTATGTGGGACATAAAAGACAGAGCCAACATAGGAGCTGTGCTCAGGTTACAGAATTAAGTGGTAAAGTAGTAGGACGGAGACCAGCATAGCACATTCTCTGAGGCAGTGAGAAACTTCCAGTTATCCCCAGTTCCTCCGCATCCATGTTGTCCCTGTTCCTTCATTACTATTAACTCTGCCTGCTCTCCTAACATATATTAACATACATTGCATATATATTAAAAAAGTTCTCATGCCCTGCCAGTATATGTCATGTATAGGAATTTTTGAATTATTTTTTCGCAGAATCAAAGAATATTCTGAGTTGGAAGGGACCCACAAGGATCGAGTCCACAGCACCTCTTTTTTGTGCTTTAATTCGAGAGAAATTTCAGAGGATGAAGAAAACAGTCTTAAATTAGCATTTAAGACTAACAAGTATCTCATTAGTAACACCTGTTGCCAAATCATATTCTCCTATTGTTAATTTGGATTGTTAAGCCCTCTTTACTTATGTGTGTGTGTGTATACATATATATGTGTATATATATATCAATCATATACTTGTATGTGAGGTCATGATAACCACAGGGAAAATTTCTTCTAGAATTCTGAAGCCATTAACAATCAATTAAAATATTGTCTTAATTTATATTTAAAGATATGTTTTAACATTCTCTTTTGAAATTCTTTTACTTGGTCTATTATTGCTAGTAGTCCATTGAAGATTTCAAGTCAACTAGTTGGCCCTTGATTAGCATATCCCTTTTATATACTGATTCAAAGTCACATATCAGAATTCTTCTCAGCGATTCAAAGGTTCCAAGTCGTATTTTAAATCAGTTTTGTCTCACTTCTTCTTAAGTAACTCTTCTGTTTTTCCTCTCATAAGTTTGAGTTTGGGGAATTTTTTGGGCAGGGAGGGGATGTTTTTTTTGGTGGTTGGTTGTTGTTTTCTTTTTTAACTTTTTGTGATTAGGCAAATCAAATGCATATCTTGGAAAGCTTTTTTTGGTTATGGATATATGAATTATATTATTGTTGTGTTTTAACCACAGCTGGCAGCTCACCACCCCCACCAGCTTTTGGGGTGGGGAGGAGAATCAGAAAAAAATGTCAAACCTGTGGGTTGAGATGAGAACAGTGTAATAATAATATTAGTAGTAATAATAATGATGATGATGATGATGATGATGAAATGGGAGACAAAAAAAGAGAGAGAGAAATAAACCCAAAAATGACAAGTGATGCACAATACAGTTGCTCACCACCCTCTGACTGATGCTCAGTCTATGAGCAGTGATCATCAACTCCTGGCCAAGTCCCACCAGTTTATAGACTGAGCATGATGATCTGTGGTGTGAAATATCCCTTGGCCAGTCTGAGTCAGCTGTCCTGGCCCTCCATGATCTCTCACAGCATCTTGTGCATCTCCTCACTGGCAGAGCATGAGACACTAAAAAGTCCAAGATGTAGAGTAAGCACTACTGAGCAACAACCAAAACATCTGTGTGCACAGTATCAGCTACTAGAAGGAAATTAACTCTATCCCAAATGAAACTAGGACAATAACAAAAGAAAAGGCAGAAAAGCTTTGGATATTTGTATGGAAATCTATAGCACACCTAATCTTTTCTAAACCAAACAAAATTAATCTAAGTATACACAATGTGGAGCCTTTAACTGAATGGTTCAAAGTGTTATCTCAATACACAGTGAATGTATAAATATAAATAGTTTTAGAAATAGACCTTCAGGGATTTAGCTGCAAAATTTATCTAAGGTGAAAAATTTTCTGGATCAGAAACTTGCATTGGGAAGCTGGAGGAGGGGGATGAGTGCAGGAAGTAGAGCAAAAAAGGAAGTAACATAAAACAGAAATGGTCTAATTATACTGACGAAAAAGTAATGTAGATAAAGAATTTTCAACAACTACAACAATAAAACACCACAATTAATTCCTGAACCAAATATACTGTTTTGGGATTTTCTGTACTGAAAAAGACCAATAAAATTCTCAGGTAGTTTGCACAAGACAAGGCAAAGTGGGTTCCTATCTAAAAATATAGAAATATTTCTACAGTATATGAATGTACCAAGTATTTCATGTGACTCTGTCACAGGTCAGAGCTATGCAGCTCTTCTTCTTTTTTAAACCTGTCATTCAATTTTAGAAAATAAAAATATAAGGTTAGGGTTTTTTTGTTTTGTTTTTGTTTTTTGGGTAGGGTGTTTTCTTTAGAAAGAATGTTCAGAAGAAGAATCATTGCATTAGCAGCCCTTTGCTTTCAGTTGTTGCAAAATAGATGTTAGGAGGCATGCCTGGAATGTTAAGCTGGCCTTTCGGAAAAAAGGATAATATTTTACATATCTCTAAGCATAGGGTACCCTGGAGCAAAGCTATATTTCTTCAGTTGGAGGATATATCCTTGTTGATTTTTAGGTAAATTACGTAATTGGTATGCATTGAAAAGGAATTTGTTACTGTCAATTATTAATCCTGATGCACAGGTAGTAAAATCTTTTTATGGAATTATTCAAAAACTAGAATTGGAAAAGAGAGTCATTACCTCAGAAAATTATCCTATGCCACTAAATTAAAATTCTCAATAGCTGAATAAGAGATAATAAATTATCTCTTTCAATAAATGTTCTATTTTAGATATACAGACTCATTGTAAGAGGGGACCACATTAGCTAAAACTTAAAGAGTTTTTTATTGTTCTCACTTGAAATACTATGGAATTATTAATCTTGCTTTACCCTACAAGCCTTGATATATTTAGTGTAATGATTTGCTTTTACATGAAGTAATGTCATATATTGACACAGGGTGAAAGTATGGAACACACTACCAAAATTACTTTGCATCACAGTTGGTGCCGTTGACTGTTAAAGGTGGATCTACTTTACTGTGGGAAGGTCTAGCTAAGAGTTTCAGTATTGTTAATTAATAGAGTGGAGATTTTCTAAGATGTCTAAAACTTATTGCTGTTCTTAAAGGTAAGTTATTAACAGATTTATGCTTATTGAAAAGTAACTTGACCAAATACCTCAATCCAGTGAAAATTATTTTCACTGTAACATGTTGACATCTGATAAAAGCATAAAACCAAAACTGAACATGAATATCCGATATTTTTCTTACAAGTCACAGTAGTTATTAATTCAAATTAAGAATCTAAATTTTTTGTTATCATAATGACATTTGTCACATTAAATATCTCTGTTGGAGACATCTGCTTGAGATAAATCTTTGTTTCCACATTGTGAAGAGAACTCTTCATTCCTAGTAATTAGTTTTCTCAGATTTTCCAAAAAATTAAAAGGAATTTACGAGAATAATACTGAATTTGATGAAAAAATCTGAATAGTTAATGTCCTTGTTTTCTGAACTAATCTGTTGTAGTAATGTCATAGAAGTATTCTTATGTTTGGAAGTTCTGACTTGGGACAGCTCAAAACTATATAAATACATGTATAAATTATGACTGCCATAAATATAGAATTTTAGGTCACTTTTTTTTTAGAGGTTTGGCCATTAATTTAGTATCAGGGTGATAGATTCACTGAGTTGAGCTCCTGCATATATCAGATAAGTATTTGCAACCGTATTTTTTTTAATTCCCCCTCCCCTGCTCACCCCTGGTTTGTAACAGTACTTACAGGCTGTATGTGCAGTAACAATTAGGAATGTTAAGCAGCTAAAATGGATTGTTAATTTTTTTGAGTTAATTGTTATACCAAACAAACCCATCTCCTGGCAGTAAAAAAGAATTTGTGATCAGTAGTTTTCAAATTCACAGTATCATTTTGAAGAAAGTCATATATAGACTTGTCAAGGCAGGGCAAAAAAGAAGATGAAAAAAGAAATACAGACATCCTTGTCATCAATGCGTTAGCACTTAAATAGATCAAGCCTCCCTGAATAACTGAGTTCTTGAATTATTAAAACATCTTCTTACTTTCCTTCAGAAGATGATAGACCTAATTTAAAAAGAGATATTAAGTTTGAAGTGATAGCTCTTAACATCTTTTGTTCTACATTAATATGATTTAGTGATATTCATTCTTTCTACTATAGCATGTTATCTTGCTTAAACTATATGGAAAGAAAATTACTTAATTCAAAAAATGTTCAAATTTCAAACTCCTGTGATTTTAGTGGTATCCATATCTGCCCAAGAGATTTGTCTCCCTAGGTTTCCCCTATACTTAGAGAAGTGGAAAGCCCTTACCAGAGGGTGATTTGTGTGCTCCAATTTGTCCTCCGAAATAATGTCTCTCGTTTTGCTACTAGTAAAAGGAGCCTCAGGAAACCAGATTAAAATTAGCCTCTGTGAATAACCCATCAAAACCCAAAGACCATATTTTCAAAGGAACTCAGATAATTAACAGATTGATTTTATTGAAATGTACTTATTGAGTTGCTTTTAGTGTTCTCTTAAGCATTTCACATCTTAAGAGGAAAAATTCTTGAGTGGAGCAGTTAGTGACATGAGTTTCACTCCATGTTTCACACAACTTGGATTGTGGCCTGTGAAATGAATTATTAAGATTTTTTTAATAAACAATTATTTAAAATTATACGAATGGTTTAATATTTAAGATTATTTTTAATAATTGCAGAAATGATATATGAGACAATAAGCAAAGTAAGCAGCAAACTCACATATTTTCTTAACTAATGCAAACTAGACTTTTCTTTTATCCTAACCTTAGTGTTTATAGATTTTACAGGTTTTGGTTTTCCTTTCATAAATGTGGAACAAACATAAGCGATCTCTGTTGAAAAGAGAACTTAAAAAATTACAAAAAAAACAAGGTAAAATTCTGTGCTGCTTCTATGACAGCAAGCATTGAACTGAGTATAAAATAACTTCCCATCTCTAAAGCAAGCAGAAGATTTAAAATATATATATAGTATAACACATAGAACATAGTGAATATGTATATATTAGTAAACATTGTCACATAGCAGTGGTCTGAGGATAATATAAAATATTCTATTACAGATCATGATAAAGAAAGTAAAATTCCTATCCAGGAAAAGATGGAAAATTAAACCATGCATGTCTGAGTCCTGTTGGTCAAAAAATCTATGAAAAAAATAAACAAAAATGTAAATATAGACAGTAGGGTCATAGTTTCATATATTTTCCCAAATATCTGGAACATATAGTAATAAAAGTACTAGTTATAAGGTTAAAGTTTCAGCAAATGTAGGATGAGAGCTTCAGTATACTTTTGGATAAATTTCTTTAAAAAAACCAAACCAAACCAAACCAAACCAAACCAAACCAAACCAAACCAAAACAAAACCAAAAACAAAACCAAACAAAAACAAAAACAAAAAAACCAAAAACAAAAACAAACAAACAAACAAAAAAAACCCAAAAAAAAACAAACAAAAAAAAAAAGACCAAATGATAGAAACAAAACCAAACCAACAAAACCCACTACAGATCAAATTTAGCAGAAGATGTGACTGCATAATATATTGAGGATATTTTGCAATCGCAATATGACCTCATAGCAATTTTCTTATGGGAAAGATTATTTTGCTCCTTTAAGTTATTTTGTGTTAACATAGGCGGTGATTAGTAATAAACACAAGAAATAGAGACTGGGGAGAGTAAACAGTGGACCACAGAACGGATCATGTCTTTGCACTCTTCCATTTGTGATTACTAAAGACAGTACCTAGAATTCATTCATTTCCAGTAGCACAAGCAGAAGATGCCTCCCCCCACCCTCCTCAATGTGACTGGGTTGTGCTGATTAAAAGATTTGTGCAAGAGGTGAATGTCTTTGCATGCTATTAAACAGATCCATCATTATAACACAGAATTTTTTAATACTTTGATCATATTGAACTATCACGATACATAGCAGCACTCACCATCCAGTTATAGAAATTCTGAGGAGAAAACACTGACGGGATGAGTCTACCTTTCAAGGTTCAGAATGTTTTTCAGTCAGAGGTGGTATTTCTATATTTAATAGTCACTAATGTGTCTTTTCTCCAAGTATTTGTCAAGTTGTCTTGTCAGGTCATGTAAACGTGGCAGTATCCAAAACATCCTGTAGAAAACATCACTCCATAAAGGCAATAGGTAACTTAGGAAACTGTCTTCTCTTTGCTTACTTTGAACTTCCTAACTGATGATTTTTCCAAGAAAAAAAGAGAGTGAGCATTTATTCCTTCTAAGTCCCTGCTAAGGAAATCAGAACAAAAAGAATTCACACAACAGAGAAAAGGTTGAATACCTGGGTCCAAAAGCTCAATTGTGAAGAAATTGTAAGGAAAACAAATGTAACATTCATTCATGGCCATATACAGACATTGAAATATCACATCTCATTCTGGGTAATTTAAATAGTCTTGTGCAGAGTATAATTTTTAACACAATTTTCTAAGAATGAGACTGAGAATTAATTTAATTGAACTCAGGTTAAATTACTTCAACTGAGATAAGATGAATGTTGATTAACAGAAACAAATGCCAAGTCTGTTAAAGTAATTCAAACTTAACAAGAAAACATTTGTGACATATTTACTGAGGCAAAGTCTCTTGAAACAAGATTACATGTGTTATTTTACAATACTGAAGTTTAGGGATGTTCAGGACCTTATGTGAGCAGGAATTGCTGACAAAGAATATAGAGTTTATTTTGTTAGTGTTCATGAAGTTAGAATCTTAAATTGTACCTACAAAGCCAATCAAGTTGAATTGTACGGATTGTTGTCCTCTAGTTTTTAATGTAAAAATGGAATTGCAAACATTGAAACAGTAAGCATGGTCTGTCAAAAGAAATTTGTTTGTTTCACTGGATCTTTAATAACAACAAAAAAAAAGGCTTTTTTTAAAGGTTGTTGTATCACATACAACAATATTTATTCCTCAGATTGCCAAAGCACAGCTCAATCTGCAATAAAATTTAAGCTACTAATACAAGGGAATTACACAAAATGAATAACTACTGAAATTATAAAGATGGTAAAAAGATTATTTTCAGTGTCTCAACCCACTGAGAAAACTACAGAAGAAGAAGGGAGCAGGAAGGAAGGAAAGCAACACAACATAATTGCTTTTTACCATGCAGCTAACATATAGACTGCCCAGAGGAAAACTTTCTGAGCTTTAGAAGGCAAAATATGCTCATTTAAACTCTGGCCTTATATTAAAGTTGTGACATTCTTGTCCTATACAACAAAATAAAAACATATCAAATTCCTCTTTGTAGGGATGATCTTTTTTTTAGAAATTAAAGCTGCTATATGAAGATTTGTGAAGGTGCTTAAAGAACACCACAGATTTTAATGAGAGATTAATTTTATTGGCTGAAAATACCCCTTTCTCAGATTTTTTTTTTTTCTGACACATTGGAGGTACATGTTAGTTTATTAAATTTTTCTTCTTATTCCTCCATCTTTCAGCAGTAGAATATATGTGCGTGAGGTACTTAAACACTGTGGAAAGGATTTTTCCAGTCAACAGATTAGGTAAGAGTGCTTAAAGGTTTTGGCTCATGCTGATGAAATAGTCAACAAAGAAATAAATGAAAATAGAGGATAGAATGGCTCTCACAGAATATTACTGATGGAGTGGACAATAAGAAAGGGGTGGATAAAAGAAACAGTTTGATCAAAAAAAAGTTTTAAAGGTGATAGAAAAGGGTCTCCTTGAATATTGTATGGACTACACGTTCTTTATTCACAGAAGTTTAAAACAGCTGGCCTGTGAAATTGGCAGTTATTAGCAAGGATTTGTAGTGAATCTGCCAATTTTGAGTGGCACCATATGACAGGAAAATACAATATCTAGCTTATAGGAAAGAAAAACATGCAGCTACAAGCTGATTAGGCTATCCTCTGTAGCATTCATGACTTATGAATAAATACTGAAGTAAGTAGTCAAGTCATGCCTGTAAATGAATAATTGTTGGAAAATAATGCATTGGTTCATCAAAAATAGGTTGTGTCAGACTAACCTTGTATATGTCTTTGATAAGACAAATGATTGATTGTCTAGACAGGGAAAGTCAATAATTTTATTCTAATTTCAATGAAACATTTGATATAATACCATGTAGAGAACCATAGTGATGCAAGGTGGCTAAGGAAGTTGCACTGCCTGATTTTAAAACTCCAAGATGTCCACTGGGCTATAGGCTTTCTGAATTTCTATTTCAACTTTTCAGAAATATAAGATTGGCCTGACCTTAGTAATTCTAGTTTATAATTGCTTTCTTGTGCAATATGCTCAAGACACCAACAGTCAAGTGGACAAAAAAAAAATCCTTAAAAAATTTCTATTGAGTCCTGTCTTGCTCTATATCAAAGGCGAAACAAGTCCACTCCATACTTGTCTTTATTCCACGTAAGTATTAAAAAGTTGTTTTATAATAATAACTGACAAAGTTATTAAAATTAGTCCTATAAAAATAAGATTTGTACAAGATTAGTTCATGTGAGCAAATTAGTTTAACTTTCCTCAGTTGTTACGTGACTGGAATGCATTACATTAGTGTGATTTGTCAGTATGAGTAAAATGGAAGATTGAGTTATTTGTGTAGAATGGAGGTACTGATTTAGCTAAACTTACACTTTCTCATTGATAATACTCATCCAATTTATATCCTTGGGTGATTTTCTATGAGGTCTAATATTACTCAAAAGCTACTCATTCATGGAAAATACATAGATGAATCTTCACCTAGAAAGAACTTCTGCCTCTTCTCTAAATTCTAAAGTGTTCTTGGTAAGAACTGTTTCCAGACTAGGCTTAATTCTAATTTTAATTCTAGTCTACTTCATTATAAGCAAGAAAAATCTTGACCATTATTATGACAAAGTAAAAAATTCTCAGTGAAGAAAATGGTGGGTTTTTTGTGAAGTACACAAAGTTCTCATAAAGCATTCAGATAGTACTACACCTGCACTACACTCCAGTATGGTTTACTCTATTGCCAAAAAACAAGCTGAAAACTTCCTGAGAAAAGGAACAGAAAAAATCTGAGAGATAAAAAAAGTGACTAAACCCATAACTGAGATAACTTCCCACTGAGTTTGCTTACCTAGCTTGTAATAAAAGGGAATATGATAGTGTTCTCCATGTTAAACATTAAAGTTAAATTGAATAGCAGGATAAAACAATCCAAGCCCCTGTCAGCATGATGAGAAGGACTTGGATTACACAATATTACTTTTTTGAGACTTAAAACACCATTATTGTAGCTTCTCGTGTTTCAGAGAAGTCTAAACTTAGTGTGACAGAAAACACTTGTAGGTCTTCTCTCAGGTACAGATATCCTAGTAGGATGGAGAGGTAAGTCAGGTCTCTTGCAGAGAATAATTACGTCTTTTAAAGAAATGATAGAGAAGATTGAATAGACTGCCAACAACATGCTAATTGCCTTCAATCTGCTACCAGTAACTGTTCCCCGCAGACCATAAAAAATATTTTGATTTGACTTTTAGATGCCTGGCCATCTGTTTCCTGAACATCTTGTATTAATTGCCTGAATGGATAGATATTTGGCAAGCACATGTAGCCTACCTAACCTGTCCATTCGTTCAGATGAGATGCATCATTAGCAGTGCATTATCTATAGTCCACAGTTGTTTCTCCCTTTGACAAGTCCATAGTAATTATGTATGCGTAACATGCAACCTGTCACACCAGGAAAGTCAGTTGTCAATGCTGTCTCATATTTATGTAGTCTGTCTGTCAAATGATTACTCATAACAAAAAGAGACAGTGTAAGTAGGGGCATAAGTCTCTTGACAGTTAATGAAACTGCACAATATCTTATGTGACAGTGATGTTTTTCCATATGGAGGTAGCCCTGTTGTCTTCAGCAAAGCTGTCTATTAAAATGGAAGAAATACCACTGTTGCCATTGGTATAGTTAGATTAACATTGTGGAGTCCTGGCCATTGATTTCATATGGTAGATATTACTGTGAGAGGAATAATCAGTATCAAGCTCTTGTTATCCTCTCTGACTGTTTCAGCTGAGTTTGATGCTGCAGTTAGATATAAGACATTAAACCACACTGAAATGAGCATAATAGTTTTTGTTGGGGTTCCTCTCTTTTAAATAAAATTATTCACTTCTCTAAATGGTTATGTGGACCATAAGGCTTCATTTATGAGTTCAGCAAAGCATTTAGTAGAATTGTCTATTTACTTTTAGAAAAGGAAACAAATGGGGAAAGCTTGAAGCCCAGAAATGTTATCCTCACAACTGTATTTGGTAAAATTCGTGGCATTCAGATCATGGATACATTAATGTATGACAAATCATGTTATAATCATGATTTGAACTAAATTAATTCTTCTTCCTTGATCAGTGCTAGAAGACTTGCAAAGTGCTAATGCAAGTGGAGAAGTCTGGTGACAGAATTTTTGTTAGCATTGTTAGCAGTACACTAGACTTCTTGCAACTAAAATAAAACTTAGGGAAAAAGATCAGTCAGGTATATTTCACAAATATCTCCTGAGAACTGAGGCATAGTGATAGAAGTGCAGATAGCGAAAAGATTCTATAAGATCATAGGATTGATTTAATACTTCAGGACAAAAGGATTGCTTCTGTGCTTTTCTTGTTGTCAATGAACATGTGCATCAGTTTTAAATGAGGGTCATTCAAAAGAAAGGAAAGAAAAAAACCCCAGCAAACTGCAAACCTGAAAAAATGCACTGCAGATGAAAACCAGTGCAAATATAATGTCTCTCTTATTTGTATTTGTTATTAGTGACTGTCTTAAAAGTATTTTCTGCAATTTATTTTATTTTATTAGAGTTTGAGGACTGTATGTGAGCACACTGTTCCCTGATTGGCTTAACCTTGAGATCTGATTTTTAAAAGCATGGTGTGTAACACTCCACATGAAAAATCCATAACCAGTACTAATAATTGATATGAAGGCTATTGCAAATGTTGAACACAATTTTGACCTGAGAAAATGTATGGTGATATATGTGTATTTTAAGAGACTTCTTAAAGTTTTTCTTCAAATGTTTATTTGGTTAAGGTATTCTCCCAAAGGTCACATTTAATATTTTATTTTGGTGTACACTTTGCATACCTACAGTCATGTCAGTTGTACACATCACATTCTGTTACTGTTATGTTCTACTATTTTTTAAATACTTTGCATTTTAAAAGAAGGACTCAACACTGATCAAGTATCCCTAAAAGAGTTTTTGCCCACTCTTTTACAAAGTTTTTAATCATGTTGGATAATTTCCCTATTTCCTCTGATTTCTCTTCCTTCCTCTCTCACTCTGTGACCTGGGATCAACTTCAAAGCAAAAGACTTGTGAGGGACTGAACAACGGTGTTATGTTACTACAGGTGTACCTGATCTCTTTTAATTCAGTTGAAATACGTCCATGGTTGTGCAGATGGGAAGGCAGGCTTGTTTTGAGCAAACCTTTCTCTTTTATCTTCTTTGAGGTAACTTCTGTAGGCAACAGCAGTGAAGTCGAGGTACCAAACTGTGCTTCATGGGTGAAAATAATCCTGAGCCCTTGGGCCAACAAATGCTGCCAGGATTTCACAGCATCTGAAGGCACTGTCCATGCAGTGTTCACAAAACCAGTGTGGCATCTACATGAGAGATCTCTTCAGCATGGCAGAACCTATGATTCTTTTAGGTAGTTAGTCATCATCAGCTAAAAATAAAACCTTTAAACCCGTTTAAGAAAAAGATATAAACACAAATATAATTTTAGAGATGGAATTTGAGGATAAGAATTCTAAATTTTCATGCATTTAGGAAGTAGTTACTGGAGGAAAGCACACACTTTAAAGAGAGTGTTTTCTTTCACTTCCACATCTTTTGATGGAAGTCTTATAAAAATAATCTTAAGACATTTTAAGTTGGAGATAGTAGCAGGCAATACCATACTGAAAAAGTTCACCATGCTCATCTGGAGTATTTGCATCTCCTTCAAAAACACAGCTCTTTGTAAATTTTCTGTCCTTTCTTTTATTTTTGTCTCTTCTTCCAGATATAGACAAAATAATTTAAAATTATATTGTCTTTTCATTCTTACATGGATGAGCTGGCATTCACTGAGTGACGGTATCTTTGTGCTAGTCTCAGCAACAGATATCCAGAAAGAAAGACAGTAAGAGAAGAGAACATACTGTTTTATTATGAATGTAGTCTGTTCTGTGTTTGTTCTGATTTACAAATTCCACTTCTGTATAGCTTTCAATTTCTTGAGGTAGTCTAGATAGATAGATGGAGAAGGATGCAAAGCAGGAAGAGGACATGGATCAGGAGCAACAGATTAGTACCAAATACGCCTCCCTTATGCTCTAGAAGGCGTGCATGCTTGCAGAAACAAACTCATGTGCCATGTGAGTAATTGACTTCTTGGAGCGAAGCTTGGAGCACTCTTATATCAGGCATAGCCTCAAAGAAGCAAAGAATGACCATACTCGACCATAGAAGTCCAAAACTATGCAGGGTACTGGCAAAAGAACCTTGGCAGAAAGTGTGCCTCGGGAATGCATTCACATTAAGTTCAGTGGTGGTAAACATCCCACATCTCAGTGAAACTGCTTTTCATTAGGGCCAGAAAATCATTTGCACAGGCTAAATGACACACAGAAACATTTTACCTGTGGATTAAGGATGTTCTGGCATAAAAGAATTGGTACGTATTTTATGATCTAGTCCTATCTTACCATATTACTTCATATGGGTAATACAGACAGTTTCAATTTTTTAGATATTATCTAACCCCCCAAATTTTCTGTCATTTTAGAGCTGGAAGCCAGTCTCAATAGTAGTTCAAGTCAAGTATAGACACTCCCTTGGCATTTCCAAGGTTTACCTTGGTAATTCACAAAGCACTTCAGGCTATGAGCCTGATAAACAAGAATCATTATTAAAAACTGATAAAATTACTGATAAAATTACTGTTACACTTGAAAAAAACCAAACGGCCACCGTTACAGTAAGTTTTAAAAAGAAGATGCTTTTCTTCTTTCAGAAAAAAATAATAAAAATTCAAGATTCTAGTGATGGAGGGGGAAAAGGAGAAACTAGAATTTATATGGCATTTGTAAGCTGTTTCTTTTTTTTTCTTTTGGTTTTATTTTTTGTTTTTTGTTTTTTGTTTTTTTTTTGAAAGGGCAGTGATTGCTCATTCTTAAAAAGCATTAGGAGCAGTTATCCTTATGGTTGGGTGAAAGAACACATAAAAAAGTCCATCTCAAGGTAGAAGTAAAAAAAAATCTATAGAAAAAAGGCTTAAAATCCCATATTTGATTTCATTTTAGTACCATTTTCTTTCTCTTTCTTGTTCCAAACTTTGGGGTTTAGATCAAATGTATAAAACCCCTTAATATCTTCCACATGAATTAACGCTTAACTAGTTGGGATTTTTTTTTCAGCTTGCTTTCTTGTATTAGTTACAAATACGTTTCTATGATAATAAATCTGTAGTTAGTTCATAATCTCTAGCTCAGGAGCATGATATCTAGTGAAAAAGATGCTTAAAATTTTAAAGAGGAGGCAAATCCCTTCACATTGATTGTTTGCACACTGTGCTATCTGTGATATAGTATTTGTATCAAATTTTCTGTTAGTTACTATAGCAAAATTGAAATGACAACCATCTCAAGAAAGTGTTGCTGATTTTGAATTTATTAAATAACCGCTATTTTTCTAAGTATTACCAATAGTTTTGTCAGGTTTTTTCTACTTAAATAGATTTTTGAAGCCTTTCAAGTCCCTCATACTTTCATTTACATAATATATTGAATTATATACCTCTTTCTGTCACTACTGTTTGTAATTCACTACTGTTTGTAACCTTTCAGTGGCATATAGATATGAATCAATCATGCAATCTGAGGGAGTTTGGTTTTAAACCTCACTATATAAAATGCAAGGGACTTTAAAAAGAAAGAAAACCATGAAATTAGGCTGCCTGCACTCTGTTCTCTGTTCTGGAGAAATACTGACAAAACAAAGGATACCTTACTAACAGCTGTTCAAAATAGACACAAAGAGAAAGCAGTGATCAGAGAAACAGTAATGAGTTGGGAATCTCAGCCTCTCTGAATCAAGTACTAAAACTAGCAAGATTGATAGATCTCAGTCTTTATCCCGAACAGCTAAGCCTTTATCCCTGTTGTGGTGCTTCCACAGAGGAATGCTGCACAAACTAAGGGGATGACTGCATAAAGGTGGGCAAGACATACTAGGGGAAACTTGGAGAGGGGTGGAGAGGGGCACTCTGGCTTAGAAGGATTTGAAGACTGCACAGAAATTATTATTGGATGTTTAAGTAGAGAAAAAAAAGCTTCAAAGTGAAGAGGTAGGAGTGAACTGGGATGGAACAAATGCAGACCAATGAGGGGAAAGGGGCATAAAAGAGACCGGGAATGTGTAAGCAGGCTCTTGGTCACTGTGCTTGTCTCACCAACCCTGCAACTGATCATCAGCCCTCATTTCGTGGTTAACCTCCCTTTTTAACCATTCTCTGTCTGAATGTGCTCTCTATTCTGCATGTGTGACTCAGTAGCAAAATTCAAGGCAGTCTATCTGGCAACCAGAAGTCTGGGTGATGGTTAGTGGGGAGACCAAGGGTCTTGGAGCTGGCTAACTGGAAACTAGATCTGATAGTAGGACCCCAGAGAGATGGAGAACCTGGGAGTCAAACACTGATGGGATCTGGGAAGGGTTTTTCCCACAAGAGCTCTGAGAAAGGATTGATTATTCATGCAGTTTCTGTTTTAAGTGGGTGTCTGTGCCAATACTTTTCTCCTGTCTATTGATCTGTTTGTAAGCAGTTGTGTTTGCACAGACCTTTTGTGTGCCCATGAGTGAGACCTGGAAATAGGACTGGAGCAGATCCTCTCAGTCAGCTCAGGAGTGCATAGACCACCTGCATCCTTCAAGCCACGGGATTTGGCTATATATGGTATGTCTATTAAATACTCTAAGTTTACCTACTAATCTTAATATTTCAAAATTGTAGGGTCAAAACTCTAGGAGATCTTTCTCACAGTGGGTGTGAGGGTAGGAAGGGATATGGAGTTTTGTGTACTTTTTTTAGGGGGGGAGTATTTTTTTAATGGAGTTTTTTTCCATTTATTGCATAATTAGCTTGGACCATAGCTGGATGGGGTTAAGAGAGGAAGAGTTATTTAAAGGCGTTGAGCATGGATGTGCAATTATGTGTTTTGTTATCTCAGTGAAAAATTCATGTTACACTTGGACTCAATACAAATCTTGATTGTCAGGAAGTGACCTGAGATATCCTGACTCATCTCCCTGCAGGTCATGTTTTGGCTGGCTTTGATGTTTAGGGTACCCAGCCTGCAAACCTGGACTGAAGTTTTGCCTTTGGAAAAGTGATTCTGTTTCAGGATTCCTTTACTTTTTCAATAATTCATGGTTCACACATTACAGTGTCATGTCTTATACCACAAATCTGAGGTGCAATTTTGTTCCCATGAAAAGTTGCAGACCAAAGCACTTTCTTTCATGACTGTGATAAAGATAAAATACTGCAGGGCAGGTTATCAAGGTATTGAAAGGATTAAATGAGGTTAGAAATAGCTTTGGGGTTTACTTTGTGCAGGAAAAAAACTTCTATGAAGAAAAGAGACTAACAAGTTGTATCACCTGCAGGAGAGCACATTTTTTTTTGAGTCTCTTGAGGCTATCATAGAACCTTACTAGGGCAAAACAATAAAGATAGAGAAAAAAATATTATTGATTTAGATTTGAAGGGAAACATAAAACTTGAAAACATTTTATATCAATGTTTTTTAAATCCTACTACCAAAAGTTTTGACATGAAAAATAGTTTTTATTACACTAATATTTTTATTTGCTGGTTTTACCTGTTGATAACATTCTCACTTTCCTTAGTAGTTGGCCAGTTAAAAAAGTACTCCTCATTTACACTTGGTGTTTTTTGTAAATGTTTCTCTTTCAAATGACTGGCAAACTAGTGATTTCAAGAGATTTGCAAAGTAGAATTAAATTTCAAGCAATAAAATTCTAACTGAAATATTCACTGTAATATCAACTAATTTACCTAATCAACTATTTAACTAATTACTAACACAATGAGAGTTTACAAAATCTACTCCCCAAGTTTATGTTTTGCCCAGATGGATATTGTGAGAGGAAGTATCCCATAATTGGAGATGTCTTCCCGGGAAGAAATCTTGCATAAGGTTGCTGCTTTGTGCCATTTTTTGACACAAATGGAAAGCACTTCCATTTTATTTAGATACTAATCCTCAAGTGCAAAAATACATCAAGCAACATTCAGGCACAAAATGTTGATCTGATAAGATATACTGTCATCTGATCTTGCAATATTAAGCTTTACTTAATACTTTTCCCTGGCTTCACGTCCTGTGCATCAATTCACTTTTAACCAACTATGTTTCTAGTACATCTCAAAGTCTTTATATATACTACCCCTCAGAAGTCCAGAATTCTGGAATTCATCATTCTCCAACTTCAGCACATTCAAATACTGTTGTTGTCTATGAAAATGTATAGTCCTGAATATTTATTTCTCATGGTCATATAATCCCTTCTTCGTTCTTTGCTCTATGCAGATATGATCATATAATTTGAGGCCTAGAAAATTGTTATTGGTTTCAGAGATTTCTCTCTTACTATTTAAGAAAAAATAAAATTTCACAGCTGATAACATATTTTTAATGGAATACCTCTTGCTATGTCTTGTCTTAATCTAAGTTAAAATGCAGTAGGTGTTACTGCATAATCTTGTGCCCTATTCCTTTACTTGCAAAGAACTGTCTTATTTAAAAGACCAAGATCACAGTTCTGTGTGACTTTAAAAATAAGTTTAGTTTATCTCCTATCAGTGATGATCTTTCTCAGGGAAAAATCCTTACTGTTGTACATGGAGCTTTATAAATACCTCCTGAACTGTGGGGGTTTTTTAAACGTTGAAAGAGACATTAAGTCAAAATAGAAATTGACCACAAAATGGAAATTGAATTTTAGTGAAGGCAATTGAAAAGAAGACCTCTGTACAGGAATAATTAGACAATTACAGTGAAATATCATAAATGAACAAACCAAGTGACAAAAAAATCATGTAAAAATGTCAAGTATCAGTGTAAGTTTATTCTAGATTCCTCTTTTATCTCTTAACTGCCTTCATTACTGTTGCCTGGGACATAACATCATGTAACAGAGGATCACAAATTTTTTGCATACTCAACCCTCACAAATCAAGAACAATTCTTGTTACCCCGAAGTTTAGTAAAGAGAGGCCATCTCTGCAACAACAGGTAACACTGCCATGATATTGTGGAGGAGATAAGAACATTTAAGATAAATAAAATTATATGAATTATTCTTTTTCATAAATGAAGGCAATTTAGAATAGGGAAGAACTAATGGACCGTAACAGGTCTGAAATTAGCAGTCATATCACACTGATGCTGTGACTGGTTGTGGTTCAACTAAAACAATGTTACTGAAATACTAGCAGGAGATGTAATTGAAAATCAGTGCTAAAAGAGAAAAGGTATCAAGAAATTTTGATAAGAGAAGAGCATTTTTTCCTACGGCAATAGTTCTCAAACAATTGTGTGGCAACAGTTGACATTAGGCAAGCTGGTACACGAGGAAGTCTTGACACACCATATAGTGTGAGCTCTACTGTCTCTGATTGATGTATCCACTAAGGCAGCTAAAAATATTTTCCTGCTATCGCTTTTCTATGTAAACAGCTGCTGTAATTGATAGTGATGACAGCTAAGTTGGGAAAACATTCATGAAAATTTTCTATTTAACAATTAATCTATGTTGGTGTTAAATACACCTGTTCCTGCTGCTCTAAGTTGGTTTTCTTGGTGGTATGCTGATTGCAGGCACAACTTGAGAGGCTTGAGAAGCTAAGTTCTGCTTCATGTGTATTTTTTGTCCTTTGGAGTTTGTGAGAATAATCACCTTTGACTCATTTCTGTGATTCGGTGAACAACCTGCATTACAATATGCCAGTAGAGACTTTACTTACAAAAGGATACAAAATGTAGTTAAGTAATCAGCATGTATTCATTGTGCTTAGTCCTCTAAGCTTCAGGCTGAAAATAGCTCAAAAATAACAGTATTTTGTAGGAATTCTCCCTCTTTTCAGTGTCTCTATTGCTTTCTGATAATTACCAAAACAGCAAATCTGTTTGTCTGAAATACTGGAAGGATTTATTTTTGCCTGAAACCTTGTTGATGGATGCAATAGGTATCTAAGGTAATCTGCTAGCAACATTTTCTTGTAATATACTATTCCCTCTCTTTTTTTCAGCTAATTTCTCCAGCCTAGTACTTTCTGATATTATTATTAGGCCTTGGGATATTTTACCGGTGCAAAATAATAGCTGCTGGAGAAAGAAAAGCAGGTCAACTTGCTTCCAGTTGCATTTGAGGGGAGGGGGGCAGAAGCAATGCATTTTCTAGTGCTTTCATCAAAGTGTATTAATTAAAGGTCTCAAATGATATAATTTCTTCTGATTTCCTGAAGAGATTGTTTCAAAGTTAAATATTTTACATGACCACATATTTAGTTTATTTTCTTTCTTTTTATTTTACTTTTTTTTTTTCTCCTCTCCTGGGCCCTGGTCAGTCTTCATACTCACATGGTCCTCTTAATCTCTTCCTTGCCTTAAGCAGTGAAAGATTTACTTCTTTCAATAACAGTATGTTATTGTCCTAAGCCATCGCTTTTTAATTTCTATTTTAGCTGTAGTATATGTGTCTTTCTTTTTCCAGTTTCTAAAGTAGCTTTCATATTTTGGCTTAATGTCATTTTTTGAATTCTCTTTGAACTGCTAATGACTTATTGTCAAGGTAATAATAGGATTGTATGTGGGATCCCTGCCATGCCACGTATGCAATTACTGTTGTAATCTGCACCTTATATTAAAATCTAAGAGAATTATCTGGCTTCTATTCAACAAAAGAGGTTCATTGCCAGTTCTATTACAAATCTTTCTAAGTATCTTCTTTCTGTTAAATAGCCATTTATATTAGTTCTGTATGGTGGATCAATTCTTACAACACTGTAGAATGCATGGCTAATGGAGTGGGCCTTGTGAAAAGATCATTTGTTCAGGTTTTACAGGGAATCTTGTATGTTCCTTGGTGTGTAAGATATTTTAAAATAAAAGTAACAGTAAATATTAGGAAGCTAGCAGAGAATATTTTCAGGACTCATGAAATTTTTCTGATAATATAATCACTAAAGACTTTGTAACTGCGATTTCTGAGTGTAATTGTTAGAGGTTAGAATCAAGCATTTATTTTAAAGTTATTGTACCTAACAACCTTATTTTTCTAATTATCAGTCTTCATGGTACGTTCAAAACACTGATAAATACTTGCTCCATATGGTACAAGTACATACCATATGTATGGTATTCCATACATACTCAAAGTTGTATCCCATCAATTAATGATAGTTTTACATTACATGATAATCACCACAATGAGATTTTTTTTCCTCATTTTGATACAAGCCAAGCAATGTGAACTTCCATACATGCCTCACTTCAAGTACTATTCAGTTCCACTGATTTTCTTGTTTTATTCATATTTGACAAGTACTTTTACTCTTTATTAGATGGATTTACTTGCATTTTTAAAAATAATTAAATAAATGCAATTGACAAGATAATTGTTGTAGATTCCAGAACAATTATTGTACTTCATTATAAATAAATAAATATTTCCTGGTCCAGTAGCATTTTACAGAAATAGTTGTGTCTGGTTCCATGCCAGTTCATGGAAAAATCTATTTTCTTAAGACCATTTTAAAGGAAAAAGGTTCTTAGGCCAAGATTCAGGCTGAGAAAAAAAAATTGAAAAATTATTTGTGGATTTTCTGTGAATTTAAGATGTACTCTTTGGATTGAACTGTGTAGAAGAGTCGACTCTGTACATTTGTGGAATTTAGGGAAGTGCTATAAAGAATTTCTTATTTGTAAAGGAGACCTTTCATGATAACCATGCTAGTCTGTGAATGAAAATTACAAATTCCCTCCTAATGATCCTATTCGTCTTCATAAAACTACAGGTATTAAAGGCAAAGGGAAGATGAGTTGCTTCTAGATTTATAATGTCAAGGAGGGAGACATCTAATGTCATGGAGTAATGGATATAAAAGGTTAATCTGGGTCCAGAAATCCAAGTAGCATAGTAAAAGCAATGATTGCTAACTTCAAGTATTTCAAGAATTATGTATTTCAGAAACTTTTCATAATCTTCATCTTCTTGCAGTGCTCAGTAGAGAAGGCAGCAATCTTCTGTGTATGTTAAAGCGGCTAAAACCACTTCATGGTGAACTACAGAATAATTAATCATACCATGGGATTTGGAGTTTTCAAAGGCATGTTCCTGAACCAGTAATCCATACCTGAAAGAGTTTTCTGTGGTTTTTTTCCCTCTCATAAGCTTTGTTCTTAGTACCCCAAATCTGTACATAAAATAATAGAACTTCTGTTTTCATCTTGCGTATTCTCTGTTTCAAATCCTTTTATAGAACTATTTTTTAATTAAGTTGCATATTGAATTACTTTTTGACACAGGATGATTTTGGATCCTGATTTTTTTCAGGTTAGTTTATATGAACATAAATAGCAGGGCAGCACCGGAGTGAGTGGACACTGACTCGGGACTTTAGATCAGTTTGCTATTTTTCTTAAAAACTCTGACCCTTCTAATATAAACGGAATAAATTTATTTCTGCATTTTGTGTCCTCAGCATATCCGTCTTTATTCCATTCAATCTTCACCAGAGATGTTCACCAGTTGATGCACTTGCTATAAAACGTGAGAATGTAGTAACATCCACCAAAGCAAAAAAGCTCTGATCCCTTTGCTCTGCAATGGGTTGTTGAACTCAAATACTGTAAAAGGTTTCTTTTTTTTCTCTCTAAAAGTAATCATGTTCCTTATAACTGGGAAAAGAAACCAACCTATGTGACAAACAAGCATAACTTCAGAAATTCACTGCAGTCTACAAGTCCAAAATCCCAAAGGGACTCAAAGTGGGCCTGAAGACAGCAGAGGACCAGTGAATTAAGATAGGAAGCATTTTTGTGGTAAGCAGTCATTTCAAGCTTTTCTTTCCATTTTTCATACTCTGGGTTTTACGTTAAAAAAAATTCACAACACATTTTCCACTCAACAGATCTGATTTTAAATGGTTTTACTGCTGTAGTGATGAGATTTAAAAAACAGCCAGTACCAGAATAACAGAGGTGTTTATGCTCTCTGGAAAATTTAAAAAAAAATTATAGTATAAAGGAAAATTGTAATGTCACAATGTTCATATGAAAATAATTTAGGTATGCTTTAGGTCTTTACTGTTTCTATAAAATGCTTATAATTGTTCATCCGTTGTTTCTGCAGTTTAAAGAGCAAAAAATTAATAGAAACTAGAAACATTTGTCTGGGAAAAAAAGCAATGCCTGGAACACTTCCATGTAATTAAATTCAAGACCTGATTTTGATGGAAGATATCACAAGGTAACCACAACAACACTGGCTAATTGGGAATGTGGAGATCAGAGGTGCAACCAAATATCTCTAAGCCTTCAGGGACATGAAAGTGTATGATGTTCACACAACCCTAAAAAATTGAAATTGGGAACTGGCTGAACAGCAGGTCCCAGTGGGTCGTAATCAGTGGCACAGGGCCTAGTTGGAGGCCTGTCACCAGTGTTGTCCCCAAGGTTTAATACTGGCCCAATAGTATACTTTAAACTGCAGAGGAAACTCCATATACTTAGAAGTAAATAGGTTTTTAGCATCATGGAGTGATAATTAGTTTTTCATATAATGGAACCTATAGAAAAATAAGACTTAGATTGAAACTTAGATTTAATCTAAAATTGAAACAACAGTCATAAATACTACCTGACTTCACCAAAATAAAAGTAGCAAGACAGATCTCTAGGACAGATTTCTGACAGGTTCAAAATCTTTTTTTAGCTCAGTTGATTTATTGTTTTTCAGTTCAGGTTGCTGTCAATAGACTCACATCTATGCTACCAATTTTCTCTATTAAGTCCTTCCTTTCATTATTTTTTAATAAAAAGTAGGTTTTAATTAGAAAGTCCATTAGTCAGAGTAGAATAAGAAAAACTTCACAAAACATTTTAAAATTAATCATTTAAAATTTATAACTCAGCTATTGTAACTGTACCTAAAGCTATTTTTATTCTGTGTGTGCAAGGTATAACCTTGTACCTATTACCTTTGTGCACAGTATGTATTTCTTGTTCTCTTAGGAAAACCATTGTAGAAACTTAGCTCTACTTTGACAAATTTTATTTTATTTTATTTTATTTTTAGGTTTAGAACCTTCATCTTTCCCAGCAGAGGGAACCACTTACCTGTTCTGCAATTACTACCTCTCTTAACAGCCCTTACCTGAGAGACTGTTGAATATGCTTTCTCTCCCTCTCTTTTTCAGCTGTGTAACTTAAAATTGTGTCTCTCCTTGGCTCTTAATCTATTAGGAAAAATTGGAAGTTTGTGGAATTTCAAATTACACTTGATTTAGTTTCAGTTGAAGTTTTACTATAGTAGTTGTCCTGAGATGTTATAGTGAAGGTATATAAAATATTAAGCTCAAGCAAATGGAAAAAAGGTAGATCATAGTATGCATGATTTATCCTGTTGCTTATTTTTCTTTCTGTTTTTGATTTGCACTACTGTTGCAGAAAGTTTTATCTCCATCTCCTATAGGTTCTCAACCTCTCCACTTTAGCAGCACTATTCTAATATCTAAGATTGTTTACTTCTCTGTTCATCAGTTCTTTTTAAAAAGAATAAAATTACTTACTTCTTAAATTTCACTTTTACCCCAATTATCATCAATGCCAAATCAGTGTCTTTAGCAAAATTCAGGGAATTTCTCTTTATTACAGCCGTGCTTGATATTGTAATCTTAGGCATAAACCTAAAGGCCCATCAAGAAATAAAGATGTTTAACTGGATTGAATAAAGCTATTTATATATGTTTACACCCAACAATAAATTTGGAAGCAAGGAAATTTCAATGGCAAAAGTCATTCAGGGAGAATGTTTCATTTGAGTGAAAATACAGCCATTTGATTGGGGATAAATTAAGAACAAGAGTAGAGTATAAGCAGGTTCAGTCTTTCCCTGTACTGCACCTAACAGAACAATGGTGATGTGGTGGCAATTAATAGTACTTCCCACAACTCATCAAGAAGGAAATAATAACCTAATCTGACCTTTACAAAAGGAACAAGTGGTCAAAGTAGTTTTGTTACAGTAAAACAGTAAACTAGACAATTGGAGAATTATGTCATGGTAATTATTTAGGTTGTTAATGTGATAAATTTTAATTATCAAGATTATAAAAGTTTCTTTATTTCCATAGAGAAGGTGCAATGTTGAATACCAAAAGATACTCAGCTATACTACTTAATTGGAGATGACTTGGAGTAGAATATTCCTGAAAATTTGAAAAGAAATAAAGAAGCAGATGGAGATTTTTCTCTGCAGAGGTCAGGAGTTCAAAGTAAAAACCTTCTTCAAAAGGTGAGAAAAAGTAGACAGGATTTTCCTTAATTCTCTAACAAGAAGTGGCAGGGAGCCAGAGAGAAAAAGAAGGAATTTTTAGTGATGAGATATAAAAGCAGACTGAAATCAACAACCAGGATGTACACAGCATCAAGTGGCTTTCTTTATGTGTTTTATTTATGTCTTTGTTGTTAAACGGAATTCTAGATTATTTCTGTTTGTGCACAGAAAGGAAACACAGGTAAAAATAGTATTGTGCTAGTTGGGAAGATGAGAGGATGTGAAAATGGATGGATAAAAGTGAATTTTACTGTGGATAAAAAACAATAGTCAGGAAGCAGGCTTGGCAACTTCATTGAACATGATGAAGTTATTAGAAAAGGATAAGAAGGAAATCAATGGAAATCAGACAATACCAAAGTAAGTGAGGTTATCAAGCTAAAAAATAACATCAAAGGCATAAAAACCTTACAGAGGTATGTCTGTTCTAGAAGCTGAAATCAGTTAGTAAGGTATTAAAGGGACTAATATTGTAGCTTTTTGCCAGAGTGATAGTTACAAAACATATATTTGTAGGGCAGTGAAAGTGCTAAGACTGCTATTTCCAGTATGGAGAGCAGGAAAACATTACAAATCATATTTTAGCCATCCAGAAACAATATCAATGAGATGGAAGCAATAGAAGGGTGGGAGGAGTAAGTTGATTTTTATTCTCTCTCCTTGTTCTGTGATATTAAGGTGAAATTGTCATTTTACCTGAGCATCACATTACCTACAGAAACATTGTGATAGTCTCTATCTTCATTGTCATCATTTCATAAGGAGCATGATTTTTTTTAAATCCGTTGGTGAGCACATTGCTGCAGCTGTAGCCTTGGTCTGTACCTTTGCACACAGAAACTATGAAAGTGATTCAGCCACTGCTGCAGAACAGAATTGCTTAAACTTTCTCCTAGAGAAATTCCCCAAAAGGACCGAAAGGTTTTAGACTAAAAATAACTTTCTTACATTTCTATTTTGGAATAAAAGACTATTAACTTTCAAAAAAAGTTAAAGCAATGAAGAAACAGAACAGAAATAGTACATTAATGTGCTGCCCATTTCATCCCTGTAGACTGCAACTTACTTTTCTGTTTCAGTTTGATTAACTTGTTACTGAACAGCAGCAAAATTTGATCATTTACCCTCAGCTCCAGAGAAGCTTTTTACTCTGTTTTTGTGGTCTTGCTGCCAGACTCATCCTCTGTGCCTCCTCTTAGCCTCTGCATGAGCTCCAGCCTTCAGGCTGGATCTTGTTTACCAGCTCAGCAATTTTTCCATCCCTGAAGACACTCAGCAGCTCCTGGTGCCATGAGTGGCCCTTCCAAAGGGCTCTGTTGGAGCCACCCTTTCCTTAAGGCAAGGACAGACATATGCTTGGGAACACTGACATACAGATTGACCAAAGATGGTCAAGTGAGCATGTACAGTTGTCTACTATGCATTAAAATACTGTATGTTTCTTGATGGATACTTGATGTATTTTAATAGATTTGTTTCTATTTAATTCTTCAGCTGCCTTAAAATCACATTACTTATTGGACAAGGCTTGATTTGAATTACTGGGAGGCCATATTTTATTAATAAAATGTAGCTAGTAAGTGATTCAAATTCATTTTAGCTTCTGGCTAAAGTAGCCCTGATTTCACGGTGGTAGTTTTGCACGCAGTAGCATTGAAATTCTCTTCCTTACTGGAAGCATATTCTAGGACATGTATCATAGAATTAAAATTTAGATGTCTGGGCAGGTTTTCTAACGAAGGATTAATACTGTACACTTTTATTTCTTTGGTTTGTTCTTATATTGCATCCTTGCTAGTGCTACCTTGTAAATCTTTTATCAAATGCTATAGTGGTAATCCCCTTCCCACATGTCCTTCACAGTTTTGAGTGCTTTGCTTGTTTTGTGCTCTTGCAGCTTCTCTTCCTACAGATTAAGCCCATTACATAGAAGCAGTGGATAGCAGTACCTGATGATGATGGGAGGACTCAGAAAAAAAGAACATTTTTGTAAAGCTAAGAATCTCAGGCAAGAATGTAATTTCACTGTTGAAAAAACACAAGTACAACAACCCAAACCCACAAAGCAAAACAAACTAAAGAAATGGTAGCCAACTCAGCAAACCAATACTAATCTAGATGGATAAAGAACTAATACTATCTAGACTGAGAACAATAACTTTGCTATAAATCAATAAACTACATTCTTTTAGTTTTCTCTTTTAAATTTTTGTTTGATGTATTCCTAAAAATGGTTCTCTATAAAAGTTCACTGAGTTGTAAATATTTGGCATAAATTGCTTCCTTTCATGGTTCATCAAAATGGTGTAGTTGAATGGTGAAAAATAAAAAATTTCTGTTGCTTCATGGAATAATCTCCATGTAAAATGGCTGACAGTATAGTTAGAGAAAAAAGAAATAGAGGAAAATAAAAACTGAATTGAATTGTCATTGTTATTAAAAGTGTTGCAGATAATATTTATTGAAAAAATAAAAATATTTCAAAGGGTTATATTTCACTGCATACTAAGATACAGTCCAATGGTAATAAGAGGGACATGAGAGCATGCTCTAATTTTTGTAGAATGAATAATTCCCTAAAACAAGTAGAAATTATAAATCTCTCTCAGCAATATGTTTTGTATCTTGTAGATCAGAAGATTCTCTTTAGTTGGATGACTTCAGTGCTAAAGAAGCTGTAAATAACAACAAAAAAAAAGGAGTCAGGGAGTAGAAGAAAATAATAAATAGGAGAAACTCATCATTTTTCCTTCTAAACCTGAATGAGGGTTCATGTCTATCTAGGAGTCAAGGTGCTCGAGTTCTCATGAGGCAAAAGAGAGTAAATTGCCAGTTGCAGACAATGTGAGTGCAATTTTACAAGAGGTGAGTGAATAGGGGACTCTCTTTGTGATTGATTGCTTTCTAAACCATCGAAAGGGTCTGAAATAGTGCAGCCCAGGGGTACATTTTGCACTTTACACGTTCTGGTTTTGGCCATGTCATTTTCATATAAAATTCATAGTAATGTATGTTCAATGTTTTTGTCAATTTTATTAAACTTTCTATTGAATTTGTCTGGGGTTTTTTTACTTTATTAATTTTCTTTCTCTGAGGGAAGATTTTCTGGAGTATGGTGGTTCTCTGCTCTTATTCCTGACAACAATGGGAAAATTGCAAGTGTTGCCCAAATACTACATTTCACTTACCTGCTTGGATAAGCAGCCGAAGTCTCCAGCCTGCTCCACAGCCTTATAGAATTTCTACAATGTTTGTAAACTTAGAAAATGTATGTTATTGTTTACAAATTCAAATATGAAATGCAGATCACATGCTACATAACACATAATAGTGTTTAAAGAGCTATAATGTTTATTTGTAGAAAATCAAGTGAATGAAATTGAAATAACTTGGAACTAGCTCACTTTCACTTGTTTACTTTCTGCTTCTTCTTGGGCCAACTGTTCCTGGAAGTTTGGAGGATTTAATAAAATTTAAATTGGAGGTGCTATACTTGATTAAGCAAAAAAAAAAGTCTATGTTTTCTGTGAACTGGATTCAAAGACAGTTGTGGTAAATACATTTTCACCCAGTTGATCCAACTTTGCACATTGCCTTTTAGCCTGTTCACAGGTTTTTTTCTCTGCAATTAGGCAAGTGTAAAATCCCGAGGACAATTAAAACATTACTATAAAAATAGAACTACAGTTTACACTTCTGCACAATTTTAGACTGCTGCATAATAATTTAGAAGGAAAACTTTTATCATAACAATAATAACACTAATAAATGGGGAGAAATTATCTAACCTGGTTCACAAATTACGATGGGAGACTATCATTAGACTTTACAAAATACTTCTACCATGTTTTATTTAGTTCAATTCTTAAGGAAAATCATAGACAGTGATTTGGAAAAGCTCCCCTCAGCAGTATAAACACAATCAGTTGTCTTCTAAACAGAAATAAGAGCTGTTAAATATGTTGTCAATGTATAATTTGCATTTTAATAGTAAAAGTACTCTGATAAATTACAGTTTTCTGTCCTTTTAAAGTATGTATATAATACTTAAATGTTATATAGTATTATTTCTGGATCACAGGGATTTCCAGTTTTCTCTAATATCATTTGTTATGAGCATTAAAATTGTGCTTCCAGCTCTTGCTGATTAACAGTCATATTTCTTCCTTTCAACAGCTAATGTCACTATGAAAATAAAATTATTTAAAATAAGTATCCCTTTGAAAAGAAAAAAGGAAAGTATTTCACTTTGACGTATAATTTGCTTCTTGCAAATTTTCCTTGATGCATTCTTCATGGAACATGCTGTTCTCTTTCTCTTGGCACAATGCCTAACAGTTTTCTACTACAATATTTCACTCCATAACATAAAATTAAAACATATCTAGAAAATAGAATGCATTCTTCATAATTAAACATTGTCTTTCTCATCCTAGAATTTCTCCCTTCATTGAAATTCATTTATTTGAGATGACTTCTACAGAACCTATTATGGCAGCATAAGATAGTGTAAACAGTACAAGCACAGAGTGAAAGCATTTTACATGGCTACACATGCTGTCCTTTTGCCTGTTTTATTCACACTTAAATTGAAAAAAAAGATAACAGAGTAAAGAATCATTACTTTAGACTTAATGTAAATGAAAATCACCACTTCATCTAGAAAAGGTCAAAGCAGATAAAGTGGTGAATGTTTGGAGGGAGTGAAAGAACAGTTACCTCTCCACAAGGTCTGACGCATCTTTTGTGCTCATTCAGGAGAAACGTGTAAGTGTATTCAAGTTGCTTTTACTCAGAGGGTAACTTTTCTATGAAAGTTTCTTTTGACACAGTTCAAAAAAGGCAGCTTTTTACTTTTCTTTAGCAGTTTGGGATGGGGAAATCATAACTGCTGGTAAAATGTAGTGATCAGCTCCGTGTTCTAAGGTTGAAATGGTTGCTAGCTGCTCAGTGGAAACCTACAAATACAATACTGTCTTCATCAACACGTTCCAAATAGCTCAGGAAATCTGTGGCACAGCCATATCTAAGCTTTCACATATGAGACCTATAACATGAGAGTGGTTTTCTTTGTGATACAATGGTTTTCCTCATCCTTATTGCCTTCTGAAAAGGTAATAATACAGTTTGAGAGAATGCAAAATATTGGTTGCTGTGCAGTTATACAAGAGTAGGGTGAACACTTTCAAAGATATACCACTCTGTGTGGGTTTAGATCCTGTGTGAATTAAAAAAAAAAACTCAAATTTTTAAAAAATAGGCACGTAGAAATTTCACAAATCGTATTTCTTGATTAGGAAAGTAAAACCTACATTTAGAATAGTTAACAGCATTTATGAGCAAAAATGCTTCTTAATCCAAAGAAAAGATCAACCAGAAAATATGATAAAAGACCTTGGGTGGCACATAAAAACTGATTTATTCTTACCTGCTTCTAAAAACCTTGCAGCTATGATTGTATAGCAGAAATATTAGTTTGTTTTTATTCAAGAAATGACACGTCTGCACTTCACTTTATCCCCAGGCTTAAACATATTATGCTTTAACTATCATTACACTGGCTCTTTCATCCCGCAGTAGACATTACACTTTCATTTTATTTAGTTTTACTGAGTGCTTATTTAATGACAGGTTTTTGTTTTGTTTGGATTTTGTGGGGGGGCTCTAGAGGGGAAAGGAAGGAGTCATGAGGGTGTTCTCCCCTGCATTCAGACTGTTCTGTACTTTGAAAAAGTGATGTTAAATGCCTTTTAAAGAAACATCATTTTCAACTACAAATAAATACCCTTTTCCATGACAAAAGAATATTTCACCTAGGGAAATAAAAGAATATTTGTGATAGTGAGCTGCCTTAGAATGAAATATTTCTATTTCTTGTTATAAATCTGTGTGTATGTTTTAAAAATATGTGACTTCATTATAATAATGGCACAGGCATCCACATTTTTACACAGAAATTGACAAATATACTTGTGTGTGTAAACAAATTCATTCATCCATGCACAAAAAGACTTCAGATCAATAATTGTATCATCCTTTGGTTTGTTACACAAACACACACATACACGCAGGTGTGTGTGTATGTATAAAAACAGAAGACTGAATATATATTTGTTTGTTTTAACAGGTGGTTGTTTGTTAACTCAAAATCATATGTAATATGCTGCACTGGAGTTACAGTCAGCAAAACTTTGTTGTTTAAATGACTTTAAAGGTTAGGAAGGTTCAAGTCCAAGGATACTTGCCAGTGCAGGCTGACAATAAATATTTTCATTTTAATGATAACTTGTTTATCATCTTGTAAATATTTTCAGATACCATTTTAACAGACACTGCCTCTGGGGAAAAAAGTACTTTGAAGACTCTATGGTAACCCAGAATCTTTATTTCCCAGTACTTTTAATTTAACATGTTGAGGTGGATATAATAAACAAGGACTCTAGCTTATGCTTACAGATTGTATATATGTGATACTTTTACAGTGATATAGAGTTGGAGCTGTTTTTTCATGATGTTTATTCTTGTTGAAAAGCAAAATTATAGAAAGAGGTCCAAATAATAATATATTAATAATCTTTGCCACAACATCTAGGAATTCAAATATTATTCTCCTAAAGTCTCAAGACACAAATAACATCTATCAGAAATCAATTTTATTATAGACAAGAATAATAATCTAAAAATTCCAGGTTGTGATGCCTAAAATGGAAGAAAAAAATTCTCCAAACAATATTAGTATAGATAAGGTAGAGAGCAGTTCTTTAATGATAGCTTTCAGGTGCACGGAGTACATAGGTGCACACCCACATACAGAAGTCTCACACTTTTATAACTGTAACTAATTATTCATACCTTTATTACATACTAACAGATGCTTTGGAAAATATCAGACAGATCAATGGGCAACAAAGTATAGATTATAGTTTAAAAGAAATTATAACATAAATTTTAGTCCAGGAGATAATGCTAACTACTGTGGAATTTTTCCCAAACTGTTGTAAAAATGCTTCTAAAGTCAAAGATGAAAATACACCAAAAAAACCCTATAAAGTTTCCTCCTGGGCTTTTAACTTGAGAATGATATATATGTGGAATAATAAGGAAAGAAATTCATCCCTAAAAAGCAGAATGACAGACTGCAACAGGTGTCACATAGGTGCTATTTCTATGGGTGAAACCGTGCTGAACTTCATTTGAAACAAAACATTCATTATTTTATATGTGTATAAAGAGTATATATTACTTTATAGTAATTATTATATAATATATAAATCTTTGTTCGTGAAGCCTAACCATGATGATGACATAGATAATTAAATTAAATTAATATTTGCAAAAATTTCTAACTAAATATTTGTTTGATGTGTGAATTTAATTTCTTGTAAGGAGTTGAGCTTGGACTTGAGCAAACTCCAACAACCTGTATTCATTGTCACTTCAACATGACTGGAAGAAACATTCAGTGAACAAGTCCTTCCTCTAAAGATTTTTTCCCTTTTTGCAAAAGTAACAGAGACACTTAAGGTGATGACAAGTATCTGTGGGTTGGAATGCTTAATTTGATTTTTAAATTTTCTTACACCATTACTCAGTCTGCTTGTTATTCCAGTCTATATTACCTACTCTTAACAGAATAACTCTACTTTCCCTGCAGATTAGAATGAAGTGAGATATTGAAAACATACTATAGAAGAAAGAGAAAAGAAGAGAAAAGAAAGGATGATATACAATGTTTCAAAGCTTATTTTTTTTTTAAAGAATGTTTCTTAGCTGTAAAATCATCATACCTACATGCAAACTGTACCACCTATGTTATAGCCTTAAAGCACTTGTTCAGTGATTAAAGTTTTCTGGTTGAAATGACAAATTAAGGTATGAAACAGCATTTTCCTTCAGACTGCTTCTTGGAAAAAAATATATTGCATATTAGAAGTAGATTGCTGAGTTTATTAGTTTATCCCTATGCTAATTCAAAAAACATATTTCTCTCCATGCTGCTACAATGCCTGGAACAGCATACATTTCAAGTGAGTGAAATTAATTTCAGTATCAAACTTTCATGAGTAAGCCAAGGGGAAAATATAACACAAAAAAAATAATTTTTTTAAAGTTGAATGCAAAGACAATAGAGGAAATTATAAAGATTTATATAGGATACAGGTTCATAAAAAAAAATTGAAAAAGTTAACTAACTGGGACCAAACAGTATTTTCTAATTAAAAATAATAAACATTGAAAATTATCCCATATTGTTTTGTCCATGAAACATATTTTGCAATTGTGCTTTTCTTTTTCTTTCTGTCTTTCATATCAAAAGCAATTCTATGAATAAGGCCAGGGTACATTTCTTAGTTGTTTTAAAAGGGGTAAAATTTCTCACACAATTCAGAAAACACTCTGGAAATGTGCTTCTTGATCAAAATTTTAAACAATCACATTTTCATCTTCACTTATCAGTAAATTTCTTGTAATCTCAGAAAAATTTGATCCACCACATAGCATCCTGAGTTGATTAAATCTGTTAGGTATCCATAGTTTGTTTGGGTTGGACCAAACAGAGTTATCATACTCTATTTAATTTTTACATAATACAATTGCTTTTTCCTTAATTTCAGATTTACTTGCTCAGCACATTTTCAGTCCTAGGAAGATGCCGCAATTATCATAACAAGACACAAAAAATAATAATGTCACTGGAAACAGTGACATTATGGACAAATTATTTTATTCATACTTCTATATGTATGATTTTAAACCTCAGCTTTGAAATCATGTTAAATTCATATTGCATGTCATTTGGATCGGGTGGACTTAAGACTTTATCTATTTGCAGATTTTTGTGAGATTTAAGAGTGTATTTTATGATTATTTAAAGCATTTCCAGGCATATAGAAATAAATTGATACATAATTTATGAAATTATGAAGGATGACAAAAAGACAATGAAGCCCATGCCCATCAACCCAAAGACCTAACTATAGTCAAACATCATGTAAAGTCTAAATTTTCTCATCCACACTTGTGAAGTATACTGACAAAAGTATGAATAAGCTGAAAAGAAGAGAATATATTTACAATTTTTTGCCCATTTAATAGATATTAATCTTCTGGAATATTTCTCCATTTAATTCTAAATAATTTAAACATGATTACAGCTTGAAATAATAATCTAGAGTTAACTAGTAATGCACAGTTTGAGAGGCCAGTCACTGATGAGAATGGCTTACAGAGAACTTCAGTTATGGACAAAAACAGACTAAGATAAATTAAATAAATAAAACTTATTATTTTTCTATCTGTCTAAATATTGTCCACATTACTTTTAACTTCTGTGCTAAGACTCCATTTGAGGTATTCTGTGTGACAATTTTCATGTCACTATATAAATCTTCTTTTATTTGTGGAAAATAGATGAACCCACAGGATAAAAGGGCCTGCAAGTAACTACATATGTGAGATATTGTTCTACATGTCATGACTAGACAAGAGTGGCTCCAGAAGTTACAGTATGTAACGTCATGCATGTGCCCAAAACTTAAAGCATAACTGAGAGTTTTTCTATTGATGATCTTTTTTCCATTTTCAAAGCTAAAGAAAAAATTAGATGTTGTTGACATTTTGCAGGAAAAGGAAAGAAAGGAGAAACAGAAAGCGAAAAGAGTAACATCACGGATTCCGATAAGCTTTACCATGGCATCTACTGTACCACAGAAAAGGTTGATTAACATAAAGTTGGAGATTAGGATGGAATTACAGTGGTGCCACTATATCTCTTCTTCCCTCCCACCAAGGAAGTTTAAATGCCAATAGATAGTTGTCATCTCTTTCCTCAGAAAAGTTGAAGATGACCAAGAGAGATATAGAACCTTTTATTATTTTTTCCCTTTCAAAATACAGAGAACCAGAAAGCATTTTTCAGTCTGCTCCTGTGATGCTACTTGGGTCACTCAATTTGCTCTCTGCTGGATGTGTCAATAGAAGTCCTGCTATGTCCTATTTCTGTGAACTATAAACTTTGACAATCTTCTGAAAGCTTGTATAGTAAAGGACAAGTTCTAGACTAAATCATCTTGAAGACTTATCTTGTCCAGGAAGGCTCCAAAGTTTCATCCAAGGAGGTAAATTGTTTTTTTTCAAGAGAGGAATAACCTTCAGATAAGAATGAATTTCAATTCTTTTGAAGAGTTTGCTTGAAATAATTATGTCATACTTCACCCCTACTTCAGGCTTTCTGTTGGGTACTTGATTTATTTATGGTGATGACTGTTTAAACACCTTCTTCTACTTTTAAGAATTTAAAATGTTGGTGCAAAGCTAAATCTTTATAATAGTAGATGAATAATGTAACATATTATTTTCACTATGAACACAGATAAATGAAAAGATCTTTGATGCTGATAAATGTAAATACAGCTAACATGTCCTGATAGTTCATTCATTTAAATAGATGATTTATTACAGCAACTGCAGGGACACATCACACTCTTAGAAGTGTTCTAGTTGCAGTGAAGGGTATGGTAGTGTGTTAATCTAGTGGAAGGTGTCCCTGTCCCCAGCAGGGATGTTGAAACAATTAAAAGTGTCTCAGTTGTATTAGGTACATGTGCATGGTTCTATTCCTGATGCCCTCACCTCTGATTATGGCTTTTTAATGATCACAGTTTGGACAATTCTGAATCAAGGTTACTGTTATGGGCCTAGTTCATAAATATGGGCTATTTAAGTCTAGCTAGCTTACATTTTCAAAGTGTAGCTTAGAACATGCTGTATATTAAATATTATTTTTCTCACACTTTTAGTGGGGGAAAAATAAGTAAATTCCAATAGTTAGACCAAAAAAAATGAGTGGTGTGGAGAATAAATATTTTTAGATTGCAGAGGTTTCGGGTGGATGCTGCAAGAATTTTGGCAGAGGTCAGAGGTACAGCAGCAGCAGTAGTCTGCTGATTACAATGTTTTCTTTTCTGACCCATCAAAATGTATTTTTCTAAGCTCTTTTTTGCTGAAGTGCATCTGACCTATCTCTTCCCCTAGATGCAGAAAGTAATTCTCTATAGAAAGCCATAAGCTATACTAGCACATGGAACAGAATGTAGATGATAAAATACAGTGCTCCTGGTGGGCCTCCGGGGATAAAAAGAGCACAAAAAACCTAAAAAAACAACTGATAGCTTTCCAGTCCTAGAAATCAATAAGTACAATGCTAGTTAAGAAAACTAAAGTAAGCATAGAGCAGAAAGATTGTGTAAAAAATTATAGGTTTACTGAAATTACATGATTTCATATGCAAAGGTTCACTCCATGCTGCCACTGTAGATGTGAAAAAGAAGTGAAGGCACAGTTATAAAAATAAGCTCCCATTCTGAAATCAGAACATATCCATTGAACATATCCAAGCTGTTCAATTTGTCAAAAGCCACCAAAAAAAATGTTCACTGCCGCTAGCCTGTGCTTAGGCTTACATATAGCATCAAAGAGTTGGAGAATGATGCACAGGGAAAGAGACTCGGGAAGTGGACTTGAATTCTAATTCAACCTCTCACCTTGTCATTGATTGTTTCATGGGATGGATAGGGCAGCTGAAGGCAAAATTGTGTTTGCTTTTCATCCAGCTCTGAGGACAAGCTCCGTCCACACTTGTTCAAGTTTCCTCGGATGAGGAAGGCTTACAAGGTCTCCAAACTAAAATAAACTGTGTTCAAACTGTGTTAAGTCTTCTCCAGCTGGATTAGGAATCCTAGTAAAAGGATAACCTGACAAATTTTCTGTTCTCATTTCCAGCAAAACACCCCCTTCCCCAGACCGTAAAAATTAAAATTAAATTAAAATGCTATTTAAATTAATTATTTTTTCTGTATTTTTATTTTATCTCAACCCTGACTCTTGTGCCATGGTATACTGAAATTTTTCCAGGCTTCAGAGTTATACAAGAACATCAGCAATGACTGAAAGTGTTTTGCTTTAATTTTTTCTGAGAACCATTCCACTTAGGATGACTAATGGTGTTGTGGACACCTGTTCTGACCAAAAGACCTTCATTGAAATGAGGAATATTCTTGAAGTCTGAAAACATGGAGTCTGTGATACAGGTGGAAAAATTTTCACTAATATAGTAGCAAAATATAGTTATGCTTGTCATGGCAGAGATATCCATGAGATACTCATAATCTGTCGTGTGATGAAGCCCTTGTCAGTCAAGTCAAGGTGGTTAATTGGTATGGATGTATTTCAGAGTAGAATGATACGGATTTAAGTATGAGTATCTCACTGTGATGGGTTGACCTTAGCTGAATGCCAGGTGCCAACCAAAACTGCTCTGTTATTCCCCTCCTCAAAACTGACAGGGGAGAGAAAATACAACAAAAGGTTCATGAGTCAAGATAAGGACGCTGAGAGGTCACTCACCAATTACCATCACAGACAAAACAGACTCGACTTGGAGACAAGTCAGTTTAATTTATTGCCAATCAAATCAAATAAAATCACATCTTAAAAACACCTTCCCACCTTCCCCCATTCCTCCCTTCTTCCAGGCCAAACCTCATTCCCGATTCTCTCTACCTCCTCCCACGTAGGGCCACAGGGGGATGAGGAATTGGGGCTGTGATCAGTTCATTACACATTGTCTCTGCTGCTCCTTGGCCTCAGGGAGAAGACTTCTCACACTCTTCCCCTGATCCAGCATGTGGTCCCTGCCACAGGAGACAGTCCTTCACAGGCTACAGTTCTTCACGAACTGCTCCACTGTGTGCCAATTCCATAGGGTGCAGTCCCTTGGGCACAGCCTGCTCCAGCATGAGTCCCCCACGGGGTCACAATTCTGTTAGTAAATCTGCTCCTGAGTGGGATCCTCTCTCCATGGGTACACAGGTCACTACCAGGAGCCTGCTCCAGCATGGGCTTCCCTCAGGGTCTCAGCCACCTGTGGCCATTCACTTGCTCCAGTATGGGGCTCCTCCATGGGCTGAAGGTGTCTCCCTGCTCTCCCAGGGACATCCCTGGGTCTGCAGGGGCACAGCTACCTCACCATGGTCGTCTCCACAGGCTGCAGGTGAATCTCTGCTCCATTACCTAGAACACCTCCTTGCCCTCTTCCCCACTGACCTTGGTATCTGCAGGGCTGTTTCTCTCATATACTCACTTCTCTCTCTGGCTGTTGCTGTGCAGCAGCTTTGTCCCCTTCTTTATCATGTTATCCCAGAGGAACTACTACTGTCATTGATGGCCAGTGGCAGGTCCATCTTGGAGCTGGCTGGCATTGGCTCCACAGGACATGGGGCAAGCTCCTGGCAGTTTCTCACAGAAGTCACCCCTGTAGCCCCCTGCTATCAAAACTTGATGTGTAAACCTAATACACTGACATATATTTATCTATTTTTAGGTATAGCAGTACCTTACAGAGAAATTATTTATTGATAATATATTGCAATCCCCCAAAATTATCTCTAAATTAATTTATCTCATAAACACCCAAATTTTTTGTCATCAAAAAAAGACTGAAGGACTGAATATATTGCCTAACATAGCTTGTGGGTTTTTTGGAATTGAGTTTCTAAGATGTTTAAAGCATAATTTAAGCTGTATGGTGCTACCATAAGGAAATACAGTTGAGGAATGCCTTTTTCCCAGGTGTTCCTAAGTATTCATTTTAACGGTCTTTTTTTAATAACCTCTTGAAGATTGCTTTGAAGACTTTAATCCTCAGAAATCTCCCAATTTCCAGAGGTCTATTAAAGATATATAGTAGACATCTGGAAATCTGTTAAAGATCCAGAATTTAGACAGAATGTATGTGCAATAAACTTTGTGATTCAGTAAAACAGTCCAACAAGAAGCCCTTCAATTTGCCCACACATGGAAATTTAAGAATAAAGTTGCTTTAAAAGTATTCTATCACTACAACATAGCTACAGCATAAGAGGAAAAGAAAATATATTTCATGTTATGACTGAAAATAAGTACAGAAATTTTGAAGGATAATGACTTCTAAAATATTTAGATATGTCTTCTGAAAATATTCCAGAAAATCAGAAAGGGATGTAAAAAAGTACATAAAGGCCTATGTTTAGTTATTACTGTATTACATGTTATACCTGTGTGCTGGAATTGAGTGTTTGCGTTGCAAACTACCTTTTTCACTGTGCCTGGAGGTTAATTAAGGTAAGAGAACCTGGAAAATTTGATGCAGAATAGTTGTTTATTCTTCATGTGTTATGCAATTTCTTTTTCTAGTACTTAATATGACTTACTGTGCTATAGATACAATACTATTGTGTTGATCATAATGATATCTTATTGTTTTAGGTAGTCCTATGAGCAGCAGGGACTTGACTTCCTGGTCCTTATGGGTCCCTTTCAGCTTGAGATATACTATGATTTTCTATATATAGTTTCTTAATTGACAATTGCAGGATATATGAGCTCAAATAAAAATTACATGAAATACCAAGTTTCTTTTTCTGACCTCCTCAAGGGAGGAAGAATGACAATCTGAAACTGGGACCTGAACAACCATTCGAAAACAATGTTTTAGTAATTATCTGCATTCAGTTTTCACTGTCATACTTTTATATTGATGCAAGTATTAGAAAGGTTAAAATTTTGATAGACATTATTATTCTGCTAACCAACAAATAATATTCTAAACAATGAAAGGAAGAGAAAGCTTACAAGTTGCTTTCAAAAAGGAGAATATGTGAAAACAGTTTGCGTGAAGATTAGTTGCACTTAAGGTAAAAAATACAATATAATAGTGCAATACCATCAAAATATTAGGTACATTTTTCTAATAAATATCAAATCCTCATAATATCAGTGTTTCTGGCAAGTATGTAACAGTAAAAATCTAAAAGGAGGAAGCAAAAAAGCAAGTTACATTTTAAATCTGTTTTCTTCCTTATCTGGAGCAAGCTGCAGGGGTATTTTCCACTCTGCAGGACATGACACATATGCGCCTTGCTTAGGGAGTTTGCCTGTCATATAACTCAAGGACAGTGCATAGCAACATCTGTTATATATGCCTAGGTCTATTAAGCAATTCTATCATGCTGCAAAATAGCAAATCTGCATTACCATACATAAAATCTATTTCTTATCTTTCAGAAGCATGTTTTCCTAAATGTTTGCATAATATCAGGTTAATGTAACTAAGCATATAATTTTCTTCAGATAGCATAATCATATTAAATTTTCCCTTTTTTTTTTTTTCTTTCTTTCTTATGGTCATGGAATGACTGCAAACAGAAGATTATTTGGCTACCTTATTCCAATAATATTTTAGGAGGAGTGATGGGACACTGTTTTCTTTTATTTTGGAGATTTCTGTCACTTATTAATGGATTTGTTTTTCCAAATGTAGTTCTGATCTTGCCTTTCCTGAGTCAAAGCTTACAAAGAGTAATTTAGATGTATTAATTCAGGCAAGGAAGAAAACACAAGTCCTACCTCCTCTTAAACTTTCTGGTGCACAACATACTATAGAATGTCTAAGCTTATGAAGGGGGAGAATAAAAAAGAAACTTCCTTTTGAACAATAATAGAGCTTCACGTACTCAGATAGAAATGTTGTTGACTTGATATAGCTGATTGGAAAGGCAGATAGTTCTCTGATTCCCTTTACAAACCACAAACAAATAATTTTCATGATTAATCATATCCAGGATCTGAATTTACAAAGTGTTCTTGAAGTATAATTAACATACACTATAGGAAGTGACTCAAAGTTCTATAAAAGAAGCTTGATCTTGTAACTTGAACATCTTGCCAAACATTAAGTTTTTACATTTTCAATTCACATTGCAGGATCATGCTTAAGAGGTTTCTTAGATGTAAGCCACCCTGTTCCTCAGTTTGAGGTAAATGGAAGTGTAGCCCAGGCTACCTGAGTTGTGGGGACTAAAAGGAAACATAAAATTCATATCTGAAGATAAAAGGTCTTGACATTTAGATTTCATCCTTCACAGCCATATATCCTAATCCCCTAAGCCTACGGTGAGGCTACACAGCAAAAGAACCACAACCACCACTTTAACAAAAGGCATGAGGTAGCTGCCCCTGCCTTTTGTTTTAGCTACACTGCTTTCTGAGCAATACATATGGCTTCAGGCTCTACACAGACTCATGTTCTTGTAGTGAAGAACAGTGCTTCATTCACAATCTTATACAACAGTCTGATGTTTCCTACAAACTGACTCTGGTCAGTGATGATTGCTATGATTACCAGTCCAGGTTTAACTACCTTTCCTGCCTTTACCACTTCTGTAACACAAATAAGCATACCGTCATTGCCAATGACTTTCTGAGAGATAGCTGCCCGTTTCTAGGTTTCACAGTGCTAAAGATTACGCCAAAGTCCCATTTTTATATGAGACTTGGTGTTTGGTTGTTTTAAGCCATTTAAATCTGGCATTGTCAAACAGAACAGCCCCCACATAATCTTAAAAACTAGGCCTAGGAATAAGCATGAGAGAAGGACACACAGATTCATCATGTTTCACAAATAACATGCAACTATAGAGAATTCAAGATCTGTCATGTTCAGAACAGATGACTCCCAGCAACAGATTCTGGCAAGAGAAGGGTCTTATTCCTTTGATTATCTTTCTGGTAAATGAACAGAAAGAGTAGGGGTAGCTGCTAGATTATTCTGAGTAATATGTGTGAATGAGAATCTTAAAGGATTAGCCAAGATACAGACTGTTCCAGCTAAGTGATTTACAAAGAGCCAGGATAGTGGAGAGCTTAGAATGGCTTGGAAGATCAGGCAAAGCTGAGAACAAGCTGAGGATGGGTTGGAAGATTAAACAGACAGACTGTTGCAAATGAGTTAAACATCTTTGTGATGAAAATGAGACTGTTTTTTATATCTCTAATGTCTGATGTCAGGGTTTCCAAGAGAAAGCGTTTTGTATTCTTTCAGGGTGAAAACAGAAGATGCTTCTGAGAAACTCCATTGGGGTAACCTTAGAAAAAAATCTCCAGAGGAGGAACAGTCAAGGAGAGGTAAAAAAAAAACCTGTTTTGGTTTTAAACATTATGATTTTTATTGTCTAGGGAAAAACATTTTAGTTTGACTAGTGTCTACTGTCACTATAAATAATGTCTCTGAAGAAGAGACTTTAGCAATGTCCAAAGGGATGTAGTTAGTCTTCCCTATCACAGAATGATTAAATGACCAGATCATGTCTTTCCTTCTGAACCAACTTGGTCCTGCATTTGGAAACAAACACCATGAGAAAAGTTCTTATGATTTATGAGGTATGGTTCATCTGTGTGATGTAAATCTAAGTAGCAGAATCTTTTCTACAGTTGTATTTCTAAGATGTTCCTTGTGTTAACATTTGTTTTAAAAAACTTGAATTCCACAAGATAATTTTCCACCTAATGCTGGTAGTTATAAAATAGATCTTTTGCAAGGAAGGTGACATTTTTCTTTGTAAAAAGAAAGGTTTGAAGTGACAAAACTATTAAAAAGTCATTAATATGAACTCAAACAAGCAACCCAATGTACATCATGGACTATGGAACAACTAGTAACTTGAAAAATTATTACATATAGTCATGCAAGAAACAGGGAAGTAAATTTTAAAGAGATATTAAGGAAATGTCAAGGATGTTCAGAGGTGTGAACACCTACATATAAGTGAAATCAGAAAGAAAATAGAAATAGACCCAGAGAGAAATGGAAAGAAAAATTTAAGTAGTGGTCTTTACAAGATATAGATGAGAAATTATGAACTTCGTATTACATTATTCAAAAAAAAAAAAAAAATCTAGTCTCCATCTGCACCCAGGAAGGGTAGAATATATTTAACTGTATGACACTAGAATAAAGCCTTAGAGGTCTAACAACATGTTGCTGATATATATATATGTGTGTGTGTGTGTGTGTGTGTATGTGTGTAATCCAAATATATTGCTGATTTTGAAATAGTTTTCCTGTTATTTTTATGATGGTTAAAATCTTAATGAACTAAGGCAGAGATAGAAATAGAATGGCCTATTCTGTAAAATATGCATTTTTGATTGAACAGTTGTAGCTGGAAATTTCACTGTCTGTTTCTCTACCCTGTTTAAAAATGCAAATGTGTATTTATTGTTTTGACTAGCAGTTTTTAATAAAATGCCTAAATCATAAAGAATTATTATTTTTTTTAGGTTGTTTTTGCTGAGAAATTAATTATATTCCACTGGGATGAAATTTTTATTCTGATTCTCACAGAAGAAAGAGCCAGGAGCTATCTGATTCTAAATGTGTCAGGAAAACTAAGTAGTAATCTGGCAAAACTCTCAGAATCAGGTCTTCCTGTACTACCTGAAGGCAGTTCTATAAAGTTTGTAAAATTGCCAATGAAATTAAGTGAAGTCAAAGTCATTAAAGAAAATATTTTTCGAAAGTGGAAAGAAAACATATTTGAAAGAGACAAACTATTTGGACTCAGCTATTCCCTCTTAATATGCTAATTGTTGGTATCTATGAAGAAAAATTCCACTATTACTGTCAGGTTTATTTCAAGTTTAACATTTTCATGTCTTCAAATTTGACAGTTTTCTGCACAATTTCATAATATTGCTAAAAGTTTTTGCAGGACATTTTACTCCAGATTTCCAAACAAGTTATATAGTTAACAAATGTTCTTGCCCCTTAGATTTCAAAAAGGACAATCTTTTGCCTTCCCCCTATCAATGCCTGTTTCAATTAGACAAATGATGCAGACATCCCACTTTGATTTTCACTTAACTGTCAGGTGTAGGCTTCAATACAAGGATCACTTGCTGCCAATATGCCTGCTGAGGCCACCTTGTGTGTCATAGTTGGTTATTTCCTGATGGGGTCCATCTGATCACTGTGTAAAAGATTTTCTCCAGAGTGCTGATCTTCACTCTCACTTTTTACTGTTTTTATGTGTCAGCTGAAATTTGGCTGCGTATTTATTTAGTCAAGAAATTGATTCTAATCTGAGGTGGAAAATGCTCAGAAGACTTTACTGTCTGTTGACCTTAGATCAACTCATAATCCATATTTCCCAAGCTGGCCACTCTGATGGTATGCTTAGAGATTCATGTACACATTTATCAATCAAACTATATTGATATTTTATATTATTAATGGGGTGAGTGGGCAGTAAAGAGGAGTGTTCTGAAAGGACACAGGAGATTAGGCTGGTGAAGCTGGATAAGTGTAAGAAAGAAAGAGGAAAGCTAAACATACAGTAGCTTAAACAACACACCTATAGGTTTCTCATAGTGCTGAAGTCTTGAAATCACAGTGGGAAAAGGAGAAACATTCTGTAAGGAAAATCTGTAGTTTTGATGGCAAACAGGAGACTTGTCTACTCAGTCTTTACCTTTAGGAGATCCATATGGAAGGATTTATACACTAATAAGAAACAGAAAACCATAGGAGATAATGATGAATAAAGCTATATTTTCTGCACCTGCAGAAGTAAAATATGAACAGAACAAATTTGCTGTAAATGGCATATCCTGCTATATGTAACCACTGTCGTTATGAAGTCCCCAAATAGATGCATCAGAATGTTGGAATGAGTCTACTAAAATGGATGGGAACCACTTCACTTTTCACCTCAATCATCTGCTTGCTTTAGGTCTCTTCCTATCAAAAAAATGAAGAGATGATCTAAACTCCAGCCAGCAACCTTGATCTTGGCCAGTATACATATGTATAAAAATGTATTTTAATACTAGGAATTAGTAATCACATCACATCCTTTGTTCCAAGTCTTTACAATGTACTACTGAAGCATAGCCTGTTAGATGTGTCCTTAGTGATGTTCTTTGAGACAGAATCTGTTTGAATGTAGTAAGGAAATGCCCTTCTGACACTTCAAAATGAGTGTGTATGAATAACCCAAAGTAACAGGAGTTTTCCCAAGGTACTGTGATAGCTTTTGTAATTTGGGTTGAAATTTAAAAAAGGTTGTGTCTTTGCAAAGTCTTGCTGTAGTTCTAGTCTTATGACTAGGCTGACATTTTCAGACTGTTTCGTCTTTTTTCTCTACATTTGACATGACTGAAGATGTGGAAACTACCATCACTCTGCATGCAGCAAGCTGAGATTTTGACACTTCAAAAAGACACATGCGAGAACATAAAATGAGACCAGAACACAAAATGAGGCATAAGAAATAGGTTTGTTATTTTATTAGCCTGCTTAGCCCCAATATTTTAAGTGCTATAATCACCCAAATTTTAGTCAGGTATATGTATAAAAATACTATATAACTATATTAGAAAAATACTTCTTTCTTGTTTACCACACCCTAAAGTGTATAAGAAAGCTTGGAATTTAATTCTGAATTCTTCCTTAAAGAAAGGATATTTTCTTCTTTTCTTTTTGTACAGGAGATGATTGCATCTAGTACATAATATAATGTGGTATAGCTGATTTGAAAATTTCTACTACAGCACATTTGAGTGGAATCAGCAATAGCTCGTAGATTAAATGCTGCAGAAGGAGGAGTTCAAAGGCTGCTGGCTTTCCTAAACTGTTAATAATACAAGGATTGAAGGAAAGAGAATAATTTACTAAAACAAATATATAGAGGGGAATAAGAAACCAATGACATTATGCTGATAAGCATTAAAAAAAGTGGGCACAGAACAAAGTGCAACTTTCATGCTATCATAACTAAGAATTTCAAGTTGTTTTTTCAGTCTTCTCTCTACCTATCATAAGAAACTGTTTATGTTGGTGAAATGAAAAACCGCACAAAGGGGAGATGAGCTGAAATGTGAATGTCTTAAGAATTTGATAGGTTGCATACTAAAAATATTTTATAACTTTCCTCTAGATCAGGTCCTTCTATTTGCAGATGTCCACTTTAAATCAGCATAACAGACAAATTTCTTTTTCCTAGAGAGGAAAACAACTAATTCATTCAGTGGCTGAGCAAGAACTGATGAAAACAACGTACGTGCAAGTTATTCTCTCCTGCAGCATCAAGTAGCCAAGAACGCAGGAGCTCTGACATGGCATATCTGAAACTGCCTTCAGTTTCTCCCTGTCAGTGTTAGCTGAAAATGCATATTATAACATTTCAGCTATAGAAATGCAATGACATTGAAATCAACAGAAGCACTCAATGTGTCTGTAACTGCTGACTTTCAAAAGAAGTCTTAATTTATTAACTCTGAAACACTAAATGCATCTGTTTTCAGTGTCAAACCTTTCAAAAGAGGAAGTTTGATTGTACTTTCCTTTAGCTTAAGTTCTGTATTGATCTATGGGATCACTTGACAGGTTAAAACTATACAAAATGAAAATTATTTTTCCAGTATAAAAGTAGAACAGATACTGTACTTTAGTAAGGTGATATAATGTCTGGTAATATTCATTTTATGATCAGTCTAAATGAAATCTGACAAATCTATCAAATATTCTTCAGTTTCATATATGGCGCTTGGCTTTTCTTGCAGATCTCAGGAAATGGACATGTACTTACTTTACAATTGGTGGTGGCCGGAGCTGCTGCTGTCGTTGTGGTTGTTTGGGGCTTTTTTGTGCAAAACAACATAACCTCCTGGATTATCCCAAAACATCCCTCCCTGTCCTGATTCCAGCCAGAACAGGGTTAATTTTTTGTAATAGCCGGGAGGAAGCATGGCTAGGACGTGGAGGTTAGTGAATACCACCTCACCTTGTTGCCAGGCATGGGGGAAAGTGATTCTCCCTCTCTTCCAGGGAGAAGGGTTTCCTTTCAGTCAAGTAAACATGACGGATCGAGTGGTGGGGTGGCACCAGCTGTGGTAGCCCCGTCATGTTGGGTTGGTTTCAGTAAGCATTTTGCATGTGAATCACTCTCTCTTTCTTAGACTTTTGTTGTTAATATTGTTGCTGTCACTGTCTGTTTTCTTATCTCATTGCTGTTTCCAATAAATTGTTCTTATCTGGCCACCTACGAGGGAGTGTGGAAGAAGTGGGGGGGGGGGGGAGGACAAGTGACAGCAGCATGGTTTGGAGAGTCTCAGTGGGAGAACTAAATTGGGGAGTACCATTCCTAAACCACAACACTCCCAAATCTGCTCATAATTTTTTTAGGAAATTTACTTTAATCTATTTTAAATATTTACTACTTCTACAATGAAGAAACTAAATGCATCCAAATCTCAGTAAAATGTCAGAGAGGAGATAAAAGTAAAATAGTAAAAGTCAACCCAGGAGAGGGGGAATTATGGCATGGATTCTCCCATCTGCTAATTTTGGTGCACTTCCATATTTATTTCTCTTTGGGTCAAATGCAGATTATGAAAGCTTTAGATTTTACTTTACTAAAGAACTTTAGCAAACACAAGCCAAAATATCCTAAGTCAGGAGCATGATTAAAAAGTAGTCTCTTAGCCAAAAGAAATCTTAAAAGGTTGCTTTCTTATTGACTTTCTTAAGTATTTATTTGGAAAATACTATAATCTGAACAATCTATTCATTATTGTGGGTACATTAAAATCCTCAACCTTATCCTAGTTTCTGTTAAAAACCACTAAAACAATGTTTTAATTAGTTTGGTAGCACAGACTTCTCAAACCTGTTGTTCTTGAGGCTGACCAAATACTACATCTGCATCCCTGTAAATATGTCAAACAGCTAAATCAGCTGGTGGGAACTGAAACTGTGTTGGCTGCAAATGGTAAGCAGAGACTTTGGTGATGGTGACAATAACTCTATTAGTGCTAATCCTAGACAAGAAACTATAATTTTCTTTTGGTACTTCTGATAGCTAAAGTAATAGGAATAATATTATCTTTGCGAATAGCTGCAGCTTCCTGATTTGCCAAAAATGATGAAGTTTCTTTGAAGGTTTTCAGGATTGGTGGCCTTCTATATAACGTGAAAACTCTTGCTTCAGTTCCAAAGCTATTCTAAGGAAAAAGAATTATGTCATTTTCAGCAATTCTGAACATTAGTGGTATTGTGTCAGATCAGTGGCTTTGTGATAGAAACCAGCCATTTTCCTGAATCACCAGAACAAATTCTGAATAATCTTGACTAATAAAGAATTTGACTATTGCAGAGATTGCTTTTATGGTGTGTTTAGCTCTTGGTTAGTAAGAAATTAGTCCTGGAGCTTCCAAAAGAAGTCTTCTTTTTTGTTAATAACTCTTAGACCCTCTGCATATTGGTAAGAGTATTAAAGAAGTTTACAGGGTAGGAATAACTCAGGACATTTTCAAATCAACAAACTCAAAAGGTAATTTGATTCATCAAAAGAACTTAAGAACAGAAGATTCCTAGAACCTAAATTGTACTATTCACTTTAAAGACAGGTGCAGGATTGCCTGTACTTAGATGGACTTTATATGCCTATCTATACAGAAAATATAGATTCAGCACCATGAGAAGTCTCTATCCTGACTGCCTTTATTTCTCACTTTTGTAAATGAATAGCACTTACGTTGCCATTATGGTTTCTGGGTTCCTTTTCAAAAGATATGTAATGATTAAAAAGTATAATATAAATATGAGAACAGGTATTCTGTGTTATATTAGAAACCCATAAAGACTTGTGCTATTTCTTTTGTATCATGATTGACATTTCAATATGAAGACATATTGAAATACATTTTACCGTATTTTTTGTCATTTTTTATTGTGCCTTATGCCTCATGCCTCCCCCCCAAAAAATTATTAGTCCTATTAAATGAGTTTCTTTGACCTAAGAAAACCCCTCCATGATGTCCCACATGCACCCATGAGGTGTGGGTCCCCACTTGTTTCACCCTCGACTGAGAGTCCCCTATCCATATGTGGGCTACTCATAATGTCCCACCAGTGGGTAGCACTTATCTGGCCTAATGCTAACATGTAGATTTTGTTCATTTTCTCATCTATTGCTAAAAAGATTATTTTAGAGTGAAGTTACTGTTATGTTTAAATCTCACACAGTCAAAGGTAAAACAGTGACTTATTTCTCTGAATTTATAAGCAAAAAAAACCCAAATCAAACCAAAACAGAAGTGTATGTGAGCTTAGAATTTCAGTTTAGGACTGAAGATTTCTGAATTTCAGTTCAATTCAGGGTCTAGAGATTTATAGATGTATAATATTTTCTGGGATTTAGATAACTAACTACTGAGAAGGATCCCAGCCTGATTTTTGTCTGACCAAAGACCACATGTTGGTTTTGAGGACACACTTGGAACATTGACTGATGCTGGTTTCTTGTTCTTGGATAAGGGATGGGTTTTGGTTTTGACTTTTTTTTTTTTAATTTTTTCTTCTTTTTATCAAATACTACTGAGAAAAGAAAATGTGAACATAGATGAGAAAAGGGCACTGGTGAAACTTATTTATCCTCCCTTAAAATGGATTACAGCTTCCTCAGGAAAAAGAACCAAACAACCAAACAAAAAGCTATACATTAAAGGAACTGAATGTTTAATGTTAAGTTCTTTACATTTAATTTCTTTCAATCTAAAAACTCATTTCTAGTTTCAAGAAACTGGCATTTTTCAGGCGCAAACTAACCTAGTTAGGAGAATTTAAAAAGTTGGCCAGTCTTATTTGTTTCAGTTTACAGTTACTTTTTTTCAGTCTTACAGTTTCAGTGGCATTTGATAGCATTGATATTGGACTATATTACCACAGCTGAGTACAGCTGGATTGCTTCATAGCTTAACTCTGCTAAGTACTGCCAGCTAGTATCAGTGGCAATTTTTCTTTTGGGCATCCAGAAACCTATATGGTTCCCCAAGGAACCATGCTGACCCAACTGTTTCTGAAGTTGCTATATGCTGCTTCTTGAATAGCTCTATTAGAGGCTTAGACAGCTGCATGACTGTTAGGAAAGTGATTTTTAACTATATATCTTATGCCCTTTAACAATTGTAGGAGGCAATAGAGCTCTCAGACTTTACACTAGAAAAATCCCAGAAGAGCTGCTTACAGGACTGAGGCTTTGAATTATGAGCGCTTCATCAGAAGATTACATCTTCCTAGAATCAGTACAAAATCTGGTCAATTCTGAGTAGTATTAGTATTAGGGAATTATATGATGCCCATAGAAAAACATTCTATTGGAAGTGCTTTCAAAACATTGTTTCAAAGTTAGGAAACTGTGGGATTTTCTTGTGAACTGTGAGAGACAATGTCATGCAACTGCATTAGTTGATAGAAAATCACTTTCTAAGAAGCATATACACAGAGCTGTAATTTTCTACTTAAGTTGTTAGGGGAGCAGAGGTTTACTATTTGTGGTGCTTTTTCTCTGTCTCGATCACCTTCTAACTTATTATGTATTAGTGAAGTTTGTCCTAAAAAACTATTTACTCTACATACTATTTAGTCTCTGATGGCTATTATTCTTCTGTTGCAATGTTTCAAAAAACGCTAACTCTAATGAATGCTTTAACCAAACACAGCACTCCCTTCTTACCCTGCAGTCCCTCTTACACAGATTTTCATCCCGTCCTCATCCTCATCCTAGTACCGTTCTACCACCTGATGTTGAAACTTCCAGCACAGAGCACACTCTGTCCTTTTTTTCCAAAGGAATAGTACTTGACAGACACTGCCAGAAATGATACTAAAACCCTTTGCTATTCCATATCTTATTTATTATAATCTTACCTAATAATGAATGCACATAGTTATTTAATGACTGTGTATTACAGCATTCATTTCTTCAGGTTGCTCATTTCATATCCAGTTCTCCCAGTCCCCATTAATTCTCTCATCTCTTTAATTTTCTTACTCGATCACCTTTTATTACTAGGGTTTCCCTGACAGATTCCTCCTTCTTTGCTCAGACAGAATAACTTCTTCTTGCTTCCTGTGTCTCACTAAATCAGTTTCTCTCTTCTCTTTTTGTGCAACCTAACTCATGCCAGGACTTCCCCTGTCCTGCTTAGCCCATGCTCTTGTTTATCTGGGCACAGTTCTGTATTCACTGTCAGTGTCTGTGGGATCTCTCAGTCTTTATGCTTCCCCCTCTCATGGATCCATCTGTCTCACAGCTGAATTAATGCCCACTACCTCAATTGCAATTCTCACTTCTCTCTTGCCATTTCCTCTCCTCTATAATGAGTAGTGTATTCCTGACCAAATCCTATCAAATACTAGATATCTTTCTTATAACACAATGATTCTGTCTATGCTCAGAGAAATCCCTAGAATTTCTTAGGACCATTAAATCTTACCTTTCTCTACCTTACAGTGACTGAATTAATTTTACTGAAGTCTTACAAAAATTTAGTCTGAGTAAAAATATATTCGTGAAATTCCACAGAAAATAATTGCTTTTTAATTACATTAGGACTCTATTTGCATTCTTACATATCACAGTTGAACAATGCTACAAATGGGTGACGCTGTAGACTACTGATAATATAGACAATATTTGTAATATTTATAAACATTAAAATTTCCATAATTGCTTTATTGTATTCTAAAAAGAAACACAGAACTGACAATTACCAAGCACTAAAAGAAAACTGTTTTACAGAGCCTAAGAAATGAATATCAAGTTTAATGACTTTTATTCTTGTTTTGACAGATTTTTAATTTTATCATACATATTTTGTCTTTTTTTAACATGATTTCTGAAGCATATATTTGTAATAATAGTAAGAATAAGCATAATCAGAAGCAGATGCTTGAAACAGCAGCAGTAAAAAATAATAAAAATAATAGATTTTAAAATTACTTTATTTGCCTAAAAATTCCTAACAAACACATGAACATTTCATTAAATAAACATTTAGAGATGAATATATTAATGTTGATATGGTTCAAATATGTCCCTAACTCATGCCACAACAAATATTGTAATTTTATTCTTTTAGCAGACTTCCATTATTGAAAGACCTGTTATTTTAAGAATTCTCCATATAAAAAATAATTTTAAAAAAATGATATAATAAAAACTCCTCTCAAAATAATTTATCATTAAAAGTAATATCCATTCAACTGCACAGCAATATCATTACAAGAAAAAGCATTCTCACAAATCTTATTGCTCTTTGTCTTCTAACACTTGGCTATATTTCTTCAGACAGATGTGAAATGCAGTGCTGCAAAAGCAAAAGGTAACATATGCCAAATATCTGGCAGGAAAGCATCAGGAAATAAAGCTCCTTAACTCCTTTCAAGACAATCAATTATCTAGAACAGTGCAGCAGAAAGAGCTTGCAGATAAACTAATCTTAAGACAAGTGGAAATAGTGCATAGATAATTGGAAAAAGAAAGATAAAGAGGAAAAAAAAACCCCACACTTGAACTTTCCAGAAGAAGGGGTTAGGAAAGGTTAACCTTCTCAAAGTTAAGCATGTTGTCTTAATCTGATTCCTAGATAATCAATAGACATAAGCCACTCCTGAGAAGTGTCCAAGATATGAAAAGGTAAGTAGACCTGCAAGTACCTAGTGGTCTTGGAAAGGGAACTACGAGGGTAATCTTTAAGGAAGGATTAATATTGAAGAAAAGTATTACATATTAGTGCAGTAGAAAGAGACAATTAGATGCTTGAAACCTGATAGAGACTTGAACCTTATGCTGAAACATTAAAAGAAGGTCATGGTCAACTTAAATTTTGTGCATTGCAAGACTGCTATGGTGCCTCTAATGAAATAGTATAAGTAAAAAATCTCAAGAGGTCCATCACCAAGAGACTTAATAGCAGGAAAAAACAGTTATTCTTGATGAAAAGAACTTAAAATCTGATCATTGCAACAATTAAAAACTGATTTTATTTTGTGATGCATTTATAGAGATGATGCAAGCTGCAGTGCAACATCATGTAGGCACAGCCCTATGGCTTCAAGTGAAGCACACCTCTGTTAGTTGATATCTTCACTGGTACTCCCTTGCTATATCATTTATTCTCTGTGCTTCATGTCTTTTCAGGGTTTATTTGTACTCAAAATCAGTTTACATCCCCTTGTTTCCTTTTTACTTAATATCCCAAGAGCATATTCAATGCTGTGGTTCCTCATGTAGCTGACCATTTATCTGACCTCCCATCGTGCTCCTGACTTGGTCCTCTGGGTTGCAGCACATGAGTTTTCTACCACACTTTGGCCTGCTTTTAACCACAGTCCTGTTGCTCCTCCTAAGTTATTGCTTTTCTTCTCTCTGCAGTTTAGACATTAGTTCATATATCAGTTGTGATGGCTAACATTGTCTTCAAAATAAACCCAGTGCAGATTTAACCAGTCAAAATGACCAGAAGGCCATGTAACTTTCCTTTCGAAAAATAACATCCCTTTAATACTCTTGTGTAATATGAAGAAGCATTGCATCCTCCCATTTTAGCTCTAAAATTATTCTTGAAGAAATAAAGAACATAGATAAAATATGCAGAAGAAAATTGCAGACAGCAGTAAAACCTTTTGAAGATTTGTTTTACCTTAGTCATAAAAAATAAATAAATATCAGACACAGTCCTTTGTAAGCTAATTACAAATTTTCATCTGGTTCACATGAATAAAGTGATGCATGTCACAAAGTACACGGTTAAGGGTCAAATTACATATTTTCACATATTAACACACTGATAATGGAATTAAGGGCTTCAGTAACTGAAAATCAAAAGTATAAAATAATTCTAAAAGGATAAAGATTTAGATCCAGTTTACAGCTACTTAGCTCTGAAGTGCTCTTCAGCCTTTCACTTACACATCTATATAGATAAATTACATATTATCTATTATCACCTCATCTAAACCTCAGAAAATGCAATGAAATAATGTGTTGACTCTGAGACCTGTTTGCATGAGTTACCTTTGTGTTGACAGCTGATTCAGAGGAAAGAAAGCTTTTTTCATCACTAACCGCTTATTATTAGAATAAAATTTAATTCATTTCACAAATGCATTGTCCCTTTCTCTTTATGTTAAAAACAAAAATATAAACTACTGAGTTGTTCTCCAGATCACAGAATGTAGCTTGATAACTACTTAATGTACTTTAATAGCTGCTTCCTAGCTAACCCTTACATCCTACAAAGTGTCAGCCTGGAAATGGCTGCTTGTTTAGAGCTAGTGACACTTGTCAGATTTAAATAGATTCTTTTCATTTTCAGCCATATATTTCCATTAATAATTCCCATTTACATGAGTTATAAATGATATATGCTTGCTTGTTTGATTTTTTTCCTCTTTCACATTACTACAGATTTTAAAACCCTAAGTGTTCCTTTGAATTAGTTTTCTATGTAAACTGTGTTAACATTCAATGCAGAAAATCTGCAGTTACTGCAATTGGCCACAATCTGCTTGGAATAAAAAGGAACTAATCAATCAGAAACTCATTCTCCTCTCTATGATAAAGCAAGCTGTTTGCATACATTCAAAGTGGATATGCTCCACCTGTTTGTTCAGTGAAATGCCCCAGATTTAAGTGGCAATTAAAACCCATGACTCTTGCCTCAACATCAGCTGCCAGGAAATGCCCCACCCCAGATGAAATTTTTGCCTAATTAACAAAAGAAAAAATGTTCTATGAGTACTTAACACATGGTTACTTTGCACTGAGTGCTTTATATTTCCCTTTTTATGGGAACAAAACCATTAAATTTTATGATTTTCTTCACTCATGAAGCATTCATAAGCATGAACTTGGTCCTGGAAGATCCTGAGCATCTGGCCCAGGTCCAGAAAAGCACTCCAGAACATCTTTAAGTATGAAACTAATCTTAGGATTTAACTGATAGTTATCCCAGCTGCCACTGTGCTTTCATAAATCAATAGGACTGGACAGGAATGATAACGCTTTGGAAAACAACATTTATGCACTTTTATTCAGTTCACTGCAGGCTTGGTGGCAGCCTGGACTTTTCCATAACCTGGAGGGCTGCTCCTTTGTTGTTATGATTATCTTTTGTTCCTTCAGTAGTGAAACCCTGGCCTTATTATTAGCTGTGATGTGATAAATGTTGTTACGTATAACAACAGATGATGTGAAACCAGGTGATTCTTGTAACAACTGGGAAATATGCCAGAGCATATTCATTACATGGTGAAAAATATACCATAAGTGATGATGGTTCAGATTTCCTGTGGGTCTAATCATAGTTCATATCTCAGTGAAAAACTATGGCAGTTGCACTGTCCTTATCATATCACAAGGACTCCTTACAGACACCTTTTTCTAGCTTAAGAGTAGTCTTACTATTTGAAAAAGAGTTTGATGAGAATACTTAGATGTATTATTGATTACAGACTTAAGGGTGCCCATTCACTACCCATCTTTTTGCTAGTGCAGCGTTTAATCCACATGATCCACAGTCCTTCAAAGCTAATGGTTTTGCTAGGTTTCAATCAGGCACAAGATTATGAAAATCGTTTCACTGGCTGAGGCCAACAGTCAGCCTAACCTAACTTTATTTCTCCAAAAGTGAACCTTGGTAGATGCCTAGGGAAGACTAGCAACAGCGCAAACTTTTCACAGAATCAACCAGGTTGGAAAAGACCTCTGAGATCATTGAGTCCAACCTACAACTGAACCACCTTGTCAACTAGACCATGGCACTAACTGCCACATCCAGTCTCTTCTTAAACACCTCCAGGGATGGTGACTCCACCATCTCCCTGGGCAGCCCATTTCAATGCTCAATCACTGCCAATAGCCATTCTGAGTGAAAATATTTAAATGGTCTTTAAGGAGCACGTTCGCTACTACACAAAGAGTTTTGATGTCGTTCCCCTTGATATAACCACAAGATCGATACTCATTTTCTTGTTGGTATTCTTCACAGCTGGTGTTAGATGACCTCTGAATTAATCTAGGATGATTTTTCTTCTTTTTCTTAGCATCACACCTGGTCTCCTGATCAAAATGATGCACAGTCAATCCTTCATTAAGTCTGCAGATCTTTGTCCTTGGTTTTGGCACCTCACAATTATTCCAGTAGTCAGTTATTCCTTCAACATTGCTTTATACTTCCATATCACATGCAGAAGCATTACCCCTCAAAACTGCTAACATTTCTGCATCATGTATTTTTTCATCCACCAAACCTTTGATGGTAGTAGATTTTGTACCCATTTTTTCAATGTTGCAATGGATGTCAGATCAAAGTAAACCAGTTTTCTTGTTTGGCTCAGCAGATAATGAAGTAAAGGGACAGATGTGGTAAACTGAGGATCTTTGCCACAGACAAAAAAGTTCTATTGTATCATTTGAACACAACACTCCTCATTGATCTTGACTTCTTGCTGTGAAAAGTTTTGTACTTGTACTAGCTCTGATCTTTCGGTTTAATCATTTCCCATGTATTCCAGTTTCCACCTCTTCTTTGACTATGCACAAATTATACAACTTTGTTCTTACTCTCCATGGCAGTATCCTCTTATTGGTCCAATTGGGTCAATTTAGAACATAAAAGCTTCCATTTTGATTGTTTCAATTTTCTCACATTTTATTCTGTCCTTATATTTCTTCTAAGCTTCACAACTTCAATTTTCTTTTCTGCACAGAGTAGCACCATTAGTTACACAATACAACCATTAGTTGAAAATTTGCATCATATCAGCTTCCTATACCTTTTAGTACACTAACTTCTGCTCTCATGGCTCTCATCTCCAGAATAGTTGTCCTTTCACAATTAAATTATGAAATTCAGGGAGATTCATAAGACTGCTATAAATGCCAGTGAAATTTTCTGAGCTACAGCAGGTCACTCAGCTGCACCAGTGAGGAGGTGAGGAAAGCAGTAGTAATCACAGGCTATTTCTATGCCACCATCTTCTTCTAAGCACATGTGATATGCATCAAGTCAAGGCATCAAAAGCAGCTAGATGGGATAAGGAAAATCAAATTTGAAGATTTAAATTATTTAATGCTTTTCTGTAGTCCAGTTACTGAAGTTCAAATGACAGGTTTCCTAAATTACTCTAGTGCCAGAAAAAGAAGGAAAAAAAAAGGATAAGTAAATCTACCTTTGAGGTCTCTGGATTGAAAGGAAAAAGCTGTAAATTTCCCGACAATAGATGACATTAATTGAATCTTCATTATGTGGTGAAGCTCTTAGGTATCTTGAAGTGGTAGTACCATTTGACTCACCATTTAAGTTTAAAACCATTCTAGCTCCACCAACTATTTCAACAGCATAAATGAGGTTGAAGTAAAGGTCCTGTCTTATGTATGTTCTGTAGAGTTTAATTCATCAGTTTTTATGCAATGTCAGCAGATAAGGAAAAGCTGGTGGCATATATATTTATGAATGTTAATCAAACAGATACAAGAAGTGTTTTCTGGTGAGACTGGAAGCTGTAACAAAAGTGAAGCATTCTTAGTAAATCAAAGAGATTTCCATAATGTATGTTGTTTCTGAGTATAATAAGCAAATCTTTTTTGTTAAACTAAAGCTGATGAGTTGTCTCTCTTCAGATGTCTTCTTCAATCAGATGTTCCTCATCTGATGATTAGATTTATAGTGAGAATTTTATTCTCTAATGGTTTAGAGACTGAATCTCTCACATCTTTCCCAAAGACATACATTGCACTTAAAAAAAAAGACTACTGGCATTTGATCTGTCCTTGGGACAGATTAAAGACACAATAACCTGTATATTGGCTCATTTAAATGAATAAAACATTTCAGTATCTTTCTGGCCCTTCTGATATACTTCAGAAAATACTCATTCTCATTAAGAATTCAGTCTTATTGCATAAAAGATATAGTCCTGTTTCTTAGATGCTATGATACCTATTTGAATTTGAATATATGGTTTACTCTTCATACCAACACGATAGAGACAGCCTTTGCAGATTTCTCTTTTTCTTTTGTCCTTCCAAAGAAAAAGAAGGCACAGAAAAAGAATGGTAAAAAGGCATTACTGGACATTAATAGCAACATGAAATATAAAGCCCTATTTTGTCTGCTGGCAGATAATTCTCTATTTATAGACTCGATGTCAGAGGTATATTCTCTGTTTTGAATAATTGTTAATAGTATAGACTTTGACAAAATGAGCTGTCAAAAAAGAAAATGTTTCACTGGTTTGGAAAGACAGAGCTCAGCTTTGGTTTGTCTATTAAAAACCTCAGTCTTTCTTCTTCTTCCTTTTTTTTGGAGGGGGTAAGAAAGTGACATTGATGTCAGCTAATACCCAATGTGTCAAGGTTGCCAAGTAACAGGCTAGATATGTGTCAGTGAAGGTTATTTCTATGAGAGAAATTCAGTAGGTTACAGTTTCAAGTACTTGGAAATAAACTTACCCTGTCTGTCTCTCTATTGTGCTCAAACCAATGAAAATTAATGCAGTCAAAGGATACAGTACATGCTTAAGACACAAGTTTGAAAATTAGTAGCTCTGGTAATAATTTGTGTTGCCTCTAAATCTTAAAAATAGTGAAATAACTAACATAACATATCCAGCTGCAATTTCCAGAAATGAATGCCTGACGTAAAAATTATTTGAACATATCATCATTCCTGTGAAACTATATGGATTAGAGATCTACTATAAGCAAAATTTTAAAAGACCAGAATTTGATTGAATAGAATAAAAAGGTGTCCAAATGTCAAATGACCAGTGAATTTATTAGGAAGAAATAAAATCAAAACAGTGTATTTTTTTCTTTTTCTTTTTAGTTTCACAGTCTGAAAAAGTGACTTGGACAACAATGGGGAAAGCTATAGTCATGAAACCTTAGGAACCACTACTTTTTTAACATTGACTTTACTGATTCATAACTTACTCTCAGGTTACATTAGAGGAGATTTTCAGTGGTCTGTACTGGAAGAGATAGTGGTCAACATCTCCATTAATGCTTTTCTTTATGGAATAAAGTATTTCCCTATAAAATTCAGTGGGAACCTTTGCAAACACTTTGGAGGATAGGATTAGAATTCACAATGTTCTTGATGGTGCAGAAACAGACTGAAATCAATAAGATAAAATTCAATAAGGACTAAAGACAAATATAAAGTACTATATGCAGGAAAGTAGAATCAAATATCTCCCCCTCAACAATTACTTCAACACAGAAAGAAAGAATTAAATCATACAATAAGGCAGTAGGTGCTTCCAGAGGACCAGTTTCTTGCTTTGCATTAATCTGTGGATCCTTTTGCTGTAACTTATGATGAGCAGTCTTTCTGATAAAGGAAGTTACAATGAAAGGCAAAGTACATAAGGTTGGACTCTTTACTAACAGCTCTGTTACTATCTGTTACAAGAAAGAGCTCATATCTAGCCAATATGGCCAGGATGGTTTTAGATCCATCCAAGTCTGAATTCCATGGAGAGACCTTAAATTGTATACTTATAATGAGCATTGCAGAGCCAACCACTCATGATTTATGCATGAAACAGCTAAATTGGGCAACCTGGATTTTTGCTGTGTATCTGGCCAAGAATGTGCTCTGTATACAGACATTCACTGTAGTGCAAGCCTGAACTTTCATAAGATTTAAATATATTTTATGTCAAACCAGCAGTGTGCCCAGGTGGCCAAGAAGGCCAATGGCATGCTGGCCTATATCAGGAACAGTGCGGCCAGCAGGACTAGGGAAGTGATTCTTCCTCTGTACTCAGCGCTGGTGAAGCCACACCTGGAGTGCTGTGTCCAGTTCTGGGCCCCTCAGTTCAGGAAGGATATGGAGGTGCTGGAGCAGGTCCAGAGAAAAATAAGGCTGGTGAAGGGACTCAAGCACAAGTCCTGCGAGGAGAGGTTGAGGGAGCTGGGGTTGTTTAGGCTGGAGAAGAGGAGTCTCAGGAGAGACCTCATCACTCTTTACAACTACCTGAAAGGAGTTTGTAGCCAAGTGGGGGTTGGTCTCTTCTCCCAGGCATCCAGTAGTAGAATAAGCTCTGCCAGGGGACGTTTAGGTTGGCTATTAGGAAGAAATTTTTTACAGAGAGAGTGATCAGACATTGGAATGGGCTGCCCAGGGAGGTGGTGGATTCACCGTCCCTGGAGGTTTTTAAGCTGAGACTGGATGTGGCACTGAGTGCCATGGTCTAGTTGACAAGGTGTTGTTCAATCATAGGTTGGACTCGGTGATCTTAGAGGTCTTTTCCAATGTGGTTGATTCTATGATTCTATGCTTCTAAGCCACATTTGGATTTACTGATAGTTTTCCTAGACATTACAAAAATTAAAAATGGTGCATACCATCTGAAAAATACAGTAAAGTATGTATTTTGGAAAACAGGTTACAAGCTTATTTCAATGTATTGTGAGTATGCATGTCTGCCTGCGGTAAAATGAACCACCAAGGGAATAGATTAAAAAGGCAAACCCAGAAAAATAATATCCACAAAAGTTTAACTGAAATCTAGTAAACTCAATGCATACTACCCTTGCAAGAGGTTGTCTACATACCTCTAACAGAGCAGGGTTTGTTTTTTCCCTTTCCCTGAAAGAGTTCCATATTAGCATCTTGCTGGAAACGAGAATTATTGCCCTTCTTGAATACTGCAAATTGCAACTGCTGCTAAAAAAAAAAAAAAAAAAAAAAAAAAAAAAAAAAAAAAGCCAAAATTAAAAGTTAAATAAATTAATAAGGTAACTTTTTTTGAAAAAAAAGATAGTACTATCAAAACTTGTATGGATGAAACAAAAGCTTTCAGGACATTCCTCCATTTTAAGAATGAGAATGACTATGGTGTAACACCATAGTCAGAACTTTTGTTTGTCTGTGTGTTATCCAAGACTTATTCAACTCTCAATTTACCTAACTCAGAGAAATGGTACACTTGAATTTTTCATGGTTTAGAGCATTTCCTTTGTTTGAGTTTTGAGTAGTGTTGTTTGGGGTTTTTTTCATCGTTCTACTTCCTTCTCTCTGTTTTCAATATGTATCTCTGAAAAGCAGGATAGTGGTAATAAAAAACCCAAAAAAACCAAGTCAAATCAAAACCCCCAAAAAACCAAACCAAAAAGAAAAAAATAAACTCACACAAACAAAATCTACCTGGACACACCAGTACATTCACATACCCTTTCTTCTGGTATATGTTTTTCAGTATTGAGGGAGAGGAATTAAAAAAAAACATCTTCACAAATGTGATAACCTAAATTTATCTAGAGCAAGGTTAGTATTAGCCATATACCAAGTAAATAACTACCTCTGTTGACAGTGCTTGTTTGCCTCTTCTAGAGAAGGAACTTGTTCTTTCAGCAGCGTCTGTACCCCAGACAATCACCTGTTGCCTCTTCCTTTCAGAATTCTCTGCTGCTGATGATCCTGAGGGACTCGTGAGAAACCTTCTAAAAAGAGGCAGAGCAAAACTGTGTTCTCTTCCAGTGTTTCATCTTCAAACCCTGGCTTCCCTAAGGTTCCAGGCCCAAACCTGGTTTCTCTCAGTCTCTCCCGTCCTTACCTAATACCAATCACTAACTTCAAAAACACACAGGAAAAAACCCTTTATACTCCCTTTTTCCTATCTACAGCCCAAATAAAGCCTTATTTACTTCTTCCAGTGTCCCTAGCTGGTCTCAAAGAACTTCTCTGAAAATCTTATTGACCACTTGGACGGTCTGGTTTCTCCACTTACCCCATTATAATCATATGTGCGATTGACACTGGTTGGGAGATAAGACTCCACCCACGTACTCAGCCCCCCCAGCTGACTAGGAGAATGATTTCAAAGGGTCAAAATGAGAAAAACTCATGGTTCAAGATAAGGATAGTTTAATAAGTGAAATAAAACTATTTGCACAAACAGAGCAAATTAAGGAATTTATTCATTATTTGTCTTTGGTGGGTGGATGTCCAGCTAATTCCTGAAAAACCTCAGTCCTGTCAGCCCCAGTCTTGTTAACATACTAATTTCAGCTTCCTCTGTTATGGTGCTGACACGTTGTAAAGCTCTATCCTCTGTAGCTGCTGGAATAACTATACCATCTGTGTGAGAGGCCTCTAGCCAGCCAGACCTGCTGATGGCAGATGCAGCTCTCCAGGTCACAGGTTGCCAGGAGTGCCTGATGCCTCTCTGTGCAGCTGGGGCAGACAAGCAGTTTTTTTGCAGAAGGTGTGCCATGGATGAAGAGCTGTGTCATCAGGTGAAGGAGCTATGGGAAGAAGTGAACAGCCTTTGTAGTATTTGGGTGAAATGAGCAAGAGGGAGATCGATTATTTTCAGAGATGCTACAGTCTGAAGACTCTCAGGAGTCTTGAACTTCCATTGTAGTGGAAAAGCAGGTGGACTCAGAACCCTGCAGGGTAATTAGTCAAAGGACTGTTACTCAAGGGTTTGTTAAAGATGAAGGCTAGAAGGTGGTCACCATATGTACCAGGAGGAAGGTTCCTCCTCCTTCTCAAAATTTGACAGGTAGGACAGCACCTTCTACAACAAGTAGAAGGCTGGACAATCACTAACTTCTGGAACTAGAAGGTCAGACAATTGATGAGGTAGGAGAAGGTCTTTCTGGGAGTAGTGGCGTCTCCTAAAACTATACCACCTGTACCCAACAACAAGATCTTCTCTGTTAACAGGAAAAGAAGGGTACTTGTAACAGGAAGCTGCAAGAGGAGCAGCTGAGGTCACTTGGTCTGTTCAGCTTGGAGAAGAGAAGACTGTAGTCTACAACTTCTTTGTGAGGGGAAGAGATAGGGCAGACACTGATCACTTCTCTGTGGTTACCAGTGCCATCACCCGAGGGAATGGCCTGAAGTTGTGTCAGGGGAGGTTTAGGTTGGATATTAGAAAAAGGTTCATCACCCAGAGGGTGGTTGGGCACTGGAAGAGGCTCCCCGGGGAAGTGGTCACAGCACCAAGCCTGACAGAGTTCAAGAAGTGTTTGGATGATACTCTTGGGCATATGGTGAGATGTTTGGGGATGGTTCTGTGCAGGGTCAGGAGTTGGACTTGATGATCCTTGTGGGTCCTTTCCAACTAGGCATATTTTGTAATTCTGTGATTCTGTGCTTTACTTGGGAAGGTGAAAGCCATAACCACAAATTATTCCCCTTCCTTCTCTTTTTTGTTTATGAGCACAATGTTGTATGATACATCCCTTTGGCCAGCCTGGGTCAGCTCTCCTGACCATGTCCACTCCCAGCTTCTTTCCCTCTCCCAGCCTACTACCATAGAGGGAGGTGGAGTGAGAAAAAGAAAAGGCCTTGATGCTGTGCAAGTGTTGCTCGCCAGTAGCCTAAAAATTGTATTTTTATCAATACTGCTTAAGTCACAAATTCAAAACACAGTAGCATACAAGCCGCCATGAAGAAAAAGAAATCCACTACAGCCAAACCCATTCTATGGCAATCTTCAATGTTATCTATGTTGCTGGAAAGTGTGGAGTGAAGTCTGGCCTGAAGTTTCAAAGTTCAGAATGAAAGTTCACAACAGTTCAAAACAAAGCTGTGGAAAACTTAGAACTCTACAAAAAGAACTGATACTTCTGCATTACCAGTATACTATAAAAAAATCTGATTATTATTACCAACCTTATCTGTTTCAGTGAAACTCCTGCCAATTTATTTTCTACATTCTTCTAAATTATAGTATCTCAATTTTAAAGTATAATTCCAAAAGAAAATAGAATATATGTATGACATGCACATTATTAATAGTGAAAATAAATATAAGGGTAATATATGAAGGAAAATACTGGTTTGATTTCCCAATTTAGCTTCAAAACCTGTCAACATATTCTTTTCAGCAAACAAAAACATAACAGAAGGCAGTTTATATAAGATTCTACTCTATTTCCATAGATATAAGATGAAAATTATATGTACTGAACAATACATTTGAAATAATGGCAAATAACTACTCCTGCCTTTTTCAAATATTCAAAAATACATTAGAGTAACACTTTAACAGCTCTTTGTAGAAATAAAACACTTGTCAATGATATTTCAAAGCAGTCATAAGCTCAGCAATTACTTACTATGCTGTCATTCTAATTTTCTTTGAAATTTACAGAAACATCATGCCATTGAGTAAAGAATGACAATTTTTCATTACTTTAGCTAATGCTAAAAGGAAGTTGTTCTCAGCTCTCACTACTGATCGTTCTCCATTAGGGAAAACAGAACTTTAAAGGCAGCAGTTTGCTAGGGAACATGCAATGTCTTCTCTTATTTAAAGTGTACACTGAATTCACCCCTCACTGCAATGGTGTGAACAGAGGCAAATCATTGAAACCAGTCTACATAGGAGAATGAGGAAAGATGGGTGAGGAAAGAAGATATAGCTTTCTTTGCTGTAACTCCTCACAGGTGACTATCCTCTTTCTGACTGAAATGCGGGATCTACAGGAGTTAGTAACTATGCTACTATGTTCAGAGTGCTGTCTAAGGTTGCTTGAATTACCATTTCTAATCAAAACAAATGAACAAAAGCTACTTTAAAAAAAACACTCAAAACATTCCTTTTTCCCTGTATATATATAGTTATACTTGACCATTTCAGCCATCACTGGATTTTGCTTCCTATAGTTATCTAAAAGATAAGGCAATTTAGTCAAGTTTCTTTGTGGTTCCTACAGTAATGCAGTGTTTAAGAAAGTTGGGAGTAAATAATATTTAAACTGGAGATTATTCTTTCTACTGAGTTCGATTTCCCAAGTAAAATTGAATCGTTTTATCTTTCACAATGCAAAGGAGCTATAACAGTTCTTACACATCCTTCTGTGCAAAGCATGATCTTTTTATTCATGGGGGTCTTCTTCTCTGATCCACTAGCAAACAGTATTTACTATTCCGAAACACGTCATATTAATCCTTGTGAAGGCTGCCAGTATATGAGACATCAAAATGTAACAACGAAAAAATAGCTCATTTGCATGTTCTTTTTATGCTCAGTGTATTCAAATAACTTTCAAATAACTATAATGCTCAATAGCTGCATATCACACAGCTGGACTTTCAAGTCAGCTATTACAAAATCAGCAAGCCATTTGAAAACCATGACTTCCCATGCCCGAGTCCATACTCCCAGTTGTGTTTGTATTAATTGCTATATTATTCTACATACAGTGTTTATTCTCAGAAAATGTTCTGTAATCAGCAAACCCTCATAGTTATTCAGAGCTTGAGGTGCATATACCCTCCCTGAATAAAGACTAGCAAAGCAACTGTCCAGATGGCTTCTCTGTATCCTGGGAAGAGGATCTATGAGGAGGATCTATCTTTCCATCATCTCCATGCTGTCCTTAGGGCCTTCTCTGCTCTCACCCTGACTAATGTTAGTATTCCACTGGAGAACACAGGAAAAAAGCTTCAAATGTCACAGAGACTGATTCCTTCTCCTTCCATGCAGCCTATTATCTCCAGAGCTGATCTGTAGCTTTGATGGCTTTGGCAGGAAGGTGAAACTTTATTAATCAGCTCAGTACTGAAATGATGAGGGGGGCATTTTGTAACATTAATATTTTCAAATTGGAAAAAAAAAAGTTGGAGTGCAGGGTTTTCTGCTGACCTTCCATGTTAAGAACACTCTGCAGAACCTATTCCCCAGCACCACACGTTGGGAGAAACAACTGCAAGGTATCAACAAGCAACCTGCACATCACCAGGGCAGTTCTTCCTTTAGGTTCTGCTATTTCAATTACCTTAATAAATATAGATCACATAATTAACATAACACCTTTCTGTACCAAAGATTTTGAGATGTATGCAGCAGATTACTGTGGGGTTTTTGTCATCTTTCCCCCAGGTACACTCATTTTTTCATCTGTTATGCCTAACCATCTCGTGAATTTCCAGTTCTTATATCTCCTGCTGCTTTTAGTTTCTGTTGTTTTTTTTTTCATTAGCCTTCTAGTTTGTCACCCAACTGATATTATTTATTATATCTCTGTCCTTTTCTCATAAATTGCTTTCTATTTCACTTTATTCTAGTCTCCATTATTTTATTACTTGATCTTTCACTTTCAAAAACTATAATCTAGTTTTCTTTCCTCATATAATGTGAAATTCTTTCCTCATATAAAACCCAAATATGTCATTGGTTGAATTCAAGAAAGTTCTAAGTTTCTCCACAAATTCATGATTTGAACATGGGAGTGAGGAATTGGCTGTTTGGTGCCTACTTATTTAAAGGCAGGAGACCAAATGCCCCAGTATTCATTTAACAAGAGTATATTCACTTATTATGTTTCTATATCAATAAACCAGGATGGTATCAGCAAATCACAAACAAGTGCATCTCCAAGACATATGTTTTGTCCTTTCTTTTGTTAGATTATTGAGGCATAAGACTGAAATCAGAAATAAACAACAGAGTTAAGCTGTTTGAGCTAGATATCTGAGAGATTTTGACTTGAAAAATTCTTCATTTGGGTTGGTTTGTTTGAGACTTAAAACTAATTTCTACGGGAAATGAGCTGAAATGTTGATTGATTGGGAAAATACATAGTTTCCACTGAAAACAAGTAGTAACTCTTCCTTTTTCTTCCTGCTTCAATCTGATAACAGTGGCAAGTCAATATCATCCCCAATAAACTAAAGGAGTTCAAGTGATCTTGTAGAGAGGATAATCATCTTTGAGTGGAATTCAGGTATGTCAATATATTTTAAAAAATAAATAGTAAAATATCTCTATTAGAAGCATTATTTGTGATGTACTGCTTCTAAGAAAAAAACACATGTACTTACAATGTAATTGTATTTAACATAAAAAGCTTAAAGGAAAATAAATAATAAATCAGACTAGGAAAAGTTATTGTTAAAAGCACATTGGTATGTTTCCCTTAGTCCTTCTCAAATTTGAGCCTTACCTCTGGTAACAGCTTTTGTAATTTACTGGGATATTGTTAAGCAGACTGTATTGTATATGGCACAGAATTTTCATCTATTTTCCAAGAATGCTTTTCTTAGACTTTAGGATTCTCAGGCATTTTTAAGAGGAGATTAAAAAACTATCTCTCAGGAACAGTTTTGATGTAGTGGATCATATCTTTTGATGGAGAAATAGCTTAGACAGAATCTTAAGGTGCCTTCCATCTCTATTTTCTAATTTTACGATCTCACAAACACATACTTTAATTTGGAAGTAGCCTCTCTTTTGTGTAGTCTGTTGGTTTTCTTTTGGTATTTTTCGTTAAGGAACTATATTCTTAAACCCTGCTCTTTTCTGACAGGCAGTGATTGACACATCTTTTTTTAAGCAATCAACTGGTTCTTGACACATTTTTAATCCATTTCTTTTTTCAGATATTTGCCTCTTTTCAAGAAATTACCTCTGAGGTTACCATGGGTCTCCCTTCATTATCATATTTCTTTCAGTTTTCAGGATACCACATTAGGAATCAACCAAACCAGTTTCATCTCCATTTGTCTCCTATATGCCCTACTTAGTATTTTGCTTCTTTATTTTTTGTTTGCTTGTTTGTTTTGTGTTTCCCCTTTGTTATAAATGCACTGTATTTTATCTGTTTTCTGGTATCCTAGCACAAAGTTTTCATCTGAAATAACGGAACTGGTTGTTTTTCTTTCTTCTTTAGGTGGATGAGGATGAGGTTTCTATAAATAAAACAAAAGATCATCTATATATTATACAATTTAATACTGTTCCCAGTAATCTTGGAGCGGGGGGTGGGGATGTGGGCAGGGAAAGTACCTATTCAGCAAAGTCTTTGAAACTGAGCTAACATACAGTATTCCTCCTGAAGTATTCAAATGCACATCAGTAGATCTAGCAATGACACACAGTCTTTGACATCGAAGAATTGAAAAAAAATCCACATAGCTACAGAAGGCTGTCTCCCACACAGTAATTACCTTGTCATTTTTCTTTTAGTATATCAGTACCATTTTAAACATAACAAAAAAATTACATTTTGCCACTGTGTTTCTGAGTTAATGGAAAAAAGCTTTCATGGAGTCCCCTGGGAGTTCAGGTCTGTGTGTGCAGAAATGGTAAGAGAAATCATAAAATGGGATATTTTTCAGATACGAAAAAAATTTTTTCAAATATTATTGTTTAATGACATGGAAAAAAGAGAGCCAAAACAATTGCAGCAAAAGAATCACAAATATCCTGTACTAACATATTAATATTCCAGGGGATTTAATGGTCTGACTACCGACTTGATTTCATTGCATGTGATTTGTAATTAACACCTAGAACTTTATACTCTAATGTGGACTAGCTCTGAGAGTTAGGACTTACACATACGGGAACTTGTTTCCCTTTGAATAGTTAGCAAGAATATCCTCAGTTGTTCTACAGAACTCTGTTAAGGGATGTGAGATATAAAAGAACACTGAGTGGAAGGATGGCAGAAATTATCTGACACCCCTTTGTATGGTTCTGGACAGGAAGCCTACATGTAGTCCTGCTACGTCTCCCCGCCCAGACAATAATTGTTTTCAAGCTAAACCAGATTGTGGAACAGGGCTGCTTCTTGTCCCATGTGTCGTATATCAGAGGGATTTTCTAATAAAGTACTTCAGAGCCATGGACAAGAAATAATTTTTCTGACTGAAAGCATGGGTTTTTATTTGATTTTTTTTCTCAGTATGAACAGGTATTAAAAAAGATTATACTATTAATGTTTAATTCATGTTGTAGAATTGTGCCTGGTGCTTCCTAACAGGAAGCACCTTAATTTTCCTAAATGCATTTTCTGAAAGTAATTAGCAACTTGAAGCAGGGAACCTAAAGGAAGCGAATCATAAACCAGTTCTTAGTGTGGTCACAAGTTCCGCTGAACAAGAGAAACACAGAGTAATAATACTGTACTAGAAATATTTTTCTTTTATAATGCATGTATACAAATTTTTACTTCTATTTAGAAATATAGAGCAGGTCTGTGGTTCAGTTATACAAGTGCAACACAGCAGAAAGTTCCATTAACTCTTTCTTTTGGGCCTGCTACCCAATCATGTCAGCAACCTGCTTTATTCATAGCTTTCATGTGATCACTTTCAGGGCAGACTGCCAGCACTACTTAACTTCTCTAGTCTAAAAGTGCTTGAAGAGCAGATGGTATTGGAATTCATCTTTCACAGGAGTATTTTTTCTCTTTTTTAACTTGCATTTTCTTAATCCTTGGTTGTCTTAAGCATCAGTTGGTCTTCCTAAAAACGGAAATCAAAGAAAACAAGATTTGCTCTGAATCGGACACATATTATAAAAGACTACCAGAAGATTTACTAGAATACTATAATGCTTTGGTCTGACCAACGATTAAGATAGCAATTTGAAAAAGATCTGAATCACTCACCAGATTATTTATCAAACTGACACTTCATGCATTAAGGGTGGCTCTGTTCTATGAAATAATGTCTTGTGAGTACTTTGTATTTAAATGTGTTCACAATGATTTTGAAACACCTCTAAAACATAGGAAAAGAAAATATTATTGAAAATCTTGGAAAAAAATAATGAAGAATTGAACTCTTAGGAAAATTTTCCTCACTCATTCAAAGATATGGTTTTCAGTAAGAACTGTTAACATGGGACAATTAGTCCTAACTATTGATAAGTGTAGAGTAGATTAGAGTGAATTATTTAAGAGATTAATGGTCTAGTACTTTTCCTTAAAGGCTATTAACTACTATATTAATGCTCTTCCCACTGCACTAATATTAACTGGTCAAATTATCAATCCTAGTATGTGTTAATTCTTGGCATGTTGATGTCTAGGCATACCGTCCCTATGAAGGAGGAAACAAAAAAGGCTATGAATATTAGAATCTCATAGAAGTAAAACAAATATTTCAAAAATTATTTTTTGTTTTAAATATCACCATGTCTAAATTCTCATTATTGTATGCAGCAGCATGAGCCTTCACATGTTGTTTTTCCCACTAGCAAAATCTGGGGTTTACCTCTTTCAAAGAGTTCTAATACATTGAACTTTCAAACCTATAAGGTGATGGCAACTGCATGCATTTAAAGATATTTAACATAGTTCAAATGCAAATGTGCAATACCTACATAGGACATTTAGGAATTATATAACGGATTATCCTCTTTGTCCTCTTTTTTCATTGTGATCTTGTTTGGGAGATACCAACATTTGAAAAATGTTGGAAACAATGTTTTTGCCTTTGACTATACCTTGCTTTTCTTGATCTTCAAATAGTATTTAATGTTCTTCATCACTGTCTAATTGCTCACCTATCCCGGACTGGATTCAGTGGGTAATTTAGGCTTGGAAAAGCTTGGAGCTGTTGTTTTCTCTGTAAAGTAAAAAAAAATCATCTGCAGGTCAATAATGAATTTAATTGATTAAATTAATTAAAACAGATTAAATAAAATAAAACAATATAAAAAGTTCTACAATGGAATGTTCTGTTCTACTTTTTGTAAGTTTATGTGAAATTTTGTAACAATTCTCATAAAGAAAAAAAGGAATATTATATAAAAGAATTACAAACAAAACCACAAAAAGTAGTTAAAGAAAAGAGGACTAAAGTAGAAAAATAAAAACTTGCAGCAGATATCAATGGTTCCTGACAACAATTAACAGATTTCCTTTTGTAGGGGGCTTTACAGCCTCCAAGAAAGATGCCCTCTTTTCAGGTATAAAGGACAGATTAGAAAACCATCACAGCTGACCAACTTGCTTCTTATTTACTTCTTATGTTGCTGCAGGTCTCCATTATGTGGCCAGATGTTGTCAAACTCTGGTTGACAACATCTATAGAACAATATCTGGAAAAATATTTATAGAAAATTATAATTTGTTTGTGTATAATCTAAATGGTTAACTATTGGCCCACTACCATTTCATTTGAATGATGTAAGTTCATGTGAAACTCCTTGAGAGCCCCTTGGTACAGAGTGTAAGGGTCCAATAACGCTAAAACCATCCCAGTTCAGGGGTAAAAACTGGAATAGCTTACTGAATACGCGAACTGCTATTTAAGGGTCTCGGGGCTTAACATGCTAATAAAGAGGCAGGGTTATGCCAAATAGGGGATTCCACAATCTGTTAGCATTTCCAGTAGCAGGGGTGGCATAAGGGAAAAAAGGGATTTACATTTCTTGGATCCAGTATTTACATTTTTGGGAAAAAGGATTTGATATTTCCAGTAAGCAAGATTATACTGGGGAAGGGTGGTCAGCTTTTCCCGAAATAAGGATTACACAGGAAGGGGAAAAAACAATGGTATATCTGATAGCATCGTGCAAAGTCTCTCCACATCCTGGTGGGGGAGGCAGGTCAATGGATCTTGTCTGGTCTTTTAGATGGTGGGTTTTTCCCCAGCCCCTGTGGCCCAAGGTTTCCTGTTTAATCCTACTAGTTCTTTTTCTGTTGGTATCCAAATTTTGGACTGCAACAACAGGGAGCTAAGGTGTGGTTTTCAAAGTCTTGCTAAGGCATAGAGTACAAAAATGATAGAAAGGAAAAAGAATGCTATATTCTGACCAGCAGTGAGATTTGGTTATGGAGATGTATGTTTGTCACTTTCAGCATTGCAGGAGCCCTTCAGATAGTCACATACTGACAAGCATGACAACACACTGACGTGGAAAGAATACTTAAGAGAGAAACTGAAAAAGCAATCTTATGAGTTAGTCCTTTCCAGAAAGTTTTCATGTATTTTTTTCAGATTTTTTAAAATATAAACTGCTAAACATCAAGGAAAATGGAAGATCTACAAACTGTCAGGTCACCAGTACATTAAACAGATGTCTTATTTCTACTCCCCAGGCCATGATTTGCTTATGCTTTTCACAGATGCATTTTGCAGTGAATCTCCTGATTGTTCTGACTACGTGTCATAGTTTCTGACCTAATTTTTCTTTCCTTCCCTTTAAAAAAATAATAAAATACTTGATAAATCTGTTTGATACAGACTGAACAGAAACTGTTTTGAATTCTCCTGCAGAAGAGTTTTATCTGAATTACAGATCACACATATATATTCCTGCCTGGTGTGCTATTGTGGCACAGAATGAATCCTTTTCCCCAAAATAGATAGGTAATGGCAAATCTAATGGTAAAGCAAAGTGTAAGATTACCCACTGAACCTGGCCACATTGTCTTGTCTTTCAGCCATGTAACTTGCTGCATAAAATAGGAAATGGCAGTCAACAGCAGTATGTTATGTAGCAAACCTTGGAAACTCAGAGACCACATTTAGTTGCTCCTCTGTGTGGGGAGGAGGATGATGCCCAGCACATTACAGTGTACGGTGGAAGAGAACGTTATTGCAGCTCCTCCTCTAGCTCAGAAAGGTGCACTGGCACACACCCGATAAAGTCACTGGAACTTATAGCATCGAAACACCCAGCAAAGCTCTGAAATGCTGGCATTTCTGCTGCTCAGGATGAACAGCAATGCCTACAGTAAAGCTAGCCTTTGTCTATGATGCATCTCAATGACAGCGAGATTCAGAGATTAGACCTCCAGGGTAGGATCTTGCAGATGAGCTCAAAGCAATCTGAATCCCTTGCAAAAAAAACCACGGAGAAGTGTCCACTCCTGCCATGGAGCACAGCTGCAGAACTGACAGGGTGCTCAGCTGGGACTCAGTAAATGTCTCTTCCATATCTGATTGCATTTTGATGAAAGTATTTTCCATCTCAGCAGAGTGCCCTAATTGCAATGTTACCAGACAGTCAGGGACATATCTCTCTTGCTCTAAATTTCTTCAGTTGAAGGTATTTAATTAATTTCCCTACCAGAAAGTAATGAAATAGTCACTGGAACAAAAAGAAAGGAGAGGGGAGAAACAAAAGGTTGATTCATGTGCAGACTCTAGTCCTTGCTCCAATGAACACTGCAGCCTCTTAATTGAAAGGTAGCATTTCCCACAGCAGAGAAATTTACCCTGGAATACAGCTCAGCCCTGTGGTTAGGTTATTTGGTCACGTATTAGCATAGGCCTGAGCTACGCTGACTTACTGGAGATTATAACTGGACTGGTTTAGCCAGCTGCTAGGGGGCAGGGGAGGCAAAGGAGGGAGGCCCTTCTCGCGTATCCCTGCCTATTTATTTTTGGCTGCTTCCTGCTCCCTAAAAGCCCAAATATATTGTTTTCTATTGAGAACTTTAATAAAGTGGTAGAACATATATCACCAGTCACTGCTTCCATCTTCTCATCAAATATAGCACCCCATGAATTTAAGAAATGCACAGCTGAGTAGTGGGAATGTGGAGCTAGTTGTGATTATTCCCCCTCCAGTCTGGTAGAGGTGGTTGCACCTATTTATTCAGCTTCTGAAAAGGTAATTTCAAAATGGTATGAAAATGTATCAGGAATTCAAAGTCATACTAGAATGAGAGAGTCATTAGATAGTATAAATAAAATCTGAATCAGACTGTATTTAAAGCAGTATTAAGGCACTGTGACACAATGAAGTGGATGTCAACACTATCTCCTGGTTGTTGTGGTTCTGTATAATTGCTCTTAATATTTGTATATAAAAATGTTTTTTTGCAACTCAGTAATGAATGAATTATATATGGTCAGGATTCAGTAGGCAGTTAAAAGATGCAAGTTTACTGTGTCCTGTGGGCTATGTATAATACTTGCAATATTCTTCAGCCTGAAGGCTACATTGGACTGTACTCATGTGAATTTAAAGGCAGTCTCCCAGTTGCGTCTTCAAAAGTCTCAAATCACCTCATGCTTCAGTGGAGTTATATCAACACAATACCTACTTTTGTTCTGCTGAAATCACTCACAAAGAGTAATCACTGTGTAAAAACATTTTCATTTACAAATAAAATACAATGTGAGACAACGTGACTGCATGAAAACTTTAGGTGGTCCAGTTTGCCACATTATTTATTTCACCTCTAAAGTTATATGTGGCAGATCACAAAACATATGACTAGCTTTGCAAGTAGGTAATGCTTACCTACAGAATAAAAAACATAGCAAAAGTAATTATTTTTTTACTAGGAATAAATAAGCATTAGCTACTAAGGTGCATTTGCTTCTCAGCATTACCCATAATCACAAAAAAAGCACCACTCCTCTCAAGAGGATCTCAAGCAAGATCAAAATTCTGTGGCTCTACCAGGCATTCTTGAAACTGTCAGTAATGATAATAGTCATGACTGTCACAGAGATTAATTTCTTTCTATCTGTAAGGATCTGTGATTGTGGAATTCGCATTGATGTCGCAATAGTGTGAATCAATAAATTAAATAAACTAGCTATTATATCTTCAAAACCAGCATGTGCATACGTAAGACAGACAAAAAATAGAGGTAGAAAAAGAAGTGGAATTCAATGTTCAGTAAAGGAGCAACAGGTAAATGAGTTATCACTGATGTCATTTAAGTATTAATAATTAGAGGGTCATGAAATGAAAAATATTGATAACTAATTAAAAAAATCCTGTTAACACTGTGCTAAAATGAAGAATATAGTTGATTACATAAAATACTGTTATGGGAAGAGGGAAAGAACAGGGAAGAAGATTTTCTCATTATGTATAGATATATATTGACACCTGGGAAAGAAAAAAAATCCTCTGCATGTTTTGATTTGTGCCCCAGAAATTTTTCTATGCAACATTTTCTTGGACATGATGACAATAAGATGGGTAGGTGTCAGTCTTCAAAAGTCTCTGGAAGTGTCAATTTGGTTATATGACTGTACAGAGTGGTAGAGAATCAAACTTTTTAATTTTCAACCTTCTGTGTGGAGGTAGACCCTTAGTTCCGATTTCTGTTTAAACGTACAATTATTAGCTACAGTTAGCATTCAGATATAATCAGAGTATGCCTGTCTTTGGAAATAAGACAGAGAAAAAAATTACTTAAGTAAAAAAGATGAAGTAAAAAGCCTACCATAATAAAGACAGTTGCAAGATTATCCACAAGAAAACCCCACATGCTAGACAGTGTAATCAATGAAAAAGTAATAATGTGAGGATTTTTGCTGTTAGAATTATTTCCATATCTGTAATACCAGTGATAGGCACAATGTTAGGAACAGTTGCTTGGACTGGAATACAGGTCATTGCTCACTATCCAGGTACTGTGTCATAAAATCATAGAATGGTTTGGGCTGGAAGGGTCCTTTACAGGTCATCTAGAATAAGCCCTCTGCAATAAGCAGGGACATCTTCAACTAGACCAGGTTACTCAGAGTCCCATCAAACCTGACTTTGAATGTTTCTAGGGATGGAGCATCTACTGCCTCTCTGGGCAACCTGTGCCAGTACTTCACCACCCTCATTGTAAGAAATTTCTTCCTTATATTTAGTCTGAATTTACCAGTCTTTTAGTTTAGAACCATTACTCCTTGTCTTGTTGCTACAGGCACTGCTAAAAAAATCTATCTCCATCTTTCTTATAAGCCCCATTTAAATACTGGAAGGCTGCTATAAGAGCTTTCTCTTCTCCAGGTTGAGCAACTCCAGTTCTCTCTGCCTTTCCTTATATGAGAAGTGTTCCAGCCTCCTGATAATTTCCATGGTCCTGCTCTGAACTCACTCCAACAGGTCCATGTCTTTCCTGTGCTAGGGACCCCAGACCTAGATGAAGTACTCCACACGGGGTCTCACCAGAGTGGAGTAGAGGGGTAGAATCACTTCCCTCAATCTGCTGGCTGGTGGTGTCATTCCACCTTTCAGAGATCGGAGCTCCCAGTGTGACAATATTAACACTTATCCATCTCCTAGCATTTGTGTAATTGATGAAAGTAGTGTAGAGGATATTGCATAGGAGAGGAGGGAGAAGTGGTAGGAACATTTGCCATTTTAGGTTTGGTTTTCTACATTTCTTAGTATGCCTGGAAGTAACCATTTATCTGACAAACTGAATATTGATTCTGCATTTGTGATCATTCAATCTTTCTTGTTATCATTTGTTATCATGTGACACAAAATATCCAATATCTTCCCAGGTTTGCATCAAGACCGACTCCTTTTCTAATGTGCACGAATTACATTTTTCCAGACATGTCTTGGTTTGGTTAATAACTAGTTAGTTCAGTGCAAATATATGTTTTGTTTTCTTTCCTGCTAATATTTTCACATCCTCTGCTTAAGAAAGTACATTTGGTTTACATCTAAAGATGATTCAACAGACTACTGACATTTAGTTGCTTTCAAATGCTTCCTTCCAATTTCTTAAATATTGGTGTGACTGTTTCTTTCCAGTCTCTTATATCTATAGACCAATCACATCTGCTATACTGGTCACTTATTTCCAATTCCATCAATTTCTTTTAGAAAAATCAGCCTTCTTATATATCGTAGTCTACACACATCTTCTACTTTTTTAATCTTCGCTAAATATATATATTTTCTCTATTGCTCCTATCTTTATAACTGTTTTAATTAATTTATTTATGCTGGTAAGTCTCTCTTCTCCTAATGCTGCTTGAGTAATGCAAACTGATACGTAAATGAAAACAATGACTTTGGCTCACAGTTGCTTGTTAAATCTTCTCATTAAAGGGGTTTTTTTTCCATTCCCTGGTTAAATTTTTTCACCCTGACAATTCAAATGGGGCATAAAGTACTAATTATTTTTCTTGTTACATCATTTTTAAATTGTTGCATTCATGCATATCAGAATTAATACCGCATGACTCAAGGGAATGGTTCTCCACAAAGGGTGAAATAACACCATCAACCAAAACATTGCTCTGGAGTCTGTAAATACTTATGTAAGTAGCAAACAAATTATTAAAGAATAGGGTTGATTAATGAAGAATTTTCACTTGTGAAAGCTAAGTTTTTACCCCTATTAAAATAATATAAAAAGCATAATCAAGTCTACAGAAACATAATTGGGATCTGCATAATAGATGCTATGCTAGCAAAGGGTCAACTGAGTTTTCACTGAAGACAATTACAATATTTTCTTTGTTCTAATGAGAATAGCCGCGGATGATAAAGACATTTCATTGTGTGCTTGAGTAATATGTTCCTTCATGCTGTGGGCTTGAAAGAAAAAGCTGCTCTTTTAAGAATGCACTGATTCACACACAAGAAACCCCAACCTTTTAACTGCAGTTGCTACATAAACTCTTACTCTGCTTAGTATCTGGCAGGTAGTATTAAAAAGAGTAAGCAATAAATTATGTTTCTCATATATTTCATTTTATTTGATTTTAAAGTTCAGAGAAAAGCTTGTAAATGTTATAACTGTGGAAGTAGAAGTGATTCTTTATATGTGCTACTGTTGATGTCACATTTGTACTATCATAACGAGGGGTACACTTCAGCTTCTCTTTCCAACTCATTAATTACAAAGGTGTTTTTTTGAACACAGAGTTACTTTTGACTGTATCTGATTCCTTGGAATCAGTTACACAGCTGGGAACAATTGCCTCTGGCAGCAAATTTTGGTTACTGATTAGGAAAATAGTTGGCCAGTGCAAAATATTAAGTATAGCAGAGTCTGAATGACTTGTTGCAGCTTAATGATGACTTCAGAAGTACTGGCAGCTACTCAGCTACTTCTTAGATATCTTAATACATTGGTGTAGCTTCTGAAAGGCTGAGTAAACCAAATGTTATCCTTTAAAATATCCAAGGTGATGTTGGAGGCCCCCTGTTACAAAATATCTAGTAGCCTACCAAGCAGTGGGATAGCTCAGCCCTTCTCAGACTAAAGCTTAAATTGAAGTTTTATGTTGTTATCGTCCTAAGGTAGAAGCAAAGATAATAAACCCCACAATTTTCTTCTCATAATACGCAAGATGTTATAAGTTAATTTCTGCAAGAACTTATATTCTAAATCAAAAGCACCACAAACAAAATGTAGATGCAAAGAACTTCGGTGGGGGCAGGGAGTGGGTCTGAGGGTAAGGTTCTAATCACAAGGCAAATTAAATGGCTATTCATCTTTATGAATAGGTGGCTGTGAGTCCTCTAATTTCCCCCCCCTTTTTCTTTAATATATACTTGTACAGTAGTGTATGTATAGATTACCATATATTTATAAAGCAAATAGTTAAGGCTGACACAATAGACTCAAAATAACAGACAAGAGCCATTCTCCCCTCTTCATAGGTATTCTAAGCACTAAAGAAAGGCCTTAGTATAGGGTGTTGTTTACCATATCCAGTATGTAATACAGTCTCTGCATCTAAGGGCTGAATACATATCTTAGTTTTCTATTGAACGATTCCTCTTTTCCCCATTTGAAATGGCAATGTCTCATTAACTGGTTGGGTGATGGGTATAAAACTGGTAACTATGCAATTGAACAGCAATTGAGCACAAACAATGTGCCTATATGTGTTTGAGTGGGTGTAAATTTCTCCCTGACACGGTCTCCCTCACTTAGTAAACTCAATGAACTGGGCTTAGCACAGTGATGATGTTTGGCATGTCACTGCTGAAGGGCTCACTTGTAAGGGCCATATCCTGTATGAGAGCTGGGTGCCATTCTGTAAACTGAAAAGTCTTCCTCATGGCAATATTTTCTGCAAGATTTTAAGCAAGAGGGTGAATTATTTTTTTTTTTATTTAAGTGCTAGAAGACACCAATGACTACATGAATCATGTTAAGAAAAAAAGCTGGTAGACACATATGGCTGGGAGCCTCTGGCTTTGAGGACAAATCCTGGAGATTGGCTGCATTCCATGTATCTAACACCAAATTTCCTGCAATACTCCTAAGACATGATTATCACTTGTGTTTGTGTATGTGTGTCTATGTGTTCAATTGAACGTATATGAAATAATGTGAAGGCTGTACAGGCAGTTTCTGAAAAGACTGTCACAGCATGAAATTGATGGGTGTGTGATGCAAGTGAGAAGGATGAAGAATGCAATGCCTCCTCATCTAGTGTCGGGAGATTTCTGTTTGACAAGAGAAAGAAATAAACCTGGTACAAGCTTGTCCCTGATGTCTACAGTGGGGCTTCCTTGGCCTGTGCTGTAGTTCCATCCCAAGGACAGAGACTACAAGGACCAAAAATCCCATACATTGCTAACCACTGAGCAGTGAAGACATTAAACATCACACACAAAATTATTTAGATATCACCAATAGTAGCTGGGGCTAATGATATTAGGAATGCTTCAAGTACAGAGAAGAAAAAGGAGAATTCATACTCCAAAATATTATTTAACCTTTAAAATTGAGAAAAAAAGCAATATAATCAACTTTAAAAAAAAAATATTACAGACTGCTGAAGCATTACTGAGTGACTCCCCATAAGCAATAGGGTAAAAAGACATAACTCTCCTGCATTCCAGGTTATGGCTGTAAGTGCTTATTTGCACACTAAGGCAATATTTTATGTATCATTGTGAAAAAGAAGCATTGTACTCCCCAGTTTTGTCTGTTTTTTTGACTGACTGGGTTCCCACTAGGAGACAACATAAGACCATAACGAAGGACCCTGAAAACTCCTACACATCAGAACCAGACCACACCATACTCTTAAGGACACTAGTGCTAGTGGCAATGCTAGGACAGCACATTTCATTTTAGTAAATAACTGATAAGTACTAATTATTTAGACTCTAAAAGATTTCTTATCTTTGGGGTTTTTTTCCCCTACATGTCAGGGGAAAAGTTATATCTATTTCTAATTAATATAAAAGCTTTGCTTCTGCATACCCAGTGGCTTTGTAGATTTAAATTTTTGGAGATCATTTGCTGTGAATTATTCATGTAAAACATTTGACAGTAAATGTAATGAATGGGCACTTGTAGAACGCTCAGTACACTTCTACAATGTAAAACCAACTGAAAAGGGATCTATTTTCACATGAGCTTTTTTTCAGTTAACAGAGAATAGCTTACCTGAGTCATAGCCAACATATATCATTTTCTCAGTCTGTAGTTATTAAGTCATTCTTATTACATCATTCAGGTAAAATATAAAAGCAAATTCTTGCTTCTTCAGTGAAAAGTAGCTCTTCCATCCTCTGGCAGCCAGAATTTAAACTATAATAACTCAAAATTAACTTTAATACAGTTCAGTTGCTATAATTTAAACTGCATCAGAATTAAGTTTGTCTTCAAATGCCATTTTGTGACAAGATCTTGCAGTATCCTTATCTTTTTGCTTCAACCTAGCACTTTCAAACATGTTTCAAGGCACTTTTTTCTTACCAGATCTGAGATTGTGGGCTGATAACACTGTCAGGCACATCAGTATGGGTGATGGTAAGCCACTGTGTAAAAGATGACTGCTCCCCAGCACCTTCCTTTTCATCCTTTGAAGGTGCATCTTCAGGACAATGTTAATCTCAGAATGTGGACCATCAACAACGGGAGCCCCTGCAAGGTCATGAACAGAGGCTGTCAGCCTTTCAGCTGGGCCTCCTTTGCAATTTGAAACTCTTAGGGCAAATCACTCAAGCCAGGAAGGTGAAGTTCTGGAGTTCTCAGTATTAGGGTTTTTTCACAGTAGGACATCATGATATGTGTCAAGAGGGATGAAGACACGGGTGTAGCAGTGCATGAGGGGGTAGGCTGTATTGAGACCTGTGTGGGGAAGAAAAAGGCAGTGTAGAAAAATTACATGGCTTTGGCCATACTGCTCAGGAGTAGCATTCTCTACCTTAAGATATATCTCCTATGCCAGAAAATAGGAATTGTTCGCTACTGAAAGTCTTAGCTGACCTGCCTCAGCCACTGTTCTAAAAACACAACAGATAAACATTTATGTGCTGGGCACATGTCACAGTCTTGTCACATTTGCTAAGGTAATGTAGCCTTTTCTACTAAACATTACCTTGAATTGCAAACATCTATGTTACATAAGCACTTGTCTTGACACAAAATACACTGAGGTCACACACCGACCTGCAAAACAATGGAAATGAGATGTACCAGGCAAAATGATACATTAAGGAATACAGACTTTCCTACCAATCACATACACACATACGAATCTTGGTCTGCTAGAAAATTACGCAGGCTTATGTCTCCAGTATGACTACAATGTCTATTTTCATTCTTTCACAGTCTGGTGTCAAACAGAGGCATCTCTTTCATCTGATTATCATATTTTCTTCTTCTAGCCTAGTAGTTTATGCTCCATCTTATAACTGACTTTTCTGATGTGTTAGGGCGAAACTTATTCAGATGCTTATGTGTTCCTGAATACAAATGTGTTCTTGAATTAAGACTGAACAGTGATAAAAACTGAGTGCATAAACACTGAACTTCAGGCATTTAAAAAGCATTCATACATCATATTTTATATATAGTGTGACATTCCGGTCAGTCAGTTAATCCCTAGTTTTGATCATAGTTTAGCAGATTGTGTCAGAACAACAACTCTTTTCTTCCAATCAAAATGTTAGATAAGATAGAGATTTATCTTAGCAGGAGATCTGACTTTTTCGTGTATGTGTGAAGCTATAATTTCGTTGAACAGCTTGTTCATAGGAGGATTGTACCCAGCAGAAAACTAAGTCCTCCAATACAGCACTTTTTTCTGACAGTTGGAGGTCCTTTGCTGACTTAGCCCATAATGTTTTAGCTATGCAAAGGCTCCCAACAGACACACACAGTTTATTGTGCAGAGAGTGCAATATTTTTTGTATGCTTATTGCCAGAGTAAATCAAAAGACATGTCAGACAATTTCATTGTCATGGCAATCACTGGTAGGGCAGGGCCAGTTTCAAGCAAGAGAAAAAAAAAAGAATGAAAGCAACTCATCTAACTGGCAAGTATGACAAATGGAGTCTGGTCAATTCTACGTTTTTTCTGCCAGAACAATTTCTTCTTTAGAATACTTATTCATATACAGTAATATAAAATGTGTCACAGAATCACTGAGGTTGGGAGATTTTCTACTCCCATATTCTGCTCAGAGAAAGGTCAGTGTGCTCAAAGGCAGGTTGCTCAGGGCCATGTCCAGTTAAGTTATTAACAGATCCAGGGATGGAGACTCCACAACAAGCCTAGGCAGCCTGTTCCAGTGTTCAATCACCCTTACAGGAACTGAGGGGGTTTTCTTTTGATTAAATGAAATATTTCAGTTTGTGCCGCTCATCCTTTCACCAAGAAGAGACTGGCTCTGGCTCCTGTACTCCCCTGTCAGGTGTTTGTAGACATTTATAATATCTCTCTGAACCTACTCTTCTTTAGTCTAAACTGTCTCAGGCCTCAGCCTCTCCTTGTATGAGAAATGCTCCAGTCCCTTAATACACTTTGCAAAATTATGTGAGAAAAATACTTTTAAATAATATTGCGTACATATTTACTCCTTTACAAATATGAAGGTGTCACAATCTATAGTAGAAAGTATTTATAATTTACAGCTGAAAGTATTTTTTCCTTTATTCTTTAAAATGCTTACCCAAATTCTGGCATAGCTATTTTTAGAATTTTTTTTTATTGTTTTGTAAACCATGCCCCTGAACCTACTTAGAATACTTTCTCTTTTTTTTTCTTTTTTTTTTTTTTTTATCACAAAAGATGCAGTTCCTTGTGCTCTGTTAAGCAAGTGGAGTTTCCCCTAAAAAGGTGCAGTCCTGCTTGCTTATATTTCTGTTGTTCCTGTGCATTGCAGAAAAAAAATCAACAATGGAAAAAAAGCAACACACTAATCACTTTTCCTCTAAGAGCTCAAGTTTGTGCCTGGAACAATAGGTCTAGTCATCCTCAAAGACATGGGCATTAATCATTGAATTCATTATTATTTTAGGCTGGTTTATTTTCATACAAAAATGAGTCCCAGTTGCACAAACACATTTGTCACTCGTATGTTGCAAAATTATGTACATATGTAAGAGTACATATTTTCCTACTCTGCTCTCCACTAAATGCCATTTCCTTTTCTTTTAGGTCCCTAAAATGATCACTGCTATTTCGTCTAAACTCATGTCCCAGTCACTGCTAAGCAATTACTTATTTTTTAAGCACAAGGTCCTATAAAACAGTGATATCCAGTGAATATAAAGCTCTCTTTCTAATTTTCACATATATATTGAACCTATTTCCTGATTCGAATCTTACCTTAAAATCTTAATGTGCTCTGAGGCTTGTGGTGGATTCTATGCAAAGCGCATTGTGATGACATGTAGGATTGATGATGCAAAAATAACTAATTTGTATTCCTTTTATGACTGAAATTCTTTCCATAATTCAGCTTGCAGCACTGAGAGGTGCAAAGGTAGCTAAATTTGGTTGTTATTTTTTTTTCCTTTTGGTCTCTTTAAGGCAAAACTACAAAAATATTTAAACATAGTTTTAGTCTTATGTTTGAAAATCAAAAACAAACAAAAAAAAGAGGCAAGTTTTCACATCTTTACTCTGTTTGATGCTGACGTTCCTTGACTATTGTGTTGAAAATGTTAGGAATCAATATTTTGCATATATATTTTTCAAAATATTCTCAATATCCTAAGAAGATGGTACACTCATTGTGCTACCTTATCTATGTAAGGAAGGAGTAATGGGAAGTTGCTGCCTATATCTTCTGATAAAATTCAACATTATTTCCTTAAAGTTCAAGCATTTCTCTAGTATGTATTTATTTCCCAATACTTATCCATGAGTGTTAACCATTGCAGAACAGAGTTTTTAAGGAACCATAGACAATAAAAATTTTAGAAAGTACAAACAGTTGCCACTGTCCACCCATCTAAGCATTCTGGGGATTCTATCCAATCACTGTCATAACAATTAGATTCAAATATTGTCTTTTTAAAATTTAAGAGCTGCTTTTGCTAATGTAATTTGAATATAAATTCAGCTAGAATAAAAGAGATTTTTTTTCTTTTTAGTCCCTTCAGCAGATATATGAACAAATGGACATTTTAGATCAAATTTTGGCACAGGAATTTGGAGATTGCATTTAAACTGAACTCTGTTTGTATATCTTCAACACTGATCATGACAATAAATCACACCTCCAAACATCACCCTAATTATTTGTCAAATTCTTATCAACATATAAAATAACCATCAGCTTTATAATCAGCTTACATCTTTCCAAGTAACTGTTTTGCAGAGCTATAACTTTGCGTGATCAGTACTGATATTTTCCTTGATCAGTACTGATATTTCTTTACATTTCACCTCAAAATTTAAACTTTTAAAATGCATCAAATTACATTCTCAATTTACAAAAGATATTACCTTGAGACTGGCAGATAGTGACCAATTCATATTCCTTAGTATTGCAAAATTATTTAATTACCAGTGTACATTAATGAAGATATTAAATCAGTTTGTTATGGATGTGACCACTGTGATACATGGTCTCCTGTGTATCAAAACCAAATTTTGAGGAGATACATCTTTACCTCTCAATGAACAAATAACATACAAAAAACATTTCCTAAATGGAAGCTTCCACCTTCCAGGTAATTTTTAGAAGAGTTTGTTGTGTCCATGATTACCATGTCATCATGCAGAGATTTGTTTTGAGCATTGTGAATAATGTTACATTTTAAACTTAAACTTCAGTACTTAAATTTCCTGTCAAATTTCAGTGCCAAAACACATATGGTTATAATTAAGGCATGAAACCCAGCACTTCATCTAATTTTGCATCTTGGAAAATGATCTATGCAATCTGCTTGATGTAGAACTTCACAGGACTATGGTTGTGCTCATGCAACTATTAGTGGCTGAGAGTGAAAATTGGGATCAATTTTGCTTTAATGCAATATGTTTAAATCTGTTATATGGCCCAGAAGAGGGCATTGTATATATTTGTGTCACTTTTACTGTCTGGGCATGTAACAGACTTTAGCAGTGTTGAAAACACAGAGGAAATTTTACTGGCGGTATAGCATTTCTCCATTTTTGTTTTTAAATAAAAACCATTGCAATTATGAATCTACCTTAATATGCTTTAGTACTAAGGGAAACTTATTTATCATTTTTGGCACCATCTCCACTGCTTTTTACATGATGCTAGGAATAAAATCAGTATGTCAGTACACAGACAGCTACAAATATGTATATTATGATAAATAAAACCAATCCCTCTTTTCCCACAATCTCACCTTATTTTTTCTTTCTCATGAAACTAGTACAAAGCTAACAACAAAAAGGAGGGAAACAAGATGGGTCATTTTTAAAATTGGAGATGGCTGTAATTTTCCAAGCTAAATACTACAGTAGCAAGAAAGTTTGATATTTACTCAGACTATCATAGTTCATTCTATTTGCCAACATTTCACACAAAAGTGCTAACAGTCAGGAAGGGTCAACTCTGTGTTGAAAGATGAGCACAATTTTTCTGGTTTATCTTCATGGAAAGACTATTTTAGAAACTTGAAAGTGGCCGAGCAGAGGGCTTTGTGGAATATTGAGCTGCATAATGTTCAGCAAACATGAAACAAAAGATTTTTTCTTATGAAATTCTATTTCCTTTTGCAAACTATACAAGTGTGTAATTAACGATCAGGTGGTATTTAATATTTCGGGAAAACAAGAGGTGCTTAATTTTGTTTTCAGTGATCATGTTATGTCAAATGCTCATACAGTTTTGTGCCATCACATTCCCTTTATAGTTGTTATTTGTTCCAACTAATATTTTTCCTTATTACTGTAAACTGAAATATTTCCCTTTATAAATCAGTTAAATATAGGGAAGAATTAAAAAGTTAACATTCATTTTGGATTGCAACACCCATCTAATTATTCTTAATATGATTTTAATTGTATAATGTCACTTATTGCAGAATCATTTTTAATATGTGCTATAACTAGTGGAAGAATAAATTAATTCCTATGTGAGTATTCTTTAGAACTACTACATCATAGTAACTAACATGTTACAAAAAATAGCAGTTTAAGTAAATATTTAATCATTCTGTTTAACAGAATTTTAACATTGGCCAGAATGAATAATACTTAAATATGTTTGCAGTTCCATTATCATATGGAACATAAGTGCAAGCTAATACATTATATACAGTAAACATGATTAAATTGTTTTCCTACATTTTCTGCTCATTTTTATTTCAGATGTTCTTGCCTTATTTTATTGTTGGTATTTTAATGGAATTTCCATACTACAAATGTATGCAAAAGTATCTCAAATCCAACTCTCCAGTTCGGGATATATACAGACACTTATTCAAATGGTCCCTGCTCATAAGTGTGCAGACTGAGGAGCAGGGAGATGTGTATAATTAATTTACTTAGAAATGTCATAAAACTCAATGATGGATAATGAAATAATGCAGCAGCAAATACATAAATATCACTTAATTTCATCATAAACTGTGATGTGATGGAAATAATGATGAATAGTAAGTTAGGATGAAGTCTATTCTTGATGATAAAAATCAGATAGGTCAACACATTCAATGTGGCATATTTCTCTAAGGCATGTATATGGTTATGTTCATATTCATTAACATTTCAAATTTGAAAGATCCACTGATACTTGATTGTCCTAAATAACTTTAAAATAATATTCTACCATGATGTAAATGTAAAAACGTTATTGGTAAATAGATATAAAAATTAGAAGAAAGCTTCCAGTAGTTTATTTCAAATTGTGTTCTTGTTCAACACCACACACATAAAAACAAAGCATCAAACCCCTCCCTATACTTGAAATATTTGTCTTTATATTGAAAATACTGAATCATGTTATGAGAAATAAAAATATGATTTTTTTATAGACGTATCACGAAGTTGTAAGATATCCAAGTTCCAAAAAAAACCTAGACTTGAGTATCAAGGTCTTTTTCATCTGGATAAGGGAAATACAAGAGTTCTTAAAATCTTTTGGGGCCATTTTTGTACAAAAGAGTTCTTTTCTCTCTTTGGGCTAAGGACAAAGGAAGATCCATCATCCTTGACAGTGGACACCTTGCAGCCAATCAGTATAAAAGGAAAGCCCTTTTCAGAGAAAATAAACCTTTTTAGGCAAAAATGAATATATTAAACTTATCTGAAAAAGGGTGGGATTTTGTGAAACTATAAAATGTATGAGATGTAAGGCCAAAGGGTTTTTTCCCCCAGAAACTCAGTGGGGGAAAGACCCAGCATGCTGAATAAATTCTTCTTTGTTTCTTTGTTCCCTGAGTTTATGCCGTCTTTCTAAATTTAAAAGAGGGATTTTTTTCCCACAATGTGATATTGTAAAAATAGTATGATTCTTTCTTGTAAAATGTAATCTAAGCAAGCAAGGAAAAAGAGCTTTAGACCAGAATAATCAATAGTTTTTAAAATTACACAAACAACTTCGTTTTACTTAACATGTTAATTTTCCTCTTAAATGTTTTGTCTTGTACATTTTGTGCATACAGTATAATCACAACTAAAAATTATCATCAGGCATTAGGGAGTCTATCATAAGTATATATTAACAGTGTGGCACACAGAATTTTAACTGTATGTTTCTCTGCATGGAGTCTTCTGTGTCTCTTTGCAGTCTTTGGGGTGAGCAGAGGAACTGACCTCTTGAGATACTTGTCAGGCTTTTTCTTATGAATTCATGTGAATCAAATCAAATAAGTATTTATACCGTTTCACGTAGTGCCTGGACTAACAGAATCAAAGTATACATTAGCTGAGGTGACAGCTATCATAAAGGATGCACTCAACAGCCTTTTCTCAAATCCTAATGCAGTCTTCATGTACAGCATGACAATTACAGTGAAAAAAGTGTCTGAACATTTGCTATGAAAAGGGAACTGCAGGATTATATCACTACAGATACATACCAAAATGCAAAAAAAGATCCCCATGAGACTGCTTTAGAATTACAAATTGGTATAACTTATCAGAGTTCATCTACAATATGGAGATGCCAACAGATGCAGGATTGAAACTGCCAGCATTAGCACAGAATCTGTATTTTCATTCCTGACCCTCTCACACCTTTCAGCAACAAATAAGTGCATTAAATCTAAAGCTCTCAATCTGTGTATTGGAAAGTTCATGTTTTTGAAGCTAGGAATCCTTTATTAAAATTCAAGTTTACTTCAGAAAGGTTTAAGACATGATTATCCGGAAATGTCATAAAAATTGGCTCCACTTAAGAACAGTGAGAAATGATATGTAGTTAGCAATTATAACAGCAGCATGCTTTTTCGAAATAATTGCAAGAACTCTGAAGTTATACTGACAATAGTTAACCACCACAAATGCCCCAGACAAAGTAAAGAAAGTGGTGATATTCACATGATAAGCTTTCAGTGCAGAATCAGATAACCCAAATGTCTTATTTCCAGGTGTTATCATTCAGTTCTTTAAATTATTAGAGAGATGCCTCTGCCTGAACTAAGGTGCAAATGAAATCATATGCCAAAGTCAATATTACAGCTTTTTATTTAACAGTAAATGTGAAGTAGAGATAGAAAGAAATAGGAAAAAGAGAGAGTGGGGAGAGACAAAGAGAGTGACAGAGAGATAGATTAAGTAGAAAAAGTATCACCATATCATGGGTTCCAGCAGCATCCCATTGATTCTCTTCTTGTGGTCTTCTCAGGCATGAGAGTTGTAGTCTTGTCAAAGTGATGGTTGCAGCCTGGATCCGTCGAGGGAAGCCCAGGGTGTTGAGGGAAGGCCTCGTGTGGTGAGGGAAGAAGTCTGTTGTGGTGAGAGAAGAAACCTACCTGGTAAGGGAAGAGAGTCCATGTATTTATTAGGCTAAGGTTAGGTAGAAATGCCCTGGTATGTCCTGTGGAGGGGGGAGTTTTACAATGGATGATGTAATAGTGGATCAAGGGACATTCTGTGAGTCTTTGACACCTTCTAAGATATTAGAGCTGCCTGTTGTGTCAGCACAGTTGAGTCCATCATGGCCCATTATGGCCCAACAGCAGAGATGAATATCTATCTTCAGGCTTCCTGTGAATGTTCTGTCAGTTCCCTGGGAGTTATCACAGCTGAGTAATTTGTGTAAGGACAAAGAAACATTAACCCACCTTGCAGGATTTGCCTCTCTCCTTGTCTCATTCAACACCCAGGTTGTAACCTGAGGTGTTGGCTGTGCATGCCCTCAGCACCGGGGTGGTTACTTTGCACATTGTCAGCTTGCACCCTGATAGTTTGAGCCTTTAGCATTCCAGTCTCTCACACCTGTGGACATGTTCTCCTCCTGGGATAACTGGACAATAGTACCACCTTTATCTTATCTCAAGTGCCCCTCACAGTCCAAATTAGTAAGTATATTCAGGGAGGGGTGGGCTTCAGTAAGCAGTTGCTTCTCTGCACAGTTTGCTACAATGGACAAGTCTTTTGGTGATCTTAACAACGTTTAAGCCATTAACTATTTCAGTCTCTCACACCTGGTTAAAAGAAATAAAAGTAAATAAACCATGATTTTAAATCTAAAACTCACTACTGGCAGTACAATGCACCTTTATTAAGATTGCCAGGCATATAACATTTTCATATTCTATACACAATTTTTCTAGCATGAAGAAATTTGCGGTTTCTTGAACGCTCATCATCTTTTGAATTTGAAGACCTTATATCACACAGCCTTTTTCCACCTACTGAAGTAAAAAAACTGAATTAACTTCATCATCATGGCTAGGCTTCGCAAATGAAGATTTGGGGAGGGCTCTACCCACATTTGTTACAAGTGCACTAGTGGCTAAAAAGGCCAGTATGAGATAGGCACAACCAGTTGCAAAAGGCACAGCAGAAAGACTCCTTAGGTGGTATATTCTGCAGGGCACAGTTCTTTCTGCATTGTCTTTTCTCCTCGAGGGTGATCCTGCGTGTGTTCTCAAAAGCATCAGCAGCGTTATAGATGGTGTGTCTCCAGACCTCCCAATTTGAGGCCAGAGTAGACCAGTTATGGTGATCAATATGGCCAAGGCTGAGATATTGTTTCAGGGAGTCCTTGTATCTTCTCTTCGGGGCTCTTCTCATGCAGCAGCGGGTGGTAAGTTCACCATAAAGCACGATCTTAGGGAGGCGATGGTCCTTCATCCTTGAGATATGCCCTGCCCAGCACAGCTGTGAATTAACTTACTGTCACCTAAACAGACGTTATCTTCACTCAGTAAGTCTCAGTTAATTCTTACCAAAACTGAATCTAATATAGAGTCATCTCTTACTTGTTCATTAAACAACCTGCCATGCCTTTTACAATTTTTTTCCTTTTTTAAAATTATTTTGATCCAGGCTAATTCTGCTAGTTCTATATTTTCATTCCATTTTTTTTCTGTGGTTTTTTTTCAGCTCTTCAATGCTTGTTCCTCCTTGCTTCTTGATTTTTTAATTTTTACTAATTGAGTTCCACTTAATGACTAGCCCAGTATGTTTCAAATATCTATATAATATCCACTTCACACATGTAGTTCTGGTTCTTCTCTTTGTTTATCCACCTGGGTCTGTCTTTGGACTTGTTTGTAAACTTTTCAGTTATTTCTTCTTGACTACACAAAACTATCTATGTGCCAGTCTTTCATGAACATTTGTCATCTAATTTGATATTGTGTTATTAAATCTTCCTCCCTCACAATCATTCTCTATCTATTGCAATGTCCCATGTGACTCTTTTTTTTTCCCTTTTTTTTTTTGTATGTTAAGAGTAGGCATGACAATCATGTAGTGAGTGCAAACTTGTACCCTTTGAATTTCAGGATCTTAGCAATCATGGCAATTTGAAGGCTGTTTTTCTCCAAAATGAACTTCATCCACTCACAGTGTTGTGTTTCTGAACATCTATATATGGTTGAAGGTCTTGAAAATCTAGTCAATGTTATTTTATCTCCACATCTATTATCACAGTTTATTCAGTCCTTCCACCTACTTTTATTTTTTTTAGATGAGAAAAATAACACTTGAAATCCTTTTATATTCTAATTCTTTTACTGCCTCACAGTCTGGCAAAGTAATTCTTGATACTTTAGGAGGAATCTTTCAAATCCACCATGATGGATGAATAGACAATTCCAATGTGTTCACTTTGGGATTTTATTCAGCCTCAAATAAACTCCTGCTACTCTTTCTTCTTTCATCTGACTTGGTCTCATTTTTCCTGTTTCTCCAGGCTGTAGTTTTCTCCACAGCTATGCCCTTGTAATACTAGGTTTTTTTTTTCTTCCTATTCTTTTTTTCTTTTTATATTTTACTTGCGTACTCATCATCTTATCCCACCTGTTTTATTTCCATCATCTGAGTACTTTTCTACTCCATTTTCTGTTTTCTTGGAGATGCTTTTCCATGAGCTTCTCAAATATAAACTCCTTCCACTTACACAGCAGCTCAGTAGAAAAAAAAAAGTCTCATTCTTTCAGATGCCACGGGATATACAATATAAGATAGGAGAAGAGATATGACAGGAAAAGAAAGATGCTGAAACAAGCAGGGGACAAAAAGGAGACTGTCTGAATCTGTACCTGCCACAGTACTTGAATCAATAAGAACTAACAGAAACAGGAGATTATCTGATAGAGTTCTTTGTGATTCATTCACAGTTTCCCAATTTGGTTATGAATAAGAGTCACAAGGACAGTAGATGAAGAATTGTAAATTAACTATTTAAAACCTAAATCAGAAACAAGATTACTTCAACTAATTTGTATTCTATCTAGTTCTGGTCAATTGACTTAACTGGATCTATACTGATTGTCTGAGAAACTTCTCTATTCCTGCTGTACGGCTTTAATTTAAATAGGACGCGTGTCAGATAGAGAAGCCAAGAATTTGAAATGCATGACAGGCTATCCTGAAATATTTATTGTTGTCAATGTGTAGTTATTATCACTTTCAAAATCATATGCAACATAATTTCCCTTCAAACAAATATCGTCTGTTTTCATTTGCTTATGAAGACTTCTTCTTGAGAAATATTAGAAAAAATATTTTATAATTGTAGTTTACACTGACATTCAAAGGAATTTCAGCTGGTATGAAATGTTAGGAAAATTCTATAATAAAACAGTATTCTAGGAAAAAGTTTTATGGTGTTTTTTGTGAATTTGAGGAGAGTGCTTGGTTGGGTTTATGTTATTTTCTGGTTTGGTTTGGTTTAGTTTTCAGCTAGGATTCAAAAGCTCTTTGTATCTCTCTCTCTTTCTGAGCCTCTTTCCCCCATTTTGCCTCCTACAGTTTAAGAAAGGAATTAGAAATTTTTCAGGGTTATGTTCAATTTTTCAAAATCTACATTTTTCTATTCCAAATTCTCTCTCAAAATATCTTGTTCAGGACTCTCACTTTCTATCTGCTTGATATTTAGTCATATAGTGGCCCTAATTGAGAAGACACAAGTAAACTCACAATAACAGCCAACAGACGGATAGCAAAAGATGAAAAAATGTCTCTATTTGTGACAACTTTTTAACATATTTTTGAGTGGACTTTCACTTATTAGCAATAGACATTATAAGATACATCTTAAAACAAAAGTGCCTATACATAAAATTAAAATATTAATCTCCTAAATAATTATTATACAAGTTTCTCAGTTAGGGGTAACTGAGAAGCATCACAGTCTACTTGATAAATCAGAGATGACAGAAATTCTAGCAATGTTTTTTTTCCTAGCAACTCTCTTTGGTAAATACTGGTAGATCAACCGCAATGATTTCTTCTCATAAAGGGATTTACATATTTTTCTGCAGAGTAACTATAAAATAGACATAAATTTTCATGAACTGTTATTTCTGAATTATTTTGTAGATGTTTCCTGGTTTTCCTATATATATTCAGAAAAGTACACATTTCCTTTAAGAACAGGAAAAAGATGCAAGAGTAAGGCAGTACATAGAGATCTGGTGTTTTACTAGGCTTGCATGAAGGGATGGAGCTTGACTTGTAAGAATAGATTGATTCAAAGCTACCCAGAGATGCAAGGTTTGGATTCCCAAAAGAGTCTTTCTTTTGCTTTATTCACTACTTTTGTATCAGTACAAGCCACAGAAAATTTGCAATCTGATTGCTGGCAAAACAATAGCAAAACATGCCAATTAGAAAAGTGCCCCATGCACTTTTTACTCCTAGCTAGTAGTCTGAATCTAATTTATCATAAGCATGTTTCTATTGCACCATATGGTCTCTAATCACGAATAATACTTTCCCGATAGATGTATAACCAGACCTTCTCCATATAAGAGTACAGAAAATAAAAGCCAAAGCCTTTGATAGACATTTTACGGTTGTTTTTTTTTTCCAGAGGAACCTCCATTCTGATAATTCTGTTAGAACTCTAAACTTTTTGCTGAATGCATGATCATTAAAGTGGTAAAAGTGTAATCTTCCTACCACTATTGATTTTGCCACCAAATTTTCAACATGAACATTGTCTGCCACTGAAAGCACTCCAGCTGTTTCCTTGAGAAGTTGCTTTCTTTGTCTTCTGACCTTTCTAACTTTTCTAACTCTAGTTTATATTTTTTATACAAACCAGTTTATGGTTTAAATGTGAGAAAAAGTAAAAAATAGTCAAATGAAAAGGACATAATTGAAGAAATTACTTAGAAGTTCTCAAGACTTTTCCAAGGTTCAACTGAAACAAGTTTTCTATATTTTACCTTTCATTTTCAAGGTGAAAAAGGGCAGTTGGAGAGTTGGAGTTTTTGTAAGAAAGCAGGTTTTCTGTTTTACAGTGATTCCAAGCTATTGACTACCTAAGGAAGGCAAAGAAAGCAGAAAATATTGTGATATGGGTTAGGAGTAGGCTTTTAATGTGAAGATGTTTGAGCTTTTTTTGTTCTGCCAGAGTGTATTTTTCAGAGCTAACAGACACATCTCTCCCAAATATGAAAGCACAATGCTGACTGCATTTTCTCTAAGCAGTAGGTCAGATTTTTCTTTTTATTTCATGCATCATTCAAAATTTTTTAGTTCTTCTGTGAAGTCAGAATATATTTTATCCTGTGAAGTCAGAATATATTGTATCGTCCCTGTCAAAGAGAAAAAAAAACCTAACAAGCACAACTATTTTTTGTCTTCTTTCTAACATCATACACTTGATTAGCCACAGTCACTAAGCTCCAGTGCCATGAGTTTCACCAATTTATCCATGAATTAGAAAACTGAAATTTTATTGCCTTACCATGAATGTTGACTTTCCTGTTCAGGAACGCAGAACATGGATATCTTACCCCTGCAAATTCACATGCAAAAATGGCTCAAAAATGGTTTTATTATTAATAAATATTACAAGTGACTCTGGAAAGAAATATAAATAGCTTTGTGCAACAGTTATATATCTTCTATGTAATCTCTATTTCCCCTGGTTGCTCATGCTAGGATGTTAGCATTAACTACTACCACGCATCTAATACATTTAATTCAAAATATTGCCCAAAAAATATTTTCAAATTGTACAAAATACTTTTAATTTTAATGTTTCAGTCTCTGTAGTATACAGTGAACTTTATTATCATTAAATTATTTAAAAGCTGGTGTTAACGTATAATGCAATGCTTGATCAGACATAGAATCATAGAATCATAGAATCAACTGGGTTGGAAAAGACCTCTGAGATCATCAAGTCCAACACTTGATCCAACACTGCCGTGGCTACTAGACCATGGCACTCAGTGCCACATCCAATCTCAGCTTGAAAACCTCCAGGGACAGTGAATCCAACACCTCCCTGGGCAGTCCATTCCAATGTCTGACCACTCTCTCTGTAAAAAATTTCTTCCTAATATCCAACCTAAACCTCCCCTGGTAGAACTTAAGACAGTGCCCTCTTGTCCTACTGCTGGTTGCCTGGGAGAAGAGAACAACCCCTGCCTGGCTACAACCTCCTTTCAGGGAGTTGTAGAGAGTGATGAGGTCTCCCCTGAGCCTCCTCTAGGGTGAACAACCTCAGCTCCCTCAGCCTCTCCTCGTAGGACTTGTGTTTGAGTCCCTTCACCAGCCTAGTTGCCCTCCTCTGGATCTGCTCCAGCATCTCAATATCTTTCCTGAACTGAGAGGCCCAGAACTGGACACAGTACTTCAGGTGTGGCCTCACCAGTGCTGAGTACAGAGGAAGAATCACTTCCCTGGTCCTGCTGGCCACACTGTTCCTGATACAGGCCAGCATGCCACTGGCCTCCTTGGCCACCTGGGCACACTGCTGGCTCATGTCCATCTTCCTGTCAATCCAAACTCCCAGGTCCCTTTCTGCCTGGATGTTCTCCAGCCACTTTGTCCCCAGCCTGTAGCGCTGCATGTAGTTTAGCAGAAGCAGTCAAGATGTGCATGCAACATTTCCTCATTGTTTTTCAGTAGACGGGGACATTATCTATCCTTAGTGACCTGCAGTTAGCAGCAAAACATAGTGGGAAACAATGCTATAGGAGTTTTTTGTAGTCTTATGAATCCCAGAACGAGTCGTCACGTGATGTGTTTTAATATATAATCAAAATTACTATTATTTCATAACATCTAAATGAGAATGACAAGTATTTTCATGAAATTAAGAATCACAGAATCACAACATTTTTGAGGTTGAAAGAGACCTCTGGGCATCATCTTGTCTGACTCCAGCCTCGCACACTCAAGTAGGGCCATTTAGAGTGGAGGTAGTGGTTCTAGAGAGGACTGTGTCCAGATGGCTTTTTAACATGCCGTTCAAAATTGGTAATTCTTCCTAGCAAAACTGTGGGGACACATCTGGAGTACAGAGATATTACTATTAGGATCACACAGAGTATGATGACACTAAATTGCATCTGTACCTATGCTTTTGTTGTCCATGCCTTAAGAGTGAAACAGTGACAACGTTTTAAAGATAGCATAATGGTACACTCTGGATTTTAAGCCGTAGGCTGCCCAGAATGACCAAACTTATTTAAGACTTTTTAAAAGTTTTTTGGTTCATTGTAGCCTCGAGTTTGTGTTCGGACAAAACGCAGCTACGCTTTATCTAAGAGAATTTCTTTTAATTTAGTGAGAAAAATATGACGTTTTGGCAAAATGTTTTACAGGAATAAAATACAACCAAGAAAAATATTTTGCTAAAACAGCCAGCACAAAGACCCATTCCACAGAAAACACTCACTATAAACAATCAATATGCCAGCTTTAGCAAAACACAGTTCCTTGGTTTTGAGTTACCCACAGGAGAAGGAAAAGAGTAAAGAAGAAAACAGACTAAAAGAGTAAAGAAAGAAGGAGAAAAAGAGAAGGAGAGTGAGGAAAGAAAAGTAGTTAATGACATGATTCAGTGGTGCACATGGTGCAGGTTGGAACAGGAGGTGAAAAGGAGAGAGCACTCATATGGAGCCTCCTGTATTTATACTATTTGGTTTTCCCTCCCAGGTAGGATATCCAGTCACTGACCACTCAGTGCCTTCTAGGCCAGAGGGAAGTGTGCCGCAGCCATCTCAGCTCCAGGGGCGTGGTGTGGGTGGGCTACAGGCCGGCCTTCCTTGACTGACAGCCCAGCTATATTCAGTGATACCGTGTGCTCTGCACGGGCACAGCCGTGTTGGCTGCAGCCCTTCCAGCTCTCCATGTGCTCTCTGGGGCCTGGCGCTGTTGGCTGCAGGCCATGTGCTCTCAGCAGGCCTTAGGCCCCTTCCCCACACACACATACTCACAGTGAGTTGGATCCAAGCCGTATCAATAATTTAGTCAGATTTGAATCCAATATCTTACACATAATGCAAGAGCTTTCATATCATCTGGCTTTGGGTACCAAACTAAAAAGCTAAGTGAGTTAAGTACTTTTTCTAATGGTTTTCTAGTCATTTGAGATATTTACTGTACTATTAAGGAACCTACAAGAAATATTCCTTGGATTAACATCTAAAGGATCTTCCTCTTTCTAGTTTGCTTGTAGAGGGAACCTAGGGAGTATAACCACCTGCCTTAGCTTGGTAGTTATGACATCTCCCAGTCTACCCAGAGATCTTGTGTAAGAAAACAAAACACTGTGCATCATGTTTGCAGCTCCTCACTCAGATTAGCTAGGAAATACATTATTCACCTCTGTTCCACTAGTTGTCAGTATTCAGAATTAAAATGGTCTCCACTTCCTGGGGTAATACCAATAAAACAGAAAAAACGGCAAATGTCATATCTGAATGTGACAATCTCTGTTAATTCAAAAGGTCTATGTTTCATGCTTATATTAATAACCTATTTATAATCCCTTACTATGAGAATAAACTCCATAAGAAACAACAGGAGGGCTCTCAGTTGCAAATGCAAGAAACACCTTTTCGTAAACTTTTTATAAAAGTTTGCTACTTTTGAAGTAGCAAATTAATCTCTGATTCTAAACATACTTAAGAATAGTAAGAAAGCTGTCAATGTACATGTCTTATATTTCTCAACTCTTATGCCATTACAGTGATTGCACTGGCTTTTTCTTTTAACTTTCATGTATTTAAAAGACCACAAACCAGACCTGTTTCCTTGTTAGTAGCTACTGAGTAGGTCTTGTTGAGTTGTCATGGTTTCACCCCAGCCAGTAGCCAAGCCCCCACAGCCACTCACTTACTCCCCCACCAGCAGGATTGGGAAGAGAAATGAAAGAGTAAAAGGCAGAAAACTTGTGGGTTGAGATGAAGATAGTTTAATAGGGAAAGCAAAAGCTACACACACAAGTAAAGAAAAACAAGGAATTAATTCACTGCTCTTCATGGGCAGGTGGGTGTTCAGTCATCTCCAGAAGAGCAGGGCCCCATCACAGGTAGTGATTATTTGGGAACACAAACACCATCACTCCAAACATTCCCCCCTTTCTCCTTCTTCCCCCCATTTTATATACTGAACATTATGTCATATGGTATGGAATATCCCTTTGGTCAGTTTGGGTCACATGTCCTGGCTGTGTCTCCTCCCAGTCTCCCATGTATCCCCAACTTCCTTGCCAGTGCGGCAGCATGAAAAGCAGACAAGGCCTTGTCTCTGTGTAAGCACTGCTCAGCAGTAACAAAAACATCACTGTATTATCAACCCAGTGTTCAGCATAAATCCAAAACACAGCCCCATAGCAGCCACTCTACTCCAGCCAAACCCATCATACTGAGCCCACAATGTTTCAGGATGATAGGCTCGAATTAAATTTACCAAAATCACTTAGACCAACAATTGATAGTGTGAAGACATCTCCAGTTCAAAAGTTAACACTGGAAAGGGCTGACCACACTCTGATATTTTATGGGGAGGTAAGAATAGGATGCTTGAAGGTATTGAGGGATTAATTGCAGGGTTTCTGCAAAAAGTGGAAAGCCTACTCTTTCATGCATTGCTGATTTTGCTCAATAAAATTTACATTTTAATCTACAGGGGAGTTCATGTTGTTCAGTTAGAGCATCAGCAGATATTCCAGAAAGTGTTTGGTTTACTAGCATGACTACCCTGGCATTATTTTCTTTTCATGTAATAAAATCTAATTTTTTTGCCTTGAAATAACAGAGCAATCACTTTGGACTTGTTTTTAAATGTTATAATATGTGGTCAAATCAACCCTTGGACTGTCCTAGAGGCACAGTTCTAAGCCCCTTTTTTATCTGTGCTTTCCATTTGTTCCTATGAAACAACAATTTTGCACAAATGTCAACAGACTCCCTGAAAATGTGCTCATCTTCATATGAGAAATGTAAGGCATGCTGTGTCGCTCACTCACTCTCTTTCCCCTCTTCATGCAGAAAGGGAGTCAGTGTAAATATTTTACATGTCAATATTTTTACTTATTTGCATGCACTCACATTTTTCTTTGATTATTACTTAATACATGTATTTACATGCATTAAAATATTTACATGTATGCGTTTTTACATTCCATGTAAGTGTAGAGTGTAACTCAATTTGTTAGCTGGTATTTTGGGATTAAAGGTAGCCTCTCTGACATATCCTCTCCTATTTCTTCTTGTTCTTTCCATTTGGTTTAAGTCTATGCTTTGCCCTTCACTCCTTCAACTCTTCCTCCATTAGACTACCCCGTGTCACTTTTTTCTCCCTTTTTTTGGTCTTGACGCTCACAAGCTTTCATATCTCCTTCTTAATGTTCTCTCATCACCCTGTGTGTAAAACAAATTGAGTTCTCTGTGGCATGGTACAGTCAGGGCACAAACTTTAATAGTATAATTTAAAAAAGGTTCAGAACAGTACTGCGAAAAACTATGCTTGAAAACTCAAAGCTACTGTTCTCATTAATAAGATGCTTTTTCTGAACCAACGGAGAGAGAAAAAGTCAGTGGATCTTTATAATCAAAGGTGCAGAAACATTAGGGGGAAAATGCAACTGAAACAGCAAAATGATGAAATTTGTTCTGGAATTGCAAGATGTCAGTACTCTGCTCTGGAAGTTTTAGTGGAAGTTTTGACATAGACTTTGATAGCAACAGTCCTTGGTTCACTGTCAATGTCTAAAACTAATGTCTAACTTTTTTTTGTCTCTATGACAAGGCTATAAAAACATATTACCTGCTGTCTGGCCATGGCATATATATATGCTATTTGCATTAGAGTGGCTCCCTTTCAAAGTCCATACAGTACATTTTGTGCAGTTTATGACTTCAGCTTTGGGCAAGGATATGACAGTTTCAAAACCATAACATGTGGGACACTTCCAGTTTTCATTAACAAAATTAAACAGCTTTCACTGGTTTGAATCCGTTACTTCATTTCTAAATTTCAGTAGCTGAACATGAGGAAAACATACTTGTCTAAACTGGTATAGCTTATCCTGAAAGCACAACATGACAGCTAGAAGGCGGACTACCTGTGGTTAAATCAGAAATGACACGTGAATGCACTCAGTAATTAAGACACCAAATTTAAGGAGGTTTTATTTTAAATCCCTAGTTTCTTCACTGAAATAAACAGACATCCTAACTCTGCAGCTTCAACAAAAAGAAAAAAAAAGTAACACTGTGGTGACTCTTTTCTGTACTCAAAGAGGTCCTCTGGATATTTTTCACTTCATGTGCTCTATATGCAGCGAGAGGGAAAGTGAGATAACACACCCCACAAGCTTGCATGTGACTGTGACATTCATCAGAGCTGTTACATTCGATGACAGCTGAAAGGTGTGCAGCCATCTAATTGTGCAGGCCAGTGAATCCCCTTGTCATCACTCTAAACCTGATTGGACCTATGCCAGAAGCACTGCAGCTTTAGCACATGCAGCAGCTTGATACACCGATACTGCTAACACGTGCAGGGTTAATGGCAGCTGCTCTCTCATTTGCTCCCTGATGCAGCATTGTTTATAGATTAAGGAGTAAAGGTAGGGTTTAGATAGTTTATTTGGGGGTATTGTATTTAATGTTTATCTAGTTTGGTTGGTTTTATTAGTTTGTTTACTATTTTGTTTAAGCTAACATGAGGAAACTGGTAAAATATACTTCTGTGTATCACAAAGAAATTAAGAGTTGTTGCTATTAGGACTTTTCACTCCACATTCACTAGTCTGGAGTACTACAACATGATTCTATATTAACAGTTAAACTATCCAAGCAGATGTTTAAATGCACACTGTCAATATTTTTATCTAACTTAGATGATGGTTAAAATATTTGCTGAATCCAAAGAAGGACAAAGGCTTATTTTAACATCTGATTCGACTCTGTGTGTGATGACCTCCTGACTTTACTAAACCAAGCATAAATATCTCATTGACTGCAATGAAGGCAGTATTCATCCTGCTTATATCACTACAGTACAGCAAAATATACTCATTTTTTGACAGATTCTTTATACAGTTTCATCCTTCCACAGTTAATGTCAGAACTGAACTCCTTCTGTATAAGATGACACAAAGTGTTTATTCCCCTGGAAATTTCATCATATCATACAAATTGAATCCAGCAGTACCATTGCATGATCCTACACATACAGTTTCTTCCTAAGAAGATGTGAATGTAAAACAAGATGGAACATTCTGCAGGGTCTCAAGCAGCCCACAGGGAGCTACAGTGTAAGCCAGACACACTGGCAGCCCAAGGCCTCAAAAACACCTTTTCATCTCTAATCCCTGCTGTGCCATCCTTCCTTAGAAATTTCAATTACTACATTGTCTGTCCTGTCTTAAATCAAAAACCACTGGGTTTCATTCAGATATGTTCTATCAGGTGAAAAAACTTTAGCAAGCAAAATATTTCAATCTGCAGAAAAATTAAAACACGAGGTTCAGGTAGGGTACAGCACATACTAAGGAACCGCTGGTGCCTGAGGACCCATACAGACAGAGAATCTCTGCTACTGTGCCCGCCCTTCCCTTTCAAGTTCTGCAAGGCCAAGGGGGCCTCTCAGTCTTGACATTTGTTTTCTTCTTCTGATCTACATCTCTTCCTGAATTCATATTTTTTATACCTGCAAGCACTAACCAGGACATCTGAAGAGTAAAGGGAGAACAGTATTAGCCAGATATACTGACCTCCTACATAAGGGCATTAAATAACATCCCTCTGGAGATGATTTTAAAATGTCTTCGAAAAATCTTTGAAATATCTCATAGAGAGAGAATGAAGATGACGTATGACTTCAAATAACCAACATAATCTTCTTTTTTTCTTTCTAGGGTTGCTCCTAAACATTTTGAGAGAATTAATACTTGTAATTCTCAGGTTATAGGAAGAAAGAACACACATACACACAGAAAAGAGTAATGGAAGTTCATCACCTACTCAGTTGAAGAAGCTTAAAACTCTACTAAATTAAAGACACTAAAAATGTCAATTTGAAATAAAGTAAGTTTTAAACATGAGAGTTTTTGGTTTTTTTTTATTTTTATGTAATCCTCATTTCTAGTTTGTATTGGAATGTTTGATTTTTATGGTAAGAAATAGTGCTTTTAGTATGTCTGCATATGTCTACAATCATCATGGTGCATTTACCAAAAAGAAAAGAGGTGCAATTAAAATTGGATTTTGAATTTAAGCAACAACTTCCACTATGTTTAACATGTGGAACACTACAAAAACTTGCCATAACTTTAAACCTAAGATGAAAACTTTCCTGTCCTTATGTAACACCCCAGGCTCTTATCATGAGCTCATAGAAAGGGTTTTACATTAAAAATATATAAGGCTCCCAAAACTCGTCCAATGGATCCATTAAAAGAGGCCTTCAGTTCATTTATACCTTGAGACCTCCCACAGGAGAGACGTTACAACACCTCTCAGGGGGTCAAAATAGCACACTTTACTGGCAAACTTTGGAAAATAAGGGAACTTGACAAAAGTTTAAAACACACATTTAATCAACAGCAAACATGGTGTTGGACTAAAAGCTCCAGGTTCCGGGGGGATGGGGCAGCACTCCTGGATGTGCCAGTGACTGAGAGCTGCACCAGTGGTGCACTGGTGGCTCAAGGCTTATGATCAGGCAGGGCAGCATCCTGACTAGACAGAAATTGTCCTACCCCCTCCCTACCCAGGATTGTTTTAAGCCATTTATAACTTTTTAATAACTTTTTCATAACTTTTTCCAGTCCCTCACACCTTAATGTCATGAACTCTATCAGATATGTTTTTCCTAGGGCAAGTATCTAATTTTCAGTTTCATTCACGTACAAGTAGAGGAACAGTATTGCAAGAAACAAAACCAGCAGTTCCCACTTGACCATAGGAGAGCTGGAGGGAAAAGAAATTGACTATTTCTGCTTTTTAAGAAAATTACTTAATACAGGATTCAGAAAATAAAATTACGTATGCAGTTGAGCTTGCTAAATACTATTTATCAAATGCATTACTCACTAAATTTTTGTCATTTTTTGTCATTTTTATTCAACAAATACTTCTTATGATAGTCAACCAATTCTGCAGCAGTCAAAATACTATTTGTCAAATTATTTGATAAATAATGACATTATTACTTAAATTCCTTAGTTAACTGTATTTATTTATTTATTTATTTATTTTCAGCTAGCTGCAATCTCTGCCACGGAGTAAAGCAGCCTAAATGCAAATTGATGATGCACATTAAATACTAACAGACAGCACAGACAGTGCTGTATTTTACATCAGTTTTAATTCTTTAAAAAAATTGTCAAAGAATAATTTTTACTTGTTCTTCCTTTTACTTGTTCTTTAATTGTGTTTGTTTCCTCTAGTCCTTCCTTACTCTTTTTTTCTTTCTAACTTACCATATAATTTTCTAGATCATAATGGGTTTTTTTATAAAGTTCATATCCAGGAGGTGACTTGATACCATTTTTGAGAAATGCTTTTCACTCGCAATCTTTAATTATTTGTAAATATTTAATTGCAATTTAACTACTTCGATATGACTTCAGAAAAACAGAATTCAGAGAATGAATGTTATTTGTGTACTAGAGAACAATCTTAACTATGCTTCAGTCATTGCTGTGATTGAGAGGGAATTCATGGTGCAAGGACAGGAAAAGAGACTATTTTGCAATTAGGAAAAATTTAGTATAGACAACTAGACAGAAACCTTGTCCATGAATAGGATGCTTAGCAAGTGGAACATGAATTATCATTAATCTTGTCTTCCTCCTTTTCTATATGCCTAGTATGAGATATCTGCAACTGCATTTTTAGAATTAGTGAGTATTCATGACTGCATCCAAATGTAACCAGAATCAATTTTGAACATGTGCAGCACTGCAGAATTATTAACCTATCAAGGGGAAAAAAATTAAAAAAAACCACAAAAACAAACCAAACCAACCAAGCAAAAAAGACAAAATACCCCCCCCCCCCCCAAACAAACACCCCTCCCTCCCAAAAAAAAAAATCCCCCAAAATACTACATGCCCACAACACAAGAGTAGTTTTATCAAATTAAGCGTGGAAAGTTTAGATGCCACTTGATGGTTTTGACCTTTGTCAATAGATGCCTCAGTTTTCCCTTCTTGAAAAGAAGCTGTCAATGTTCCTATGTGCTTGGATACTATGCAATAAATTTGCAATATTTATAAAGAGCTTACATCCATGAAAATCAACACAATACTTAGATATTGTTTTCTTTAGGACAAAACCTTCATAGAAGTGATAAATAACATTTGCAAACAATGAAAGAACAGATTTTGGCATATGAGATGTGTCTTCAAGGAAAAATGTTCTAAACAAAGCCAAAGTTATTTCAAAAGTATTTGATCCACAACTTAATTTTTCCTGTGTGAGTAGGAAGATGATCTCATATAATTAGCAAACACAGAAAATCTCATGCAATGTCTTCTCATAGCAGATGCAGTGTTATTATATAAAATAAATAATACAAAATAAAACCTCGCAGTTTATGTGAATACCTAAACCACACACATAATTCATGATGTTACTTCTTTAGCACTCTAAATATGGTGTTACCCTTGGTGCAGGGCACAAATGGTATCCCTACTCAACACCCTACTCCACAGAAGCACCAAGTCCCAAATTATCCCTACTTAAAAGCCTCACTCTGAGTGACTAAGCTCCTGATAGAATCTGGCTCTTGATAAATAACTAGACTGTTATTTATAAATAACTAGCTGCACATAACTACAATCCCCATCTGATATATATATATATATCACTTATAACTCACCTAGCAGTCGTGATGGTAGTTTTAAGGATAAAAGTAACTGCATTAACTGAAAATAAGGAGATGTTTAACAAAGTTTCCAATAATATGATTTAACATCCTAAGTGGCTCTTCTAGATAACTTAGAAACCAAAGTAATCTACAACTGTACTATGGTTTATTTACATGCTTTCAGTGTCTTTTGATTATTGTTAAACATAAATTACAATTTTAATTCAGCAAGATAAAAGACTGTAATTCTGTAGTACATTTGTTCTTTATGAGTTGCTTATCTTTAGTTTAATGAAAAGAACGCCTTCACAAATCTGAGCCGCAGTATGCCTGGCTGGCTTGTTTCAGGTGTGGAGGATAACATGCCTTGTCTTTTTTCCTGTCCTTTTTTCTAGCATACGGGCCAGACAGAATTGATGCTTCAACTCCTGATCTTCTCTGAGTCTGCATGCTGTTCCAAAGATGTAGAGTAAGGAGTACACTGGTAAAGCTATAGCGAGGGAGAGACATTGTGCGGAGGGACAGTGCTGCACCCCACTGTGAGGTGGGAGTTTGTGCACAGCCTTGTAGACAAATGAGCTCCAGGAGGCATCACCTTCCACATGACCCATGGTCCGTCCCAGCCATACAGCTGTATACCTCAACATGTTCTCACTCTGGTGTTCCTATGCATATTGTCCATATTTTATGCAGTCTTTGATCTGTACAGGCAAGTTATGACAAGAGAGGGAGAAAAAAAATCAGCAATTATACCAAGAAAAAAAAAATTACAAAGATGTGTGCTAATTTCCTTGGTGGTAGTTTGCTGTTTCAAACATATGGCAAATTAAGGGTCTCATTCTACATGTTTTGAAGAACCCTGCACTGCAACCTAAGTAAATTCCCAATTCTGCTACTCTACACTGATATGAATCAGTGGCAATTGTCCTGATAAATGAGATGTCTCCAGATTTACTTCAGTAAACAAGGAGAACAGAACCCGAAGTTGAGGCTAGCCATCATCTTGTAGGAACAGAGCCAAAGCCTGAGCATTTCCACAGCTGAAGGAAGGAGACAAAGCATATGCTGCCTTGTATGAACTAAATGTCACTTGTCTTCTAAAGCTGTTTTTACTGTAAGGTTGCTATTACTTGTTTCCCCACAGTCCCCATAGTAACTATAAAAATTTAATTTCTACTCTAAATATTTAAGTCCCTGTCAGACCTGTTAACATTTTGAAGAGTAAACACAAAGGAGACATGTGATTGTTCTGCACTGCTCTGGGCCCCTGTGGAAGGCTGCATCAGCTGTCTTGCTTTTTGGGTTATAGATATTTCTTAGTAATTTCAAATATGTGTTCTGGGATAATTTAATTGTTCTAAGAAAATCTAGTTACAAGAAATTACTGAACTTTTGGGTACTGGAGTGTTATTTCCTGCATGGAGGTTTTTTGGGGTTTGTTTGGTTTTTATAAATTGAAACATTTATGAACCAGGGAGCATCACCTCATCAAGCAGTTAGACTTCTACAAACATTTTCAGTGTTTAAACTGGCATCAGTTTAATTATTAGCCTTTGTACTACACATTGCCTTTTTTTTTTTCCTCAGTTGTGGTTAAAATTAAACATAAAAATAAAATCTTTCCCAGATCCCTGGAAGTTGGAATTTGCTAACAGTCACTACAATCACTGTGTAATTGATCTTACACAATGAGATCTTACAAGTGAATTCAGAAGTTCTCATCCATATAACAGTACCATTGTGCTGATACAAAAGTATGTGAAGACATGGTGCTGATCATAAAGATCTTATAGTCCAAATGAAAATAAATATGACAAAAAATGGTAAACAAACAAAAAATTATCAATCTGAATGTTCATGTTGACAAGAAAATACCAATTTCCAAGTTAAATATAACCCAAATGCATCCAGATCCAGACGTTTCTGTATTCCAGAAAACTTAAAGCCATTTCCATAGTTGCATTTTCGTATAAAAAGAATTACATAATTTGTTGTATCAGATGAATAATGAATACCCTTAGTGCTAATAATCTTCTGTTTTCCTTCTCAGAAAATCTGCATAGTTTAATATTTTTTTCTTCATACAATTTTTTGGCTTAGTTAATTATAAAGCAAACAGTCTGAAAACATCACAGCTGAAAGTCATGAACATTGCTTTAAGTGTTTTCAAATTGATCTCAGACCACTCTTACTGAGCACATCAGCATAATATTAGTGCCATAGGCAGGCAATATGTGTTGATTGGTACAAAATCAATTTTATCAACTTTCATATTTGAATTCATATTTTATTAATGAGAAATCCAAGCAAACACTTTTTGAAACAAATGACTGATCGCTCTTTGGAGTTTCATTAATTTATAATGTTCTTTAGACAATGAAAATTGTTTTGTTTTATCCTTTCAATGAATTGGGGTTTGTTCCTGTCACTATAAAGAAAAATTTCTTCAGGCAAGTTTCCCTAGATTCCCTAATACATTAATAGTTACAGAAAATAAAAACATACTTTAAACACCCTCAGCATGGTTATACCCACAGGCACAATTTGACCAAGAGAAATTTAATATCTGGGAAAACAAATAAATATTTCTACTTGTTATTTGCATAAAAGACAGCTGAAAAGAACCATATGTTTATTTAACATGTTTTAGATTCAATTAATAAAAGCTATAAAATTGGCAGCATTAAGTCCATTTCGTCTATTAAACAGAAGTGCAAATCTATTGCGCCAATATTAAAAAAAGTAGTGACTAAGAAATCATGACATTTACATTAATTGTACTATTTTTGGTCTCTTAACAAAATAGTGTTATAAACTTGCCTCTTCCATAAAATACTAAAGAGAGATGGTATTCACTAAGCAACCCAATGTGGAAAGGTGGAAGCTGAGAGTAACGCAGAGTTGTTAAGGCAGCTTTAAAGTCCACCAGTGGCCTCCTGAGGGACCAACAGCTTTGTAATAAGAATGACAACTACAAGTGACACTTACTGCTCTGCTGGCACCACTGCTCAGCTGGCCCTTCTTTGAACTGCCAAAAATATCTGGTTTGGCCAGTGCACCAAAATTACTGAGAAGCTCCCTGGAAGACAAAACTGTGTATATTATCTAATCCAGTTGCAATATTTATCAATTCTATTGGTTTTGCCTGAAAAAACCAACAAGCACCTTTTAAATCTGATGATCTTCACCTGATGCATTTGTTGATTTATTGTTGACTTATAGAAAAGGAGGGAGTGGGGCAAATTCCAGCTTCCCTTGCTGTTCTCATATATTTCTACAAGTGCTTTTTCTCCATACAGTGCTCTAGTTTGAGTCCATGACCACCTAGGCTAGCAGCCAAGTAGCTACCTGGCCACTCACTCACTCCCCACTCTCCGTGGGACAGGGGAGAAAATGGGAAAAATGTGAAGGAGTAAGTCTGTGGGTCAGGATGATCAGGATGAAGGCAGGGAAATTACTTACCAGTTATTGCTCTGGTCAGAATAGGTTCAACCTGGAGAAATTTAAATTAATTTTTTTGGTTTGTTACATCAACACCTCCCCCTCACCTGACAGTGGTCTTCATCAAACTTTTTAGTCTCTCCTCCTCTCTCTTTTTGGTGACTCTTGAGCATTTTCCAAGAAATGTCATGAGTGTGGCTGAGAGGTTAAGTTGTGCCCTGTGGTGGGTCTGTTGGGATGGGCTGTGTCTGGCACAGGGTAGTCAGAGGTCTCAGAGGCCACCCCTGCAGCTCCTGCTGCCAGCTCCTGGCACAAGAATCTTACCTAAGGATTTCTCTCCCAGGTACTGGAATATTTGGCTGTATGCTGCTTCCAACTTGAAACAGAGTAGGGGTTTTTTGTTTTGAAAGGCAGCAAGCTACACCTATCCCTTTTTTTTTTCTTTTCATAAAATGAATAAATCACCAATTAAAAAACAAAAACAACAACAAAAACAAACAAAAAACAACCAAACAAAAAACCAACCAAACAAAAAAAAACTCATTATCTGGCATAACTCAACTTGATACTATAAAGTCGCTCATCTTCTACTCATTCCTCTATCCATCCCCAGGCTAATCTGTCCCTATGTTTATGTGTGTTCCTCTAGGAAAATGTAAAACTTTTGATGGTTACCATTGGAGGGCTGTATGTATTTGAGTGCATTGTTTTCAACTCAAGTTATGCTGTCTACAGAAATTCCTTTCTTGGTGTAGTACTCAGTCAATGAAAGAATTATTCTCCCTCACCTTCACAGATTATTCTGAGTGGGAGGGAGCCCATACGGATCATCGAGTCCAACTCTGAAGTTAATGGCCTATATGGGGATCTACCCCACAACCTTAGTGTTAATAGTACTATGCTCTAATCAACTGACCTAATCTCAGGGTTACTAAACTACCTATGTGCATTGAGTAAAATGTCACTGTCTGTTTATTTGAAGTCTACTAGGCCTTCATGCAAGATCATCATTTGCCAATTTGTAGAACAGGACAGAAGATCACGCCCTTTAATAAGCAGACATTAGGATTTTGTAATATTTTAAGTATTCTCAGGCAAAACGGGAAGTATAGATTAAATATCTAAATAAATGAAAAGACAGAAGAGGTGGACAAAACCACAGAAAATATTTTATCTTAATACCTTCTCCTTAGGGCTTACTCATAATGCAAATGGTACGCTAGAAAAGGAAACCTAAAGCTAGTTTGTGGAAGGTATGTAAGATAACACAAGGACAAAGACATACAAAAGGATGACTAAAGAGTAAACATTTACATTTACAATTATACTCAAAGTTTTTTATCATACTCAAAGCAAAGGAGAGAGGGAGGAATCTTTAGAGTTTTTCTTGGAGCTATTTGCTTGAATCAGAAACTACTACCTTTAAAAAACCCCAAACCCTACATCAATTGCACAAAACTTCCAAGTCAGGTTATAGTAGATGGGTCGGAAAATTGATAATCAGGAATGATTTTTCATAATATTTTCACTTGAATATGATTTGAGTTGGTAATGAAGAAAAACTAATGTCATTTTATGGTTGTTTAGTGGACTGTGAGACACGTACAGAGAATCATTTCATATGCATTCATTCTGCAGTGGGCAGTATTGCACATGAGACCTGTAGACAGCAATCCCAGCAGAGCAGTGTCACGGTTCAACCCCAGCTGGCAACTAAGCATCATGCATTCACTATCCCACTTCTCCCCAGTGGAATGGGGGAGAGAATCGGAAGAGTGGAAGTGAGAAAATTCAGAAGCTGAGGTAAAGACAGTTTAATAGGTAAAGCAAAAGCTATGCACACAAACAAAGCAAAACAAGGAATTCATTCACCACTTCCCATGGGCAGACAGATGTTCAGCTATCCCCAGGAAAGCAGGGCTCCATCACATATAAGGGTTACTTGAGAATGCAAATGCCATCCTCTCAAATGTGCCTTCATTCTTCTTCATCCATCTTTATATGCTGAGCATGATGCCACATGGTATGGAATATCCTTATGGTGAGTTGGGATCACCTGTCCTGGCTGAGTTCCCTCCCAACTTCTTGTGTACTCCCAGCCTCCTTGCAGGTGGGGTGAGAAGTATAAAAGGCCTTGTCTCTGTGTAAACAGTGTTTAGTAACAATTAAAACATACCTGGATTTTTAACACTGTTTTCAGTACAAATCCAAAATACAGCCTCATACTAGCTATTGAAAAGACAATTAACCATACCCCAGCTAAAACCAGCACAAGTAGCTAAAGATTAAAGGAATAATCTGCCTCCCTGAAGTAGTTCCAGCTCAGGGCAAGACTGACTGAAACAGCAGCATAGTATTGTATTGTTCCTGAGTACTCTATGTCATTTAGGGAGGCAGAGGCAGGGACAAGAATTAAGCAATTTTATTTATAAATGAAACAAAACTTTACAGTACGTCTCATCAGTTGATGAGCTAAAGTAGCTTTGTATTCACCTATACAGACAGACAACGTCCTCTTATCTTCACAAATTATTTTTGCTCCATTGAGACAGGAATTAAGGTATGATTATGGCAAAAAGAAGAAACTAATTATTTTTGTAACCTTAGTGTTTATACAATTGTATTGATAATAGCCAAAAATTCATAAATGAATTACACTAAATTATAAACCTTTTTTTTTTCAAGGAATTTTTTAAATTAAATTTATGTATTTATAATTATTTAAAATATTTTAAGAAATACTATATACTCAGAAGGTAAAGCATCCATTTTCGCTAGGGAAGCTGACCTGCTTGTCTTCTTTCAGTCTTCTTATTTCATAAACAGAACACACAGGGAAGGCACAAAATAAAGACATTATATTTAAAATTCTGATTTGAGAAAGATCTTGGATGTACAAGGTAAGTTTCAACTCTGCAGGCATAAAAACTCTCAAGGATTTTAAAACTGTAGATTCTACAGTATAATCAATATATTCCATGAAGGAGTTTGTAAGACTTTGCTGACCTGGACAGACAAATACATGCAAAGGAGCATGCAAAGAAAGATAAGCTAAACAAATTAGCATACCAGAGAAAGTGTCTCAGATACATTTTATAGCGAACAGAAATACAGTAGTGTACACCCAAATTTTCACAGAGTTAGATATTTCAAAGGGAAAGAGTGAAGAGAGATCTGAAAGTAAGAGTATTTGCCTATGAAAATTGTTCCCCAAGGTTTCATTTGAGGGACTACAAAGAACAGAGATGGTACTCAAAATGTCTCCTCAAAATTCTCCATTACAAATTTGGATCTACATTTTACCAAGAAATATTCACAAGATATAAAATGAAACAAAAAATGCTGAAATTTATCTCTTGACATCTTCACCTGACTCTTTGAGTTGGTTTTTACTTGTCCCATAAAAATCAGAGAAAATTGAGGATTCACTTAATCTCCTTTCTGCCAATGAATACACATACAGTCACTTTCAGAGGTAGAAAGGAGATAAGATTGGAAGGAGAAATGCAGGGAAAAGCAATAGCATGTTGGAGTTTTCCTAAAAGGCATTAAGAACTGAGTTGTGCCTCAGGTCATCTCTGAATTGTAGAAGGCATCACCATGTAGAGATGTCACACTAAGCATTGCACATGTCGTACAGCACAGCCATATACTCAGTGGTCTTATTAACTTGGATCCCAGAAAGAAGATAGACATGTTTGCACAGCAATGAGACCTGTTTAATTAACCTTACCCCTCAGCCAGGCTGCTAGGCCCGCAGTGATTCACCAAAAAGACAGTGCTGTTTCTTTCTCGAGGGCTGACTAGAAGAACTGACTTCAAGAGCTCTTTTCAAGATGTCCAGAGAACCTCTACATCCAGCTGCAGTCACATTGTGTTATGCCTTAACTTACAAAGCATCACATGTGTGGTAAAATGAAATGGCACTGGACCAGCCCATAGGATTCAAGACTTCCCCCCTTTTCTCAAATATTTAAGTCATAAGAATAGATCAGCAACAGTTCTTCGAAAATGTTGTGGGAAAAAAATACTAAAAATAAGAAGAAAAATGTATCGGGAGCTGAGAATTATCGCAGTGTTTTCCACATATGAAAAAAAAGGAAAGGTACTGGCTTTTTTTTTTTTAATTCATGCGTCTATTTTATAAAATATTTATATCTTCTCCATATTGAGACCAATACAAATATTATACATGCATACTCATTTATATTGTAGCCTACAGCTCAGGTTTTAAAATCAGGAATTTAGTGAGTCTAAATGCAGGATGGCAGTCTAAAATCAGGGAGCTGTCCAGAAATATTTGGAAGGTTATGTATGCTTTTATTGTACATAAAAAATAGCACAAAAAGGATCAAATACATTTCAGTAATCCCTTCAAATTCTTTGCTAAAAGATTACAAGATCAAGTATTCATTTGCCTCTGCTTCATGAAAAGATTTTCTGAAGCTACTTAATAAAAGGAATAATGAGGGGGAGAAAAGGAGATCAAGACTACAACATGAGAGAAATACCAGCAACCACAGCAATATGAAGTACATGCGGATGTGCTGTGTTTGAGGAATGGTTACAGTTAATTTGTGCTAAGTTTAACATGAACAGCTTGTTTCATAATGCAAATATATTTTTGAGGGGACATAGAAAAAATAATATTATATTTTTTCCAGTTATTTACTGGAGATTACAGACATTTACATGTAGACCACACGGCATACATGCATACACAGACACACACATACACTATGTCTGTGTACACACAGGTACATCCCATCGTAATGAAAACTGAAAAAAATATTCTGCATAGTAAAGATTTTTTGATAAAATGGATATAGTCCCACAGTTCAGATTGCTATGCAATTGCATTTTTAAAAATACACTAAGTAAATTATTACAACAGTGCAGCAGTGCTAGTTGTGCTCTAGCAGTGGATCACACAGAGCACTGTAAACTTGAGTAATATTTTTTCTGGCTGGCTAGTCCATAATGCCAATAAAAACTGATCCATCCCTAAAAGAAGATTTGATTGATTGACAATACTCTGGAACTAATAAGAAACAATATATTTGATTTATGACATTTGAAGATGGAATGCTATCTGCATCCTTTTTCTTTACTCATGCCCCACATACCTGTTCAAAACAAGAGAAACACCTCTACAGAGTCAAACTTGTGCTTTCTGCTATGGATGGGTACTTTTACTCATCATATGCCAAACATCTTGCACCACTGTCTTTCCTAGTGTTGATCCACTTTTACATTTCCAAGTAACACCAATATTCTAAAAAGAAGGGGGAAAAAAGTAATTTGAAAAATAGAAAGAGGTGGTACAGGCTCCTTGAGTATTTAATGCCTAGAAAAATTTTATTCGGGTAAGTAATACCTTCCTTTCAGGAGCCACTGAATTCCATGTGTGGCAGCTTCCTTATATCCTGAGATATATATAGGTATATGTCTGTTATATATCCTTCCTGACATCCTGTGACTCTCAGAGCAGTCAATGAGAATAAACAGATAAGTAAACAAAGAAACAAAACCTCCCTAATAGGAAATTACTGTTTCATTCATTCAGCTTTAATTATATTCATAGGTGCATAGAACTATCTGGAAGAGCACTTCTAGGAAGTTGAGATTTTTACTCTTAGCTCTAGAAGGTGCTATTTTCATAAGCTTCTGTTTTCTTAATCTGATTTCTTTATTGGAATGAGTCATGAAAGGAAACATACAGGAGTACAGACTTACTCCATCCTGAAATGGGTCATTTAAAAACTGAAAGAACTAGAAACTTGAGAATTTTCTGCTAAATGAAATTCATTAGATGACTGCATGCAATCCATGAAAAATTAATAGTCACCTCTAATCAGTTTATAATATAATTTTCTACATGCAATAAGGAACATTTAAATATTAAGTGTTAGTAACATGAAAAATGCACATACATTAAATTAAAACCCTACTAATACTTATCTCTTTGCAACAGAAAGTTCAAAAAAAAGAAAAAGCAAAACAGAATAATGACTCAAAATTCCAAGTAGTAACATGTTTTACATATCTGCAACATATTTCACTGCAAAGGTCTACATACCACAGCAAACAGCAAGGTCACCTTCATTGCACGTAATGGAAAACTGACCAGAGCTCTGTCACAATCATCATATTTCAGATAATACACTCACAGCAAAACAGTAGCTCATATTTTCACTACATCAGAAACTGTTTCTTGACATTAGCCAGTAGGAGCTGGATATAAGCAATTATGCTTAATAATATGAAAGGAAAGCAGATCAAGAGATGAAAGGGAAAATAATTTTATCTTTAGGTAATTATGATATCAAATAGGCAACAAGAAATGTAGAGGAATTTATTGGAAATTACAGTGAATGGGAAGTTTTTGTATATGTTTTCAATGAGGTAGTAATTACTATTTTATATTCTCACTAATTCAGGTCCACTGCATGTTTTGGAATACTTGTCATTCCTTAAGAAAAATAAAATGTTACCATTTCAACAAGTGCAAAACATAGGGTCTTCCAAGAAAATAAAGGAAGAAAGAAAGAAACGTTACGTTACAGTCACCTTAGCAGCGACCTTCGCTCCATAGCAACCATTTCCTGATGCAATGGCAAAAATGCTTACAGAAGTATCAGCTCATTGAGCTCATTTTGCTGTTTGGCACATTAGAAAGGTTCTGTTCTCTTTAGCATCTGAATATATAAAGGGAATGCTATGTTCATCTTACTCTAGTTTCCAAGAGAAAAATTTATTTTATTAGGTTTTATTTCAAGGATGACTGGCTGGTGAGCGAAGTCAGTCTAATTTCTCCTTAAGAGCTCAGTCATTAAAATGCTCAAGTTCTCCAATGGATACCAAAAAGGATTACTTTACCTTCAATAAGAATAAAAATAACAGATGTGGAAAGTAGAAGGCATATAAGATTCAAAAGGAGTAATTTCTGCTAAATGAGTGTCTCACCAGCTATAGTGGAGATTAACTATTCATTGCTCCTCACTGCCATCTTCAGCACTTAACATCTCTAGTCTCAGAGTTTAGGCTGTATCTTGTAAATACAGAAGCAAATGAGTATGAATTGTATCTCTTTATGCTGTGAGAAATAGAGATTAAAAAAACAGGGCTCTAAACAATATGAGCATGTGCATGAGTTCTTGGAATAATACTCATTTTATTGGAATTTGTATTCTTACCTTAAGGCCAGATAAAGAGAAATGCTAGGAGATACTTTTGGTTGTTACAGTTGGTTTTTTTCAATCCACAAGCCTAGAAAATACACATTTGCTATCAGCTTTTATAGATGAGATGCAAAATTAGGATCCTGAAATGAAGTCCAAAATATTGTAGTAAGATTTATCCCCAGAAAGATACGTGTAGTCCTACCTTAGCTGAAGCGAAGGAGGAGAAAACAGTGCATACTCAACCACCACTCTTCAAAGGAGAGTGGTACCCTGATATGGTAAAAGCAAATATTCTGTGAGCTTCCCCAAATAATCTGCACCTTATGAGACTTTTCCAAGGGCAAAAGTGCAGTAGAAGGCTTGCAGCTGAATATGCTTAACATGGGAGAGAACAATCACTATGATTCTGATTGTTTCCCACCTAGAAGAGCCCTCACAGAAGAAAATAGTTCAAGATACAGTAAGCATATACACAGGCAAGCAGACAAATCTGAGTTTTTGAGAGCACCAAGTGAGCAGAGGATAAACTTGTTACGGCCTGGAAAGTAGAAAACAGATTGCTCTGTACTGACGAAAACAATTCAAAAGTTTAGACTTCTGAGCCACAGAACACTGGAATGACAGTTTATTTTGCATATTAAGTAAGATGCTTTCCTTGCCATGTAAGAAGACACAAGAAGCATGTTTCCTGTCATGATTATGTCTTTAGTGTCTGTTTTGGTTCTGTTAAAATCCAGTGACCTTATTACTGCTGTAATAACATGCCATTGTGTGCTACTACCTTTTGCTGTACGCAGAGATCTAGTTAGTTGGACAAGCAAAAATTCTGTTCCTGAGTAGGAGTGATTGCACGTGAGTTTGAGGAACTGAAGAACATGACATTCTGAGTAGAACAATTAATGCTGTATCTTTTAAATTATTTGTTTTTATATAAAATTGCAATGTTGGACAGGTAGGAAGTTTTAACTGGAAATACTACATAAAAATCATTGGTCGTGGTATAATTAAAAGAGCTAGGTGGAAGAATTAAGGGAACTGATATTTACAGTATATTTTCAGGTTGCAAAGCTAAACAGCTGAAAGGTACCTTAATACAGTACCTTAAATACAACATTTTTAACTCTCTAGGTTCAGGACTGCAAGCTCAAAAAGATAGATAGCTTGCCTACTATTCTTATTTTCAAAATAATTTTATTATCAGAAAGAGCACAATAAGGTTTTCCATTAAACATATTTTTATTCTTCTAAGCTAAAACTTTTCAGCAAGGCCTGGGTCCTAGATAAAACAAGAGGCTAGAAATCAAATGGAAACCTTAATTAATGAGAATTATGCTCATAAATTGGAATAAAAATGGATTCTATGGTCCACAGAAGCCTAAAGTTAGAAGTATTAGAGCACTGCACAGTTGTTATTTTAATTTTTAAAAAATGGTCCAGCTATTTTAAAGAAACAAGGTCTAATGATCAAACAGCTCGACCTAAACTGGAAAAAAAACCAACCTGGTAAAGTTTTTGTAACTCAAAGTCAAAATATAATAAGGTTAAATCCAGGCTATCAATACCATTAATTGCATGTATCATCATATATGGATGAACATCAGGTGAAGAAATGTTCCTTCTTGTCACATTATAATATGTCAACACACGCAGATGACTTTCCAAACTTGCACTTACCTGAATTTTTCTAGTAGATTTGTGCCAATAATAATAGAGTGCTTTCCAATCTGTACATATATTTTTTTATAAATATAGTAAACTGTTACCAATTGACAAGAACTGTTGAGGCTTGTCCTAGCAGTAATATAGAACCCCAACATATGAGAGAAGAGATTTTTAGATTTGTAATAGTGGCAAAGTACAGGCTCTGTGATTAAACCACTATAATATTTTTTTTAATTGAATCATGGTTGGAAGCACAGTTTAGAACCAGAAATTTACTCTCAAACCTCTCCATTCGTGTTATGCATAGGTTTAGAAGTACTTCCAGTGTTTAAACATAAAAAAATATAACATTTCCCCATTAGGTGAAGACAGCTGAGGGGACAGAGCCTGCCTTCTGCTCTCCTGCAGCCATTAAGACCCTCACAAGGGATCGTGTCCACGCAGGAAGAAATGGTACAGTTGTTGCTGTTACCCAGCAGTCTGTACTGTCAACAATGATCATACTTTCTGAATCAAAATACTACTTCTGAAGCAAAAATAACAGGGATTCAAGAAAGAGAACCAAGGAAGATGGGAAAAATAAAATAAATAAAAAAAGCAGGAAAGCACAGATCAGACAGATCAGATCAGGGCTCTATTGTCTACTATTTATATTTAACAAAATTTGCTGTATTTTCTGCTCTGAAATTGTAAAAAGCCATTTGTATAGTAAACAAAAAGCTGACAGGAGATTTTCAAGACAATCTAATACATCCATTTCCTTAGTTACACAAAGCCTGTGAACTTTGACAGGGAAAAACCTTCAGGCTAAGAAAGCACCTCCCTCCCCTCACTTCCCCAGTGGAAGAGGTGTTTAGTTTCCTTTGCATCATAAACTCCAACGTCCTTCTGCGCAAGCATTTCTGAAAAAGCAGAGAATAATACTGGATGCTTTAATGTGACAAGTACACAGCAACACAAAAATAGTAACATCAATAAACATAGTACAGGAATTCCATGTTTCCCCCAAGATGCTCAGATCTTGTAAATTTAATTTAGTTCTACATTACATTAGAGAAAACACACTCATAGGTTTTCAACTGGTTTTCATTAAATGTCAATCTTAATCAATTACATAATCTTTATACAAAAATAGTTTAAATTAGGGTTATCTAGGTTGATAATCTCAAATGTTAAGACATGAAAGATTTACACCTCCTTGGCAAACTGTAATTTCTTTGTCATTATGCTTATGCAATATGACATGATCTTCAACTTCAGGATCACATATATTCACCACAGGGTATTGTCTCACTCAGGATTAAAGCTGCATAAGAAAACAAAAATACAATCCTTTAAGTGTCTGCCTTTGCAAATGTAACATTTCTGACCTTCTCTTATGATTTTTTTTTCGCTTTTGTTTAGCTATATACTTTAGTGGTTAACAATACAGTATTTACATTATTTAAATGTAAATATTTTACACTCGGGATACACTAGGAATCTTTGGGTTTTTTTTGCTTTCACTTTGTAGCAAGCTAGCATGAGCCTACAAATTATCTTCACATCTCTCTTAATGCCTCCATAACTGTACCTGAGTTTGCACACTTAATTCGATACAGAATAAATAGACCTAAACCATGATCAGTCAGTACTCTGCTTATTTTCCCTAAAATATTTCTTCCATCTAAACCACATGGTTTTATTGAAATTTGAAGGTCATTTTAAAGAACCATAAGAACTTCTGCCTATACAGAAATTTCATATGAACTGCTTTTCCAGCCATTTTGTATGGCTTTCCATAGATCTTACATAGATGCAAAAATTTAAAAAAACTTGTCGTTGTTCACCAGGTAGGAAATCAAAACCATTAATTAGTTCCTGTTGTTAAACTTATGACACTTCAGTGTTGCCAGGCTCTTCCTTTAACACCAACAGGATACAAGATACTTAGCAAGAAAATGTGTCCTTCTCAGGATATTAGAGATGTGATCATTCAGAGGTGGAGACAATAGTTTGAAAACTGACACTATGTCAGTATAGTATCCGCAGTTTTCTTCTTTCTTTGCAAAGAGAGAAAGCAAGGAAATGACATGTGCTAACTTACAGCTTGCCAGCATGAATATCATTGAGAGCATTTACTATGAAATACACAGTAAGATTTCTTTTCCTGTAAACTGTAGTGGAAAGCTGTCAAATGCTGGTCTGTTCCTGTGCATAATGAATTTGTGCTGCTGTTATATTTTTCTGACTGATGTAAGGATTATAAATTATTCCTAGGCATGTACTCTTAACTTTATCATTTGAATGTATTCTGGAAGAGTTTTGAATATTTATTATGCCCATAACCTAAGCTCCCTAAGTTGTTCATCACCTGATGGGAATAAAGAGTCTGCTTAAAAGCAACAGAAGGAGCCTCTTTGTAAATGTAGACTTTCACCTGTAACATCAAATTGAGTTAGCTGTTTGTTTTATCTGCTCTCTTTTCCATAACTTATAGACTTTATGAGTTACTCACTTTTAATCTTTCAGTTTACAATTTATAGCTGCCTTCACAGGCATTATATCTTTCTAATGTTGGAATTTTTAAATGTCATATAATAGCTTGCTCCCCAAAAATGTTTTCCAAAATCTATCCAGGCAAATAAGGCCAAAATTCTTCAAGTCAGACATGTCTTGTAATTGCCTTGAATTTTGAGTGCCTCCTTATGATTGATTTTCTCAGTCAACCAGTGTCATGACACTGGTAAGTACCATGGAAATTGTGGCAGTATGGTGCTTATAGAAATCAGAGATAAATATCTGCCATTCACCTTTATTGCAATGGGCCTTTAACCAGAACCCACTGTAGTGAACTTGGTTAGCTTCAGAAAATTTGGTTATCTCAAGATAACAATGTGTTAATGAACTCTTAGTTTACAATTTAAAATTCACACTGTAGGAAACACACTTCAGGCATTAAGATGCGTCTTCCAGAATATTTCTGTCCTTTCTGGTACAGCCTTCTAGATCACAATCAAGATAATCAGGATAACCTGCACTTGACTCTCTAACCAGACACTACCAGCTTAGTATTGGTAGTTGTTGCAACATGGAGTACTGCTTGTTTCCCTTCCCCCTTCAAAGTGGGAAAACAGCTTAGCTGTGTCTCAGGTTATTAGATTTGAAACATTTAGGTTTGGTAATATTTTTAGGTTGTTTTTTTTTTTTTAATTCCACAAACACTGTAGGCAGCTCTTGCTCTCTCAGTAACCTGTTAGCACAAGTAGGAAATATCAAGTATTAACATTTCACTCTTGTTCAGTGAGGATGTTTGAGTGGGAAATAGGGTACCAGCAACAGAAACTGGTTTCATCCATCTTCTCTGTCAAATTAGGCAGTTTTGAAAGAGATAAAAAAAATATTCTCATTCTGCTGCTAAGCATTAAAAAAAGAATCAGTCGTAGGGAGCTGCTAACAGATCAGAACTATGCTTACCTTATGGAAGCTGCTACTCATATAACTTGCTCACAATTAAAAAGCATCTTCTGTGAAATTCAGACATAGGGTAATTTGAACATAAACTATCCCTTTCTCATTCTGTGAATCTTCATTCAGCAAGGCTCATACCACAACCAGAGAACAGATCTTTTCCTTTGAAATCCAACAATTTTCTTCATGGTCAGCTTCAGGGAGGTCACCAGGTGATGTCAGGTATTTAGAGCACTCCTGACTGTTTATGTGAGGCCCAGAACAGTCCTGATGAATAAAACCAAAAGGAGTAAACATTAGCACCGTAGAAAATAACAAGATGATTGCTAAACACAGCAGGATCAAAGACAAGAAATATTGTGTCTACCTATAAACCACACAGTAGCAGAAAATTCTCCACACTGTTCTCCTCAGCTATAGGTCTGGAAAGTCCCAGAATTCAGAGCTCTTCAGCAGTTGCTTAAGGTATACAAAAAGGCTAAAGGAGAATTAACTGAAATTTGTGGACAATTTTAATGAAAAATTATGGTTTTGGTAAAAGCATAGGAGATTTTAGTTTTAGTTTTATGTTTCATAGTTTAATGATAATGCAGGAAAAATAAATATTAATATTTTTCTGTTTGGTCCTTTTTATTTAACCCATTTGTTCTCAGTATAATATTGAAAGTAAATTATTTTAAAGCTCCCATATATAACTAACAAGTAGGAAAATTCAAGAGTGATTAAGGGATTTTTTTATTTTCATTGATTCTTTGCCTCTATTTTCTTGACTAATCTAAGAACACAACTTTAAAATGCATCTTTTTCTGTAAGGCAAGCTTTTAAAAATCCAGAGCTTTACAAGCTGCTGTGAAATACACTGGGAAAAAAATGGATAATTAATATTACAATTGAATGTACGTTATCAGTACTTTGACTGAATGCTCGGTGTCCACTGAGACTCCGCCCAACCCCCCCAGAGAGAGAAGGAGGAGGGAAGGAGGAGGAAAGAAAAAAAAAAAACTTGCAAAACTGATGCTGCTAAGAAAGGTGATTTTATATTTACACAGAGAAGAAAAAAAACTGTAAGCACTATACACACAGGGAAAACGAACAACGAAGACTGCTTCCCCACGAAAGGTGTTTTCCTCCTCCTCCGCGCAACCATCCTGGAAGAGAAGAAGGAAGTTTTTCATTCTCGTCTCTATATCTGAGCTGACGTAACATGGTATGGAATAGCTTATTGGTAAAATATACATCAGGTGACCTATCCTAGTTCTGTTTCCCTCCCAGGGAGGGTTACAAACCCACTACAATGTATTACATCTGTTGTAATTATCCATGCTAAAATATAGATAAAAATATTACCTGTTTATTAATACATTCTCAAAGGTTATTACTAACTTTCCTGACTCATGACAAAGTATATGTGATCGTGGATTTCTTTTTACTATGACAAAGTTATGTGAAAAAGATCAATACATAAGTATTCAAGAAACTGAACTTTTAAAGGTCACCCAGGCAAAATTTTTCACAACAGTTTCCAGGACTAAAATAGAATACTGTACTATGTACCAGTTATACATTATGTTCTTTGTACAGGCTCTGAATGTTTTCCTGATGAGTAAGACTATTACACAGACAGATAAGATTTTGTTGTGTTTTTTTTTCCTGTAGCGCAGAATTCTTTTCTGAAGAGAATTTGAAAGCTTTGTGCATTTTCTGTACTCTATGGACATCTTGCAGTTTGATTGTTTTCCTGGATTCCTGGAGGTAATAGATAAAAAGTGACACAAGAATTGGAATGTCATATCTATGGTAAAATAATTTGATACACTCAAGATCCTTATTAATTATAGTGAATGTACAGTCCAGACATGTGCCATGAGAAGGAGTAAGTCAGACACATTAGATTCACAGTGTCACACCACATGCATGCACATTATTTTATCCTGAAAACCCTAGACATAAAAATGTCAACCATTTTATTTAAGAGGTACACTGTAAAAGATCTACCTGCTCATCATTTACCCTTTTGTGCAAGGGAGTAGTGAACCTGTAGAAACTGTCTCTCCACTGTTTTTGAGGTTGGGAGATATATCTATACAGAGAAATAAGGAATATTTTCACTTGTTAGGGACTGTTGAATATGACAGTGGAAAAACTACTATAATTGTTGATTTTATTTGATTTTTAGGAATTTTATTTAATTATTAATTAATTCCTTTGTTAATATTCCATATCAAACTCTCACGACAGTCATTTCCTGGAGTCACAAATTTAATTACCAAACTGTTAAACAATGAATAAATATGAGGGAAGTGTTACTTGCCTCAGCAGCAAAAGTACAACCACTTATTTTCATCAAGTCAGTACCGGTCAGAACAGTGCAAATCATATTATTTGCTCTTGTTAAAGAAAGCTCTTCACATTTAGATGCACAGATATGGTGTCAAGGATTTAATCTCGTTGGAACTGAGATCTTGCCTCTCTATAATTAACCAGTTGAATTTTACTTACTGAGATATATTTCAGAAACAAACTTTGTTTAGACAGCTAGAACTTCTTCCAAAGGAATCTTGAATTTTTATGTGAGATGCATATCTTTTGTCCCTAAGGATTTTTTAAGGTTGCTGTTCTGCCTTTTTTTTCTCTGAAGCAAATATTCATACTGTTCCTAGTATCTTGTGTATAACCTTTTTTTCCATTTTGAGATTCAAATTCACAAAATGCCATGTAAATCTATTCTTTAGTTTGTGAAGTAAATTCCTTGATGCTTCTAGGGCAAGCTAGGTGTGTTTTCCTTCAGCACAGAGCAGGGACAAGGATAGTAGATGAAACAGCAGAAGCAAAGTACAGTGGAGCAACCCTCTTCTGTACATGAATGTAATGTTCTCACCCATATGCCTAGTACAGAAATCATAAGTGGAGCTGCATTTCCTTTGCCATTTCAGCATGTCACTTGGCCTTGAGAAAGGTGAAGGAGGGTTGTGATAGTGGGGATGCAAAAACGTTTTCTCTTCTTTTGCATCCCATAAAACATAAAGCCATATGGCCTACCTCATTTTAAATCCTTACAAGACCTATCCTTACATAAAGGAAAAAACAAGTATGTGCAGTTATAATACTTAATCTGTCAAAAATACACACTACATATTTGTGTCTACAAGATTCTAAAACTATTAGGTTCCATTACTGTGTAACAGCAATAAGGGTGCTTCAAGAATATCAGAATCAATAAGACATTAGGTCATGAGTGTTTGTTGCCCAAGTTGGTATAATTATACTGGGACATAGAACAAAATGTCCTTTAGGTAATCTTGTTCTCCATTCACTATCAGTTTAACCTGGATGCAAACACACCATCAAGTGAGGAAAAAATGTGATTCAGGTAGGCAGTGGCCAGATGAGAGGAGCAAGAACAATTAGTAATAAAAAAATATGTAAACTGCCAGAAAATACTGAAAAAAAAAGGTTTTATTAAGCTCAGGGGAAAACAAACAAACAAACAAAATCCCTAAACCAAAACACAAACAACCAAAAAAGCCAACTCCCCCCAGAGCAGACATGATCATAATTTTCAAATCTATAAAAAACTGCTGCATAGCACACTCACTTCTTTACCTGCCAGCCCTCGGAGAAAGAGAAATATTGGGTGCCAGAAAGATTGTGGAATCATAAAGGAACCACAGGGAAATCCTTTCTAAAAAGCACAAGGATAAATTTCCAAAGGACCCTAAGCATTGGAGAACAGCTTGTCAGGAATCTCTCAGTCCATCTGTCTGTCTATCTGCTGTCTGTCTACTGGAATACAGTGTTGAAAAGAGAATGAATAAAGCTCTTTTCCTCCCTCTGACTCTGAGATTTTTCCATTTTAACTCTCTTTTATATGAAGAAGCATTTTCAGTCCCTGCTGTCCCTGCCTATCAAAGAAAAAACTTAGGTAACAGCTGGTTTATCAGAAGTCAATATGACAATCAGAACAGAATGGCAATCAGGAGAGCTACAAGAGAGCAAAGCCAGAGTAAGATGAACACCATGTTCTGAATTTTGACTTTTCTAACCATAACATAGTAGACTTTTACCTAAGGCTTTCTTTAGGATCAAATGAAAATATGAGACAATGAAAAATCTTTCAAATGCTCAGCCCTTACCTAGGGAGTTTATAAGACTGCAACAGAAACAGATGGAAACTCGAGCTTTAAAAAACCTAACTTCAAGATTTAAGAAATCTTTGATTTCTTATTCCTATATTGCAACTGTTCACCAAAAAAAAAAAAAAAGATTCAGAATACTTCCACACAACGGCCATACCTCTGGTTAGATCAGACTTACGTTCTTCACTGACTTTGACATATATACCTTGATCTGCATCAGGTTGAAATCTGACCCTTTTGCTTTTACACTTCTGTTGTAAGTACTTACACTAACAATAAATTTTCTAAGTTAAATCAGATAGAAAGTAATAACTTTTTTTTTTTTCCATTTCAAATTCCTATATTGGATTTGGGGTTGTTTCTGCAGTCTTGCTTTATAATATAACTTGAATACAAATGCAACACATGCAATTACAATTCAACAGAAGAGATGAAAAAAGGGATGATTTAACATCTGAAAAAAGACCATAGGATAAGAAGTACAAATATTCCTAATCTGTTTTTGTGACACTGAGTAACATTGCTTGAAGCATAAAAAGTATGCATGTGGCTTTAGTTTTACTGGTTCTGATTTAAGGATACAAGGGAGATGGAAAAGGAAATCAGTTATGGACACTGCGTTTACTGATTATTGCTTTGCAGGCATATAGGTCAATCAGGGATGGCCTTTAAAACAGTCAGGTGAGATAACCAACAGAAATACAGATGAATCAACCTAAAACTTAAAATATAGTATTCAAAACTTGTGGGTGACCCACAGTAAATACTTGAACATCTGATCAAATATATACTTCTATAATCTAGATGTTTTTGTCTTGCTAGTCATCTGGTTTCCCTTCATAACCAATGAAGACACATTTAGAATTCGCCCTAACAAGGATGTCCAAAATGTCAGATGAATTACACCCTGCAAATGCCTAGTTCTCCTTATTGACTGAAAAAATAGCTTATGTTGATTATTTTGGATCTACATAATACTAATCTAAAATTGAGACTAATAGATTTAATCCATACAATTAATCCATTACGATTACTTTAACTAGCTGTTTTAAGCTAGCTACAACATCTCATGAGGCCTGCAAGACTTACAAACAATGTTTGTCTTGCAGCACCATCTTTCCCACAGTGGGAAAACCAATAGATAGAAGAAGGCCACATCTCTAAAGTACACTGTCTGGATACATGCAGACTTTGAACAAAAACTGGAAGCTTTGCAACTCACCTTCAACCAGTGAGACTGTGAAATATCTGCATATAAACCCAAGTTTTCTTAAATTTTCTACTCTTTCAGATTAGTAGACAAACTAATTAGGAGGATTTTTGGTAGGAAACACACAGAACATAAGAATAAGCTTTCTAAGCATGAGAGAAACATGCACTGCAGCAGTAACATTATCAAACACAGATGATGTACTGTATTTTAGAAAATCAGATAGTCATTTCCAGAAAAAAAAAAACCAAACAAATACGAAAAGGGACATTACATAGTCAGTCACAATCAATACTTGTAACACATCTTGGAAACTCATTTTCCATAGAAATCTGTTATTCAGATAGTTATTCAGACAGTTCACAGTATGCTTTGCAAATAAATTAAGAGCCTCTGATAGTAAATTAATGGACATGTGTAAAAAGGTGCACAGATATTTATTTAAAAAAACAAACAAACAAACAAATCATTGCCGACTTATTTTTGTCATATTTTACCCAGATGCTACAGCCATTGTTTCTGCTTTGCAGAGGGCTCCTTATTTCTGAAGTATGAAAGTCTGTTTACCTAAACCCTTTGATTTTATTTAGTTGTGTCACATTTATGTGTAGCTTTCTTATAATATACTTAAAGAGAAATAATTGGGGAATCAATCACTGAAAACCTGCTGCTGCTTGATATGCATCTTTATAGTCACATCTAGTTTCAGCCAAAATAAAAGAAACAAACAAACAACCTAGAAGTCTTAATTTAGATGAATCCAGTGCCCTGAAGTATCCAAGAAACACAAGTCTCGCCATCTCTCAGGAGTTATACGAAACCTGTGCCCTTCTGGGTCATCAATTAGAGCTTGGGTCAGACACCCAACAACGTCTAAAACACTTGATGGCATCTGCATCAAGCCACTGTTCTAAACAGAGAAATGCAGTTTATTTTGAGGAAGAACAGTTAACTGTCCACTAGATGAATTTCAAGATTAAAAGAATTAATCTGTCTGAAGTCTGTGGAAAATTTCAAGAGTGGTGGTCTATAAAGACTAACAGAGGTACCAGATGGAGGTACCCTCTGGGAGTGTTCTGTGGTACAGGCTAGAAAGAGTAACACTCTAAAAGATGTGACTTGAAATGTAATATACACTCGAAGAGAAAACCTTAACAAATTTTTTGCTAGAAGAAGAAAAAAACATCTGAAGGAGGAAGAAAGGAAAGGAAATCTTTGTTTTCTCTTATTTAAAGCAATTTAAACTATGTCTTTTATAAATATTCTTAACTGTTTGCCTATTTTGGATACTCTAGACAAAACAAAAATTTTATCTTAATCTGGGTTAATTTTAAGATAAACTGATAACAGCAAGGCTGTCTTTTCAGTAACAGCATATTTGCAGGTACCATATTTCATTTCTTCATTTCTGTGTCAGATCCATAACACTCCTTCAAGTTTCTTCCTAAACTCCAAGACTAAACTATTTTTTAATAATAAATTTTTCCATATCTATTCCATATGTAGGCTAAAGTTCACACTTACCTGAACTGCTAAATCAGTCATTTGCTTTCTTGCCACAATCAAAACACCCCTGTTTCAGGCTGAGAGAGTATAAGCACCATCTCAGTTAACAAGCTGCCAAAGTTAAGTGTAGCTTAAATCAACAGTTGTTCATTCACTGTAGTTTTTACCTATCAAAGATTTCTTGGGGCACTATTTTCCCAAAATTATCACCTGAAGAGTTTAGGAGGAAGCTTTTCTGTTATAAGCCAAAAAGCAAAGTTGTGTTTGCCCTAAAACTGACTTTAAATTAGTTTCGGCAGGAAACTAAATGTAAGCTATTATGGTGGTAGAAAACAAGAGAAAATTAAAATGAAAAAGATTCTTAGTTGGTTGATATCAAAGAATCTGCCAAGTTGGGAGGAACCCACAAGGATCATCGAGTCCAACTCTTTGCCCTGCACAGGACCATCCCCAAGAGTCACACGATGTGCCTGAGAGTATCATCCAAATGCTTCCTGAACACTTCCCTGGGGAGCCTGTTCCAGAGCCTGTTCTTCACCTCTGGGTGAAGAACCTTTTTTCCAATATCTAACATAAACCTCCCCTGACACAACTTCAGGCCATTTGCTCAGGTTCTGTCTCTGGTCACCACAAAGAGATCAGTGTCCACCCTTCCTCTTCCCCTCACGAGTAAGTTGTAAATACCATATTATATTCATTACAGATGGGTCAAAATTTCCTCTCTGTCTTGTGCAGAAGTTTTCTTTACACTGTAATTGAGGGTGGTTTTTAGGACTGAGTTTCTCTAAGGGTCCTTATGTGTTCACAGTATTAGTTTTAATACTTTATATCTTGTCAATAAGGATATGCTCTTGAAATTAATTTTATTTTGGTAAAGAAGGCCTGAATTTTATTTCATTTGTTTTGACATTAAGATATTTAATTATATCATTAGAAAATAATTCTTTTATTTCCCTCTTACCCATTCTAAATTGAAGATTAAATTTGCATATGTAAGATATAATGACACTGTATCAGCATATATTCTGTAACTCTGATCTTTGGACCTCCTTATGGTCCAAGTAGATTTGGTTCATAACATCTTTCTGAGCAGCAAATATTTACATTCACTTGATACCTTCCTGTAAGAAATATCTATTGCTGAAAAATATTTTTTTTAGAGATTAACCTCATAATAGGAGCAGAACGAGATAGAAGTATTTTTTTTCTTTTAGGAAGAGGATGAAAAATCATGGAAAACAAGAAACCAAGAACAAAGTAAAATATGAAAAATGCCCCCAAATTAACATCAAAATTTTTCCCTGGTGCTTCTCAACAAGTACTAAATATATATCTATGTTTAAAAGCTTGATTTTAAATAACCTAACAAGATAAATTGGTAAGTGGAAAAATCCTCAAAGGCTAGTATGAAAGTGACTTGAGATATTAAACAGAACAATTCTTCAGAGAATCAAATATGGATTTAAATATCAGAAAATAATAATAATTTGGAAATCCAGGGTTATAAATTATGCAAACATAATAAGATTTCTCTAAATATATAAAGTAAATTTCTAATTTGGTTGTAACTTCACAAGTATTCATGTTCACTGCAATGGCACTGGCAGTGTTATTAGCAGAATTATGTAACAATTTGTTCCTTCATAAGATGGTAGTAACCAAATATGTTAAAAATTAGTCAAAGAAGTTTCTTGCATGTTAAATGTTAATATATTGTGTGTAAATTACTAATTACAGACACTAAAGATTTTATATTTTATGAAATATTTGTGATCTATGCAGAAGACTAGATGTCATTAATAGAAAAAATAAAAGGCAACAGGACTCAGTAATATGTTTAGTCAATGCACTAGTAACATGAGGTTATGGTTAGCTGCAAATGCTTATAAGGGATTATCAACTTAAAAAGTTCTGTTATTTTCTGTACCAAGCTTATATCTGAGTGTCTGGTTCCTACAAGTGCTCTTATAGCTTATCTGGTAAGTTTTACACAGTGTTGCTCAACGACATATGAAAAGTGCTAAAGTAGATCTTAAGGGTCTTCTTTATTAGAATAATAGAATCATAGAATCATTAAGGTGGGAGAAGACCCTAAGATCATCAGGTCCAAACATTAACCCAGCACTGCCAGGTCTATCACTAAACCATGTCTCCAAGCACCACATCTACACATTTTCTGAACACTTCCAGGGACAGTGACTCCACCACTTCCCTGGGCAGCCTGTTCCAATGCCTGGCAACACTTAAAGTGAAGGAATTTTTTCTAATATCCAATCTAGATATCTCCTGGCAAAACTTGAAGCCATTTCCTTTTATTCTGCCACTTTTTACCTGGGAGAAGAGGTCAACCCTCACCTTGATAAAATCTCCCTTCAGGTAGATTGTAGAGAATGAGAAGGTCTCCCCTGAGCCTCCTTTTCTCTGGGTTAAACAGCCCCAGCTCCCTCAACCATTCCTCATAAGACTTGTGCTTGAGACCCTTCATCAGCTTTGTTGCCCTTCTCTGGACAAGCTCCAGCACCTCATTGCCTTTTCTGTAGTGAGGGGCCCAGAGCTTAACACAGGATTTAAGGTGTAGCCTCCCCAGTGCTGAATATACAGTAAAGGGGAACTAGGTACAACATGGAATATGAAGCTTGGGGCCAAAGGAAAAAGAACAAAAAGAAAGAAAATGAAGCTATGCTGGCTTCCAGCTCCTCATGCAAGAATTCACAACAATCCAGAATCCCTGAAAACTGCCCATGAGTTTGTTGGTTTGGGGTTTTTTGGTTTTTGTTTTGTTTTGTTTTTCTCATATTCCACTAGCATGAGACCTACAAAGAAAGTTGGGGAACAGGTCTCCAGGGAAATGTTCTCCTTGCAATTGTAGTTTGTTCACATCTTCCAAATACTTTACAGTACTGAAAAGGGATAACAGCAGAAAAATAATTTGCACCTTTCTCAAATGCCCTCAAGTGACAAAGAACTGTGTTTCAAACCCAGTGTGATATGAATGTGTTATAGCTATCACAATTACTGCTAATTGCTAGTTATGGATCTTTTCCCAGCTTTATAGTTTGAGTTTCTGCCTGCTGCTACACTAGTGTACAAATCTGAAACAAATCAACAGAAGAGTTATTTCCTCATATCTGTTGCATGAGAAAATAGACTGGCTATATCTGTAAGACAGCAAAATACACCAAGAGGGCTCCCTAGCTAATAAACCAATCCAGCCAATGTCTGGCATGAACTAGACATCATCTCCTGGCAAACTAACATAGAGTCTGTTGCAAAGCTATCTATCACACTGTCAAAGGTATCAAATCAGCACTGCTGTGGAGGGATCTCTGCCACCATGGCAGAGACATTTTGCTATGATCTAGTGCCACTCAACTATTAGATACTTAGATTAGCTTTAACTTTCTGTCCCCCACACAGCCATCATTGCTTTTCTCCCTTGCAACTTTTCTCCTTCCTCATATTTCAGACCTAAATAATGCGAAAGAGTTTGCATTTGTTAACTAATCACTCAAGTCAGACACCAATCTATTAATGGAAAATTAACTGCCAATATGAAATAATCTTTGAAATCCACCATATATGCACAGGCTGTGGACATTCCTGTTATTGCTTTTTTGCAAGTGGTTGAAATAACTTTTCTAAATAAATAAATAAAAAATATAAATCTAGTCTGTTCTAATGCTGACATATTTCATATTTTCTTGATATTACAAGAAGCTGAAAATCATTTTGTCTAGAAGAATTATCTGAACAGAGACTTTATGACAGTTTCCTCTTTTTTAGTTTTGAGTTCTACAAAGACAATTCATGAAATACCTAAAGCAGATTTGAAACATACATCTAAGTAATTCTAAAAACAACTGCCATATCTATATTACAGCTAAAATTCCAGCTTTAGAAATACCAGTCCATTTGAACAAACTGAATTGCCATCATTGCATGGGAACTAACAATATTAATGGATAAAGGTCATATCTTATGCAGATAAGCCTTAAAGAAATTTGACTGAGGCTGTTGTTACAATGGATGCTATATGAGCCATATATCAATCTAACAGCATCCTACATGTGAGAGGGAGAGGAGCAGTCTGAAGGTAGCGAAGCTGATGACGCTAAGGCTGATGGGCCTAAAGATAAGAAGACACCTACTGGAAATCCCTTTTCCTGTAGCCACAACTCAAGATTTATATTTGAGTCATTAATTCATCTTTTTATCCTGCTTGAGAACTTCTTTTCCCCCGCCTCTGTCCTTGATTGAAGAAAACTCTTAGTGTAGACACAAGTCCCAGTTACTCCTTCAATTAATAAAGCCAGTTTTCCTCCATGTTTCCCATGCAAAATGTGACTTTAGTAATGCTTCATTTATTAGAAGTTGTTTATGGGCATTATGTGCAAACTCTGGTTTATTGCTCACAGTTTTAAAAAATAACTTCCAAAGCCAAGAGTTTTTACAAGGTCCTCCCAGGACTTCAGATCTGCTTCTTTGTCTTTTTGAATGGTATCACCTTACTGGGAAAGTTTGCTCTTTTCCTCCCAAACCTGATCAGAAACTCCTCATCAAAAAAAAAAAAAAGTTTTGCACTTGGTTAACAGGTATATGTCCTCAGATTCAATGAAATCGTCTAGACCACATACTGCACAGTCCTCATCTGAGTCTATGGCTTCCTCATGAAGGGAAGCAGAGGGACAGGCATTGATTTTTTCTCTCTGCTGACCAGTGACAGAACCTAAGGGAGTGGCACAAAGCTGTGTCCAGGGATGTTTAGGTCAGATATTAGGAAAAGGTTTTTCAACCAGAGGGTAGCTGGGCATTGGAACAGGCTCCCCAGGAAGTGGTCACAGCACCAAGCCTGACAGAGTTCAAGAAGTGTTTGGACAACACTCTCAGGCACATGATGTGATTCTTAGGGCTGTCCCATGCAGGGCCAAGAGCTGGACTTGTGGGTCCCTTCCAACTCAGGATATTCTGTGATTCTATGATAAGATTAAGGTTTAAATGGTGTTGATACTGATCTATTTAATCACATAGTTAGCATCTTTACTGTCATTCACTACTTTAAACACATTAGAATTATATGGTCTTTTACAATTAGAAATAATTTGGTTCCCCTGACAGTAAATGATCATTTAAGGTACAGCTAGCATTAAATGCTGTGTTAACAGTTTGGTAGTTTCGATACTTATAGTGTGGATATCATCCTTCTAAAAGAGAAAATGAGATGAGATTAGCATTTTTAGATTATTATGTACTGAATTGGCTACATTGCATTACAATTTCTGATAAAACCGACTATTTCAAGCTAAACAAATATTTGTTGTACAACAAATATTTGTGCTGTGTGGTGGAGATAGAGGGAAGAACCAATTGCATAGGAGAGGTCACAGGCCTTCTGCACTGCACTTCTGTGGGCACCAGGGAGGGTCCTGCACAAAGATGCAGCTGTCACACTGTCTCACACAGCCCTGAAACCCAGCAGTCAGAAGGGATGTTGTCTTCTTAGATGTAGCGTGTTTGAAAACTCAGGCTCCCAGTGGGATAAAAAATGCAGCCCTTCTCCTCATGTTCTGCAGTTTATACAACTATATAAAAGTGGCCTAATCTCAAGGGGGAAAAAAAAATCTTAAAGATCAGTTTGGGGAAAATCTATCAGAACTCACTGACTTAAAACTCCCTGAAAATCCTGGGTAGTATAGGTAAATGTCCTCCCCTGTCTCTCTGCCTCACACACATACTCTCCCACTCACTAGCAAATCAAATAAACCAGCAGAATGCATTAATATAAAATAGGAATCAGAAAATTTTCTTTCCTGCTCCCAGGTTATATCTTGTCCTCCCCAGACTCTCTTCACTCTAAGAATCTCATTGTTGCTGCCCAGTGCTGCAAGTTCAACAGTGAAATTAAAGCATTTCATATCAGCCTAGTGATTACAACATTCTCAGGAGAAGAAGCATCTTATTCAAGCAGAGGAGGTCTAAAACCTAATACTTTATTTTCCAGGGATGTACTCTTAACTCTTGTTTTAAAAAAATCCAATGATGTTTTTGTATATATTCTGAACTAAAATCTGATGCCTCCACTTTGGCTCTGGTCACTTGGTGAAGTGCCCGCTCTGAGAATTCCTGAAGGCCAAATATCTCTAAAGAATTTAACAGTTCAGGTGTAATGGAGTATAGCTGTCATCTAACTCTATAGTTAGATGCAAACTATGTGAAGATACTTAATCACAGACACGTAGAGAAATATGCAATCTAAAATAGAAACAGTAATAGAAATTTCCCAGGTAAATGATAAAGGAAAGTAGATGGCTCAAATAGCTCTCTTGATCTAATATTCCACCTAAATTTGTGTCAAAAATTAAATTTAGGCCACCTGCATATTTCTCAGTTTAATTTAGATTAAACCCTATTCTATAAGTAAGCAATACAAAATTTTACCTTGTCACAAGTAGAAGAAAATGTCTTTGGACTTTCAGAGATGTTCATACACATGTAAATATACCTTCAGTCCTGATGATAGGCTTCCCACAGTTTATCATACACTTGTGTTTTTTTATATTTACATTATGTTATCCAAACACTGTTCTAAATCCTTTCTTCATAAAGCCTTTTCCATAGGTCTTATTATTTCTTTATTTTTATATACTAATAATTTAATAAATGCTTTTGCTGAGATAAAATTGTATTTCTCTACATGCTAATGGAATAAGAAGTATATTTCTGAAAACAAACAGCATTTACACTGCCTGCAATGAGACAGCAACATGTCACTGTGTCTTTCTGAACAAATAGCCCAGTTTACACTTTTTTTCTTTAAAGATTTTGGTAATCCTGTTAAGCCATATGGAAACAGACCTTGTTAATAAGAAACTTAATGCTTCATTTCAGAGGGTACGTTTATATGGTTTATTGTGAGGGTGGTGAGGTACTGGAACAGGTTGTCCAGAGAAGTTGTGGATGTCACAGCCCTGGAAGTGTTGAGCACCATGTTGGATGAGGCTTTAAGCAACCTGATCTGGTGGGTGGCATCCCTGACCATGGCAGGAGGGTTGGTACCTTAAGGACCTTTCCAACCCAAACTATTCTGTCATTCTACGATTCATTGCAGGTATTGCTCTTTCAGATGTGCTCATTTTTTTAATTTAGTTCTATTTTTTCCACTAGGAGAAAGTAACCATGCATAGCACAGCCAATTTCCAAGTAGCAATTTATAATATGTCCTATATTATAACCCTTGACTGACAGCCTTCACCTTCCTAAGCTTAATTCCAGCATTTACTGGTAGTAAATGCCTCACCTAGAATTTCCTAGAGGTACCAAGTGGTTGTATTTTATGTTGCATTCATTGCAATAGATATGTTTACTCCCCTTTCAAGCCCTAACTATGACATGAGTCTCACAAGAGCCTTACTTGTGTATCCTGGCAGGTGATTTAACTAGTCACCTTCTGCAAAACTACACGACCAGCTTTGCAGCAGTCATATAACGCAATCAGTCAGCATTGTACACCCAGCAACAAACAGCTGCAACTTCTTTTACAGCACATCAAAGATCAAAAATCTACACTTCCAAGCATAGATATCTTATTTATTTTTCTTCTCCTTTAGAAGTACTCAGAATGATCCTACTGAATGTCTACCTGCTGAGGTAGATACTCATCTACTTTGGGTAGCAGATAACCAAAATAATCCTTAAAAACTTAAGTTTGATTTAGATATAAAGAACTTTCCTTGCATAGGATGATTCACAACATAATTACTACTTGAGAACCTGAGCATCCTTCCTGCAGGTTTGTTACAAGGCACCATCAGGCCTCTCAGATTTTGCCATGTACGTGCCATGGTGCATTATATTCTTCGCTGAGCTGAGACATACATCAAGCACATAATCACATTCCTATGTCTGAACAAATTACCAAGCATCTTTTAATCCACTGAACAAATGCATGCATTTACTCCAAGCTTACGGTAAATATGAGGAAACTTGGCTATGTTATTAGACAAGAATTAGACATTATTAGACAAGAATTTACATCTGTTGTCAATATCACTTCCTCCATTTAAAAGATGCACTGAAGAGGTCCTACCTAACATTACTGGAACTGCCCAGGAGAGATGCAAGAGAGAAATCCGCAACCAAGAAAATTAAGGTTGCAGGTGCAGGCCATCAGCAAAAGGGTACCCAAAATTAAAGCAGGTGAGACAAACAGGCCCAGTGCTGTTTGGGTTTCACACATATCCTAAAAATGTTACCTATTTGAAGGATGACATCATCTTCCCATGTGATAATTAATCTCAGGTCAGAGGGTCATTCAGAAAAGTTAACTTTTTTCCTAGAGATAGGAGGTAAAAGAGGCCTAATAGAGCTTTTCATAAACATGTTCATGGCAAAAACTGATTACTTTGCAAATCCAAACAAGAGTGATTTTCATCATCTAGATTCCAGTGCAATAGATCTCCTATCTCTAATGAGGAAGGAGATATTAGTGGTATGTCTAAGACCACTAACAGTCAAAACACTCCAGTCAGGTGTTCTCACAACGAATATTTAGACATGTTCAGAGGCCTAAGGGGAAATCATTTGAATACTCCAGGATAAATGTTGTAGTTATAAAGGCTGAATCCACAAGTGAATTGCTATGAAGCCTTTTAGAAATGCTGTATTATACCCTAGCAGTGTTTCAGCACCTGCCCAGCTGCAAGTTGTTCTGATGTCTCTCAGTACAGGTTGCCATTTTAATGCAACTTCTTCAGCAGGAAGTCTGTGACGCATGTTTTGTGACAAAGGAAATGCTACAGTAATCACCACATGAGTAGATGGGGGAATCAATAGATGAAGCATGGAGTATTTCACTGTCGGTGTTTTCAGATAAACTCTGTTGTCTACTAAACTTCCCTACTGTTTTCACAGAATAGCTTGTCAAGAACTTAAGCTGCAAAGGTAACCAAGAACCATTTTATTTCTTTCCTGAATTACCTACATAACTTCCCTATTTCTGCCTGTTTTTTTGCTTTATAGTTTCAGAATTGCATATATATTCTAATATTTGTAAGCTGAATATTATACAATCTCACAGACAAAAATACAGACCTGTCTTGAGCTGCCTCCTCCATCACCATCTGGAAATGTAAGAAGTAACTGAGATGGGAAGATACACCACAGAATCATGGTATGCGACACTGTAATAGGTCTGCAACAGGACTAGGTGCCTTAGGATGCTTTTAGTGCTTATATCCAACATGGATGAGTGGACGTCATTCAAATAACTTTCTTCTTAAATCATTTAAGCCTGGGGCTTAAAATTCATTAAGATCAGATTATTAAATTATGAAATGACCAGACTGAAAAAAAATTGACAAAGCTGGGCAATTTGGTGCATCAGAAGGAAAGCATACCGACATCATACAGTATACTACAGATGTTTCATAAGTAATGCACTGAGCTCACCTCTTACAAAGGCGGGAAACTAATATCAAAGTAACTTCCAGAAGGGGACAGCTTGATACCTGCATCTCCTCTTCTTCCTAACAATTATGCAAAACAAAATAAGAACTGTACTGAGTCATACCAAAAGATTCATCAAGCCCTATATGCTGCCCAACAGCACCTACAGAAAGTTATATGAAAAGGACAAACCCAGCACAGACTGTTCAAGTTCCCCATCATAGTGCCTGTGGGTACCATAGGGTCACTAAGAGTCATAGCAGGCTTTGCTTGCATGGAATGTTCCGGGAACCTTTGTACCAGACTAGTGGTTGTCCACTGCAGAATGTTGAGGAGGATGCATGAGCCAATGAAAATTGCAGCTCATGAGAAGAGGAAGGTAACAAGATCCTATACAACATTGCTGATGATGTCTTCTCACCTAAATTAACTATTCTTTCTCTGAACATGACTGAGCAATATTTTCAGTAAAATATATGACATTATAGGCTTGCTGTGACCAACTCAACCTTTTTAACAATGAACACATTTCCATACTTTATTTTTTTACCTCCTCTAGATCACCTTACCTTAGATCTAAGCTTTCTTCAGAACATGTTCGTCATGCTTTTGGTTGTTGCCTATAGGTACCATTGGGATGTAGCTTCATTCAGAGCTAACTCAGAAAACAAAAGTAGACTTTTGCCTCTCCATGCACTCTTAAATTCAGCATCACAGCAGACAAATGACCTCACAGATGACGGGTTAGACCCAAAGATCTCTGAGGGTTTCAGGGTGAAAGGTGAATGAAGACACTAATAGCCTAACTAATGGCCCTTTTGATACTTTGTTAGCAACTTTCAATCTCTTATGTGTTGAGAATTCTTTTCACCTCAGGTCGGCAAAGAAACCTGTGGGCATCCCTAATGTGATCTGATCCACTTCCTCATAGTGGAGCCAAAATAGCAAACTGAACAGAAACATCCACTGTTATATAACAGTAATCCCACCTTATCTCTCTGAATTTTTAATAACTTCTAATAACTTTTTCTCAAATACTTCATTTTGGCTGCACAGAGTTCACTAAATGTCTACACTAAAAAATAGGGGTAGAGACAACACAGCACCTCATACCATCTGAAATGAAAGCCAGGAGGTTTCCTGGCATAAATATTTGCCTTTGCACTCTGAGCTGGTTTTGGACCTTAACCCAGTGTGACCTTGAAGTGTGATCTTGCAGGCAATCACGGCTCTGGCATCAAGGTGAGCTCTGACTATAGTTTTGGGTTTTGCTGAACATCACTGTTAGATTGTGAAATGAACAATATTGTCATTTTGGTATATACAGACATAAACCAGCTCCATAGAAAGACTTGGAGCATTGAGGACAAAAGACATAGGGGCAAGGCAGATAGGAAAAGAAAAAAAGCTAAAAAAACTATCTCAAGGGAAGTCTCATTAGAGAGACAGTTCAACAGTTTGTAAGACCCCTGAAGCCACAAGTTTAACTGGTAGTATTACTTTTAAAAATATACAAGACTCCACAAAATTTGCCCATTGAATATTTTGGGAGTCCTCTGTTCTTAATAGCCAGACATAGCTTAAAGAGAGAACACTGACAAGTTTTCCAAGGATACACTTTTAATATGGGAGAAAATAAGCATTTTGGCAAAAGTTTAAAAGGGGTAACATACAGCCAAGCAGAGCATTCCACAAAGCACTGAGCCAGCACATGCCAACCCATACACCTTAGCAGAATCCAACTCACCGGTTTTAAGTTACCCAGAAAAGATTAAGAAAAGAGTAAGGGCAGAAAAGAGATTAAGAAAAGGAAAAGGGGGAAAGATAAAGAAGAAGGGAGAGTAGGAAGAGAGGAAATTATTAAATAGCTACCACCAAAGAGTCCTATGGAAGTCTGACTTCACATGACAGTGGCAGGTCCCACAAGAAAACAGAAAATACAACCCATGTGCTCCAGTACTTAAGTGCTTTGGCCACCCCTTTGAGGCAGGACATCTGGCATTGACCACTCAGTGCCTCCTGGGTGGGAATGAAAGATGCCTCTGAAAATGTGCAAGAGAAATATAGCACTCCTAAGAAAAGTGAAACTTTTGAAGGATATCATTGTCATCACATGCACCTCTCAAAGAACAGAATTGCTTTCATTACTCTAAATTTGAGGAATCTTTGAGTGACAGTCACTTAACAAGTCAGCCATGTTATTATGGCATACTGACTGATTCTATTAGAACAGATCAAAAAGTGATTGGAATCAAAGATATAAAGCTACTGGAATGACAGCTACAAGATAGAAACCTAGATCAGGAGAAGCAATAAGGACATGTCAAAAAGATGTTAGAAGAAAATTGAGATGCAGTTACACTGGATAAACAGATTATCACAAGGGGAAATTGGAAAATGGAAAGACAATATAAAGTTAGAAATCTTTTAGAACTGCAAGAAGCTGTGATGGACAGAAAGTGCATTAGCTGTAGAAACATGCATAGATTCAACCATCCAACACACATATTTAGAGGCTATGAACTTAACCATTTTATAATATTTTTCAAGTTGACAATATTAAATATCAGCGTACTAGTGCTCTGTATTAAGAGAAAAATGGCAACAAAAAAATAAATCTGGAAAGGACTTCTAGAGAGAACCTTAATCTTCAAAAGCTGAAAGCAGGGAAGACAGAGGGCTGACATCTTGCCCCACACATGAGGGAACACTTCTGAATTATAGGCTGGATATTGATACCAAATTGAATATTGGACAGGAAATTGTAGCTGGGAGCTTTTGTGTGAGAAAATAAGGTCATTAGAATCCCCACCAAAATAACTGCAAGAGGAAAAATAGTTCTTCCTAAAGAATAACATGACCTTGAACCTAAAAGCAAAAGTGAAAATGAATCTGGTTATATTTGTTTTAATTGCTAAGCTCATAAATATGCTAAGCATTTACAAGCAGGTTAAATTCAAAAGACAAAGAGAGATCCTGAAGTCCGTTATAGTTAGACAATTAGCCCATATTTACAGATACTAGATAAAACAGTTTGATGCTGTATATTATTCAGATTTCTTTGAGTTTACCTCAAGCACTGCATTCAGTTTTGGGCCTCTCACTTCAAAAGGGACATTGAGGTGCAGGAGCATATGCTGAGAAGGGCAACAAGGCTCGTGAAGGGTCTAGACATGTCTTATGAGAAATGGTTGAAGGAGCTGTGTTGGTTTAGTCTCACAAGTACCTGAAAGGAGGTTATAGTGAGGTTGGAGCCAGTCTCTTCTGCCATGCCTGTAGTGAGAGGACAAGAGGAAATGGCCTTAAGCTGAGCCAGGGGAGATTTGGGTTAGATATTAGAAAAAACATTTTTCATATTTGGGGTAGTCAGGCATTGGAATAGGTTGCCCAGGGAGGTAGTGGAGTCACAAGCCCTGAAGGTGTTTAAGAGGTATCTGGATCTCGTGCTGGGCAATATGGTTTAGTGAATTAGGGGTTACAGTGGTATTGCTGGGTTGATGGCTGGACTAGATGATCTTAAAGATCTCTTCCAGCCTTGATTATTCTGTGGATTCTTGGAGAATCAACATGAAAATCCTAGTGTAAGTTTGTAATATAGTTAATAGAAATAGTGTAATATGTCATAAATGTACATTAATTCTGTGTTTGCAGGACATTAAACTCCAGAAGAGTTTTCTCTGGTTTTAATTCACGGTTTAATGAACAAAAGAATCATCGTCTACTGTAAACTGTTCAAGCTTCTTTTTCAGGACAGTCTGTATTTCAGCATTTAACATCACAGATATCTGTGATTGAACAGATCTTGATGAACAAAGAATCGAGACAGTTAAAAGATAATTCAAAAGGTTACAGAGGTTGGAAGGGTTTAGTTCTGCTAAACCTAAGGGCATTGCCTTTACAGCACAGTACATCACTATTGAAATTGTGTTTAGCAGGGGAAAGCAAATTCCTAATTTAGCAGAACTGCAGCAGACAGTAGAACAAATTGTAACATGCAGCAAGGAAAACTGATAAAGACATAAAAAAATTCATGGTATAACAGAGATTCAAAAGTATGAAATCCATTATAAGGTGAAGCTCCAGTTCATTTCTACACAGATAAATCACGAACTTGAAAGGACTACAGCTATCAGAAAGGTTACTCTTCATTTCTCTGAGGTACAGAATCCTGAAGATGGGGTTTTGAGGAAAGCAAGAGGTAGGTGACAACCAAGTCTTAGCAATAAGCAGATAGACAGGTAGAATTTGCAGACAGCCCACACCTCGATTCTACAGTGACCCCAAAAGAAACACTAGCAGAGACAGTAAAGTAGCTGAAACAGGAATGTTTCAGAGGAATTCAGCTGGAATTCAGAAATGATTCATTGAGATTTCTAGAACATTTAATGGAGTTGTAGTAGTATTTGATGAAAGGAACATGTACTGTCATTTTTAGTAACTGAACCACATAATCAAGGATTCAGACACATAAGGAACATAAATATGTGGTCCCTCTGTGTCGCGTTTTAAGGAATGCAGGTTGCACATTTTACAAACAAAGAGACAGGCAACAGCCTCTGTTCCTTTGCAGTTTTGTGACATCTTCATGGCATGTATGTCACAGTGTTGTTCTCCATTAGTCAGTTTACTGCATAGTCTCATAGGCTTATCTAACTACCTTGGATAACTCTTTTCTTTAGATCAATAAGGTCTTGCGATGAATTGCTGCTTCATCTACCCTTTGGCTGCTGCCAGCTACCAGAACACTACATGACTGCTGCTGACTCCAGGCAGGCAACTGTGTTGCTGGATCAGATTTTCTTGCCCTGCCTGTTGTTCAACTATGCTGCTTGGTGTGGCTGCCTCAGCTCACCTTATAATCTCTGTTGACTCTTACTGATCTCTACTAAAGTGCCCCCAAATTTTGATTTCAGCTGTAAAAAAGTGTAAGTTTTCCAAAGAAATGTTATATTAATTTGCATTAATTTTGACCATGAGTTACGCAAATTATGTAAATTGCAAGGAGCTTTAAAGCCCTTGGAAATATACTCTACTGTTCTATACCATCACAATATTTGCTTGACCTAGGCCTCAATATGTGTGAAGGGTCTCAATGAAATGTAAATTTATCCATAATTCATTTTGCAATATGGACAAATTGAAACAGTATGAGAATATCTTGATTATGACAACAGTATGCAAGATATTCCAACATTCACTTTCCAAAACCTTCATCTTGTATAATTTATTGCACATTTTACAGGTTCAGAAATTTATAAGCTTAAATGTATAAGCACAAATTTACAGATCACATAGTAAATGTTAATATTCATCTGGTAATGCATACTTAGACAAGAAAGGAATTTACCAGCCCTAAAGAACAGGTCTACTTTTATACAAACTGTAATATTTTTCAATGTGACTGTCCTCAGTATGGAAAGGACTACAGCTGAACTGAGAACAGTAGGGAAAAAGTTCATGTATACCTTCATCTCTGTTCATTATAGTTGCATTAGAAGCCATGATATGGTTAGAAATTACTGTAGATCTCTCCTATCTAAAACGTGGGCATAAAGGGTGATACTTCAGAATACTGAGATGCTGCTAATTATGAAAATTTATATTTTAGTTGTGATCACTCTATTGCTGCATTAGCTGTGACTGGGAAGTTCAAAATCACACTTTGAGTACAGATCCCACAGGCATCCAAGTTGAAGACTGATGTAAATGCAAGTAAATGAGTCTGTTCTTTCCTCACTTTCCCTGGCTTGACATTACTTATTTCAATACCAAGCCTAGATCTTTAATCTTAGGGTTTTATCCTTGAACCAAAAATACATATGGTTGGTGTTTTGAAGAAAAAAATAAAGCTTATCTTTTTTTTTTTTATGACACATTGTGAAGTATTTTATTTCCTTTATTTAGTTTACTCTAAAACAGATATTCTAAACACAGTCTCAATAATTTTGTAACTCCAAAAATTTGAGCAAGAGCTATTATAAGCAGATTGAAAACCAGTAATATATATTTACTGAGCATACTGTTTGTATGGACATCCACTGTGGGTAAGGATTCATATCCTGCAGTGACTGTAAGGGAATGTCATGCATCAATGATACTTTTTCAAACATTCTGCTACAGGCATGTGTCTGTTGTGTTTTAAATTCTGGACTGTTGGGGGGATCACAGAATCATAGAATCTCTGAGGTTTCTCAGGTTTCACAAAATATTCTGAGTTGGAAGGGACCTATAAGGTGTGAAGGGATCTCAGGAGATTAGGTTCAACCACTCCCTACTCATGCAGGGCCACCTGGAACCAGCCTCCCAGGATTATGTCCAAGTGGCTTTCAAACATCCTCCCTGGACACCCTGTGCCAGTGCTCAGTCACCCTCACAGAAAAAAAGGTGTTTCCTGATGATCAGACAGAATCTTCTCTGTTTCATTTTGTGTCCATTTTGTCTCTTGGACTAGGCACCACTGAAAAGAATCTGGTACCTACCTTTCAGATATCTATAAACATTGATAAATTCCCCTCTGAACCTTATCTTCTGTAGGCCAAACAGTCCCAATTCTCTCAATCTCTCTTTGTTCAACAGATGCTCCAGTTGTGTAATCACCTTTATGGTCCTTTGCTGGGTGCATTCTAGTAGTTCTGCATCTCTCTAATACTGAGGAGTCCAACACCGGACACAACACTCCAGGCATGACCTCACTATGTCTGAGTAGAAGGAAAAGATCAACTCTCTTGGCCTGCTGGAAACATTCTAATGTAGCCCAGGACACTATTAACCTGTCCGCCAAAAGTGCAAAGGGCAGGGAAGTGTACTTTTCTATCTCTTTTCAGCTGGGTGTCCAAGTTGCTTTCCAGCTAGTTGGTCCCCGGCATATATTGCTGCATGGGAATGTTCCTCCCTAGGAGTAGGATTTTGCACTTCTATTTGTAGAACTTCTTGAGGTTCCTGTCAGTCCATTTCTCCAGCCTATTAAGGTCCCTCTGGATGTCAGTGCAACCTGCTGGTGTATCAACCACACTCCCCAGTTCAGTATCACCAGCAAACCTGCTGAGAGTACACTCTGCCCCATCATCCAGATCTTTAATGATATTGAATGGGATTGGACCAACTATTGATTCCTGCTATTTACTGGCCTCCAACCAGACTTTGTACCATTGATCACCACCCCCTAGGACAGGCTATTCAGCCGGTATTCAGTACACTGTCTGTTCATCCAGCCCATACTTCAACAACTTCTCTGTAAGCATTGAAATCCTTACTGAAATCTAGAAAACACCACCTACTACTCTCACCTGATCTACCAAGCCAGCCATTTTATTGTAGAACATAATCAAGTTGGTCAAACATGACTTCCCCTAGGTGGATCCACACTCACTATTCCTGTTCATTTTCTTGTCCTTCATGTGCCTAGAAATGGTTTCCAGGATTGGGTTTTCTACCACCGTCCCAGGGACTGAGGTGAGGTTGATGGGCCAAATGTTTCAGCCTAGTGGTTTTCCTCCCAGGAGTACAGAACTGTTCTTTTAGTGATTATTCTTTGCTATAACTGAACGTGATCCCTCAATTCCAGTTTTTCTGCTCACGTTAGTTCACACCAACAGCTTATTTATTTCTTATGTTTTAAAACACTCTGTCTCTCTCTGATTGCTAACCCATAACTCAAAAGGCACAAAGCCTTTTTATATTGGGGAGCTAGTTAAGAAATTTCAGCATGAATACCTTTGCTTGCACAAAAAAAAAGAAGAGATCATTCATGCTCCAGTAACCTTATTCACACACATAGAAGTTCTTCTCCAAATATTTGTGTGAACAAAAGGAGTTTGCATCAATTTTTATTGGAAAATTGAGCAAATAAAGGTGAGTTCCTTGCTGAGTCATAGAGAAATTAGCATTTGTAAAAAAAATACATGATCAAAATTATTCTTATTATACCTTAGTCAAAGTATTAATCCCCTAAACTTAACCATTTTCTATAAGCTCTGGAATTGATTTCCATGTATTTATCACCTCAATATCAGTAGAAATTGTTCTCTTACCTGAAAGAATTTGATAATTCTAATTCTAATTCTCATCCTTGGCATTTCTAAAGCCAGAGAGATTTGTCTCTCAAAAATTATTTGTTAGATATTAAATAATTTTATTCAGATCTCAACTCTAGATCAGTAAATTTGTAAATATTTATTAATTTGAGAAAATTCCATTCTTGTGTCCATCCATTTTGCCATGCAACTCCAGGACCATAGAATTTCTTAGTGTATATTTTGAACAGACATTCAAAGATTTATCTTACTTTGCACAGCTCAAGAGATACATGAATTTAAGGGGAAAAAAAAAACACACAAAAAAACCCCCAAAACACCATGCCTGCCAGAGCCAGTTAGGAAATCATTTTTATGATTTAAAATTACTTCCACTCTCCGTGAAATGAAACTTTTAAAAGAGAAGTGATGCAAGACAGGAAGAAGAATCAGAAGAAATAGAGGGTCAATAAGAGTTGCTCCACCTAATTCAGGGAAGCTGAAAGTTCAAGTCAAGCAATTTCGGGGCTTTATCGCATACTGAATTACTTACCAAAGGTGGAAAATCTCCAGCAAAGATGAATGAGCAGATTTTACTCTGTTGTGATCTGTAAACTAATAGGAAAAATATTTAGTTGAAACAGATGTAAGAGATTTAAGCTGCTATTATGAGCAAAGCATGACAATTCCAAATGTGATTCTGACCTACAAAGTAAATACCATGAACATCACTGCATTAAGTCACAGGTTAGTCTGAGTCCTTACTCTTTTCCTCATTTCAGATCCAAGCAAGCCTGCTACGTACATAACATGGAAATTACTGACATTATTAAAATTATTTAGATATTTCACTAAAACAACAAAAGATTTTCCAAGAAAATTCTTCATTTTCTCTCCTGCATAGGAACCTTGTCTCTGTGTCCCCCTTTTTCTTAACAGACATGGAGAGGGAGGAGATCTGTACCACTCCTCTCCAGAAAATAACTATTTTTTATTTCGTAAATCATGAAGTTAGTTACACCTCTTTAATTATCTCCCAGTAATAACTGATCCTTAAGTCTACACTTTCTATTATCCTAAAAGCAATCTATTTTTCATTCATTGAAAATCCTTCTGGGATTTTGAATACTAATAAGAAATTCAGTCTTCACTCTACTTTTGAGGAGCTTCCCCAGTTCCCAGTGCAATGAAATTTACACCATTTGTTCTGGGCATCACCTTCAATGATCCCACATTCTAGTCTTCTAATGGAGACAGACATGAAGCACAGGTCCTTGCATTATGTGAATCCCTCAATCTTGAAGCGGAATACTGGGCACTGCTGATGAATTTACAGCAGCCTTAGTGCAACAATTTTCCTTAGAAACAGTTTGGTACTGGGGACCACCATGCTTCATGCAAGGTTCATGAACCCCACAGCCAGTCTCAAATGCTGGCTTTGAATGTTCACCCTACATAGTTAGTAGGCAAAATTACTAAATTTTGCTTTGCCTTAGTTGAATAGGAGTCTCTGAGTTCACAGTGTTCTGGCCCAAATCAGTGTTGAGAAAGACCATTTTGGTAGCAGAGTTCATAGAGACATAGCTTGGGAACAACTTGTAGCTCTTGGTGTAATGTAACATTGATTAGTGCTAACAAAATTGATTGGCCTTATAAGGGAAATTAATATGCCATGAAAGTAAAGAAAACTATACGCTTTAGTTAACTATCAAATAAAATAGACTGAAAGTTCCTTCTATAGACAAAAAACACTTTAATGAAGTCTTCAGTGCTAAAGGGTGGCAGATGATTCAGAAAAATAAAAAAATAAATAGTATAGATTATGGTAAAACAGACTCTTTTAATGTTTCTAGGCCATTTTTCTCTTTTTTTCCCTCACAGAACTGTAAGTGGAACTGTAAGTGCTACAGTGTATTGCAAAGTCTCTATGAAACACAGTATTACATTGCATATTTCTTGAAGTGCGGACAAAAATATTCTAATGGTTTATCAGCAGTGGTCTGACACACTGCACCATGAAATACTGTTTAATTCCGACTAATACCTCTGAAGTCAGTAAGGTTAAGACAGACTGATTAGTTCAAGAACAGGTGGTCCAATGTTTCCATAAGCAATGACAATAAAATATTTTGATTTTGTCTATGTGATGAAGGGGAAAAAAAACAAGCCAAAACTAAGTTAAATATTTTTTACAGTCTTGTGATGAAGAGGTGGCAGCTGTAGTACCTTGCTAAAAGGGATTGGAAACCACTGTATTTAATACTTGCCTACAGCTCTGCAATGTTGCATTCAATGACTCAATGGCTAATTTCTTCCAGACTCTGTTCCTATAGAGAAAGTTAAAATAATATTTTTTCACAGAATAATTATTACCAGTGAGAGGAATAAGGGATCTCCATGCTCAATAAAAAAGCACATATTTTGATGCTTAAACATTAAGTAAAATGTTTGATTCAGTTGACAAGTTGAACATCACATATGAAAGCACTTTGAATAGGACCACTTTGGCAGATAGATCTAAAAAGTTTATCTGCCTGTCGCCCAACAGTCTGTGCTCACCAGTAAGTAAGCAAGATCTTAGATCAAACTGTGTTGTTATGGGCACAATACATCATTCTAATTAGCATATAATTCTAGGTAGTTTTGTTCATTTTATTGTATTTCTTAACTGCTATTGCACTGTTATACAGACGATTTTTATTTGTTTTCTTGCAACTTTCCCTCATTACATTCCCCTAAAATGAATGCAAATGTGGTAAAGGCCATAATTTTTCATACTAATGAACAAAGCAAACTATTGAGAAACATCTGAATTGTTGCCAAATTCATTTTGTTAATTATGTTTTATTGCATTATGAAAACTGTTTTAACATTACAGAGAATGCCCACTGTATGGTGCCTGAGGGGAAACTAGAATTCTTTCACATTTTATCAAAGATGGGGCAGCCTATCAGTACCATGGCTACCACAATTTGGTTGTGTTAGCCTTTCTATGCATACAGGAGTTCCTTTGCTCTGCCCAGTTTCTCAAATGTCTCAAGAAAGTACCTGAAGTTATAGCAATTTCTGCATTCTTGCCTCATGCTCTCAACAGCTGTGAAGAAAATCCAGCAATAGCACCTACTAATTTTGAATGATGAGGAGCCCATAGTGAGAAAAGCTACTCCCACTGTAGAACCTTCCTTCTGAAGAAGGAGACTTCTCAACCTGTCACTAGGTTGAAAAGCATAACGATCTGTATCTAAATATTACTCATTCAGTCCACTTTACCTTTTTGAGGTTGGTATATTTGTCTTCTTGAAGAAATCACAAAATTCCTTTATAGCACAATTTAAATTCTGCTGTGCTGGCATTAAAGCTAAGGAAAGCTCTGTTTTGCTGAGAAGTTTCTTGCTTACAAGAGCAAATTCCTGTATTTACTGCTGGTCTGGCTCACTTCTTTCAATGAGTTGTAACTAATGATATCATGTTGGTTAGCCATTAACTTCTGTAGTTTTACAGCATTCACTAAAGCTGCTTAAAGTATTTCCATCATTTTGCCCTTTTCATCTCTATGAACTTTGTATGGTTACATCACATACAACTAGTATATGCAGAAAACATGAAAATTCTGAAGCTTACCCCTAACAACAAACATATATGAAAGAAAAATATATATCTATCATCTTTGGTGCTGTATAACAAGGCAAAAGTAAATAAATTTTCATTTACCAAAATATGTATGCAGCAAGAACATGAATCCATGTCCATTTAGACTTTTTTTAAAGTCTGAAAATCAGTGATTAGAACTGATGTTAAAATAAAAATCCCACCTCAGATTGGTATTTGAGCTAATCTTTTGGCCCACTGAGTCTCAATATGCATAAATATGTGTCTAACCATGGTATCAGAATTGTGACCTGTTAAAATTCATACTATATTTAGATTTTTACAACAAGGAAGATAAAACACCAGTATGTTGCATCATTTAAACAATGACATATTTCCTTCATTTGTACAGTAGAGATGGTAAACTTACAATATACTGAGGTAGTTCCTCATAAATTTTCAGCATTTGTCATGAACACCAGACTTATGGACTTCAGTACTACTTATGTTTCCTGTTCTCTGAAGTCTTTGTTTTCATGATGAAGTAATTGCTTCAAAATCTTGTTGCAATGGAAACCTGGAGGGGGGGGTAAAAAAGAAGTCACAAACAAACTAAAAGTTCATAAAACCTATAAAATCAGTGCTTTCTTAAATTATAAGGGCTACCATTAAGTCACGGTTCTACCTGGTGCTCAGGTAAACAACTGAGCTTTTCATTCCTTTGTCAGGAACACAAATACTAGACCTGTTAGAAACTCTGATGGTAAGAGCTATATTGTGATAGATATGAGTAGAGCAGACTTGTTACCATCATCTCATTTTACTGCAAAGTCAACAGTGTCCATTGTATAGAAATGTTGTCCAAGTCATCTACTTTTGGGCAACATGCACAGTGAGGAAATATTCCAGAATATTTCTACTACTCAGTGTCCAATAGTGCTTCTATTAGCATCAATGTCTAAATTCTCATCTACTTCAAAATAGCTGGAACCATGATGCATTAACTAGAATAAAAGGAGCCTAAATGTATCCGGAGGGGAAAAAATTACTCTGGGAATCTGGGCTTCGTTCATTGTTCCTGGTAGCAGTCAGGACTACATAACACGTAAAATGATTCCACATTCATGGAACTTTTTCTCCCCACCACCTGCATTGCATGAGTAGATCTACATTTTTTTTTTTATTATTTTTAATGCAATGTTAACATTTAAAATCATTAATTAGAATCAAATAAAGTTTTTTAATATAGTGTTACTATATGTTACTGAAAGAGGATGTAGTCATTACAAAAAAACTTAGAATAGCTCTCTATTCCTAAGAGAGAACCATTTTAGGGGGTTGGCAGAGGTTTTTGAACATTTCCTCATTTGGGAGCAATCCCAAATTCACTTTGTTGTATCCAGATATTTATAACGGAGTTGCTAAAAATACAGTAGAGAACAATGACAGCAGAATCTGCTACAATGACAAATGACATCCCATTTCTCATTAAAAAGACAGTGGCTGCTAATCAGTGTGTATAAATACTTCTTGGTGCCTTTGGCAAAACAACATTTTAAGGGCCCTTTCTCCACTTGTAAATTAATCCTTTGTCACTCCATCTCAAATTACAGTAAAGGAAAACATGCTATACACTAAAATATGAGCCTGTATGGACTAAGAAAAGGCAAAATTAAAATAAATGAACAAATACATAAACCCCAAAGATATTATTTATCTTTGCTATCCCCTTTTCGATTATTCTCTGTGCAGGTCACTTCTTCCTTGGTGTGGAATAGGTTAATAGACATCCCCAGCTTTGGTCAAGTTATTAATTCTGACATTCTTCTCATATCTGAGATTATGTGTACCCATTCCTGCCCTCACACCTTTCCTTCTCCCAACCTAATCTATTGTTGAATAAACAGTACAGTTCCCTTCTGTCAAACCACAAAGAATTATTCTGACACCGTAATAAAGCAGGGAGAAGAAAACCACTGCAGAGTTTCAAAGAACATCTAGGAACCTGCTAGTTCAGACTAGCAAGTCATTGGCTCTGGTCATGGGTTATTGCATATAACAGAGGTAGCTGTACATGTAGAAGGGTACACAGTGGGGCAGACCCTCTGGGGAGGGACAGCACATGTGCTGTTTGGCAGCAGTGGAGACACACTGAGGGGCTCAGTGCCCATCAGCCACTGGAGCATTTTCTGTAGAACATCTGCGGTCTTGACTCCAGTGCAGATGCATCTCTTCAGGTCTGGGGCTGCAGGGATGCCTGGGCTCTCTTGCTGAGGCTGGGGTAGCAAGAGGTGAGTTCTGTGCTTGCAGGAGGAGTGCACTGACAGAGGGTCTGTCTTGCACAAATGAGTTGTGACAAGGGATCAGCATACTGCACAGCATCAGTTTTTCTCCTTGATCCGGGTGGTGATCCATTTATTGCGTGGGTCAACAGCCAGCTGCGTGGCTAGTGTTGGAAATATTCACATGTTTTTTGTGACCGTGGGACTATCCAAGGATAAGAACTGTTGGGAAGAGATAGGGCCCACCTTTCAAAGTGGGACAAAAGGATTCTTATCAACAGTCTGTGCAAGCAAGTGGGAAGAGCTTTAAAGTAGAAACAGGGCATGGAGTCAACAACCAACAATTAAGTGAGGAAATGGTAGACTAGGTTGGCAAGCAAAGGGTTCAGGGTGATGAGAACTGTAGCATTCTCATTATTAAGAAAACAATGTTGAAAGGAGCTCATTTCAAGCATATGCACAGAAATAAATGAGTACCTGCAAGAGAAGACAGTATCATGGGGAAAACGCTTGTACATTTTCTGGGAAATGAGCACAGCTTGGTGCCTCTCTGAAGTTCCTAATACGCTAATGTATGCAACATGGGGAACAAATGAGGAAATAGAAATCAGGGTGTAGTTGCAGGGCTATGAAGTCATCATAGAGGTGTAGTGAGAAATCACACAGCTGAAGTGCTGCAATAGATGGAGACATGTCCCACTTTAAGGACATTTAAGGGCAGGCTAGGATGGCATGAAGGAACAGTCGCTCTTTATGGGAGTGAAGAAGTAATATGTGAAAATCTGCCTTCAGATGAATGATGAGCTAACTGAGACCTTATGGGTCAGGGTTAGATGTCAGACCAAAGCAGGTGGTATAGTTGTGTGTGTCTGCTGCAGAACACCTGATCAGGAAAAAGTAGATGAAGCCTTCAGATAATTTCAATTTTGTAGGCCATAATACACATGAGAAACCTGAATAACCTCAGTATCTCCTGGAGAAACAACACAGGAGGGCAGCAACAGTCTGAGACTTACATCATTATCCCATTGGATAATGGGACAGGGGTGCATTCTCAGTAAGTTTGAACATTATACGAAAACTGGGAGAAGTGATTGATATAATCACTTGGTATGTGATATAAACCACCATACAGCGGTGCTGATATTCAAAGGGACCTCAACATGCTGAAAAAGATGGGCTGACAGGAATCTCATGAAATACAGCAAAGAGACAAATAAATTCCTGCATTTGCATAGGAATAACCCTACATCAGTACAGGCTGCAGACTGGTTGGAAAAGTTAGACATAAACTGAGACCCATGTGCCCTTGTGGCACAGAAGGCCAAGAACCTCCTTGACTGTATTAGGAAGAACATTGCCAGAAGGTGGAGGGCTGCTCAGCTCTAGTAAGATGGATCTGCAGTACTGTGCCTAGGTCTGGTATCTCCAGTACAAGATGGGGTCATACTGGAGTGATTCCAGCAAAGGGCAACAAAGATGAGTAAGAGACTGGAGCATCTGTCATAACAAAGAGAGGCTGAAAGTGCTGGAACTACTTAACGTGAAGAAGCAATGGCCCAGAGGAGGTCTTTTCAATGTTTATAAATATCTGATGGTAGAAGTAAAGAAAATGGAGCTAGACTTTTCTTCGTAGGACCCAGTGACTAGACAAGAAGGCACAAACTGAAATAGAGGAAATTCTGTTTAGACACAAGAAAAAGGTGTTTGGGTTTTTTTGTTTTCCACAGGTTGCCCAGAGAAGGTGTGGAGTCTTCCTCCTTGGCAATATTCAAAACCTGATCAGACACAACCCTGAGCAAACTGCTTTATGTGTCCCCACCTTGAGAGGAAGTTTGGACTAGATGATCTCCAGAGGTGCTTGCCAACCTCAGCTGTTCTGTGATTCTGTGATGTAGTAGCAACGGTGATATACGTTGGCTGCCAAGGTACACTTGGAGCTGTGTGCACAGTACAAGCAAATTTGGTGCCTGAAAAACAAACATATCTACATCTGTAAATCTATAGGTATGAATATAATATATCTGAAAATTAATACAGTGAGAAACTGATGTAGATTCTAGTGCTAATTTGTTTAAATTATTCTTAGAGGCAGGGGAAAGGGGAAAGGGAAAGTGCAAGGGGAAGAAAGTGTTACAAGTTGTCATTGAACCAGATGCAATCAGCAGTTTGAGTTTTTTAGGTGTCAGGACAGCAATAAAAATAAAGGATATAATAGAGTATATTTTATCACAGGCATTTTAGCTTATATAAGCTTTACTATGTAGAAGAGATGCTGACGGCCAAAAAAAGATGCTGATTTCTCCCTTTGTCCTTAAGCATGCCTCTATTTTATGAATTTTCAGTTCTTGTGTCATCAGTCCCAGGACTTCCCTTATGCTCCCTATTACTACGGACAGTTCAAGGAAGATGTCAAAAAACTCTTAGGGGTTTTTATAAGGCAATGAATGCTTATATTTATATATATGTGTGTGTATGTGTATGTGTAATGTATGTATATATATGACAAGTATAATCCTAAATCTTATTTACCAGCTACATTTCTATGAGACATATACTTTCACATACAAAACTTCTAAAAATCTATGGTTATAGTTAATTTATATAATGTAACAAATTTCTGAATGTTTTCACCATCTGTATTACTGATTCTTTTCTGAATACCACAACTCTCTTTGTTCTAAAAATAATTAATGATAGAGTTTCATAGGATAATTGCAATGTGTACAAAATAGAGTGTTTCCCTTCTTTCACTTCACTTTCAGTCTTACTGAACTACAGCCTGGTACACTATTACAAAAGGTACATCAAAAGACCTTTTCCTTTACTTTATCCTTTTGCATCTCTACCATACAGTCATTACTGGAACTTCTCCCTATCTCTTTTTCCACATTTTTATCTTTTTAATCTGTGTCATGTTCTTAAGGTCTTTCATCATTGCATCTTCTTGCCTAATCTCTTTAGAGACAGGATAATCAGAACTGAATGTAACATTCAAAACAACTTGATAACATCATAGAGTCACACCCCTTTTCTTAGGAACAGTAGCAGGATGTGATTTTGAGATCAACTGCTACAAATTTTGTCAATACTTAATGAGCTGTTCAGGTATTTTTTAGGAATAGATCTAGTGAGTATTAAAGTTAAGAATTTCTATGATCTGGAATCTGCAGTTGTAAACCTGCTACTGGCCTTAGAGTTGCATCACATGCATTCATCTTGCAGTGTACAAGCACTGCTAATTAGCCTTGAAAACTGAAAATCTTGATACAGTGACACCTGCACTCCCTTTGTCTTTTGTGTCCCTCGTCTGTGAGTGTGCAGTTGATGTCCTAGCAGTCACAGAGTTCCCCTTAAACCCTCTACCCAGTTCAGAGCTGGAGGAACTCTCCTAAAGCCACCTGATGCCTGTCCATGGCCTTCCCAAGTTCCCAGGCCTCCTTTTTGTTGCTTGCACATCCTAGAAGCACTTTGATTGAACAGGGAAATGTTTGCTAATTGTCCTTAGAGGGTGTATGTGAGCACTCATAAGTTGGATGAAATTGTGCATCTTGGATCTATGTGTGTGTACTCTACCTCGCCACTAATGGCCAAAGCTACAGCATTGATCAACACACAAAGAAATTAATGCTCTCACGTTTCCATCAGTCTAGGAAATCATCACATAATAATGTGTTCTCTCAGCAGTAAGTGGATGTTTGATAGAAAGCTATGAACAGAGACAGTCAATGTTGCAAGAACAGGAAACCAATTAAGTAAGGTCCATATGGATTACACTGTGAGTATAGTGGGATGCAGAGCAGAGAGACTGAGTGCCATATGGAGCGTAGATGGTGAGCCCATCTGGGTGTTTTCTTTACAAAGGAGACCCACAATTTCATTATATCCATTCTGAGCTTCCAATTTCAAGCATCTTAAAAATGTCTGAATTATTTTTATTTGTACAGTAATTCATTTCCGTGTATACACATCACTTGAAAGTATGTGGGTTTCAGCTATAAAGAACAAATCTCTGTTAGTGAGATTCAACAATGTATGGTCAGATTTGAAAGTTCCCTTGCAGTCAGTAGCAAGAGACAGTAAAAAGCTCTAGCAGAGCTACAGGAATAGAACAGAAAGAAAATAATGTAAGAGTACAGCTGTGTCCCTAATTGTTTTTAAACTCCAGGGGGGAATTAATCTGCAATTTTTCTTAACTTAATACCTGTCTTACTCTATTAATTTTCCAGTTTCAGTATTTCAGCTTAGTATGTTGAATTCTCCATTCAGCTGTATAGTAAGGGGAAGAAAAGAGGAAGAAAAGATGACTTCTGTGTCCCACTTGGGTGCCAGAGGCATAATGAAACCTTACACAAGAAAAGCCACAACCATTGTTTATCAAGGACTCTTTATCAGGGAGTGTAGTAATAGGACAGGATGAGGGGCAACAGTTTTAAACTTAAAGAAGGTAGATTTAGGTTATATATTAAGAAATTCTTCACTTTGAGGACTGTTATGCACTGGAACAGGTCGCCCAGAAAAGTTGTGGCTGCCCCATCCCTGGAAGTGTTCAAGGCCTGTTTGGATGGGGCTTTGAGCAACCTGGTCTAGTAGAAGGTGTTCCTGCCCACGGCAAGGAGGTTGGAACAAGATGATCTTTAAGATCCCTTCCAACCTAAACCATTATATGATAACCTTTTCCTCAAATAAAGAAGGGGAATCCTGTATCTCCAAAACCTGGAATGTGATTTTTGTACGCAGAGGACATTTTTTTTGAACCTATTTCATTTTACACTGCACCAGAATCACACAATTGCATGTCTTAGCTGAACTTTTAAAATCACCATATCAGGCACTCAAGCACTTACCTGATCATGTTCTGAGTCTTATTTAGTGCCTTTCTTATTGTTGGATGTGGATTTTTTCTTAAAATGTAAATAGGTGTGTGGACCTAGACAGTTCATTAGTATAGGGGCTGAAAAATGTAAATTTTTGTGTTTCAGCCCAACCTGGCAATGATTGCACTTATTTACTCCTATAGGTTACCACATAAACCTGTTTCTATATCTTCCTGATCTACCTTCAAGGAATTAGTCAGCGATAGCTCAGAGAACTGAAGACATGGCAACAAAAATAAAATGTTTTTTGTGGAGTTTTCCAACCAAAAATACTTGCATCTGTGATACATACTTTGTGCTGAATTGAACAGATTTATCGTCATTCAGCATATACTAGGACTTTCCTTTATTTTCCAGCATAAAACTGTTTTCTTTGTTTATGGATCAAAATATATGCAAATCAATTCACTGCTTAAAAACAAAACCACCAAATGAAACTGTAATATCCAGCTACAAACCTTATTCTGAGTTTCAGATGACCAGACCATTTTTTGCCAGCCCAAGGACAACAAGAACTTTCTGTCTTGCACTTGTCATTTCAGTGTGCTTGATAAATTGGACTGGACAGTAACAAGAAGTTGGAGCCTTTGGAATTTGGCACTATGATAACTTTGAATACAGTAGGAGAGTCAAATAGCTGACACTTTTGTAGACATAAATCAGAAGAAAAAATATATCTATGTTCAACATGGCAGCAATTGCATCAGTGTTGCTTCATATAAGCACAACTGCAAGGACAGTGTCTAACTGTGAGAGGTATTATAAGTTTTGTGTCACAAAAAAACAAAACATTTTTTCTTTCATGAAAGAAATTATGAGTTTCTAAACTGAAAATAAATATGTACTGAAATAAGAATGTGGACAGCATTCTTTTTTTATAGGTTTGCTGTAGCAGAAAAGAGACATAGTAGCAATTTAAGGCATGTTTATGCAAATATAATAATAGAATGTTATTTCTATTCTGCTACAAGAGTGACCGCAATACCACAGAAAATCATTTCAAGATGAATGACACCATTAAAAACATCTGTCATTCTCAAAACATTGAAAGTAACTTATTTTCTGCATCTGTACCTATCGTTACCGGCTTTGAGATACTTGCTAGTCATGCTTTTCAGCCTTTCAGAAGCTTTCATTGGTACAGGACATCTCTCCCATCTGTGTCTTCACCCTTAAGTGATCTACCTAGGGTAAGTTTTTCCTTTATCAGTGTTAGTCTGATGTAGGCCAAAGGCTTATAGCTTAGCCTGAATCCTTTGAAGTAACTGGAAATAAACTCTGATGGGATTTGCATCAAAGACTAAGCATATTCTCCATACAATAATTAAAAAGCCCCAATGACACAGAAAACATTTATATAGTACTGTATTTGTACTGCAAGTTAAAATCTGCGTGTTTTATATTTTCCTATAATTTTCAACTCCATTATTCAATAATTTCTCATGTAAAATATCTTTCCAGAAAGTCTCTTTCAGTTTTATTAGTTTTCTTTACCATTTGAAATGTCAACTGTATCTGTCCTTTTCTCTAAAATTTATTTTCATACACAAAACTTTATTTATGGGTTATCAAGAGAAAGTAGCAAAAGTAGTTACCATGTCAGTATAGTACCCCCAAAAGAGTAACAAATATTTTCTGTGAAAATATAATTTTTTTTATTCTGTATGGCATTTTTCCTACTACCTCACCCTAACCTTTTACATTTACTGTTGATTGTTCTTTTTATTTCATATTCCCTAAGTCTGGCTGCCTAGGTTTTTGTTTCTTTCTTTTTTAAACTACAAAACAAAAGGAAAGTTCACAACAAATATAGCTAAACAAGAAATCAGCTGGATCATTTTTACATCAATGGAAAAGTAAGTCTGCAAAAAAACCAGAGAATTGCCTTCTTAGAAGGCCTATAAGGCCTGAAAAATACTCCAAGTCTTTATCTCAGGTTGCTTTTAATAATTTGTTTTCTGCTAAGCAGATGGTGTAGGAGTCAGCTGTATTCTTTCTATTTTGAGCCCTTCTGTTCCATGCATTGTTGGGACCTTGAAAACAAGTTTTCAAATGCCCTCTTCCTCGAAAATGAAGCATCTTTCTCCTCACTTCTCAGGATGTATGTTTCCTGCTCTTTGTCTTCCATATATTCAAGAACTGGTTGTCTGGGGTTTTTTTGTTGGGAGTTTCTTTCCCAAATTTGCTTTTGTTTGTTTAACATGGATCTCATTTGCCTCTCTCCATGCCTGGTTAAGTATATTTACTGTCAGAGCCAAATTAACCTTACAAATACAACCTCTCTAAAACAAATCTGATTCTACCACACTACAACAACAGTCGGAATTTATGAAGACTTCTCATCTTTTCATACTACGTAAAAAAAAAATAAATTGTTATTGAAATCTCTATTGAAGGAAGGGATTTTGCTGAAAAGATTGAGTACCAGAACTTATACTAACATTACTTCAATCAAATCATAGAGATCTAAAACGTGATTACCATGAAAGCTTCTTTAGGGTAAACATAGCTTCAACACTGTAGATGTTCTCCTGAAAATAGGAATAATCAGTTACTACCTTCTAAAGTTATTGCACCTTTAAATCAATATGTACGAGCTAGACAAAGTATTTTCTAAATAACTGTTCTACAACAAAGATAAGTTGATCAAAATATATATGTCATAATTGGAATGAATAGCAGTCTTTTGCTTGACTAAATGCAACTTTCAGTCTTTTCAGTGCTTTTATTTGAACTTTCTGGCTCTTCCTAAGGCTATATATGGGCTATATATGAAGTCAAAACAAATAAACTGAAGGAAAAAACAACAACAAGCCAAAAACAAGAAAAGAAAACTTTGTAATTTGAAATTTGGCTTGATTTCTTGGTTACCCTTGACCATCCACACTCCAAAATGAAACAGAAGTATTTCATTAAAGGCCTAAAAACATAAGTTTTATCATCAAAAGACAAAAAAAATCCAAAAAACCCAACTCACTTTCTATGCAACACTACATACAACATAGAGGGCTAAAACTATACTTTTTTCTAGCCATTTATTCCTTTCTTTCTAGCATTCTTTACAGTAAATCATTCCAGCTGTGGTAAATGTTGTTCAAGCATGGATCTGCAATACATTTTGCACTTTGATATTCATAAGCACACATTTCCTTCCAAGCTGAAGATATTTATCACAGTTTGACTGGCAGTTAGAGACATATTTTCTAGAACAAATATGCCATACATTTGGCTTTCTTTCCCACTTTTAACTTTTGCTTGTAACTAGATTATACTCCTTTTTTCCTTATGTTGGGGGGAGAAATTCCAATTATTTGTAGATCTACTGCAAACTACTAGTCCAGCTCTTTCGTTTATTTTCTTCGGATGAAAATGTGAATCAAATTCTGTATCTTTATTCCAGTAATTCAGTACTTCTTCAAAGAACATCAAAGCTCTTTTTGATCAAATGGGAAATGATCAAAGACTAAGCTTGTTAGGAAAAAAGAGTCCACACAAAGTGGAAATTCTAGTGCCTTTTTTCACTTTTATCTGAGCTCCCTGCTTTGATTATGTGTTTTATTGTATGAAGAAGGTCGATGGTAGAATAAAGTAAAACAGAAATTGAGGGCCAATGGAGGTGTAAATATTAGTGAAGTGCTTGACTGTTCATGCTCTTGTATTCAGTGTAATACTAGCTTCTGAAACAGGAGGAGTTATACCTCATTGAGAACTCCACTCTCATGTACACACATAAGTGTCCACCTCAGGTTAAATAGGACTTGAAATTCAAAAAGGATCTGCCAGTAGGAAAATAATGCATGTTCCTGATTAACCTGGTACTGCGCTAGAGCCGCAAGTACTCTGAGAGGCTGATACAACTCTTTTCTATTATTAATTGAGCCCTCATTTGTAGTTCTGCATGTATTTTTGCACTGCTACCACTTACGCTACACTAAGGTGACTTAAGATGCTAATTAAAATATAGATAGTTTGAGTTACTACTGAACTGGAGATAGCTATGACACTGAAAATGACTAAGAAGTTGGGGGGAGGGGTTATTTTCTTTAATTTCTTAATATACACTGAATCCTAAATTAGGGTACCATATTTTTTCTAAATTTGCATGAAATCAAAGTTGTCATCATATGGACTGTACACAACACCTAAATGTATACACTAAAAGGAAGGTTTTCGGAGGGGATTAAAAGAATTCCTTTAAAATCATAATAGCATCATATATTTTGAGTGTAGGAATTTAACTTTCAGGCTTGGTTTATGCTTTTATATGTTTGCCATCTATATCTGTATGCTTTCTTACTATATATTTTATTAATTAAACCACAAATAAGGAAATTGAGAATTATTATATTTCAGGGATATGTGTTAAAACAAAGTCTTCTAACAGGCTCATTCACTTTCTGAAAATTAAATTAAAAAAAGAAAACACTTAATTTTTAAGTCTTTGAAATGTTAAAGAAATCTCATTTTTTTAACAGGTATTACCTACATAATAAAAAATTCAGCCAAGCCAGATATTAAAGAAAAAAAAATCTTTATCCTTACACTTTATTTACACTCAGCATAGGAATTCCAATTGCCTTACTCCTCTCCTAGCTTTTCCTCTCATAATTTTAGCACCACTTATCTCCAAACTTCATACCTTATCCAATCAGCTCTTTTTAACCCCATACACTCACATTTTAGCACCTTGACCACCCCTTTAACAGCCAACATAGAACTGATTAACCTTATCCTAGAACACACATCAATAGGAAACAGTGAATAAAACCATGTAGGTATCCTGTTGGAGACAGATATTTGCAAGAAGAATTCAGACAGTTTTCTCAGAGGTGAAATGCAAATTGAATTGATCACAGCTTACAAATGCATTTACAGAAAGAAAAGACTGCCAGTTAATCCAGCAAAGGAGTTACACCAAAGAGAGGATTAATGACTAGAGGTTCAAATCAGAAAAACTCAAACTGGAAATGAAGCACAAATTATTAACCAAGTTTCATGGTTCAGATTCACGACTGTAATGTATTATCAAGGATATTTAATATTGGATAATTCTGAATATCTTCCTATTATACCTGGTACTAATCAAAGGTAACAAAGAAAGTATCAGCCCAGAATAGGGAAGAAAATGTTTACAAAGTAATTTCCACATCATATATTTTCAAAACCTTGAGATTTGATGGACTTCTTCCTGAGATACCTAAAGGATGGTCTGAAAACTCATAGAATCATTCTCTTTGCAAAATCATCAAGGAGGAGTTAAACACCAAAATACTGGAAAAGTGTAAAACTAATGTTAGTAAATGTAGTAAGTGTAGTGTTTATGGAAAAAAACCCTAAGAAGGAAGTAAAATGGAACTAAAGTGATACAGCCAGCTTGTGCTTAGTTCTGAGAAAAATCTGAGCAAACCATTTACAAACATTCTGCAGAAGTAATACATATCATATACTTCAACATCATAATGTAGGCTCGTAAGAAGCCAGAAAGCTCCAATGGATTTAACTGTTAGATGGTAAGCGCAAAACTACTTGGATAACCTTAGCCCAAGAGCAGTTAACATAATGAAATTCAGAGTGTTTTGGAGGATATACAGAAGCCTATACTTAGTTAGGATCTATTCAATGACTTCACTACTGGGATGGATGGTGGGGCAGGTGATGCTTAATGAATCTGCACTAAGGTAAGGGGAATGACATCTAAATTGTAGGACAATGTGTAGGTGAAGAACTGGAAATTGATGCAAGACATTATTCTTGTCCAACAGCAGCTAAATACGTACAGGGTAAAGGGGAAAAGATGCAAAACAATGACCTAGGTAGCAGATCTCAGTCTAAATACCTGTTCCCTGCTCTAATTATCATGGTCACAGACCTCATGAACTGAGCAGACTTAGTTACTGCAGTCCTAGAAAGATGGTAATTAGCTGAATACAGCTTTGAGATTATCAACAGGTGGTCAGAGGACCAGAAAAGACAGGAAGACAAGACTGGACAGTTTTTTAACCTAAAGACAAAACTGAATGGGGACATAGGTATTAAGATGTGGTTATTAACATTACTAGAGAGATGTCTCTGCCTGAATTAAGTTGCAAATGAGACCATATGCCAAAGTCAGTAGTATAGATTTATATTTATCAGTAAATATGAGGTAGAGAGAGATAGAAAGAAAAAGGAAAAAGAGAGAGGAGTGGAGAGAAAAAGGATGTGAGAGAGGGAATGATTAAGTAGAGAAATATCACCAGTTTGTGGATTCCAGTGGTGTCTCACTTATCCTCTTCTTCTGGTTTTCTGGGTAGTGAGGGTTCCAGTCTTGTCAAAGTGATGGTTGCAATCTAGATCTGTCAAGGGAAGCCCATAGGTGAGGGAAGGCCTCAGTGAAACGCAGAGCCCACAGGGATTTTATTATGCTTAGACTAGGTAGAAATGCCCTGGTACCTCCCCTGGGACAAGGAGTTTTACAATGGATGATGTAATACTGGATCACAGGACATTTCTTGAGCCTTTGACACCTTCTAAGACATTACAGCTTCCTGTTACATCAGCACAATTGAGTCCATTACGACCCATTGTTTCCGTTTGAAGAGACTGGAATGTTTGCTAAGGAGTATTAGTTATGAGTTAGACCAAACTCCTCTCTCTCAGCAATTGTAAATACAAAATTAAGGGGCTCCAATTGAGAAACTATGGATTAGGAGAGAAATAACAACCCTTTATTAAAATATGTATGTATGTTGGCGAAGACAGTAACAGCACACAGAAACAAATAGACAATAGTCCTGTACCCAAAAGTCCCCTTCAAATAAAAAGACACGGTCTGAATACTTCTCTGTCCTCTGACGCGATTCTAATCCCAGTTGGCACGGGGCACTGTTGGATCACTGGAGGTGCAGAGCCTGCAGTGCTCTGTGGTGGCCTGCAGGGGGCACTGTTGGGCTCTGGCGGTCACTACGCGGGAGGTCTCGGATCACAGGAGAAGCTGAAAAAATGGGGACCTTCCCCCAATGGAAGAAGGGGAAAAGAAAAGCAGTCCACCCCTACAGAACTCACTATTGTCCTCGGCTAACAGTGTTTCAAGGCTCCTCCCTTTCTCCCAATGAGCACAAAACTCTCCGATGAAATCACAGCAGGTTTGGGCTGGAGGCAAGGGCAGCTTGCAAGCAAGCTGAGGCGAGTGGTCAGGAATGACCAGGTCAAGTGCAAGAGAAACCTGCCTCAAGGCTTTTTTTTCCAAATGCACACACAGACTCCTTCGAGAGAGAAACCCAAACTGTTCTCCCCTTTGTGAGGAGGGCAGCAACAGAGCAGAACTCCTCCTCCCTCACTCCAGTCTCAGATGGGCCATCAGTCAGGAATGCAGTTTCCCCAGCCAGGTCTTCTGTAAAGCTAATTTCCCCCCTTCCCCCTCCCCATTCAAACTCCATCTTTCTTACATTGGGGTAGGGGATTATCTCCCTTGGATTTTATAACCTATGACATCCATTGTGGTCCAACAGCAGAGATATCTCCAGGTCACCCATGAATGTTTCAGTGCTTCCACTGAAGGGAGTTATCACAGCTGAGTCATTTGTGTAAGGACAAAGAAACATTGGTTCACCTTGAAGGATTTGCCTCTCTCTTTACCTTGTTCAACACCCAGCTTGTAGCCTGAGGTGTTGGCTGTGCATGCCTGCAGCACCTGAGTGGTTACTTTGCACATTGTCAGCTTGCACCCTGATTTTTTGAGCCATTAGCATTCCAGCCTCTCACACTCATGGGTACATTCTTCTCCTGGGGTAAATGGACATTAGCACCACCTTTATCTTATCTCAAGTTCCCCTGATAGTCAAAATTAGTAGGTATTCTAAGGTAAACATATACAGGTATTCTTCCCAAGACTACCAAGGCAGTGGACAGACTAAAAAAAATGGTTTATTTCAGGTGCAAGGACCACTTTTTTACAATGTGGAGCATCAGGTCTTCGGGGCAAAAGGTGAGTTCCTGCCCCCTCAGGGCCCCTTTTATCCTCTCTGTTTCTGCCCCACCTTCCCAAGGACTCTATACATGTCTGTTAGGGCTCTTTCTCCTCTCTCACATATCAGAGAGAGGCTGAGAACTTCTCTTGCTATGCAGGGCGGGGGGAAAACATTGAAACTGCCTTTGAGAAGACTTATCATTTAGGCAGAAAGCCCTCTTAATGAAAATCGAGTTCCTAACTTTCTGTTACAAATTCTTCTGAAATTATATCTACCCCTACAGCATATTCAGGAAGGGGTGGGCTGTGGTGAGCCATTGCTTCTCTTCGTAGTTTGCTACAGTCGACAAAAGTCTTTCAGTGATTTTTACAATGTTTAATCAATTAACCCTTTCAGTCTCTCACAGTAGGATAGGTTTCAATTATGTTAAAGGCTGTGAAAAATGAGAAAATAATTTTTTCTTACATTACTGAATGGGGACATGGGATAGGTTTTAATTATGATAAATGCTGTGAAACAAAGGAAAAATAATTTATTCCTGCATTAGAGTGACATACCAGACAAGAATTAACAGGCTTCACTAACAGCAAAAAGAACAGGATATTAGGAAAGAATTGGGATTAGAAGGACTGATTTGATGGCATAGGCTGACCAGTGAACTAAGGGAATTTCCACTATTGGCACAATTCACAGGCTAAGCAATACAAAGGTCTGGGTAAAGTAGAAACTAATATTGTTGATATAGGTGAAACTGATGTAGCTGATGTAGCTGATACAAGTGATAATCCATAAAAAAACCCACAGTACCTAGGAAGATGATGTTATAGAGGTAGAATCCCATCAAATGCTTTTAAGCTTATGTAACAAGTAGAGGCTGGAGCCTCCTTTGGAAGGTGAAATGTCATTCTTTCAAGCTTCTACAGCATGTAAAACATCATACCTGATCTTCATATGACATTTTCTCAGAAAAGGAATTTGGAAAAATAAATAATAAGTCTATAAATTCTTATTATAATGTCTTGAAGAAAAGACCCCTATAGAGATCAGTTTTCAGCCACATTTTCTAAAACGCTGGTTTCACTCCTCTGTATTTTATTAACTGAAGATAATTTGATTTAAAACAGTCTACTTCATTAAAAAATTGTTTGAAATTACTATTCAATAAATCAAGATTTCAGAATTCTTAATAAAACTGTGAAAGTTTGACTTTGAAATTCCAAGTACCAAAATCATAAAGAGATTATTATGCTTTCCTGGAAGTTTTTTGCTGAAGACTTACGAAGTTGTATATGCACCAAATACTTGACACAAACCAATTCAGTATGATTGAAGATATATTCTGTTGGGTTTTGCATTAAAAATGCAAATAAGATGAAAAAGGTGTGCAAAGGAGATTAAATGATGACCAAGTGATTTTTTCCCAAGTACATGCTTGACAATATAGCAAACCCAATTATTCCTCCCAATCCACATTTCATACTTATATACGCATAAAATCCATTGTCTACTGCCCTCAACGGTTTTCAAAGTTGTTATTTACAGATTTTCAAGTTGACAGTAATGTAGCCATAACTTTTGCTGGACTTCACTTCATTAGTCTGTTCCTCCCTGTGGTAATTTCATTATGTCTTCAACCTGCATTCTAACTCCCACTGCTACAATTAGTCGTGAAATTTAAAGCTACCAGATTGTAAAGTTATGCTACCTACTACCTACTACCCAAGGGTAATTTAACCATTAATTACTGTAGCACCAGATAACATTCCTCCCTTCTAGTGAATGAGATCCTCAGAGCTCATAAACTTTCTATATCCCTAGGTGTGTACTTTGTTGATCTGAGTCTGAATGTCCACACTAATCTCACAATGAATAACAGGACTTAAAAGCACCCCTTAAATTGCCCAGTAATTTCAATGAAAATAAAACAAAAATGGGAGAGCTGGATTAGAAAAACACTATGGAAAACCGACATAGAGAGCAGGACCTCTGTGATTCTGGATGCTTTTATTTGGTTGCATTTTTCCATGGATGAAAAGCCAGAAGGGGCCATATACTGAATAAACAAAAGCATAAATTCTAATCTTGAGTTCATTGGGATTATACTCATGGAGCATAAGTCTTTGAGAATTGGATCCTTCATCAGTCAAAGGTAGGGGAAATGATGGCAAGGCCAGTTGTTCACTCTGTTCTGATGTCACGGCTGATTATCAATATGATCACACATGAACCTTCGTGAGAGGGAGGTTGAGAGGTGGTAGTAACTTGGGTTCAAGTACTTTGTCATTTTATGGGGTTCACAGTCTCATCCAGTCTGTCTCAACCCTGGGAACAGGAATCAGAAAACCCAGTGTCAGGCTGATAAGGAGGAAGTGATGAGGGAGAAAGGGTCTTACATCTCTTAAGTGAGGTATCTAAATCAGGACACTACTCAGTAGCAACTACTTTCTATGCAAGTATAAACCTTCTGCTGGATTTAGGTATCTCAGCATCCATAAAGAAATGCAGGTTTTTTACCAGGCACTAAAGTACTCCTTAAACAAAGAACCTCACTTATTGCTTAGGTTTCTTTCCTTCTCAGATATTCTTTCCTGAAGTGTCTTTTCTTTTAAAGGATTTCCTCTAGGTGTAAATATATATGAAGTTTTGTCAGTTGTTTTGTTTAAATATCTGCCATTCCATTAGTGCCTTTTTGTACTACCACACTGGGCATCAGAGGGCCTAGCGGAGCCCTTCTTTTGCAGCATACAGTAGTTCAGTAAGGGAAAGAGGAGGAGACATGCACTCTTTCAAGTGCATGGAATATCACAGTATGCATTGTTTAATAATAACTGAAACATTGGTGTCCATTTTAGTCACGAATTTAAAACTCAGCTCCATATGGGCTACAGTGAAGAAAATTAACTCCATTTCAGTCAAATCCAGTACAACAAGTCATGAAATTTTAGGTTTATTACTCCTGCTCTAATCACTGGCAGGACAATACAGATATTTCCTACTTCAAGCATTATGCTGATGCAAGAGTCTTGGTTCTTACTTTTCCTTTCTTTTTCTTACCCCTTCTCCTCTATTTGTTCTTTCTTAAATCCTCTAGAACCTACATTGGCATCTCTAGAGCCAGTAGAGGCATATAATATATTATTTAGATGTTGATGATGATGCTGCAAACAGGTTACTAAACTCAGACACAAAGCCCAGAGGGTCGTGATCTTGCCATTGTTTCTGTGGCAGTAGTATTAAACCTAATATGATCTATTTCAACTGGTTTCTTTCCTTTTTGATAGAAACAAAATCTTACATTAGTTTGAAGATAGTACATCTCTTCTACCGAAATTCCCCTTTACCTACATCTTTTTTCCTTCCCTCTGTTGTATACAGTATATATATATTAGGATATATAAAACACAAAATATCGATTGGCTGATACATTATGAATGTTTCATAGTTTGTACTAAAAAGGTCTTGATTTCATACAAGGGACAAAACTGTCAAGAAGATGGTAATGAGGACACTTTATCTCTGAACACAAAAGGGGAGTGTCTGAAAAAAACATATGAGGGTGAAAATATTCTTTAGGTAGAAGAAAATGAAAACAAATTTCATGCTCTCTGGGTACCCTGCTGTATTAAGGGACTGAACTTATTCTTCATTGCCAAAGAAGAACTAAATCATTGAACTGTGGGAAAGATGCAAAGTGCAAAGTGCAAAGAAAAAGACTTAGAAAAGTACTAAGCACATAACTTCCACTGACACGCTACCACATGAACATCTACTTTTTCATGACACAATTTACTGCCTTATGTTCTAATTCAGAATTTTTTTTGCTCTAAATTTGGAAGCTCCTGTGAAAGGTCATTCATTCAGGTCAGTCTGTAGTTCGATGTTACTTATTAGGAATTTATTTTTCATTCTGTCCCAACTGGGTTGTTTTCTGTTTGACTTTCTATTAGCATTGACATTTTCTCCCTAAGGGTTTTTTCTCCTTTTAGAACTTGATTGGGAAAGTTTCATGGAGTTTATGCAGCTTTTATCTCAAAGAAAATGTTCTGATTTATTTTGTGGTTGTTCTTCTGCTGACATTTGGTGACATTTTCTCTTTTGTTGACAGCTTTGTATGTCTTTAGAGAGCAGGTTACTCAAGTGAAGTTATTTAATTTGCTTTGTCCAGCCTTTGTCATATCCAGCATATAAAGTACTCTTCTTATTTCATTACTGTATTAGCTTTCCCCTCTGATTGCTTCTTTTCTGCACTTTGTTTTCCTCTATGCCCCCTGTGTGAAGTATTTTTTCATTTGTCAGTGGTTGAATATGTCTTTGCTGAATTTTTTTAAAATAGTTTAGCACTATTGGAGCTGTTTTAGACAAAATACTTAGCGCACTGACTGAAATCCAAGATTTTTTTTTCTAATAGCTGCTACACAGGTGACCTAGAAAAAAAGACTTCTATGCCAAAATGGATGTGACTAGAACTACAACTTCACTGTTAATGGCAGGAAATACAAAATGCTACCAAAAAGCTTTCAAGAATGATCTATCCCTCAGTCACCAAATATTAAATACTCGCCAAGCCGCAAATAGCATTGTCTTACAACTGTGGGATCATAAAAAACTGATGTTTTTTAACAGCGTTTTCAAAAGCTGCTAAAGTATGAGCACTAAACAATAAAAGTAATTGGTTAATTGCAGCTCAGTTATTGAAAATTAGAAGCTTTAAAGTTAAGTTTTCCAGAGGTGATAGACTCTTTCTTCTTAATCAGTGCTAGATTTCAGAATAACTTTGGTGGTAAGAGGGAAGATGAAAATTTCAATTAACAGTGCTAAAGAATAAAAGAAATTATGTTTTCTGAAAGCAAAGACTTAGTGGCACAGCTGTATTCTGGACCATGTAATTTAATTTTCAACCAATGACATCATGATTTTGCAGTTTCAACTTTCAGTCAATTCAGAGCAAGTGGTCTCTTGTAATGTATAAGAGAGAGAAACAAAAAAATTGGAAAGGAGCTAGGTTTCCCACATGATTAAAATCTTACAAAATTTTCCAGCTCTTGGCAAGGGGGTAGCCAGGGGGACTGTAGGGGGGCCTCTGTGGGAGGAGGCCAGGGGCTACCCTGTGCCAGATGCAATCAGCTCCAATGGACCCACAATAGGACACAACTGAGCACATCAGCCAACCTGATGACACCTCCAGGAAAACATATTTTAAAAAATTCATAAAATGCCAGACAGAGAGGGAACAAAAAAGAAGTGTAAAACAACAGAGAGAAAACTGAAGTCAGAAGAGAATGAGCTTCATGGAAGAACAGATATCCCCTGCAGCATGTGGAGGGTCCATGCTGGAGCAGAGGAGTGTGAGGAGGAAGGAGAAATACAGAGGAGCAAAGAAACTGCCATGTACTGGCTGTAAACTCCTGCACCACTAGGAGCTGGGTTAGAAGAGTTAGAAATGGAAGAATGATGTCGAGCATGGGATAGGAAGGACAGGGTAGGGTTGGGGGGGAAGTTGTTGCTTTGACATCTGCCTTTTCATTTCCCACTACTTAAATTAAAAAATATATATTTTAATTAGCAATAGATTACATTGATATTTCCAAGTTGAGTCTGTTTTGCTCATGACATAAATGGTAAGAAATCTCCCTGCCTTTATCCTGATCCATGAGCTTTTTCCCTTCCATTCTTCCTCTTTTCTCCCCTCTCCTGCTGAGGAGGGGAAGTGAGCAAACAGTCAGGTAGGTGTTTGACTGTTAGCCACCACAATATGCTGCAAGAAACTCAGAATGCATAGCCCAGACTCACACAGAGCATGATTTGAATGTTGGCTTTATACAAAAGTGAAATAAAATGAGTCATTTGTCTTGCCTAAACCCATACTTTCACTCACATGTTCCCTTCATCCATGGATCTGATAACCATTTCTCAATGAAGACTCAAATCTTCATCTGAGCAATCAACAATTTCCTTTTCCTAACCATAATCAGAATGCTTCAATTTCCTAAAATTATCTAGCAGTTACACAACATCTTTCCATGCTTATCATTTTACAACTCAAATAATGAGGATAAAAATTGAAACATTTTTTTATGCAGTAGGTTTATCCATTTTCTGGAATACTACAGTTCTAACCAAGTGTAACTAAATTTTGAAATGTGTGTCTATGTGTCTCCTACTGTGGATTTACAGGCCTAAAAGGCTATGAAAACAGATTAGGGAATTGAGCATGCTGCTCAATATTTGAGCTCTGTTTTTATTTCTGTTGCTTGTTTGCTTGTTTGTTTAAATAATTTCCTGAATTTTAATCATTTTTATGTGTTTACATATTTTGGGTTATTTTCTGTGCTTTCTCAGTTCCTGGAATACTAATGGCTCTGAAAATGACAGCACCCATCTGCCTTGTGCTCCTGTCTGTAGCACCAGTGGTAATACTGCGTGACTGTCAGCATCAAAATAAGTCCCACAGTAGCCTTGTTCAATCAGATTTTGACACAGACAGCTGACACCGAAAATTAATGCAGTGTGGTTTTGACTTAAACAATAATTTCTACTAAAATGGATATTATCTTACTTGTGTAAGTTACCCTTTGAATAACAGCTTACCTGTTGTGAAGTCACCAGCAACTGAAGAAGTTACAGGTACCAATCTCAGTCTCCTTTGCTGGTTGTCATTATTTCTGGCATACATAAAAGAAAACAATCTCTGTGACATTGTGGAATATCTTTTCTACTCCAGCAAAGTCGTAGAAAAAGTAGGAGTTGAAGAGTTCATATCTTGGGCCTTCTAGAAATGAAGATATGCTACCATCCAATAGGACATTGAAAGCATCAGGAGGTAAAAAATTTGTCAGAAGTTCTGCTTCTACAGCTTCATGACAAGGTTAAGAGGTTATTGCCCAGGTTTGTCCCAGACACTGATAATTTAACATTCATTTGCTGTGGTGCAAGGTCAGATATTGATGATCTTTCCCTATGATTTGTCCCTTTATATAATTTGTTCATGTGGATCATTAACATATTCATAGTTGCAGTCATGTTACCTGAGAGCTATTTGCTACTCAGCCCTCTCATCAAGAAGAGAGGTTGACAATGCAAATCTGTATTGATAAATGAAGTGCTTTCCCCCACACAAACATTTCTCTATACCTTCACATACATTCTCACTCTGAAGATGAACTCTGAAATAATGCTGTTCCCTTTTATACCAGTTTGTGCTACGAAGTTGCTCCTAGATATATGATCCCATGAAGTTCAAAACCACAGAAATATAATAAAATGTCCAATGCTAGTGTAAAAAAAATAGGTGCAGTGAAAAGGGACTTTATAGAGATATTGTGAGGACGAATGGATGACTGGAACATACAACGTGCTTTACACTCTCTTGAGCTTTAACTTGTTTCTGTTTTCTCACGGGTAGTACAAATTGTATCCCTGGTCACCCTTTAAGTGACATTTTGCAGATCATATAAAGCTAGATAAAGAACTTATAAAGTGCGCTTTTGGAACGAGTTTAATTCAGGCTTGATCCATTTCAAGTAACTGCATGCTCTCACTATAAATCATGATTTATAGCTATTCCTATTGAACCTTAAGGTTTCCACAACAGCTGTCTGGTTTTAATTGCACTGCCTTTTCCAAATTAAAGCGTTACAACTTGCTTGTTTTCAATTAATCTATGTTTAAACTGATCTTTAATTTATCCTATTGTTTTTGTAATGTTAATAAAAGCAGTCATACTAAAGAAATATCCAATGTTTACATATTTATTATGCCAAGGGTTGTTCTAGAAACAATTAATCACAAGAATTTTCATCTTAAAGTACTGCTTAAAGTCTGTTACAATTAAATTGCCACAGGTAATGGAATTAAGAAAAAAATTAACAGAATTAATTTCTGTGATAATTCCAATAAAACTGTGTTAGACTGGATGGCAACTTAACTGTTTGGGAATATAAAATTAAATCTTTCCAAAAGTTGATAGCTCAAAAGAGTAATAGGTTTAAATCTTCTCTAATTTACACCCTGAGTGTGTTTATGTCACTGCAACCTGAGGGTAAATAGGGTAAATGAGATAAAAAAGTCAGATTCACATTTTAGAATGAGTATAAATTTGGTCCAGTATTTCTTAACTTCAGAGATTTATTAAAAAAACATAAAACACTACCCTCTGCTGTGTCATCTATAGAATAATATTTCCTAGCCCAGAGCTTCAAGAGATTTATATTACTTCTGGGGCACAAGAGAACATGTTTCAATTTCAATTCATATCTAAAATTATCTACAAACTGTCTTTAATTAGCTGGCATTACTGTGCTTAAATAAGGGAACAGCAGAGCATAAAAATATCCTTGGGATCATATAAGACAATGGTTTGATGTACTTTTTTTGGCTGCATCTTAGCTGGATAAAGGCAATACTGTTCTCCACTCCTTGTCACTCTTTCCTTTCCTTTCCATTAACATCCCCTCAGGTCTATTGTTGAGGATTAATTATTAAATGAATTTAGGTTTTTTGTTTTTGAACAGTTCCAGGGTCAGTCCTGAGAGCTTCATATATATTTTCTGAATATTCACACTTTGAATGTGAAACACCAATCATTTCCAAAACCTTAATATTAGTAAATTACTTTATGACATAAGTGTCAACAATAAATGGTTTGGCTCCAGCTAAACAGTCATTTCTAACCAGAAAGAAAGGCTTTAAGTTTTGGGTTTGACTTTGACCCTCAGTCATTAACAGCTCTGGTACTGAATGACACAGATGCTGTGGGTTGTTTATTATTTTTGGTTTTCAGTCTAGACAGATGGCCAGAAAATGAAACAGCTGTATTTGTTCTGAAAGCCTGAAGGCACTGCTTCTTAGGTAGCAAAAATTCTTATGATGGACAGGTTCAGAATTTAGGGACAGTTACAAACTCTTGCAGCAATAAATGAGCTTGGATTGACCTACAGACCCCAGTAATGTCAAAGAAGATAAGGACGTGGCAATCATTTTGTGCCAGAATGAGATTTTTCTACTTCCTCTCAGTGTAAGGGCTACTTGTTATAAACATTTTATTAAATCAAAAAAGGTTTCAAGGAAATCAAAAGTAATTTGAGGTTCAGCACAAATTATTTTTTTTACACAGATTGAACTAGAAGATTTTATAAGTGATTGAAATGCTTGAAAAATGATGTGCATGCACTCTTCCTGTTCCAGAAGAATCTTGCAACCAGAAAGCCAACCATGCCCTGGGCTGCATCAAAAGCAGTGTGTCCAGCTGGTCGAGGGAGGCAATTCTGCCTCTGTACTCTACTCTCATGACACCCCGCCAGGAGTACTGCATCCATCTCTGGGGTCCCCAGCACAGGAAGGACCTGTTGGAGTGAGTTCAGAGGAGGGCCAGACAGATGATTAGAGGGATGGAGCACCTCTCCTATGAGGAAAGACTGAGAGAGAAGAGAAACTTCCAGGCAGACCTTATTTCAGCCTTTCAGCACCTAAAGGGGGCTCATACAAAAGATGGATACAAACTTTTTAGCAGGATCTGTTGTGATAGGACAAGATGTAACAGTTTTAAACCAAAGGAGGGGAGATTCAGACTACACATAACAAAAAAAATTTTACAATGAGGGTGGTGAAACACTGCAACAGGTTGCCCAGGAAGGTGGTAGATGCCTCATCCCTGGAAATATCCAAAGTCGGGCTGGATAGGGCGCTGAGCAACCTAATCTATTTGAAGATGTCACTGCTCATTGCAGTGTAGTTGTTCTAGATAACCTTTAAAGGTCACTTTCAACCCAAACTATTGTATGATCTCTATTTGCTATTGGATTATTTTAAAATATCTTATTCTCTGAGATAATTTGCTGATGAGACAACACAGACCTAAGTATGTTTGACCTTAATGTTACTTTTCTTCAGTCTAGGTATGACGAATTTGGATGCTACAGAAATGTTATTCCTTTCCAGGAAAAACAGGTTAACAAGAACCTACAGAGCAAGTTTTATATAAAAAGTATAGAAAATACTTTTTTATTGCAATGAAGTGGTAACAGTGATGAAAAAAATCCACATGTTCCAAAATGTCTTTACGAAAATTTCATGAGAAAAACACCAGTGCTAATGCTTTGTTAAGGCTATAACTGCATGGTATAATGACCCCTGGTAAAGTATGACATTTTAAATTGAATGCATTTATTAAGATCCATATAATAAAAAAATTGTTATACTATGTAAGAGAAAAAAGGGGAATTTCAGAATACCGAAACCAGTGAAACTCATGGTGTAGAAGAGGAATTAATGCAGAACTTAAAATAGAGTCATAAACATATTATTGGTGAGAACATCTAGATTACATATTGGTGCAATAGCAATGACTTAAAATTCTAGTTTTTAATGAGAAAATATATAAAATCATAAAAAATTCCATCTGCCCAACCAGAAAAATCATTCTTCAAGAATCATCATTGACTTTCATTATTGTATGGGCATTTGCAATTATAAAATGTCTGTGTTTGAGAAATGTAATTTTAAAATAATTTTCTTCTGAAATGACCCTCAATTATCAAATTCATGTGGAGATCAGCAGGTTCAAGACACACAATTGGACATTTGGGGTGATTAAAAATGCAATTGCTGATGTGCAATAATTACATGCATTTTCTGAAGTGCATCTTGTGTAGACCATTTGTGAAGTTAGGTATGGTTACCCAAACTGTTTAAGCACTTTTCTTAGTGAACCTTCCAATTTGTACAAGCATAAGTTTTGCATGACAGATAAAAAACCAGAACATTTGGATCTGCATATGACCAGATGAAAGAGGACTCTAGAAAGGTAGCACTTGGACTAGTTATAAACTCACAGATGATAAAGCTACAGTGATGAGGATATTGTAAGATGAGATATAGCCAACTGTCAAAGCAATGGAATAAGACACTCCATAGAATTTTATGTTATAAACAAAAAGACAGTGTACAAGAACATAATGAGAGTGTACAACAAAGAATGAAAAATTTAAGGTCTTGGTGTTTTTTAAGAATAGTAAATGTACATTTTTTCTACCTGAACAAAACTTCACAGTAGATTATGCTATCCCAAATACTGTGTTGGATACTAACCAAGCTCATAAAATTGTATTCGGAAGAACATCCCTCACAAACACACAATCAGAATATTTGTAATACATTTAGGGGTGATTGCAAATAAAACATCAGCAAAAATACAGAACCCGAGTTCACTAGTATAAGAGAGGAAAGAAGTATAGAAAATCATTTGACCATTTTACTTACTGGTATTACACGTGGAAGCTTGAATAGCAGTAGAGAGACTCCTCCTATGCAAAATTTTGCTTCCCAGAGAGAGAAGTAGGTCTTTCTCTTTTCATTATAATTTTCAATTTTGTAATTCCATTGACTTCATATCTGCATACAGTGAGTATGCACACCAAAGTCCTCTGACATGTGCTTAAGGAAGACAATTGTCTTTTATCTTTTAAATACTAATTCAAACCAATGTAAAATACGTGTCAAGAGGAGTCTTCAGTATTATGACTTCCACCATAATATGAATTCTCATGTATATAGAGTTGCATATGAACTTACATCTTGTGGATAATAGATAGGCCAACCATGGACCAGAAATAATTTTGTGATAGAAGCAGTCATTAAATATCACAAATGATGGATAGCAAATACTAAAATACTAATGAATAAATAAAATCAGTTGTAGGTTGGCATCGTGTAAGAACAGCACTTTGGAAGAGTTTTCCATCTACTAAGTGTTGAATATGATTGTGTCAAGTACCAAACTAATAAAAATCAACCCACTCATGAGCAGAAGAAAAGAGAACTCACTAAATAAAATACTTTTAAATGATCATTTAACCTACTTACATTTAAGATTTTCTTCCTGGATTTCATATTTGGAAATGCTATCTAATGAAGCTTTACTGTTACCACTTTGTGCTGATTAAATACCATAATCCTCTTATTTGTGCAGATCCCTAGTGTTCTCCACTTTCATTAAAAGCAGGGTTCTAATGAAGCTCATGAGGTGTCACTAGGTAATTACTACTTACAGTCTGAAATGGAACTCAGTTCCAAGCCATTTGCATTTATGTGCTAAAACTAAATGATTAATGTGGATTTTTACACATTTTTAGGTTTAATTTTTCAGTCTAATGAAACCATAAATTTCAAGCTTTCAAAAATATTCCTATCTCTTATTTAATTCAATATGTAATTGAGAACATGCTTTTGCTACAGATGGAGAGTCCTTTTCAAATTTGAATTCATTTGGTGTTTTGCTGAGCTAGTAGACTAAGTGTTACAGATTGCCCAATGTTCACTATGCTGAATCTTAGCTTTCAAATTAATTGAATGAAATTTTGGAAATTCACAAGGTCAAAAATATTTTCTGCAAAGGTGATTGCTATATTTTCTGCCCATATGAAATGACTCCCACAAAGTGGTAACAGCTGGAAACATAGCAAAATTCTACTACACCAAAGTGAATAAACTCCAAGTTCAGTTACATATTCACTATATGCAATGTCTTCAGGCATAATATCTCATTTTAAAAAAGTGGATAAGTTATATTTAGCTAGTGGTAAAAACACTCCATGTAAAAATATTACAACAGATTTATCTTTGAAGTTCAAGGTAGCATACCAACTTGTGAACATCAGGCTGACACATTGGCTTCAGTGAAAGACTTTTGGGAGGGAATAAAAGAATTCCAAACCAAAATGAACTTTAAAAGGCCACGAACATAATTTTTTTTTAAGTCTACTACAGTTTCCTCAAAGCTTGCACAAGTAATTCTGCCACTGAGATATCTCTCAACCAAGATGGAGAAAAAACCTAAACACCAACAATGCAACACTCTTTCTATATTTAAATACATCAGTATTTAAAACTGTTGAAGAATGCTATTTTGTACACATTACATCAGCATTCCTCTAGTCTTCTGCTCTTCTGAGCTAAGAAGGGTAAGGATATGTCATTATCTTGGCTATCTCAACTTTCTCCACCAGTTTCTACTGGCATGTCTCATTGAGCATGATGAGAGGTACAAAACTGCTCTCTGCCTCATAGTGTCACTAATAAAGAAATGTCCAACTGTCTAGTATACCTACTACTACACACAGCGTATATTTAAGAGCTATTTTATCTATTAGTATTCAGAGACTAACTCACAAATCTTTCTTTGTAGTAATATGTTACTGTAATTATTTTGCAAATAAAGCAATTGCTTGATATTCAGTGCTATCATATTTTGTCTTTGAAAGAAGAGAGTAGTTATCATTGAGAAGATGTTAAAGCATTAATCGCTATACCTAGTTACAAAAGCTATAAACAAAGTGTCTCGAAAATGCTCGTAGTAATAATTGTAGTTAACAAAATTGCCATTGATGATTACAGTTAAATCCCCAGGTTCTAATTTTCTAGTCACAGCAGTGTAAAATTCAGGGCAATACCTCATTTTTGCTCCATAACATCTGTGACAAGGTATAATGCATCACTGACAATCTAGTGATTCATGAAATGAAAACTCCTTCCTGTTTACATCACTGCAGACATTCCCTAGGGGTTTTTCACAAAACACCTGTCCGATTGTACAGCATGCAAAGCATGAGACATTAGCTATCTTATAAAATTCTTTTATTTCTTGGTAGTTTAGTGGCTTTTTTCAGAAGCACTAGCCTTAGAGAAATTGCAGTATCTATTTCACTTTCTGTCACCAGAATTTAAAGATGCTCTCAGTGGGTGGAAACAGTAGACTGATAACCTCAGCACTGGTGTTCTCTACAAGCCTTTGAAAGACATATACAGCATCACATGTAATTCAAGTGGTTGCTTTGCATTTATTTCACCAGCCTCTTCAGATTCTGTCTTCAAAAAAAACCCTCTTACCTTAAGTAAAACTATACGTCTGAAGCATAGATCACACATATGAAACTGAAAATGTACTAGTTGATTCTAATCCAGAGAACTCAAAGACTTTCTTGGCTTCCTATAGGCAGCATGGAAAGAAATTAGCCACCTGCTGAGAATAATCCTGATGCATTAGCTACAAGGAGAAAATAGTCTGGAGCAAACTAATGAACTCGTGTAGATCTAACTTCCTTCCGTACCTTCAAGTATGGAGACTGTGTCCATTTTGAATGCAGGCTAGATCCTATTCTTTAGAGTGAAGGTCTACAGACACTGTTTTCTTCTCTTTTTCCAGAAGTGGTAACGCCATGACTGCTCCATGCTGAGTGGCTGCTGAATTCCTTCTGACTGAGGAGATGCTACAGTACAGCTCTCCGGTACCCTGCAGCTTCACCAGTCACGCACAGCATGTGGGACCATACCAGCAACACTGCATCAGTCACAGACTGTGTGACAGTTGCTGGTGCATCCATTTGTTTTGGAAAACACTTACTAGATTGTTTTTTTTCAAGGGACTGCAGTCCTTCTCTGGTCAGGTTTTGGATAATTCTTCCTGAGCAGTTCTGAACATGTACGTAGAGCATACCAGGGCTCTTGCAAATTCCAGGTCAGAAAGGCAGACATCTCCCAAATGGAGGCATTAGTGAGCAATTTTCATTTTAGGAGGTTAGCACCCACATAAACCCCTTTAGATGCTTTGGCCTCTTGCCAAGTTCTGTGCTGTCTAGAGGTGTTGTACAGCTGAACAATTTAGTGCCATGTGCACTGTAAAAATTGTGCCCTACATATGCTGTATAGCTGACTGACTCACATAGCTCATAAAACAACAGAAAGAGCTCGTTAAAATTTTTGCCTACTTTTCATTTTTAATGAGTGCTCTCTCAACAATGCTTGAATAAATGACTGAAATTGAGAGTGCTGTTTTAATTCTGAAACATGTAGAGATGGAATGATTGCAAATAAATTATATTAGACACCATTGTTTTGATCCAGTTCAAGAGCTCTTGCATTTTTTTCACAGCCCTGTGAAATAGTTGAGAATTCATTCTTTGGTGCAATGAGACTACTCTTCATATTTGTGACAGTACTTAGCCCATAGGGACAAATTTCTGGTAAAAACATGATTTCCCTGAAAATTAAGATTTATGTTTCTTTAACATAGAAAGAAATATCAGCATATTTGTACCATAACAGTCTGTCTCTGAGCTACCTACATTACATGGACAGTAAATTAAAATATTAGGAATTTAAGACAAATTACTTTCTCTACCATATTTCTAATAATGTGCAGCATGGAAGATGACTGATAATGTAGCATGAATCGCTTTACCCCCCACACAGAGGTGCATTTGAACACTTCCTTTAATCTTTTTCATTCCTTAAAGCACTCTCTTCCCAAAGCATGAGCTGCTATCTGAGCTTTGTGGCAAGTATCCCTAAATCTACTATAACAATAAAACCAAAGTTGTAAGTGGGGTTAGGATTTGGGATAGTAATTATACCTAGATTTAAAATTATGTGACAACTTTCACACTCTGAAAAAAGCAGAGTTTCCATTCATAGAATAATAGACTTTAAGAAAAAATTTTATAAAGGACTGCAAGGAATTTTTTTGTCATAACTAAAAACATCTTCATGTGAAGACAGACATTAAGAACAGGTAAAATGCTGATGGGACTGAGAAGGTCAACACTTAAAACAGACAATACATTCCTCTTGTCACCCCTGTTCTCTGAATTTTAGCACTAGCAATTTTTTTTAGTTTTAGCTATATATTATCATGATACAGTAGGGTAAAACACAACTGGCAAAGCCAGTGGCAAAGCCACATTTTGCTGGATTCTTTTATTTCTATTCCTTTTTCACCATTTATGTGCATGTGCCAGGAAGACTGCCTGCAAATTTGAACACAAACAAAATATGTCACTTTCTTTTTTTCTTTTCAGATGAAAAAGTGTTCCTATTTTCTGCTTTTTGTCTCCATTTTTTTAAGAAACAATTATTGTCCTTGTTGAAACTGTGAAATGACATTTCTAATGTCATTGGATTTTGAAGTGCACTCTGCTTGTTTAGTTGTAAAGCGTGTTTTAAAAATATCTATATCTCTCTATTTTGTTTAGTTCAGACAGACGACTGTAGTACCTTTGCAGAAAGTCCACATTTTCTGAAGGACAGTGTCAGATTTATGCCTCAAGAAAAGTCAAATTGTATTTTCAAGTGGTGATTTTACTCTACTGCATGCATATAAACTAGAACAATATAAAATTATTTTCCTAAAATATTATAATTCAATAATATAAAAGTGTTGCAGGAAAAAAAGGAGGGGAAAAATAAAAAAGGAGTGACCTTTAAATTGTAGTAAAACTTGTACAAACCACATGTGGGGACTATTTTCCAAAGGGCAATCTTAGGTATGCAACATCAGTACCAGACATTCAGGTTGGGCTAATCAGAGAAAAAAATGTAACTTTCCAAAGACAATTGAGCATTTGGGCATCATTCTGCTCTTGAAACATGCCATCAATACTCAATATGTTACAATAGAAAATTAATACTTAGTCAATGATATTTTCAAAATCTCCTCCTACAATGTGTGCTGCTTTCACTGTTCTGCTCATTATATTGGGTGGAAAATCTTCTGACATAACAGCTTTCCTCTGGAAATGCTGATTCAACAAAGCCGGAACCAACTGATTTCCAATTTTTGAGGCAATGCTGACTGAGTTCTTGCCAGTCACCAACCTACCCGTGCTAGAAACCACTCCCTAAAAGTGGAGCTCCTTGACTTCCCAGGTTCCCAACAACTTGTTTTATGGTGTGTTCAGGGAGACACGTCTTCCTGTGCTTCCCACCCTGTCAAACAGGAGTGGCAGTAGGATGCTGCTGAAGAACTGACCTGCACTGTCTCGGAGTTCTCAGGCATACCATTTGGCTTGTTAGCTGTGTGAGTAGTAGCAGCCTGCACAGAGGCAAACTCTGAAACCCAGGGCACAGGAAGCTGCCTTGTGAGAGGTTTTAATGCCTGAGTAGTTGCAGATATTGAAAACCTGGATAATGCCAGTTTTGTGGCAGCTTGTTTGTGAGTGAGGTGCTGAGGGACTTGCTGCTGCTCCTCTGCTTCCCTGCTACCTGGCTATCTAGTGGGATACCAGTGTCTGACAAATGTAGAGAGGAAGTGTTTGGACAATCTGCTCTTAAAACCAAACCTCATGTTTATGTCTTACAAATGGTCTGTACTGAAAGCTAAAAACAAATCAGACATTACAGATCTGATTATAGGCATGCCTTGTGAATCAGTTTTATGAGACTAGAGCTATATACTGCTATAACAGGTGAAAATCTTGTGAGCAGTGAGAAATTCACTTCAGCCAGAAAAAACTTTTTACAGATGACAATGCAATTACAAGCACAGGGAAGTCCTTGGAGCAGGTATTGACTATGTCTGCAAGAGGCCACAGGCAACATGAAAAGCGTAAGTGATCTCAGCCATAGCTGTGTCTGCACTATGGCTAGATGAAAAGTTTTGAATAAAAGCAGGGCAAGAAGTATGACAATCTTGGACAAAAGGAGAGTATGAGAAGCCTGCTGTGCCTATTTCTGAAAGCTGGTGTGCAGGACACAGGGTGCTATTATTAGGTAGATATCTCAGCTGCAATGTTATTTTAAAGGTCAGTATAACTAGACATTAGGCATCCAGGGTAAAGCTCTTCCGACAGGAATTAATTAACTGGGCTTCAGAGCTGGTGACTGAGTGCCCTTTAAGCAGTAAATTCCGAACAACTCAATTGTCAGCGTCTAAGAAATTCCAAAGCAAGCCCTAGATGTCAGCTTGTTTTAGGTGCCCAGCTCCTGGGTTAATTGGTTCCTGGTGCTCTCAGGCAGCCCAGGTAGCCTTGCAGCTTAGGGCGCAAGCCATTGTCATTCACTGCAGGTATTTCCAGCAAGCTAAAAAGTTCCACATCAGTTGTTAAAATATCAGGAAACCCTATGGAAGACAATGTGTGAACTGACCTTTTGTTCAGATTTGTAATTAAAAAAAACAAAACAAAACAAAAAAATCTAACTAAATCTAACTAAAACACAGACTTCTTAACAATAAAGATCTGCATTTTCCGTTTAGCTCTATTGTCCATCACTTCAGAAAGTTACATCAATACCCAAGGCAATATCACCCTACATGTTTGTGATAAATCCTTTAAAAATGAAGCTTATAGGGAAATCTAGAGTGCATATATTCACAGAGTACATTTTACAATTTCACTAAGTTTTAGTGCTTTCTTGTTGCAAAACAAGACAGTAATTAGATAAGGGACATCATCTACAGCTTCTGCCCCCAAATGGATACATCTTGAATAAAAAGCTTAGCATCATTCATTATATGTCAATGTAACTCAAGACCCCAAGGCTAACCACTCCTGGGGAGGCAAATCCAAAGCCAAAGAGAGAATACATAATATTAGCTTCTGCTTGATTTTTCACAAAGCTTTTTGTAGCGTGTGAGCAGAAACTCACAGAGTTTTCACAAACTCAAGAAATAGGAGATACAATTTGAGAAGCAGAGTGGGACATGATGAGACCTGAGCTTGGGAGCCATTCCACAATCTGCAGAGACATAACTGTCTAGCACATATAAGTTACTTGCCAAGTTTTTGTTTAACATCTCTTAAAAGAACTGTTCCCAGTGACAAGCATGTGCTCTTTCTTTCTCTCTCCATATATGCATACATATAAATAAAAGTCTGCAAGACTCTCCTCAGCAGAGGAGAGTCAGTAGGTTCAGAAACCTACTGAAGTGGCGGTATAAATATGATTTATATAGCCTGTAATAACAAAATAGTATTAAACTTAACATGAGTACACTAATTGCGAATTTCCTACAATTCAATTAATAAAAAAAATATTAATTTTAACATGACATTGACTAGGGTAAATGTTGTTGGTTGCATATGAATACTTTGTATCTTTTCACTGTTTCTGGCCTATAGTTCACAAGCAAACTTGGGAGCAAACATCCTGTTCCTCATCATAGGTCATCACTTTGCACAAACGATCCATGCTTTCCTTCTCCCCTGCCTCCTGGGTGATTGCATTTATACATAAAATACCCCTTGATTTTCAGACAATTCCAGTACTTACCTCTGGCTTCTTCCACCTTTCTGGTTGACTACTCAGTCACAACTGGATCACATTGTATTGCTTTTATATTCGATAACGTGGCATGAATGTCACTTCCAACATGTTTTCAAAGGTGTTTGGAAACTCTTTTAGCCTCTTGTCTTTTAGTTAGAATCAAAAATAAAGCAATTTCCAGGAAACATTTCTGAAAGTTACATCAGTTTCTGTTCTCATGGCAAGGTATTTCAAAGTTTATCACTGGGGAAGAAGAGACAATTACACTTTAAGGTTGCTTACAATCATCAAACCACATCTTCAATGTATTGAGGAGGCTTAAGTATGGTTGAATGGAAAACTGGCTTTTCCAGAAGTTCAGTACTCTTCTCAATCAACCAGACACCTTAATTATGTACTGGCTACAAGTCTAATGAAATGCCATGGTGTTATATACATAAATACTACATATATAAAATATTTTTTTGACAAAAATCAGTCCTCAGAATATTATTGTAATACAGAGGTTGAATTCATAATCCAACACTTATAGAAACACAGAAAAGCCCTTGTACTGGCCCTAAATTTGGAAGTGGTTCCTGCATTCAGCTAATGACTGAATTTGGCTTATAAATTTAATTACTGCTTTAGAACTTGGTGTTGAAAACAGTTAAATAAAACAAGCCATTAGCAATATAAAAGCCCCAAATGCATTGCTTTATATGCATTTATGTGTGAAGATTTAAAAGAATTTAAAAGAATTATTAATCGATCCTCTGCCCTTTCAAGACTTATTTATTCCAAATAGTTTCTTTTTCCCATTATGTCCTGTTCAAAGACATTATCAAGTAACTATGCTCAGATATTCACTTCATCATATGAATGCTGCTCACACAGTACAGCTGGGAGAAGGATTTGGTCCAGTACTTTTAAGACTGAAGGAGAAAAGCCTCTTCCTATGTGTTCAGCATTTTTTTGCTAAATGTAGATTTCATCTGGATACTACATAATACCTGGTGGTGAGCATTATTGTGCAGCAAACATCACAAGGGGTGGTGTGGTTAGAGGGAACAATCAAGCTGGGTGCAGGGTGTGAAGGAATTGCACTCATGTATACTTGTTTAAATTTTGCTCACAGGACAAATCCAGGCTACTGTTCATGATCAAGCTGAATAAATGATTTTGCTGTGTCTTCTGAGCACCGAGGGCAAGTTTTTCTGGGAGTAGCAAGGGTTGAATTTGGCTATCTTTGTGGGGTTTGGGGTTTTGGTTTGGTTTTGGTTTTATGTAATCATACAGCTAATAGATAGTTTTTTATAAAGATTGAAGCTACATTGAAAAAAGAAATTAACATGATTTTAGTTTGGAGAGAAACTTTTAACCTAGATCAAAATGTTTTTGTTACTTCAGTATACCACTAAAAGGAAATTAGACCTTAACATTGGCTCATTTTCAACACTTTAAAGTCTATTGTTATAATAAAGAAGAAACAATAATGAAGCAAGGAGCCTCTGTTAAGTTGACAACTTGCCTAATATAGGCAACATGATTTTAATATAATGATCCAAGAGATTTTTTTCAAAATAGGAGATCTGCCAATTTTCAGTAACAAGGTGAATTAAGTGTCTTCATCTTTCATAAATTTTCTAAAACCATTTAATCATAAGCTAAATGTGTTATTTTAATTTTTTTTCTGTATAAAAATCTTGACAGGAAATCCTGCTTCACTAGCTAAAAGTGGTATAAATTTCATAGTTTGTTATACTTTAATTGCCCAGCCTGAGCCACTTCTTTACTCTTGGCTTTCTACTAACACCCACAGCTCACAGAATATAATTGTTTGAACTACAGCAGTGTAAAACAGCCACTAATTCCACTTATCATGACAGAACAGTAGAGTGAGCACAAATGCAATCAAAACTTCCATCAAGAGGGAAAACATTTGGACAGTAGAATAAAAAGAGAATAAATACTGACCAGAAAGTCTGTTTCTAAGAAAAATGTAGGACTTACCCTCACAAAAATCATTAAGAAAAGCAGTCTTTAAATCTCATACTCTGTCAAAAGCAGACTTCAGTGATGCCAGGCACTTAAAACACTTTATCAGTCTAACTTGAACAGATACTTTGATATGGCTAGCTACAGCTCTAAAACACATTTAATGTACATTTTTGCATAGAGGTTATGATATGCATGAATCTTAAAATATGTGTCTTTATTCTCCCTCATATCTGCACCAAACACTTAATCTTGTTTCTCATTTTGACATGCTACAGATTTAAGCTTGTGGCTTTTGTTTGGCTCCTGCTTGCTTGACACAACCAGAAAGAAAGTACTCACAAGAGAGTGTTCTGAGTGAGGAAAGAGATCAGTGGTGACAAAAAATTATCTAGAGCTGCAATAGTAAAGAAAATTTCAGTTTTGTAGAAAACAGCCAAATAATCCCCTCATCATTCATCACCCTGCTACCTTAAAAAGGATTTCAGACACGATAAGGAGCTAAAATTTCCTAATTGGTAAGTATATTTTAGCACTTATTAAAACTATAACACAAAGCATGGCCTGTTTCTCAACATAACCTAGTTTGCTTCTTAACAGAGCCAAGACCTTCTTAAGACAAATTGGCCAATCTGATGTGACATGCCTTAGAAAAACCATTTCAAAGGTTACAATTTCCACAGCCACCCTTGTGCCATATGTTAATCTTCTCTACTCCATATTATGAGATAGTGGAGTAGTCTTCTTCTACAAGGATATAAAAATAGCACAGAGATAACAAGGGCCAAAGACATTATGACTGATACATTACAAATTCATCTTGAACTGTACTGTTTTTGTTACAAGCCACTTGGATTTGTTTTTACCTTCAACTTATGGTTTCTTTTTTTTTGAGTGCCACTTGTCTTAGACCAGTCTTTAAAAGCAGGAGAAGATTTTGGCCTTGTCTATTTCTCTTCCTAGACAATTTTCTATATCTGTGGAAAACTTCAATATATCCTACAGAATAAGCTGACATTGCAGGAGCTGAATCAAATCAATTGTGTACTTCACCTTATTAACCACCAAATGTCTTTATTTTCTCTCAGGTAACAACACATCAGCCCAAAATATCTTGTGGCTTAAATAAGGACAGAATGTTGCAATGATACTTCAATTTGAAACTCATGCCTATGTATTTGATTTGGAAATAGAAATGTGAATCTAGACTAGACATTTAATACTAAAAGTAAACTTTTTTAACCTTAAAACTGGGTTAAAAAAAAAATCAAATGCAAAAATGTTTTGATGAAATAAACACAGAAAAATTAGAAACCACCCTGGGGGGCTTTGCAACCATGCTAGATATCTTTTCACAAGATTTGTGGAAGCAGCAGTTGGAAATTTCAAGAGAGAAAAACAAATAAAGTAAAATTTTCTATGTATGTGAAAATTCTTAGGGGAATAAACATTCACGGCTCTTTCACAGAAAAAAATAAGGGAAAACATATGTTTATACAGATATATGCAAACCTCTTTTGTCCAAAAAGACATTTAGAGACAGTTACAGACCATAAAAAAATTTTTCAAACTTGACACCATATTAGAGAATTTACTCATTCTCTCTTGTTTCCTCTTAGCTCCAGAGAAGACAATTTCAAAGAGGTTGCTGGTTCAAAGACAGCCACAGTTGTTAGAATACATGTTCTCTTGGTAAACCTTGTTTTACTACTCTAAATCTGTTGTTTTAACCAACAGTGCTTAATCTACCAATACTTACTGTCAGTAGAAGATAACCCTTAATTTTTATTAAACATTCTTTTTCCATCTTCTAGATGCTGTACCACATGATCATATAGCTTAAAAAAAAAATGCATCAGCACAAAAGGATTATGTTTAAATCATTTATGTTCAGTCTAGCACACAAATGCCCCTGAAGTCATATGACATGAGACCTTTAACAGCCTTGTCTGTAAAGACTGATGGTACTTACAGTCTGGAATTGATGATATCAGGTCCTTGAAATAGCACGGCCTCCAGTAGTTGGAGTAGAAGTTCCAGTCCCCTAAAACTCACATATTCATCGCATTAGTTAAGCAGATACAGGCAAGAAAGTAAAAATGTGCTTTACCTGCACCATTTTATGACATTAGGTTTTAGAGAGAAATGCAAATAGGTAATTTTAAAAATGTACAATGCTTTTACTTTTAGCATTTTCAGTGAATGCTGGTATCCAGTTCCTTCTTTAAAAGGAGCCATCTTGCTTTTAAAAAAGTTATTATATGCTCATCTTAAGCTGGATGTAATCAGCCATTACTGTAGAAGGATGGCAAGGGCTGATGAAGGGATGATAATGATTCTTTATTTCTGCACAGCTTCCCATATTACTCGTAGGAAGGCTTTAGGCTGTCAAGAATCAGGAGTTACTGGATTGGAGCTTCTGCAACAGTTCCCAGTAATAATCTTTAGAAAGGTTTAACTTTGCAGGTGAGAACAAGTTTACCTGTTGTTATTCATAATAGACTGTGAGTTTTTTTAAATTATAACTTAACAATAATAGAATAACAATAGATAAAAATGTGCAACATTGAAAAAAAAACCAAAAACCAAAAACCAAAACACAACAAAAAAACCAAACCAAACAAAAACTCAAACCAAAAAAAAACCACAAAACAGTTGTTGAAAGTGATATTATATCTTAAAATCCTTACCTATCAGAAAGATTTTTTTTCAAGGGAGAGAAGATCAGATCAGTTTCATAATAATAAATTAGTGTTTTTGTGCATGTAACATCTGGCTCAAAATCATGGATTTACAACTATAAGTAATATTACAAGTTTGGTGCATGGATGGAATTATTATGGTTATCTAAAAGCACATAAACTCATCTCTAAGAAATGTAGTACTTATGGATATTTCATTGCCGAAGCGAAAAGTAATTTTTTGTGAGTGAAGGAAAGAACGTGAACATAATGAGAAAAAATCAATAGTCAGCAGAATTATTTAAAGTAACTGAGTAAGTAGCTTTTATTTTAAAAAGGGTATTTTTAAAAGTGTAATTCAATTTGAAGGTTTTAACTGAACAGCAGAAGGTCAAGAATTTTACTATGATTACTTACAGTATGCTGCTACAAAGTCAATAATCTTTAGTACTGACACCTATTATACTGGAGCAAAGAAAAAGCTACCTTTCTCCATCAGTAGTTCTTACTATAATCTATACTATTTCTTTTCAAAAAGGTTTAGCTATTAAAAATATATATATTTATAAAGAAACCCCAGAAATCTGGTGCCATTACAGAATGTTTTACAGTGTTTGAGTGTCAGCACTTTCTTTATAAACCCTTGCCTTCAAAGGTTTATGGTTGAGCCATAAAAATCAGTTCATTGTATAACTTCACTTATTAACTCTCATTTTAGGAGTCTGTTCCCCCACCCTGCTCTTTCCCCCTCATTAAATAGCCAGAATTTCTTTCTGTGCCCATTACAGGTTTATTTTCAGAAATACTCTTTTATGAGTGATTTTCTTCTAGTTACTTCCCTTCACAATTACACAGCATGACTTTTTAAATATAATGTAACAAACCCCTTAATATAAATGTAAGATGATCTCTCAGCTTTCAAAGACATAGATTAATAATAACTGAGTAACTCTAACACATTTAATCCACAAGTCCTGAGTTTCTATTTTAGCTCACCTCCTTCATTATTGAGTAAAAAGTCCCTTAATTGTTGCTTCTCTTTGTTGTCACCACAAGCCTCAGCAGCATTCTCACCTGATTCTCTATCACTCTGACAACCTATGTATAAAGCTGTGAAACAGAACTACATTTTCATGAAATATTTGCAGAAAAAACACATCTTGGTTCTTGCCTTGTTTCTATGTCTCTGTGATACAGACCCAGGCCATAAAACTAGCCTAACATATTCTTAGAAAACTGGTGTTCCAATAGCACCAGCATGTCTAGTAAGAGTGATCCACTCTATATTGTGAAGAAATTTAATTATATTTCATATTTAATCAGAAATTCTTAACATTTCAATTTCTCAGCAGCAAGTTGCAAGCCACCATAATGGATGGCTGCCAGCCATAGCTACAATAATCTCCCATATATATGTTCCTGCACATGTAGGATCCCAATCCTACACTATTACCAAGCACTCAGGTTCTCATTATCCAGGACTCCCCAGCAGCCCTCTTTGACTACTCTACCACAATCAGCACTGAAAACAAGAGACTGACCTGATTGTTGCTGGCTCAGTTGGGAACAGCCCTATGGAGTAGCAATGGTAAAATAACTACAGCACCCATACTTTGCAGAAGATCTACAAAGGATTCACTTGTCAGCAGCAGTCCATTCTAATCTTCTGAAGGAAGAAAACCAAAGTGAATAGCCCTGAAATACAGAAAAAGCTGCCTGAGGTGGAATTGGTGAGGCAGGGGTGGAAGGGTGAAAGGAGAAAAATGTTCTCATATAAATAGATCTCATGAAAAACAGCTGCTCATCTGGTAATCTTTGTCCACCTTGTGTGGGCTCTAGAGGAGTCAAGCTTTCTCATATCTGCTGCTGGGTGAGAGCTGCAGAGAGACCCTGTGGATCTAAAGCAGGACATGGCTGAGCTTTATGGTGCATTTATTCCCATTGCTGCATTCCTGAGTGATCTAATAGAGCAGAGGTTCTTCCTCAAGGAGTATGTTGATGTAAAGTAATAAAAAGGATTGTACTGATTTGGCTGTCAAACACAAAGATAAACTCACTGACATTCCCAGAAATAAAGCAGAGCTCTGTTGTCCCTTTATGTTTGAAGAGAAGGGAAAACACATCACATTTCCACACAGTGAAACTTCCTGTTTTCATTCTTTCTTATATATCTATCTATTTACTTGCTCTCATCCATTGTGTTGCCTCAGCTTTCTCCCCTGAGACGGGATGCTTTCAGCTGGCCTGTTGAACCTAGTTCTTTTCTTAAGAAAGTGATGACTGAAAGCTACCAAAAATAGGCTGTCTATTTAGTTGTTTATGATATATTGATACTCTCCTCAATTACATTCTCTTAGGAAAGAGAGATTTGTATGTCTATATATGTCTCAATCTTTCTAAATAGCTATCTGGGGAACTGACATAAAATCAAATAGGCTGATTGCTCTTAGTTTCTCTATCATTTTCTCTTCATGTAGTCCATGCAGAGTTTAAACTCCTCTGTGAAGGTATCAGATTTGTATATAGTATTTCTAATAGCACACATATTTCTCAGTGGAAAAAAAAAAACAAAAAAACCAACAAAAAAACAAACAAAAAACAAACAAAAACCAAACAAACAAGGTATTCTCAACTCGCATTGCTTTTCACTTAGTGTGATCTAGAGAATCTGCACACCTTGGATTGTTTTTGCACGAGTACCACTAAGTTTCAGAGTAACCTTCAGTAAATCACCCCACTCCCTTTTCTCTTAATTATGAAATGGTAATAGAAATATTCCATAAACTGCAAAGGACTTTAAGTCTTATGTGCAATCATGATTATCTAAATAACTTAAAATTCAGTCATTCCCCTCACAGAAATACATGCATCTCAAAACAAACAAACAAACAAACAAAGCAAAACAAACTGCAACCAAACAAACAAAAAACCAAACTGCTTATGGCCTTTTTTTAAGGCCTTTTCTCAGTAAGTGAAAGACAGCAATCCATCAGTCTTTATCATGTGGAACAAGGGAACACAGTTTCATTGACAAAACATCATCAAGTGGCAGGGGAGGAATCCAAAGAAAGCTACTTGTTTCAGAAATCTTTGGATGAGGGTATGTATTTCCATTCAAGTCCTTATCAGGTAATAAGAGAGGGTCTCCATTTTTTTATAGAGTAAGGATACCTGATATTCAGTTGTATCCTCCATTCTCTGACATTAAATTACTGAGCGAAACTGCTCAGCTATAGCTGCAAGGTTACATTCTTTCTAAGAGCACAAGAAACCTAAACTTGTGCCTGTCCACTAACAGATCTGTACAGTGATTACATCACAACTGAAAAAAAGGAAAGTAAAAATTGAAACTGATGCTAAATTTTCATATCAACACACTGAACAATCAGATTTCAGGATGAAATGCGAGCAAAAATATTTTCTATTAATTTTCCTATCAAGTTTAAAGTTCAAAGGTAGTTTTACCTCAAGACAATCTCCACTCTTTAGAAATGCTAACATTGGAATCAGCATTTCTGGAACATTTATTAATGGCAACTACTTTTCTAAAAATAATGCTATCTGTGCTCTAGAAAAACAAGAACTTGTTAATCATAGAGTCGAAGTACACATCAGCTGGCTGGAATGCAACAGAGCTTACAAAACAACAGTTTAATTTTTGAAATATTTTCCTAATTGCAGGGAGTAGTAAAGCAACAAAGGAATCAAATTTCACAGCTAAAATTTTACTGCATTAATATCAATGACATTTTTCTTTTATCAAGTCAACAACCAAAAGAAGCTTGTTCTGTTCTGAGCCATCTGCTTTATTGTATTTAAAATTACACATAATGATCATATGAACTTGAACATTTAACGTTTCTGGCTACTCTGAAAGAAAAATGCAATTTCATAGCTCAGCTTTTCATTTATAGTTTGGCTTATGCACTCACAAAGGAGAGAACAGTTGCTCTGTAGCAGTTGCTCAAGTCCCCAGTCATTAAGTTAGTCAAGATTTTAGAGAATTACATAGAAGTCTTTCAGGATTGCTTCAGCCTACATTGAATTACCAATAGCAACAAATGAAAGCAGCCACAAATTAGATAATTTTGCCTCCTTTGCCAGGGATATGACTCAGGATCAGTGCTCAGTTAAATCAGATAAAATAAATTTATGGTAACCATCATTAGGGACTTAGTGTATGCAGGAATGGGACTTTCAAATATTTATTTCTACAGAGAAATCATTGCTTTGAAGTCTAGCCAAGCTCAAATGTCAGAAAACACTATCAGGCATTATATGTGAGTCCTCCTTGTCTTCATTTTCTTGATTTCCATTTTTCTTTGTTTTCTTCTCATCTTCCCACTCTAAATATTATCAAAAGCAACAAGGGAAGGTAGCTGAATAGAGGACATGGTCAAAAGAAACCTACTCAAGTGCATTGGTAGGAATAATGTAAGTATAGTAATTACTAGCCACTTTATTCTTAATTTTTAATTACAGCAACCCTAGAAGTACAGTAAATCAAAAAACTTTTTTTTAATTGAAATATTTCTGTGAACATCTTTAGTTTTAACATTTACTTTGATTAGTGTAGTTAAATTCATGATTGGTTAGGTGTCCTAACATTTTTTTGGATCTCACCAAAGCTATCCTTACTTTTAATTCCATGATGACTTTGATGAGGAATTACTGCAGATTAATAAATTTACTGTGAATGAATGAAATTAGCCACAGCACAAGGAGTTTCACTATATGGATGTACTGCTAGTTGGTAACTTATTTAATCACTGTTTTGACAAACTTTGTTGGTGAGTCAAAGTAGGCAGAAGGAATATCAATAAAAAGCCTGCTAAACAGACATGTAGATTATAGCTAGTTATTCGTCAAGAGTTTGAGGAAGGTTTGGTACAAGAACTGGTGCAAACAGGGAACTTTGCTTGAGAAACCTCATCAATTCGGGACAGGTATATTCTGTGAAATACTGCCAGTTGTATGAATAAGGGGAAATTTCTATTCATGCATACACGCTACAAATCACTCCCATATTTTTCACAGTTTTATGATTATGTTTACATTTCCTGTTAAACATTTCCTTGTCTTTATAAGACTAGTGTATTTCCAAGAGGAAGTTTTTTCTGCTGCAAGGAGGTTACAGGTACAGTTACTTTTGTTAGGATTGTGAGATACAATGCAGTTTATTTACTGATCAGGAATCAGACTAAAAATATTGAACTAGAGGATTTTTTTATGCCTCTACAGGACAAAAGAACTACATATATGAGCTTTTCTCATAAAATATGTATTGGTAGAGTGTTGTAGATATTATATTCATTATAAAATAGTATTACAATACAGTAGTAGAACTATAATATTTTTGACAGAAGATAATGACTAGAGAAAATATATCCACTGCCCATTTTAAAGTGTTTAAGCACTGTTTTGGAAAAACATTATGATCTTTATCCTGATATGCTGCACATTATAAATGTGCAAAGGAGCTATAAAACTTCTCTAGATTAGCAGCTAAGGGGATCCCTTAATTATGAATTGATGACAGAGATGTGACTACAACATCTGCTTTGTGGCAATGAAATATAAATGAAGACTTGATGGCAGAGGCATGCCAGAGTGCCACTTCACTCTGGCTGACTTCTAGCTTATGTAATGACACTTTGGTTACACTTCGAGACTGACATAATCTACTACGATATGGTACCAAAATGAGGCTAACAGAAGGTTAGAACAAAACCTTTGCCCCCAGCTGCATAAAGTCAAGATGTGTTGAAGTTGTTTCTGGATTTAAGGCTTTGTAGTACAAACACAGTAGAACTGAGTTAAAATTCTAAGCACTTCTCAGAACTTTTACCAAAATAGTGTTACTTGAACTTTGTGCTTAATGTATCTTGTTAAAAGTCTCCAGTACACATTCAAAGAATTAGGATAGTGATGAACATGTAATCTAAATACAGGAGCAACGAGGAAGTTTTCCACACAGACTAATCTATAGGATTAATGAGATGTTTCCTCATTTTATTTTTGTAATCTGCTAATGTATCATAACAGGTTAGCAAAGGCATATAGTGCTTTTGGAAAACTCCATAAAAGAGTTTGGCGAAATAAACACTTGAAGAAAAGTACAAAGATCAGTGTTTACAGAGCCACTGTGCTGTCCACTCTGTTATATGGATCCTAATCATGGGTCATCTACCGCCACCACCTGTGACTCCTAGAACGCTTCCATCAACGCTGCCTTCATTCAATCCTAAACATCCACTGGTCAGATTATGTGACCAATACATCTGTTCTAGAACAAGCAGCTGTCACAAGTATTGAGGCCATGTTGCTGAGAACACAGCTGCGATGGGCAGGACACGTCTCCAGCATGAAGGACCACTGCCTCCCTAAGATCTTGCTTTATGGTGAACTTGCCACCGGCTGCCTCATGAGAGGAGTCCCGAAGAAAAGATACAAGGACTCCCTGAAACAACATCTCAGCCTTGGTCATATTGATCAGCATAACGGGTCTACTCTGGCCTCCAATCGGGAAGTCTGGAGACACACCATCTATAACGCTGCTGCTTCCTTTGAGAACACATGCAGGATCACTCTTGAGGAGAAAAGACAACACAGAAAGAATCGTGTCTCACAGAATTTACTACTTAAGGAGTCCTTCTGCTGTGCCTTTTGCAGTCGGACATGTCTATCTCATATTGGCCTTTTTAGCCACCAGCATGCTTGTAACAAACGTGGGTAGAGCCCTTCCCAAATCTTCATTCGCAAAGCCTAGCCATGATGAATGTATCATAACACCTAACTATCTCAGGGAGGTTTCTATTTGCTATCTCATCTAAAAGAAGTTGAAGTAAAGAGTAACTTGTAAATGTTGCTTAGAAAACTGAATTATATTTCTCTTTCAGTGATCTTGTCAGTGCTTCTACAAAATGTTAATCTTCTGTATATTTTTGCATTTGGTACACAATTATTATTTACAAGCAGTATGAATTCATTATCTTTATGAAACTGATAATTGTTGCGCATGAGTTGCTTCCTGTTCCTTGGGACTGAAACGAGAGGACATACTGCATCTCTGAAGGTTTCCCTTTAGCAACTTCCATAAGTAAATAGTATAACTAAATGTTTGTTAAATCTGCACTAGTGTATCCTGACTCATGTCTTATCTAATTTGAAGAAAATCTTAGCAGAATTTTGAAGAATGGATGACACTGATTCCAGTGTCAGTCTAGAAGACCTACATGTAGTAATGAATTTGCTCAGAATGATTTTTTTTTTGCCTGTGACTGTAGACTTGTTGACACCAGGAGTCCCTACATTGTTCTTATCATTAATAAGATATTTATCAAAGCAACGTGTTGTTCAGAGTTGTATCAATTTGGAAAGTTTCTAACTGGAAAGTTTACAAAATTGGATGTTTTCTGAGGAGAGGAATGTAGAGAGAACTGAATAAGAAACCTTTCTGCTTGCACAATACATATTTTGACTTGAATCTTTCATGAAAACAATTAATTATTTCTATCATTGAACAAAAATAAATGTGAGAGATCACAAAAATTTTACAGCCACCTTTTCCAGTGAATAGTCTTGTGATGAATGAGCAGGTAGTTAAAAATAAAACCTCTTAGACAGTTGACAAAAAATCACTGCTGGTACACTCCTTACAGCTACCAGGAAATAAAGTTTCATGTAACGATAGTTTATATCTTAAAAAGAAATATTCTCCAATCCCAGTTAAACTAAGTCACTACAGTCTGAGGAAACTTGTATTACTTGCATGAATTAAGTCTAGCTTCCAACTCTCAAAACGTCTTTTACATATTTTTCCATTTCCCTTAGCTTTTGTTCAGCTATTGTAGCACAGGAATATATTTGACGAGTTTGTACGGATCTTGAAAACCAGGACTACTACCTCTCTGAGATGCTGTTAAAGAAAAAGTCATTTAGCTAAGTGTTTTAGAAGCTGCCCACATGACTTAAGACAGTAGGGGAAAAAGAATATTTCTGACTGCTCAGTTAAATTAGCAATTTTAATTAGGTGCACTAACCTGTTTCCCTTATGGGGCATGTCTACTGGCCACATAACTGAACAGTGTGAACAAGACAGGCAGGAATAGTTGTCTAGCAGACTTAAGAGCATCCTGTCAGCTTCCTGTCACATTCAAGCAAGCACCAGCCATATGTCCTAGCCTATACCCTCCTGTGCCAGAAAAGGAAACAAGTGCAAGAGTTTGATGAGATGTAGAGTGTACCCCAGTTAGGTCCACAGTCCTGATAAACAGTGAATGTGGACTTGTAAATCATCCTCAGATGTCCTGAAATTTATATAAAGCCTTTTCTTAGTTTCATTTTATTTTTGAATCCTTTGCCTTATTCTTAGTGTAACACTCAGCATCACAAATATTAATTGCTTACCTTCACGGACATTTACTAACTCATTAATGATCACAATACAACCACACTCAATGATGCGGTGGAAGAGAGCAAGCAAAACAAATTAAGCCCAAAAGCAAGCAAGACAATCAGATAAACTGGGTAGTGATAAATCTAGTTGCACATCTTGGTGACTGAGTGGGTTGACAACTGACCCTGATCGTATAAAAATTGATCTCAAGCTACTATTGCTAATCTTATTTCTAATACTTCAATTACATGGAAAGAGTATTAAAAATATTAAAACTTACTTTTACACTGGGCAAATATTCAGTCACACGTGCACAAGGTCACACTAGCTGACCAATTCAGCACTCTACTTCTTCCTGTCCACCAGCCACACTGTCTAGCAACAGCAGGAAGTCATGGTCCTGCAGACTGCCTGAAGAGTCACTGGGAGAGAGTACACATGCTCATGATGCTTGAGAACTGTAGCTGACCTCAGGAGATGCTCTAATTGTCCTGGTTTCAGCCAAGGACAGGGTTAATTTTTCATAGTAGCCATGAAGGGGCAGAGCCTGGAGTCGTGTGGGAGTGGTCAAACCCTAATGCTATTTAATACCATCTTACATCATTGCCAGACACAGGGGAAAGGGACTCTCTCTCACTCCTGAAAGGAAGGGCGTTCCTCTTCTAGTTGGGAGTAAGATTGATCGGTCAACAGAGGGTGAGGGTGGAGTGCTGCTGGCTGTGATTGGTCACATCAGGTCAGGCTCAGTGAGCATTTTGCATGTAAATGCCCTCTCCTGAGGTAATCTATGCCAAGTTAGACATAGACCAGTTAGACTGGTCTCTGGCCCAGTCACATGGCATGTTTTTGCCATTCATTCCCAATCAGGCTCAATTCAGCTTCCAGTGCAGTCAGCTTTTGGGGTCCCCCTCTTACCCTAGGATTCTGCAACTACACATAAAAGATTTTCAAGACTTGGTTGGGTAAATCCCTGAGTAACCTCATCTCACTCCACAACTGATACTGCTTTGAGTAGGCAATTGCATGAGGATGACTCCCAAGGTCCTTTCCAGTCTGAAATATCCTATGATCCTAACTTATGATTTCAATAAATTTAAGAATTCAGGAAAAATGTAATTGTTAGTGTTTTAGTGCCAGTATTCTCTTCAACAGAAAAGCCACATTATAGAAAAAAGTACAGCTGTACTGAAAGGTAGAAAATTAAAATTCTGCAACAAACTTTAGCATATATTACAGTTAATGGGGCATATTTTGAACCTGCTAGAAGTCCATTCATTGTCACTGTAATAGCTAAAATGGGTAGAATATAAGTTGTAACTTGGTGAGATTTCAGATGACTTAGCTAGAGGGCAAATCTGAGACCACAGAACTGTTCCCTTTTTTATTTGGAAGGAAAACAGTTGAGCTAGCTTGTTCAATGATAGCTTCATGAATAAAACTCCAAAGTGAGAAACTTGCTTGTGCACTGATCCAAGGGTAAAGTAAACAGAGAAACAAGGCTGTCCATGAAATAAACCACTTTCACATCTTGTATAAGCAGGACTCATAAAGGTCTATTGCAGTTTTCCAGTGAAGGGACAAGATAATTCTGTTTTGCCTCTTACCTGCTTTTTTTCTCCCTGATCATCTTAATGTTAAAGCGTAAAGTTAAAGTAGATAAATCAACTATGTTTCTGCTTCTTATTCTAGATTTTGCTTGCTTGGTGGCTTTTGGAGCTCATAGTAGGAATTTGCAAAATCTGAAACCGGTTCTTCAAAAATCCATAGCTGCTTCCTCTTCTTTCCAAGCCCATTCATGCATCCTCACACATTTTGCTCTTGCTATTGCCACATTCACTTTGGAACACAACATCCCACTCCCATCTTACAGTAAAAGACAGAAAGTGACATGAATATTATCAGCATAAGTTGTTTTACTGAATTTAGTAGTTACAGTATCTATTGCTACAAAGAACTCAGTAGTACAATTCAATATGTCTCGTGAGGAATGAAGAGGAAAAGATTTGATTTTCTCCTTCTCTGACTGACTCTTTAAGAAAAGCTAGAATTCATCCTAATGTTCTGCAGCAGCCCCAGTTTAATCCACAGCCCTAAGAAATTTCACATCATTCATCTATTTTCTGTTAGGTTCAAAGCAATACTGGGTGATAGAGAGAAAACCTGTGGCTTCTTTCACATCCAGAATATAATATCCCAAAGTACCTCTGATTTTGAATACCAGCATCTGTCCTTGCCATGTCAATAGTTCACTCTAAAAGGCTCATGACTGAAACATTTATATCAACTACTTTATTTCCCCTAGGAGTGAGTCACAAGCTGGTGGTAAAAACTGGTATCTTTCCATTGATTTTAATGGAGCTATGCCAGCTGGCACCACCTAAAAATTTCATGTCTCATCTCAGATTCCACACTTCATATGACTTAATTCATTATGAAAGTAAAACCTTGTGGGAAGAAGCCATGCCTCTCAGCTGCACTGTCTCATTACTAACACTTATAGAAGATTAGATTTTAGAATTCATGACCTGTTTAGTCCTTCAGAAAGAAACAAAAAAAAAAAAAAAAAAAAAGGAAAGTTTGTTTTATTGTCTTATTATCTGGCTTCTGTGTGTACCACATGTGCAGCATCCTGGCTTCTCTGTCCAAATGTCTAGAAATAAACAGATGGCAAATAAAAGTAAAACATCTTTGAAATATTATCCTTACATTAAAAAAAAATATTGCCCAAGGTCATCTATACCATAAAACATTAAAGAGCAGTGAAGAAATTACTTGAAAGAACCTGTATAGGAGCCCAAATTTTACACTTCATTTTTACATAATCTCCAAATTTTTAGGAAATGGTAGAGAAATTTGCTCTGTATGCCATTTTCCATGGCATATTTTCTGATTATGATTATTCATGGAGAATTCATTATTATGCAAAGCCTTTATATTTGAGACAGATCTTAGATCCGAATATAAGAGGGGTTTTAATTCCACAGCACTGAAACATCTCTTTTTTCTTACTTATTCCCTTTAATGAATTCTATATCTTTGACTTAGTGTACTAAATTCAATTTAAGAATCACAAGGACAAAGAGGAGTCTCAAAACCCACAAAAATCACAGAGTGTAGCTGGAAGCCAACTCCACATAATGTTTGTGAAGCAAGTGGACTAGACAGTGGAAAAGGTACTCTGCAGCCTAGAACACGGGCTACAGCAAGGGACAAATTTCAGTCTATATTCTACTTACTTTAAGCAAAATCAATGAACAAGTTTCAAGGCTGCATTCCTGTCTAAGACCACATCCTTTAACACAGCAAACACTCAACCTTAAGAATGCAGTTACGCTCACATTTGCTCCAAATCTCTTCTCTCCACCTCTCCTGCTTTTCCCTCTTCCCCTTCCACACATACTCAGGAACTCGGACTACAAAGCAGTGTTCCTTTAGGGCTACTTCCACCAAGTTAATCAGGTATACATCTGATACACAGACAGAACAAAATTCTTCAGCATCTCATCCACAAGATGTAAAACACCTTTCAATGCACAAATTATGCCTCAGCATCTGATCACAGAATAGAGACTTTAATACAAAAGATCAAAGGCCTTTAAAATGAAAACACACCAGAGGAGGAAGGCTGCAGTGATTAAGGATACTGCCTACATCTAGAGATTCTGTAATAGAAGGGAACTTTTTGAAGAAAACCCCCAGATGTTGCCTGACACAATATCATATAAAAAGCTACAGGCTAAAAAAGTCTGACAAAAGGGAAAATTCCTTTTTCCCCTCAAATCACAGAACAGGTTGTGTTCGAAGGGATCATGAAGATCATCTAGTTCCAACTCCCCTATCACAAGCAGGGAGCCCTGGTCATAGGTTTAATCTAAGGCAGCAAACTAGAGACTGTCACACTAACCAGCAACAGGCAACTTAAGGGTCTAAGAGTGACTGCAATGAGAAGCTTTCCTGGCATCTGTCCTTGCCAACCCTTTGTGTAGCTCCACTCTGCCAGAGGAAGGCAGTGCAAGCCCTTACCCCAGTCACCATCCCAGAACTTCTCCCTAGACTAAATTACTTGTCAAAGGAGAGGATATTCTTTCTAGCTGGGTCAGAAAACTTCAAAGACAGCAGTAATTGAATTCAACACTGATATGGAGAAAGAAAATAAAAAAGAGTGATCATATCTCCTTTCAATTTCTGTTTGGTACTCATATACAGGGTTTGGAAAAAGTTAGACTGTGCCTTCTAAACTAAATGACAATGAAAAAAGAGAAAAGGAGGAAATAAAAACCATCAATTTCTCAATGTACCATTACAGTCAAGAAATTACCACATATCCATCTAAAATGCCATCTCCTCCAGAATAATATGTGCAGCACTCATCACAGTGTTTCAAAAAAAATGCTAAAGAACTGGCAGATGTTCAGAAATGGGAGTTCAAATCTCTGCAAAAAGTTCAGAGAAATTATCAAATGGATGGAAAAAGGCTCAGTAAGGTTGGAATTGTTTCATTTAAAAAGGATAGGAAAAGGTTACTTGATTTAAAGCTATACCCATCACAATAAAACCATATGAACTGATAGTCTGGAAATAGTTGGGAGCTTCTCATCTCCATTTTTTGTAATAAATAACCAGGAAATAGTGCAATTAAAGACTGGCAAACTAATCATAAATACTTTTTAGCAGAACATACATAGCAGAATAGAAGCCACTGTCCCTCAAAGCTATTGAGGTCAAAATCTTAGATATCCAGAAAGAACATATATATCTGATGAACATCCAGAGTTCCTACAAGTGTCAATAAACTTTATTTTGGAATATGTATAAAACTTCAGAACAAAGGCTAAAAGCTTCATATCCAGTAGAAGTGAGTTTAAGACCTAGAGGAACAGAAAGGAAAAAAAGAAAATTCTTTCAGATTAACCAACCCAAAAATTCTCACATTTCTTCTTTTATCTTTCTTTTTTTTTTCTCTGTAGCTATAGATACAGTATATAATATCCTTCCTAAGGTCAGATGAATATACTAGGCTAGACAGACCCCTGGACCACCTACTCCAGTAATGCAATTCCTGAAACAAAGGAGATTACAGATATCTAGAATATATTGAGTGACATTACATTTTTAAATGTGATGTTTAGTTTTTTTATTAAGCAATACTTTTTATGTGATTTCATTCTTGCATCTTCAGATATAACTGCTTTCTTTTTTTTTACATTTGAGTTCACCCATGGATCATACACTTTATCCTTACCTTGGCTCTGCTTTGATGCAAACTTTATCCTAAAAAGCAACTTGGTGTATGATTAGTAAATTATAATTCATGGTGCATACTTTATTGTACGTATTCATCTATGCATCACAGATATTGGGCTTTTCATTGTTTTAATGGTAGCATAGTTATTGAATAAAAAACAAAGAGATGTCTTTTAGTAGGTAAAGGAAACATTTATGATCTCACTTCCAAAGTTATGTCATAATAAATATGACAAATAGAAGAATAAAGTATCATGAATTCCCCAGTCACTGGGTGATATTACAGTATGTCTGTGATAAACAAGGCTAACCAGACTGTTGAAAACTCTATTTTTGTACTCTTCAAAACTGTGTGCTTTTATATACTGATTCATTTTAATGAAATGCAAATTTAAAAGTCTTATTTTTCCATTTTCTAGTGTATCACAAAAGCATTTTTCATACGTCCATTATAATCCTCTATTTCCTTTGCCATTAAATCATTCATTCTTCATTCGAGTCCAGGGGAGATCAGTGAGGATGACTGGAGGACTAGAGCATTTATCTTATGAGGAAAGGCTGAGTGGGTTGGGCCTGTTCAGCATCGAGAAGAGACAACTGAGAGGGGGCCTCATTAATGTGTATAAATATCTAAGGGGTGGAGTGCCAAGAGGATGGAGTCAGGCTCTTCTTGGTGGTGCCAAGCTATAGGCCAAGAGGCAATGGGCAGAAACCGATGCACAGGAAGTTCCATCTGAACATGAGGAAGAACTTTACTGTGAGAGTGACCACACACTGGAACAGATTACCCAGAGAGGCTGTGGAGTCTCCCTCACTGGAGATATTCCAGAACCATCTGGACTCAAACCTATGCGATGTGCTGTAGTATGACCTTGGACCAGATGATCCCCTGTGATACCTTCTAACCTTGTCCATTCTGTGATTATATCTGATTTTCCTCAACAAGTTTATTTCCTTAAAGTTTTTTTATTTTGCTTCCACGTGTCCAAATTGGTTTTGTTATTAAAAAAAGACATAAAATAAGCCCACTGCACCAAGTTTCCAAAAATTTCACAAAACAACTTTTTTGTTGTTATCATTATTATTATTCCTGAATTACAGTTCATTTCTAAAATGGCAGAAGAAAATATCAAGAGTTGGTGAGAGTTTTATATATCCTGCAATATCTTATAAAATTAAGCCACTGATTTTCTAAAAAAATTAGAGGAAAATAGATGAACATTGCCATGAAGCTTTACTCTTTATAGATCCTATTTGAAATCAACTAAAAGGAAAAAATCTTCCTGCGCAGCTGTTATTACATACAACCACAATCATTCTTACGTTAACATTTAAGCAGGTACAACTTTGACTTTATTTCATGCCACATTTCTGAATGTTTAGTAAAGTACCTCAGTGCTTTTTTTTCTTTCATGGAATATCATAAAGCTTTCATTAAAAAAAACCAAAACAGATCATTTAATGACCTATTTTAATTTTCTGTTTTAAACTGGCAAAGACATCTCAGAGACTTGAGAGATTAGAAACCAAGAGGTGTTTTCTCACTTTTTCCCTGTCAATTTACAAAATAAAAAAAAAACCAGTAACATCTTATAAATGTCATTTTATTGTTAATGTTAATTTTTAAAATTAAACATTTTAAAGAATTTCATTTTGAAAATTCTATGCATGATCCATACTAATTTTTAGAAAATTAAGCCTGGAAAATTATATTCAGGTATATTTGTTAACTAGCATTTCAAATTTTTTTTTAATAAATATATGTAGATACACAACAAATCTTCATTGTATCCACAGAACTTGTCCAGGATACTGCCATGCATAACCTCTGAACAAGCACATGAGTTTCAAGTAATTTGGTCACAATCACATGATGAGAGTTACAAAGTAATGGAAGGGTGAGAGCATCTATCGTCTCACAATGGCTGTAAATGAACCTAGACTGGACGGCCGAAAAAAAATCTTGATCTTACTCTAATCAGTGTCAAAATTTCCAGTATAGTGATGAGACCGCAGTTAGTCTTCATTGGTGTAACATAAACATAATGTTTATGTGGAATAATATGCAATTTGCATAAATAGAGTTTGTTCAATTTCTTCATATTGTGTTGAAAATTATTTCAAAGATATCTTTCTAAAGATCCCTACCTCTATTTGTAAGTAGTATTTCTGCCTCTGAGTGAGAGTCTCTATTGGCAGACCTTCCTGAGAGACCTTATTTTTCCCCCATGTTGACACTCAAACCATTCAAATGAACTCAACTTGAACCTAAGCAGCTGATAGGTGTTGCAATTGTAAAAGAAGTATGCTCAGTACAAGAATGACTGTCTTGGAAATTAATAACACCAATTTATGTTCTACTTCCATTCTAAAACTCCCATTCTCCTGCAAGTTATAATTCAGCAATTTAGGTACATAAAAATCAACAGGGCTCAGGACGCTCCCATTGCTTGCAGGATTTCAGGTCAGAATATTTAACACTGTGGGGTTTTAAGCTAAACCCTCTTACTATGCATTTGGGCCATATTATGAACATCCAAACTTGTTAGTTATTACATCACAGGTGTAAGAGAGGACAAGATTTTCTTTGCTGTGGGACTATGCCAGAGTTCTTACCTTGCTCAGCACCAAAGCACGCCCACACCACGTTCAGAGAGAACAACATCCTTCTGAAGAGACTGGGCAAGGGTTTCTCAATGTCTACAGAGAAAAAGAAGCACTTCTGTGACCACAGAAGGCTCAAAGGGCCTTCAAATTTCACAGATGCGTCTTCTGATCATTCTTGCTACAGATACAGAAAAAAGATATAGATATGACAGAGAAAGATACTATGGGAGGGAAGAATCAGGCTCTTAGCCTGCCAGAAGTTCAAGATTTGGTATGATTGCCCTCTGCAGACATATCAAGAGGCACTGTATCAAAAAAAGAGAAATGTTATTTCATAGCCAGGGTAATATGACAAGAACAAATGAGTATAAATTGGGCATGAAGAACTGAAATTGTTCTGGAAATTCAAAGCAAGTACCTTGTTACCAAAATACTGGGAAGCCCAAACATCAAAATGCTTTTATGTAGACTTTAATAAAATGACTAATAGCACCACTTCATGAAATGTCTTGTAACGCTAAATAAAATTTTTAAAAAAAGAAAGTAAAAGAAAAAAAGAAGTCATGCTTAGGTAACCAGGATATCAGAATATTAATGGGAATATCTGATATTTCATTGTTTGCCTCACAAACTGCAACAATTAAAGTCACTGATTCAGGCACCTTTACAGCCAAGTTGATCATCCAGCTTGTTTGAGACACCACTGCAGCAAGTCAACTGTTAGTGTCCCTATTCTGATGTGCATCATCCTTTGCAGCACAAGAAGGATTCATATTTCCATTCTTCTATCAATAACTGACAAATAATTTAGAAAAGTACCCATATTGATTGTGTTTATCACATGCAGAGGACAATTACCCTAACAGGTAATTAAAATACACTGGACACAGAGCATTACACTATGCTCATTGTCTCAGTAATCACTATTTGATTGGGTTTTTACCATGAGAAAACCTTGACTTTTGGCATCTGTAAAATTATAATTTTAGAAATCACTGCATATATGATCCAAATGATCCAAAGAGTGAAACCAAACAAATGTATGATTAAAATAGAAAATCTTACATGGGGAGAATAATGGTAACATCTTGGTTCAATAGCTGGTGTCTATAAAGATGCCTAACCCAAAGGAATAATTACATTGACATAAGTTATATAAACTTAGAGAGAACAGGGCAGGCATACAGAAACAGAGATTTGTAAAATTTTATAATTAAAATTTTATATAAATTGCAGACAAAACTCATGAAAATTGATTTTCAAATCTCTGGACCAAATCTAGAAATAGACAAGTTGGCGACACATATTAAAATCTCTGAAAAATAAGACAGATTATATTTTTCACCCAAATTGTATAATCTTCATGCAAATTTATAATCTAGCTTTGAAAGTGGCATTCATTTGCACTGATACAAATAGTGATTATCGATAATGTTTACTGACAAGTTGGAGCATTGAAAGCACTTGGTGCCACTTTTTTTTTTATTCTCTAGGTTGTACAGTATAAAAAGAAAAACTCTGCTTTTCCAGCAAGTGCAAAATACATGACAGTACATCTTTAATCCACATTTGTAAAGGTGATGTGCCATTTGAACCTTTTCATCCTGTAGAATTGCTGATTTTACAGTTGAGATGTCTTTTACCCTATCAGCAAACCTGATCTTCATGTTTTCTTTTGCTTGATTTGGGGGAGTACTGATTGAATTCATCATGTCTGATATAAGACACTTGTTATCAAAAATTACCTCAATTGTTCCTTTAAGGTACATAAAAATGTGAGATTTTGGGGGTTTTCAAGTCAGCAACCCAGAATACGTCTGACTTTTCCTGACTTCTTTCTCTATCTTAAAGCATTTACTCACAGAGTGCTTTTCGGTGATCTCATTGATTTTATTGACAGCCAGTGTAACATGAGGAAAAAAAGTAGAGCTATAGAGTAGCATTCCCATCCTGAGAGGCAAGAGATATGAAGGAGAGATGTTTCTTGTGATGGAAGGAATGTGGTTCTCTTCTGTGGTACAATTTGACTTCATGAATGTTACACTTCTTCCAGCTGAGGATTAGGCTACAACAGAATTTCTCCCTTTAGCCAACCTTTTTCTCTCCTTTCCATCTCCTACCTGCATCTACACAAAAGGTGCTGATCGAGTAACTGACAGAACGGTGAATGAAAAGAAAAAAAGATCTAAAGAGTACTGGATTGATCCCTTTCCTCCTAGCAAAAGTTTGGCTAACTTTATGCCATTTGACTTGTTTAGCTAGAAACCCCCACTTTATCTAACATATAATGTTATATAGTCATATACACATATCACTTGACAAGGATCTCAAAGCACAAATTGAGTGTATACCATGCAAAAATATTTTCAGACTCAGGAACTGCTTCTAGTTTTAAGATAAATTACAGGGGCTACAGTGATCTTACATAATATTTTGTAATAGGAATTAAGGTTGCATCTATTCGTTGGATCTATTTGGAACTGCAAGTAAAGTTATGCAAGGAGAAAATAATTACACAAATTGGAATAGGAATACAGTGATAACAACTCCATTCTGTCAGAACAATACTGACATCCTTTTGGTTTTGTCACTCATGAAAAATGTAATCACCTTTATAATATGGAGATCCTTACTCACTGTTGAACCATAGATTCAAAATTGACTTAAATGAGTACAGGATTTTTTTAAATAAAACAGTAACTCCCTCTTTCTTTCTGGTTTTCTTTCCTGGCTTTACCAGGAGGAAACCAGGATATCTGGTTAGTTTTTGGCTTTTTAATTTTTTTGTTTTTGTTTTTGTTTTAGTTTGGTTTGATTTGGGTTTTTTTGTTTTGATTTGGTTTGGGTTTGGTCTTTGTGGGGTTTTTTGTTTGTTTGTTTTGTTTGTTTGTACAGAAACCAGCCTGTTTGATTACAAAACTGAAAAAATATAGCCCAAAATGGTTTTTGACAATAGAAAAACCATTTTAGATGCATCTCAACAGTTGAGCCCTGTAGCAGCACTAACATTGGGGTTTTTTTGTTTTTAGAACAATCCCAGGAGCAAACGCTCTCTGTACATACTGTGCACAAGAAAGACATGACTTACATGTCTGTACTGACTTTTAGGGCTGTCAAGGTTGCTGTGAACTGTGGACTCATGGTCTGACAATGATTGTCAAAAATACAGGATCAGGTGAAGAGCTAGGGTTCAGGACTTTCGTATACCTAATCAAATTAGTACAATGATCAACACACAGGTATGCGCAGTTCAACAAGGTAAAAAACAGGAGGGTTAGTCTGGTAACAGCTTAGCTGTAAAGAATTTTCTGCCCAAACACTGCAAACACTCTGTACTCCTTATGAATTTCCACATTTTTTTATGTGCAAGATATTAGCTGTGATTTTTCTACAAACACTAATTGTAATTTAAAAGACATCAAAGTTCCATGAAATAAATCAAAACTTTTTTTGTGTTTTCTTTTAGTTTTACCTGAACTCAAGAATCATTCCTTTCATCCAGAAGAAGAGCCTTTGATACTAATGAATACCCTATAAGAATTTTACATGTATATTTCACAGAATGCTAAAATCACATGGGTTTTTCTGTGTCACTGAAAAACTGTAACTGTAGTTAAGGTCAAAATTAACAAAATCTTTAAACATTACCAGCAATTATATTGAAAAGCTTCTTATTGTTGTGGTAACCCACAAAAGACCCAGGTATGCTTTTTCAGTTCCCTTTTTTCGGTTGTCCTGTCTGAATTACATACATGCATCGCAGTTATCCTATTCATGATAAGAAATACTGGCAAGAAGATTCAGCCTGAATACAGACAACATATATGATTTAGAAACAGGGCTTCCAAGATGTGAGTACCAAATAACTGGAGATTCTATACCGTGCCTCAACTGGAGTCAAAACAATGGAGGGCAACATTACCTCCTCATCTATCTGTTCATAGGAGGTGAAAATAAATATGTCTATGTCCCTGAACTATTTTCTGAACACTTGAGAACAGCTGTAGAAGAGGTCAGAAATAGAAGGATTTTGTCAACTTTCTTATTAACCAAAATCAGAAGACACATGTTTCCAACAAGGTAAAGCATGCTGAGATTCATCAGCAGAGGCTCATACTCATTTCTATTAATCCCATTTTATGATTGGATTGTCTCACCATGAAGAAGCTATTGTAATCCACTCCTCCTCTTTATTCAATGGGACTAGGACCCAGCAGGTGCTCTTTATCTCTGTTGTTCCAGGTCATGAGGGAACTTTGAAGCTGGTGCAAGGAATGCTCTCAAAGGAGCTAAGTGCTCAGGGATTCACCAATTAGTGCAGGAGGATGGAGCACAAAATAGAAGAGAGATTATTATGAGCTATTATAACATTATAATAGTTGCCTCTGTCTTTTGTAACATTTAACACAAGACATTTATCATTAAAATATTATTCAACTTTCGTGTACAAGCCTTCAGATCAATATTACCGTAATTCAAAAAATTGTAACTATCTACCTCTGTTATTGTCCTTCAAGATTTTTACATATTTTTGAATCATCACATTAAACTAGCCTGTTGACTTGAACAGTTAACGTCACAAGTACTTTTCTTACTACTTTCCCACCTCCTTGACACTCCCCTAAGAGACCAAGGCAAAGCTTAGCAAAAAGCTTAACATAAAATCTAATCAACCCACCACTGAGAGCTGAAGTTATTTTAAGATGTACTATAGGACCAAGTCAGGCTCTTGACCCACTTCACCTAATTATTCCCACTGAAATCAAAAATTCTGACTCACTTCTTACGGAAATAGTCCAATGCTAACACAGTTTTAACAGATTAACGACAACTGCACTTTTCCTCCATTTTTTCTTTTGTAACAAGTCTCTTGCCCTTTCTTTTCCTTAGGATGATTTGTGCTCTCTAACCTTCATCTGTTTAATATTATTTCACTTGGACTGTCCTTAATCTAACTTCAGTTTTTAATCCATATTTAAATTGATATTCCTACGTTAAATATCAACACATGACTATGCATGGTAAGGGGTTTCTTTTAAAGTTATATTCAGTGTCTTGCTTGTTCTCTCATCTCTTTATTTAAGAAGTAAATAAGAGTAATTAACAAGTAAAACTGATAAGAAATTTAATTGTGACTGACAGGTGAATTCTGCAACTTAATGATGATATGATTTCTGATATAAAACGGAAAAGATTGAAGATTTCAATTCTCTTCCCAAGGATTAACTCAATAATGAATACACATTCTATAACAGAAACAGTTGAATCCCAGTTTAAAAGATTTTTCAGCTATATAGAATATGTTAAATAATTCTAACTAATCTGACACTCAGAAGATTAGCCCTTTAGTACAGATTTCTGAACTATGCTATACATTCATCTTATGTAGAAAATGTTACTACTAAAATCTTTCCTTAACCTCCTGTCTTTTCAGTTTGGAATTGTGATAACTGAAGTTAAAAAAGATCTTTTGATTCTGGCTGTCCAGATATACACTTCAACACAGTACACTGTAATTAATTTCTGTGTTCCAGTTTTAGGTTAACATTTTCCAAAAAGCAAAAAATTCTACATTTTGGGCTTGACTTCATAAATGCAAACGACAACTTCAGGAAATGTTAGGTTGAATGCAAGGAAAGTATTTTTTCTTTGCAATTACAGTACAAGTCTCATATATGCAGTATACTAATCTTTACTTCATTACACAACTGCAGTTATATAAAGTACTTTACAACAGAAAAAGAATAATATGGATGTGATTTCTTGCAACAGAACAATTGCATCTACAAAACATTTTCTGTTTAGAATAAGTGCACTCTAAATGGATTTAATTTTGGAGCTACAACTTGAAAAGCTGCTGTTTAGACATTATTTCCTAAGCAAAAAATCTGCAGTATATATCTCTTTTTTATCTAATATATAGCAACTGAAATTTATGTTTTATGTAGAATTTTTGCTATATTCTATCACCTCTTGTTCACAGTACGTAAAGTCAAAGTACAGAATGAGATTGCCCTTGCCTTCAGACACAGCAAATAAAGAAATATAGTTCCTGAACTGACAGAAGTATTCGTCCTTGCCTGAACTAATCCTAGCAATTTCCTGTGGATCTACTGGGAGTCAAAACTAAAGTCCTCCACAGATAAGTAATTTCCAGAGTTCAGGTAAGATTTCAGAAAATTAGGAAAAAGGTTCTCTGGAATACACTCAAGTGGGACATTGTAAGATGTGTTAGTGAAATTTATGGCTACAGAGTGAAAAATGAGATGCTTATTCTAAGTCAAACCTAGACTGGATTCAGAGCAGTCATTTTTTTGCTGACATTCTGTATTCCACTTGTGGCCAGAGCTGAGTGATGAACACTTAAATGGCAAAATCAAAGCCCAAGAGGTAGACACATATAATAGGTATGTCTCAAAATATGTATAAGAGGTTTTAAGATACATTTTTATCCAAAAGTTTCGAATTAACTACAGATAGCTTGCTATAAATTCTTAAACTCAAGAGGAAAAAAATAGTGGTTTGTAACTATGAAAGTAATTCTACAGCACTAAAGCAATGTAATAGAAAAGGTTTGTGGGTTTTTTTTTTTTTTAGGTTGTTACCATCACTGTATTTGTTGGTCTTGTTAACGTGCTGAAAAAAACCTATCATGAATGCTAGAGAGCTTTTAAAAAAATCATAAGCTTTTGAGAACAGCATTAAGTCCTCTGGCAGCTTGTGTGTTTGCCTTTTGATTTTTCCTTTTAAAATAATTCTCTTTCAAACCTGGATAAAAATTGAAAGACCTAATTATAGATCATGAGGTTAACATGGGACAAGAAAGAAACCAAAAGAACTGAAGCTGACAGAGTCTTTAGTAAGTTCAAAGAAGATTTAAGGCAGAAAATGATGATACGCTACCATGCAGATAAAATGCTATCTGCTTTCAGACTCTTCTAAATAGGTTGATAGAAGTGGTGCATCTTTTTCATTGCCCGTCTCCAGAGGGCACAAACTGAGAAAAGACAGATTAAAAAGCTTTATTGTTATCTAAAGGGCCTGTAGTTACTATATTTGTGGGGATTATATTTGTGGGGAATCTTCAAGTTCTGAGTATTGCTAAAGAACACACAGCAAAAGAGAAGGGTAGAGCAGCTGCGAAAAGAGATGTCTATAAACTTATGATGACCATTGGTGCCCAGCATGATTACCTTTTCCAGTTGCCCTTGCAAGACACAATCCTACTGGTAGTTATTTCAAATATACACTCAGTGAGAAAATGTCCATGGAAAATGGACAGTTTTGGTGGGGAGTGGCCTGTGTTCACTGGAGTGTGTCTAAGTCACCACAGGTCACTAATGAAAGGTCAAAAAGTCACTGAGAACTAGTTCAGAAAAACAATCTTGTTGATTACTGTAGTTTAACCTAGTCCCTATTTAGTAGTGCGAGTATAAGATAATTTAGGGCATAGTTCTAGCAGTGCAGTTCTGCAAGTCTCTGCTTCACAGTTATGAAAAAAATTTCAAAAGCTAAACATGGAAAACTCTATATTTGTAACAAATCTATTATTTAAATCAACTAGGTTCTGTCAGAACCTGTCACACCTGTAGTATGACAAAGATCTACTGAGCATTAGCTGGCAGGTGTATGTAACAAACTTTTGCATAACAACTAACTCCAAATGGCTCAGGCAAGAGCCTCATAGAAAGATAATCTTCCACGCCATCTACCTATCACCTGTTTCAGGCTTAAGTGCTGCAAAGGTCATACACTTTCTCCTTTAATGAGGAATAAGTTACCTTATGTACACATCCGTTCTTATTCAGTTAATGGAACTTGTCTTCAATTGATTTTCTTGTTGACATATCTTTAAGGCCTTACAAGTGATATGTCAAATTGTGAGATGGACACATATAAAAAAGACACTGCTGGCAAGAGTGAAATACAAACTTCAGGGCTAGAGACCTAGCTAGACACGATAATTTTTAACTCCAGCCTTAAGAAAAGATAGTTTTGGATATGGGCCACAAGCACTATTGAATTTGTCAACATTAATTGTAAAATATAATACCATTACTTTTAGGATACAAATGAGAAGAATTCAAACAGTGAACTGGGCACAGTCAATGCTGCAAAAGAAGTAGAAGGCAACATCTTATATTCTTCACTTTTAATATTCAGGAAGGCAGATATCAGAGGAGGAATTTACAGCCAAGGCAGCTGCACTTGAACAGGCAGGCAGGATGCACAAGCACGTTTGAAAGCTGTCTGCACTTAAAAAAAAAAACAGAGGGAAAGAGGGCAAAATATCCCTTGAAAACAAACTTACAGAACAACTGTACTTTGTGGTCATTTAGGTGATGAGTGAATTGTTTGCACATAAAATAAATATACTGTCAAGAGCCAAAGTGGCACGAACACTACAGGTCTAATTGAAGGGTTTGGAAAGGATATGAAACCTCCAGAACATCATATTTCCACATTGCTGAAGCAAATAGAATTGTATTCTTCCATTTCCATTTCCAAGACACTTTCAATTTCTCCATTCCAGACATCAGGCCTGTGGATAACTGATTTAAGTCAACTGTAACTACTCACTACTTAATATCTACTTTGAGTTTCAGTGGAAGTACCAAGAGGACATAAGGGTTGTGTGAATCCTTTTAACCCAGCTGCTCAGTGGTGCCCACACAGCAGAAATGAAAGCTGAAAGAAGTGTGCGCAGAGTATTTTAGAGGGTTACAGATCAGTCCAGCAGAGGCTACTGATTTGTACAGTCTCAAGCTGTCAAATTGTCCGTATTGGGAGCAATAGGTCATCTGCCTCAGGAACACATCAAGAGCCAGGGACTGCTGTCCTAATATGATTTGGTGGTTCTCACAGAGTTTTGAGTGGTGTAAACATTTACAGTGTACAGCAGTCAGTTATACAGCTCCTCTGGTAATTCAGCAGGAGCTGAGAGCAATGGCTTCATACAAAGGCAAGAGGATGGCCCATTAATTGGTAAATCAGTGTTGTCAAGGTAGGAAAGTGACTATTTTTAAGGTATTGAGGGTAGCAAAATATCTCACGCTCGCCATTCTTTCTCTTCAACTGAACATTAGGACCAAAAGCATATGCTTTTGAAAGTCTGAATGGACAAAAACTACAGGAAGAGTGTACAAAGGTGTTTTTCTTACATTGAGAAATTATGCCATGGGGAGTTTTCTAGGAATAGTTACAGAAACCTAATTCCTGCAAAAGCAACAGAAGTTAATTTCAGCCATTACTGGATGCAAGCACGCTCAATACACCAAACCACAAAATTACACATAACCATCATAGTAGTTGGCACCTAGACAAAGCTGCCAAAATAACCATTCAAACTAATCATTGTTTAGGATAATTGTCATTTATAAAACAGTAAAATCCAGTGAAGAAGGTCAGGAGCTTCAAGTTTTAGTAAGGTCCAGCAGAGAGTTAGGATTGTCATTATAGGTATTTATACATCAAAATAATCCAAGACATACCATGTTAATTCCCACATGTAAACTATTCTCTTAGCTGGAGGGTTCAATGCTTAGCAATCTCTGCCATTGCTCTCATAAACCAGCCACTTTTTTAACTATGTTCCAACATTTTCTATGCTGTCTGAAAGTTATCTACAAGGGGAGCACTGCCTACAGTGACTGGTGGTGCCCAGCAGCATACAACACTGTTGGTTTACACCTCATTCCTTCAGAACTGCGGAGCTGACCATGAGAAGCAACATCACAGCTGGAAGTTGCCCAGTCATACTGACTGTCTCTGTATGAGATTTAAAAATCTTATTTAGATCTTAAGAAAATATTTCCACAGACGACTGGGGAGCATTACCTGATCTGCATTTTATTTTTAAATGAAATCACCACACTGAATTCAACCAATTCAGGTTTTTCAGGGCTGATAAAAATGCACCCAACTTTATTACTGGCACGTTTTTTTATATAGGAAACCTCTAGACACAAAATAAGGGCGAAATGGAAAGGGGCAAACCACAGACTTACCTTGTTGCCCATAAGATTCCAGGAGCACAGGGGAACTGACACTTAGGTCTTCTAATGCAAATGTACATTCCTGTTGTGTACAAGGCAGGTGCTTGGTGATACCGTGTCACAGATGGTACAAAAAACAGTACTGCACATTAGCCACTTTTGTTCTTTCTTGCTGTTAATGCATGTGTATGACACCAAGTTTTGCTCTGCTATTGATAAAATTTACGTTGCCACAGTAGTGACAGCTTGCAAGACTACATCCTTAGACGTCACATATACTTTTACCACTCTCAGGATAAATTTTTAGTTACACTGTACTTTACCTGATTTATTAATCCTTTCCTTACTATTACCATTGTATTCACAAGCATCCAGAGCCCATTTTTAAGTTCTAAAAAACATTTTACCTCCTTGTGCTCCCTGGATATCCAGCTTGTAAATTAAAAAGTAATATAACTGCTATTCATTCAATTCTGAAGATATTAAAGTTAGACCATTATGATCGCAATTATTAATGAATCCATTTCCCAAAATTACTTTTTTTAGGATGTACAGGGAAAAAAAGAATACAATAGCATAACAAATAGGTGAAACACATAGTGAATGGAGCATGACCAGCATTTGATTCTGATAATTAAAAATACTGAAGAAGAGTTATTTATCAAACTAGGGGGGAAAGCCTGGTATTAGAGGCTAAAGTACCTTCATATTTGCAAGAGAAGCACAGAAAAAATTCTGCTGCTGTTTTGTGCATAATTTGGCTTTCAACAGAGATAGTCCCAAAAAATGAAGGAAAACTTCATTCAAAGTGCTGCAATCATCATAGGAAGCTGTTGCCTTTAGAAGTGATAGAAGTTTCACTGGATGCACACACTCAGTCGAGTCAGTTTTCCTCATTATAATGGCACCTGCTGAAAGACTTCATTATACTATGTTCTGTCATAACTGCTTTCTCAGAAAGGTGAATTATGGTCTGTGGTACAATGATAGGTAGTTAATCACTGGTGATATTTTGCACTCAGTATTTTCTATACATCAGTGCACTGCACTGTCATTGGTTTATTACAGTGACTGATTTGATTTGACAAAGTGTGATGATTTATTATTTTTTTTAAAAAAATTTCAGACTATATTTCAGTGGTTAGTGACCTATTCAGTTGTCATTACCTTCAGCTAATTAGCATATCTGGATTTATTTTTTTACACAACTGACTGAAGATGAAGCACAATACTAGC